>NC_044325.1:55582125-56782125 GCF_007399415.2 Gopherus evgoodei
AAAGCATTCTCATGCAGACATGGAAAGAGGTTGAGGTGTTACTATGTGCAACAGACACACAGACACAATTGGGACTGGTTAATCTTTGAATAAAGGAAATACAAATGGTATTTTTAAATGCAATGCAAATCTAGTTTAACATATCACTATCTGGTGTAATGCAGTTCTTATACATGTTATATGCTGCATATTTAGTTAAAATGATTGAAAAGTCTTTTCTGAATGAGAGAACAAAATGAATTTGATTACAGTTATCTAAATATTTTGCCTTTTGAAATCTGCTTGTTTTCTCATAAACATATGAATACACAGAGTTTTTACCTGCGGTTGTATTTTGATGCGTTTTATTCCAAGGGTAAGTATTATGCTGCTTTAACAGGTTATTAGCAGACTACGATTACACTTACAGTGCATTTTGGGTTTTGCCATATTCATAGCTTATTCTCTTTAAAAAAGTGCTTAATATTATAGGCTGCTACACTCAAGATTTACTGTATTATTTTAAAAATAGATTTTATAATATACTGTAGGCTATATATAATAAAAACAAAATGTCATGCAATTGGGTTTACATCAAAATTTTACTCTTATTTATAAATGAAACTTTCTCTCCTGTGACTAAATTTTAAAAAAGTACCATCATATGAGGTTTGTAACGAGAATATAGTTAAATCAAACGCATATTTGATATTTTGGTTAGGATATTTTTAAAGAAAAATTATTTAAAATGTGTGGGTTTGGGTTTTTTAATAATTGTATATAATCATAATGGAAGGACAATTGTAACAAGAGCAAATAAATTAGTACCCTAGGTTACTATATTAATGTGAGAGAACTGAGGATATGGAATATGTTTTACTTAATCTCATTATTGAATGAACAGCTCTATAGAGATGCCTATTTGTATTTGTTTCTCTAATAAAGATGCAACTGTAGCTCTGAACACAAATTAGTTTTAATTATTTAAATGATATGAATTTTGTCAAACATAAATAACCTAACACCTGTTTTGCCTTTTCATTTTATGAAAAAAAAATTGTCTCATGAAAACTAATAGAGGATGATAGGAGGAATAACCAAGGTAGGTGTACATACATATTTGAAAGTTTTCAATCGTTTATTACAATTATGTTCACTCCAAAAGTGTACACGTGAGAGTGATTACTATGAAGCCAGGATGAAGAAGCAGTCTGATGCATTGCTATGCAAGAAAAAAAGGGAAATATAAAAATAGAAAGATGTGGTCTTACATATACTGAGTTACTTAATGTGACACACAAGTACATACCTCAATTCTGAGAATTGGTGACACTAATTTATGCTATAACAACTAATCAGCTGATATAACAATAACAGTACAAAACAATAACCTATGTTATGACACACATTCCTGCCATCATGGTCTCCAACCTATAAAGAAACAACCACCCCAGGCAAATGAAATTATCTAAATCTGAGTTTCCTTATATTGATTTTTGTTTTGTCAACTTCTTTTGAGGAGATCTTCCTGACCATAAAATGAGGATTACACCCTGAGTGAAGAAGGCACAGTGCAATATAAAACTGCATTTGCAGTTAACTCTGGAAAAATGAGGTCTGTTTTTTTTTCCCCCTATAACACAATAATAGCATAATCCTACTTTGTTTCTGTTTGTAAGTTACTGTGTTTTAAAAGATTTCTCATTTAAAATGGTGTGTGTATTATATGGTGTGGTTTCACACTTAATTTCCCATTTGTTTGGGAAGGCAAATTACATATGTAACCTGGTTGTAGTCTGTGGTGGAATCATATGGGACTTTAAGCAGCAGTCATTTGTATGAGTTTCTGTATATTAAACCAAGTTTTAATACTTTAAATACCAAGTTTTTGTGGTGTATTAACTATTGTCCTTTTAGGCGGGGGAAGTGTGCTAAGCAGGTAGTATCTTCATTTCGAATATAAATATTGGACAGGCACACAGATCTACTGAAACTTACTGCTCAGTATTTTGATCTGCCCAATACATCATCTTTAAAGGCCCTCATGGAGATTTTTTTCCCCTAGATTGCAGGGGTCAGCTTATCATGAGAACTTATAACGCTCCAGGGATGTGATTATCTGACCATCACATTCCATATTGTGCCGTATACTTCAATAATCCAACTCCGGGTTTCACTACTATTTTTAATAAATGCATGATTACAACAATGTATGCATTTTAGAATTTGACATTGGATTTTAATAGCAATTTCTCCCTACTCTATATACTTGAATAAATAATGTTAATCTACCTGTTGATGTCCCAGTTACGAAACTTGTACTCTTTAGTAAATTCAGTAATAGGCTCTTTAAACCAGGGGTTCTCAAACTGAGGGGTCGGGACCCCTCAGAGGGTCATGAGGTTATTACTGGGGGGTCGCGAGCTGTCATCTTTCATCCCAAACCCCACTTTGCCTCCAGCATTTATAATGGTGTTAAATATATCAAAATGTGTTTTAATTCATAAGGGGGGGGTGGTCACACTCAGAGGCTTGTTATGTGAAAGGGGTCACCAGTACAAAAGTTTGAGAATCACTGCTTTAAACAATCACTAAATTAACATCATTTACATTTTCTATCTCCCTTTTCATTTCCAATTTTCTCCCTATGTACATTTCATATGTTATCAAATTTAGCAACAAGAAATCAGTAAAAGTGCAGAGATAGGATGATGAGGCATGATACCAAAATAGTGAATTACAGTAACATATTACAGGATGATAATGAGTTGAACATTATGCCATGGTACAAAGAGAAACAGACTCTTCTATGTAGACAAATGTAGCATAGTGTCATTGCAGTAGTAATACTAGACACTGTAATAATATGGCAGATAATGCCCTTAATGTTACATTCTCTATAAACTGTACTTACCTCCTTTCAGTCTGATCAATGTGGAAATTATACTCAAATATTTGCATATAATCACCTTATTTGATTTTATGTGTTTTTTTTTTTGCAATGGGATCTTCAGTGTAAATTACTCTGCCCTTAACCATAATAAAGGGGAAAATAATGTAGGTCTCGTTGATATGATGTTTTCTCTTCTAATTTGGATTCCAATTACGTCTGTTAGGAATGAAAACATTTTTGTGATGTATCTGAGCTTTGGATTCTAGTGAAAATTGAAAGAAAAAATTGGATAGGCTATATTAGTTTTCCTTTTTCATGTATTATTCTAACCCTAATTCATGTCCATCTTGAAAACACATAGATATAAACTTTAATCATTCCTTTAAAAAAATTGCATGTTCAAATTACTGTGTTTTCTAAAGTTCCAGTTAAACTGGGAGAGGTGTTCAAATGCTAGTTCTTTTGCAAAGGGAGACTCTTAGTGTTCAAAAGTGTTCCTTGCTAGTATTTGAGTGATATATTAATGTAACTACCAGAATAATTGTATCTTTGCTGATTCCATGTTCTGATGTGCAAAAAGTCTCAGAATCCTAAATGTAGTGAAAGAGTATCACTTTTTATTAAGCAAGAATACCATAAACCAGGATAACTAGCAAAATAGTCCTGTTGCTTGACCCTTAAACCATAATATCCCTGAAACATCGTTAATATCCCATACACACAGCTAAATAAATCTAAATAGGTAGTGAATGGAAGACACACTATTTTGCAAAAATGGTTATTTCGTCTACAATTTTGTTAATATAACCATTGATATCTGAGGGAGGTTGTTCCTGAAAACTAAACATTTTTAAAGGGCACCTCCTGAATCTCCCATCCCAATATCTAATGCCCTGTCCCAAGGTAGCCAAAGAGACTATTCAGCTACATGTTTATACCAGTATGAATAGTCCTGCTTCTACAATGAGAGTTTAAGCCCTTCCACGACCATCTCTCCTCAGTGGTCAGCTTTTCTTTAATCAATAGAAAAGCCAACAAAGCTGAGCATTGATCTACTTCTTTCGCTGATAAAAGGAACTCATATATACCAAGGCAGTTTCTGCAGCTTGAATGTGCTTAAGAGCTTATACCGGGGCATCTGGTAATACATGTTCCTTATGTGTTTCCAGGTCTCACATAATTATATGTCTCCCTTCTCTTTTTATCAAATAAATTCTTAATTATGATTCCCCCATATTTTAAGGCTAAAGCCTCTGCTCAACCAAATAGCCCATAGGACAGGAAGGATAGGCAGTTCTTGTGAAGTCCCTAGACTGATTCTAACCTTTAGTTCCTGGAAGCTATGTATATAGACCGCCTTTAGCCAACAGCTCTTACAGGATGTGGCATTTAGATTGACCAATCTTATAAGGACTTTCACATGCAGGGGCTTACACATAGACAGTTGCTCCATTCATCCATATGTCCTTCATGCAAACTCAGCATGATCTGACCCTGGATGGGCCAGTTACCCCCATAAAGAGTTAAGACATAGTCCTCCCATTAAAGTCAATGACAATTTTCTCCATTGATTTCATTGGGAGTAAAATTCATCCCATAATGTGTAGATTCTATGAAAACCAGATAATGTAGTCTTGTATATTTTCAATCTTTGATCTGAACAGAAAGTTGTCCCAATAAGACATGAGTAAACACCTCAGGATTCAGCCCATCTTTTGTATATTTTATTTGGGCATGGAAGTGGGGGAATGACAGCTTTAAGGAGCCTAATCCTGTATCCATTGAAGTCCATGAAATTTTTTCTGCTGACTTCAGTGGACCTAGGATTACACTAAAGGTATTTTCTCCAAGTTTGGTGGGTAGCGTGATCAACTTTTATTCACATCAATATATGGTTTCCAATATCACTGAAAAACATGTGTAGGAGGGGAATGGTTCTACAAAGCACATTGACCAAGCTTTTTCTGAGCCATCTCAAAGCAAATATATTGTTGACACATAGTAGTGTGATCCTATGCTTTTCCCCAATGCTGATCATACTACTGGAAGCTCTCGGTCGAAATCCTTGCTACACTGAACTCAAAAGGAGTTTCACTATTGACTTCAGTGGACCAGGATTTCACCCTTAGTATTTATTGTGTGTTACGTTATAATAATCCAGCTCTCCTAAGTTCCTTTACGAAGTATTTTCAGCTGAGGATCCTAAAATGTAGATGTTCTGGAGCAACATAATTTTGTAAGTGTTGTTTGTCTATTTAGTATTTATTATCATAGTTCAAACTTAAATTCTGGTACATTTTAATAAATTCTGCTGATCCGTAACAGGGATATATAATTCCAGTGGTTCTTGTTTGGTTTACACAAGTACTTAATGGCGTGTGCATATTTTATTTTTAACATGTTTTGATATAGAGGCATAAATCTGATCTGGTTCCCTTTGAAATCAATGGTAAAAACTGCTATTGATTCCAGTGGAAAAGAAGTCAGCCTCAAGGATATTGACGTGAAAATCAAAATGAGTCACCTCTGAGACACAGTCCAGGTCCCAGCACAGTTCATTGTCAATTCATATAGCACAATGCAAAATGAATTAAAATAGCAACTGAGGGAAATTTTTTATTTTAGAAAAAAATCCACTCAGAGAGGCAGCAAATTGGCACAGCTGCACTGAAATCAATGGTGAGATGGTACTGAAGTCAATAGAGCTATGCTAAGTTACAGCAGCTGAATGTCTGGCCAAATATATTTGAAATTCTTAAATAAGCCTTAAAGTGTTCTTTTAATTTTACTTTGTTTACTAAAGTATGTGTTCTGTGATAATCCACAGTTACAAAAAAAAAAATAAAGTCCCAGGGTTAGACAGTGGTACAAATTCTGAAATCAAAAAGGGTTTTATATGCATATCCACATTATTTTCTGTAGTCCCAACCACTGTTGCATCTAAATACTTCCCAGGTAATTTACTCTGCATAGATAGGTCCCCAGTAGACTTCAAGGTGTCTTCTGCTCTTCTCCACTCTCTGAATCAAGAAGCTCTCTATATGTAGATGTAGATAACTAGATATCATGGTGGTTATGACAGTATACATCCAGCACTGTTCTATAAGCCAGATTCTGCCAGCTTTATTCACGATGAAGGTTACCTTACTCCATGCGTAATCCCACTGAAGTCAATATCCCCTTCAGTGTGAGTAATGGTGGCAGACTTTTGGCCATATGTTTTAGGAGTTAGAGTAAGAAGTCCATGAAGAGACCACAACCTACAGTTTGATGCACTTTTTCCTTGTGAATGGGAGGAAGAAGCTTCTCAAAGTAAGTCTCCTTACTTTTCTTCAGCTGTTTCTGTGTTTTTTTTAATCATCAGTGAAATCCTGCCTCTACCCTCTTTGCCATTGTTTTCACTGGTGCCAGGACCTCTGCATAGGGGAAGGCCCGGATTGCAATAAGGTTGCTTGTGTAGAGTCATACCTTTTGCAACAAGTAAGCCCTCTGAAGGGAATGGAACTTTTTGTGCAGTGAGGCACCACTAGACCTGAGCAAGAGTATTAGAATTGCTTTTGCTGGGACAAAAGGCAAATATTAACATGAATAAAACAAAATAACCCCATTAATAAAATGAACTTCATGTGTCTTAATATACCAATACAAAGAACATATAATTTTAAAATTAGTCGTTTGTTTTCCTCTAGGGCCTCACCTGCAAAGTGCTGTCTTCAGTGGGAGTTAAGATGCTTATGGTGAAATCCAGGCTCCATTGATGGCAATGGGAGTTTTGCAATTGATCTCAATGGAGCCAGCATTTTACCCTCAACACCTTGCAGGATTGGGCCCCAATTTCAGCATTTATACATTGCTACTATTTTCTTTTTCAATTCCACCTTATACTTTCGGTGTACTCATACCATATACTTTTGGGATTACCTTGATTAAAATTTTGCTTAAGAACAGAAAATAATGACAAAATCACACATGATAAACTCTTCTTTTATCACAATTGACACAAATGACAAATAGCTAGTAAATAGCATTTGAAACTGATTAAGTTAATAGTATAATTGTATGGGTCTCTGTATGCCAATATACATTAGAAGTACTAAATATTTTGCAACTGGTGTAGTTTTATACATTGATCTTTGCAATTTTTCTTCAGTTATACAGAATATTGAATGGTATGCTATGTTCTGATTCCCTCAAATTTTATTTAATACAAATGCATATGTCCATAAATCTAAATAGGAGCAGTTGTAAACTAGGAATTGTGTAAGAAAGGAATTAAGAGGTAACATCAATGGAATCTGTAAAGTCAAATGCACCAGAAATGTGCATTTACATCCTTTTTTTCAGTCACAGCAAAGTAATTGTTCCAATTGGGTCATTGTGCTGCAAAGAACAAGAGTATTTTCAATGAATTCTTGTCCCTACACTAATACTGAACTCTAATATCCCAAAACCTCAGAGAAATTTCTACTGCTTTAAAAATGGCTTATGAAGTTTCTCATTTTAATTAAAATGCCTGTATTTTTTTTTCCTTTTCATCAACAGAATCTTTCCTATACTGTTAAAAATGGGGAAAATGGGGGTTGGACTAGATGACCTCCTGAGGTATCTTCTAACCCTAATCATCTATGATTCTATGAAACGGGGGGAGGAGTGCCAGTTCTGATCAGTCTGTGTTACTTATTGGGGTCCACATTATTGTCTGTTACTAACACATTAATTTTTATTATTGTAGGTAATCAAGAGAAGCAATGATGTGTCATCACTGAAAATCATTCTTAATGATGGGAATTGTATTGATGTGTGTCGTTCATGGCATCAGTGGGTGCAGTAGAGTTAGCATAGCTGTTCCTATGCTTTGATACCTTTGCTTAGGTACTTGACCAAATTTATTACAAAACAGAATCCTTGAGGAGAAAATACTTTGAACTACAATTTTCACTGCACAGACATTCATCATAATACTTATATTCAAGCATGTGTGTTTATTTGTGTTTTAATGCTTTATTTTAATGTGAAAATTTGGTACAAGAATTGAAATTTAGTGACTCACTGACAAAACACAAATCCAAATTAAGACCCCAATCCACCAAACCAGCAATTGTTTAACTGTTAACCTTTGGGTATTTCCACTAACATCAGTAATATTACTCACATGCTGAACTAGTTTGTAGTTGTGACCAAAATTAAAGAAAAAGGCAGCAGCAGCCTTAATAAATGATTGATTCCTCCATATAAAAAGTATTGGGAAGCTTTTCAGCTGTCTTTAGCCATGCTCAGATTGATGACTGGAATTTTCTATGGTGCTAATTCTTTTTGATGACCAGAAATAGTCTCAGGGAATAAGGGGTATATTAAAAGTGCACAGCATTGACTTAAGTTTGCTCCCACTGAAGTTGATGGAAATTTTACCATTGAGCACAGGTATGTCAATGCTGATTGCATTTGAAAATTCTCCCCTAAAGGACATAATTCTGCTGCACTTGAAATCACTATCAAAACTATCATTGATTTCATTGGTCTATTAACTGAGATTTTTGTCAGATATTCCCACTGTTGCTCTGGCACTGATCCAGCTTCACTAGCGCAAACCAAGGTGGGAGCACTAGTGTAGACCAAACATTTATGTTTTAACCACCGTGTCATGGAGACCTGCTCAAGTCATCTGAGATCTGGATGACTCAATGGTAAAAACACTGGCAGACATTCTATGCTGGTGATCAGTTTAGGCAGAGCTAATGGGATTAAACTTACTTTTTAACAGTTCAGTTTTTTGGGAAGGAGTCCTTACTCTAGAAAAACAAGTTCAAAATCCGAAATTCAGTAAAATAAATAAAGTGTAAGGTAATTGCTAATGTTTTCACTAGCTCCTAGTCTAAAAATATATGACATATCACTAAGGGTTATAATTTCAACCAGTATTATACATAAATGTACCATAAACTAATCATCTGGCAAAAATACCTCTCTAGAAGACATCGGCATAAGATCCGCATCCACCAAAGAAGATGAAATTGTAAAATGCAGTCAGCATAAAGGTTCTTATGGTCATAAATTTTTGGAATATATATCCTCAGATGTTTACATGTTAAACAATTTTCCTGAGATGCATTTCAGACCCAACTCCTTTGACATAAATGAAAATAAATCTTAAATGAATGTATAATAAAAAAAATGATTTTGCAAAGATAATTAATGTAGTGAACGCATATGGTACATATAATCCTATTGCTTTAGTGTCCTAGAATTGCACCATCCTGATTTATCTTACATTTACAGTGAGACAGTCTGGCTGATGTTAATAGGTTTTTTCCATCTCTAACTTGTATGACGAAGGAGGAAAAGGTGATTAAATATAATGAAGATGCATTTGGATAGCCTCTTTCAAACGTTTTATAGAAACTCATATTCCTATTTACCTACAAGTGAAATTGCAAATTTGCGTAAGAGATTAAAAGCTGTCTGCTCAATCGCTTGGTTTCTTATAATGTGCTCCCTGGATAACAAAGCAGGATCCAGAGAGAAAAGGAAAAATCAGAGAGGTCCCTGAAACCTGACAAAGTCTTGACTGATCAGTCCACCAGACGAATACTTCAAAAATTGGGCCTTAGAGGCATTAAGCTAACAACTTCCTTACAACCTACCCCACAGAAGCAGTTAAAAGTTATCAGTGGGTATCTGGTTACATATGATCACAAACTCTGGGCTTTCTTTAGAGGTATAATTATTGTCTCATTAGATAAATGATTGGGACCCAGTCAGGTTCAGATAAACTGAAATGTACGTACTTCATGATCTCAAACAAAAGAGTGCAAAGTGCATCCCAACCTGAGAAATCCAATTAAAGCTAAAGTGGTTTTAAAAAAAATTGTTACGTACACTTGGAAATCATTGATTTGAAGAGGATCCTAACCCGCAACCTGCAGTTGGTACAATATATAGGAATCAAAAGGACAAGTCCAGCCATACTGAAGGCGTATACTATTCTGAGTTATGACTACAGAGAAGGAAACCTTTCCAGATTCACACTTATGCATTCTTGTTCTATTCTAAACACCCAGCATTACTATTAGACATTACTTATGTGTTTGTAATTATAAAACTGTGTGTCATGTTTGAAGACATACCCTACACACACACCCCTCTCCCATCCCTCCTGCAGTGAAATCCTGGCTTCCATTGAAGTCAATGACAGTTTTGCCTTGATTTCAAGATAGCCTGGATTTCATACAGAAAATTTACAAATATAGGACATGGTTTCTTTATTACAGATAGATGGGGAGCAGTAGAAACCGTCAAGCTCATGTGCAGCTGCTTTCAGGCTCAAATTCTGTCCAGTCTGTCACAAGTTGCTGGATATTTTCTACCTAGGGTAGTGTTGGGTTCTCCATGTCTTTAAGTCAAGACTAAATAACTTTGTAAATATCTTTATGCACAGGTGATTCATAAATCCTAGATAATGTTTTTTTCTTAAATACATATTACAGAATCTATAAATAATGCTCCTTTGGATATATGTTTATTTCACTGATTCCAAGCCAGAAGGGACCAAAATGGACATCTCATCTGACCAACCTTCAATAACATAGGTCACACAATAATTTCTGCATCAAGTCCATAACTTCTGTTTGAGCTATAGCCCATCTATTAGAAAGATATTCAATTTTGACTTAGACATGGAGAATCCAGCAGGGCTCTAGGTAGAGACTAAATCACTACCTCTGTGACAGACAAGATGTGAATGTGTGAGCATTTTCACGGAAGCTTGACACTTCCCACTACTCCACAGCTATATTTAAGATGAATATCGTATTCTATATTTAAAACTTTCCTGGTACAAACTGGGCTCCATTGAAGTCAGTGGCAAAATGCCTATTGACTTCAATGGAGCCAGAATGCGACTGCAAGCATATAGCTTTCAGCTAGCTTAAAAAAAAAATCTTCTATTTGTAATATGCCTCGTGTTTTAAGGGAGAAAACCTTTCTGGATGATTGTGGCAAACTTTCTGATATCTACACAGGCCCACACAGATCTATCTGTAATCTCCAATATTAGGTGTCAAACTGAACTAATTATGATGACTGTAAAAAATATGAGAAAACTCCAGAAAATTCAAACATTTTCATGTCAAGTGCAGTGTGAAAGAAGACATGGATTTTGAAGGGTATACTGTGTGCTATAATTATGAGGGTGATACTGAAACATAACAACTGATACTGTACCAATTACACAGCAACTCTTCACTATGAAGGAATGTTGGCTGCAATGAAGACATCAGCTCCCTACCAAGTATGAAACTGCTTGGGAGACAGTGAGACAGAGGTGAGAGGTAAGAGCTGAAAAAAAACAAAAATTGTTGTGTGCACACGTGCGCACACACAAAATAAAATAAAGCAGTAAAAACTCATTCTCACTCCCTGAGGTTAGGCTGATGATTTAAATAATGTTATTGCTATTATATAATTTTAATATTATACAGAACTAATATATACAGTGCTTATGGGCTGAGAGAATGTTCTCTTTTTAATTGAACTAATCAATATATGCTTATTTAATACAGTATTAGTAATTTGGGGCTAATTCTTCACCCTTTTACTCACATAAGTAGTCAATGCCACTGAATCTGAGACTATTTGTGTAACTGATGTTTTTAGGATTTGGCCCCTGATGGGGAAAGTGGTGAAGAGTTATAATTATCATCATTATTAGTTATTGTAGCATCCACCGTGTGTTAGGTGTTCCCCACACATCTTGGCCAATGCAGTTTTGGGGTGAAAGCCTGACCCGTTGAAATCGGTGGGGTGGGGGGTTGCTGTTCACTTCAATGGGTCCAGGATTTCACTCCTAGAGTTCAAAATAAAAATGCCTGTAAGAGGAGAAATAATTTGGGACGTAAACTGTAGAAAACAAGCCAATGTGCCGTATTCCATCCTCAATTTGGAGGCGTTAATTGATGTAAGTATGGTTTCTACAGGTGGCATCCAGCCCAACACAAAGAGGAGAGTACTTGGGAGAATCAGCCATGCAAAGGGGGTGGGCTCTGCACTCTCTGTGCTGCTATGATGCACTACGGTGGCCTCCAATAGGTTGCTGGTGCAAAAGGCTGTTGGAGAAGGGCCAGAGAAACCGCAACTGGATGTGAGTTTATATCAGCCATGGAGGTAACTGGCTACAGGCCATGCTGTCCCTAGGCCGTAAGGGTGATTTCCAGCTCCTCAGTGTCTACAAAAAGCCTATTTACTAAAGGCTAGATTGTGTTGGGTTTTTTTACAATTAACCTTTGTATGAAAAGGCCCATGGCTCCACCTATCCAATATGAAGCCCAGGGAAGGAATTGTCACTCACAGGGGCACAATTCTTTCTCTGTGCCAGCATGCTTCCAGGGCGAAATGCTCTGCTACTGCTCCCTACCAATCCCCTGAGGACAGGAAGGGTATGTCAAAACAGGGATAAAAAACCTGCAGCTGCCCTGGGTCAGCTGACTTGGGCTCACGGGCCTTGTGGGCCGGGGCTGAAAAATTGTTGAGTAGACATTTGGCTTGAGCTGGAGCCCAAGGCTTTTATCGCAATGTAGATGTATCCAGCCCTGCTCTCCCTTCTAAGTCTGAAGGACAGCTGTATGGAGGCCACATATATCTTACTTCTCCTTATAATCATGCATGGGCAAGTAGGATTGGGTCGAGGTCTGGCCCTGAGGCTCTTTGAATCTGAACTGATATGAACACACACAAAATCTCTTTATCTACATCATCACTTACATGAAAATCAGGAAAGTGATTATTTTTGTATCAACAAGTAATAGAGAGTAACTCTTCAGAGTAGCACTGTGATCCTATCCCTCAGTGCTAGGCACACATGCATGATACTATATTGCTCAATAACAGATCTGCTGATGTGGCAGCAGTACAAACTGCAGGGTTTTAATGCCAGTGTTCTCTGGCATTTTCCATTCAATGGCAATGAATGGTGAGGTATCAAAGATAAAAATCATTTTCCCTTGATTAAAATACTTGCCAGTTTTAGTGTCTACACTGGGACTACAGATCAGTCCTGATGAATTCTGCTCCACAGCTGGGTAGTTCTGGCCTCATCTGCATTAAATCCCCCATGCCAGTTTCAGACAGCTGATGCAGGAAGCTGTTTGCTGTGTCTGGAGTGCAGATGTCCCCATCCTGGAAAATAGTCAAGTATAGCCAGTGTATATGCTAGGTAAAATGCCTACAAGCCATTCAGAAGTAGGTAAGGAGAATGCACAGTAGTGCTATCCACCTATCAGTAAGAGCTAAGATGATGATATGCTACACATAATAAAATAGATGCAGGCTGAATAATAGTTCAAACCTTCCTGTTCACACTTCTAGCACAAGTATTTGAAATTGACAAAAAAAATGATATAAAGGCAAGTGGCATTAATTTTGTTTCCAACTAGCACTTCTGAAATCCATTAAGATATTTTGAACTATAACACAATCATAAAATCCTTGGAGCTTGTTGAGAAGAGGGCAATGAGGCATTTTAGAGTGCAGCCATGTGAAAAACTAACTTGTCTTACTTTAGAAGAATTGACCCAGTGTTCTCTGGTGTTTCCCATTCAGTGCTGCTGAATGGGAACGTACACTCTCAAAGAAAAATGCTCTTCCCTGGAGAAAAATGCTTGCCAGGATGTTTAGGGCTGCTGAATTTTTACCTTTCATACAAATGAGATCCTATTTTTCAAGTACCTTTGAAGATTTTTCTTTAGCAGGCTGACAGGATGCTTATAGCTGAGAACTGGACTGGAGATTTTTGTTTTGTTGTTGTTGGGTTTTTTTGTTCTTGGAACTTGGGAACTCCCAAATATATATAGAGAGAAATTTTACAGTCAAATAGCCTATTGTAGCTGCATACTCTGCCTTTCACTGTTTATGATACTGTGGCTTATGTCACTCTGTTTAACACAGAACCTTCAGATCAGCACTTTTGACGGAAATAAATATACCATTCTAAAGAAGAAAGCTATAAGAGCTTCTTATTGAGAATGTTTTATCCCTGCCTGAGAGCAGGAAATAACTCAGGCTTCAAGACTGACATCAGACCATTTAATGATAGCTTCAGAACAAACCCAGTTGTTGTGTTTTTTCCATCACTACAGTATATCAAATTTCAATCATGGCTGGCCCTAGGTTATGTAGGGCCAAAGAAGACACATAGGGCCACAAAGCAGGCTTCTCCAGTTGGTGTAGTACCTGTAGGGCCGGGAGGTTTTGGCAGATGAGTGGGGCAGGGATGCTTGTCACTGCTTGGAATAACAGGGTTTGACTAGCTGGAAAGCAGAGTGAGGAGGGGTTTGCTAACTGGGATGGATTTAGATGGGATGGATCCCATTTTCAAGGCAGGAGAAGCCATGATGGAGCAGGAGTCTGGGGGCAGGATGGTACGGAGTTGCTGACAAAATGAGGCCCCTTCCCCCCACTCCCCAAAATAGGGCCCTCTGTGGCTATGCACTGGCACGTACTTTAAACTAGGTCAGCATTAAATTAAACATGAATGTAAAAACAGAGGTAAGTCATCTGCCAGATAATCTGGTTTCTCCCTGTGCCAATACAGGATTGTTTCCAATTTAATGTTAAGTGTCTCAGACAGGGCTTCCACCACTTCCTCTTGGAAACTCTTCCACATCTCCCACTGTAGGCAGATTTTCATAATATCCAGCCTAAAGTTCCTTCTCTTAATATCTTTTTCTCCTCACATTTACACGCCCTTGTCTCATGTACAAATAGAAAATGGGAAATCTGAAGAGAATTGAAATAATGTATTTTCAGAGTTGAGTTACCATTTAGACATGAGAATTGAATGCAATTCCTGTGATTAAAAAAAAGGAGAATGCTGGAAATCTGTCCTTATACTCAGGCATGTGAATAACTTCCATTAGCATTAATGAGAATTATGTCCAGGGAAGACTATACCCCATATACATAACCAACTTGCTGCAAGACGTGTGTGGAATGATTGCCAGCTCAGTTGCTTGTAGACAGCAGGAAGTGTGTTGTCCTCTAGGGATTCGTGCATTAAAGAAAACCGAAATACGAATTCAATTAAAAATATGATGGGTATCTGAGCATTATTCATCTTGAATTCCCTGAGATTTGTTTAGGATTAAAAGGCTCTGTTCTCAATGTAAGCCCTGAATGCCTCAGTGATCGCCTATTGCTAGGGCCCTACCAAATTCACAGTTCATTTTGATCAATTTCACAGTCATGGCATTTTAAAAATTGTTAAATGTCATGATTTCAGCTATTTAAATATGAAATTTTCCGACGTTGTAATTGTAGGGGTCTGAACTCAAAAAGGAGTTGAGGGGGTCACAAGGTTTTTGTGGAGGGTTGCAGTATGGCTACCCTTACTTCTGCACTGCTGCTGGTTGCGGCACTGCCTTCAGAGCTGGGCACCTGGAGAACGGTGGCTGTTGACCAGGAGCCCAGTTCTGAAGGCAGAGCCTCCGCCACCAGCAGTGCAGAAGTAAGGATGGCATGGTATGGTATTGTTACCCTTACTTCTGTGTTGCTGCTGGTGGGGCACTGCTTTCAGAGGTGAGTGCCTGGGTGCTGCTTTCTGGCCATCAAGCTCTGAAGATAGCACAGAAGTAGGGGTAGTGATACTGCAACCCCCCTGAAATAAGCCTGTGACCTCTCTGCAGCTCCCTTTTGGGTCAGGATCCCCAACTTGAGAAACGGTGGTCTCCCCTATGAAATCTGTATAATATAGGGTAAAAGCACACAAAAGACCAGATTCTGCAATTACAGGCCAGTAAGCCTGACTTCAGTACCAGGTAAACTGGTTGAAACTATAGTAAAGAACAAAATTGTCAGACACATAGATGAACATAATTTGACAAAATCATTTTTGTAAAGGGAAATCATGCCTCACCAATCTACTAGAATTCTTTGAGGGGGTCAACAAGCATGTGGACAAGGGGGATCCAGTGGAAAATTTAGATTTTCAGAAAGCCTTTGACAAGATCCCGCACCAAAGGCTCTTAAGCAAAGTAAGCAGTCATGGGATAAGAGGGAAGGTTCTCTCATGGATTGGTAACTGGTTAAAAGATAGGAAATAAAGGATAGGAATAAATGGCCAGTTTTCAAACTGGAGAGAGGTAAATAGTGGTGTCCCCCAAGGGTCTGTTCTGGGACCAGTCCCATTCAACATATTCATACATGATCTGGAAAAAGAGGTAAACAGTGAGGTGGCAAAATTTGCAGATGATACAAAACTACTCAAGATAGTTAAGTCCCAGGCAGACTGTGAAGAGCTACAAAAGGATCTCTCAAAACTGGGTGACTGGGCAACAAAATGGCAGATGAAATTCAACGTTGATAAATGCAAAGCAAAGCACATTGGAAAACATAATCTCAACTATACATATAAAATCATGGGGTCTAAATTAGCTGTTACCACTCAAGAAAGAGATCTTGGAGTCATTGTGGATAGTTCTCTGAAAACATCTACTCAATGTGCAGCAGCAGTCAAAAAAGCAAACAGAATGTTGGGAATCATTAAGAAAGGGATCAATAATAAGACAGAAAATATCATATTGCCTCTATATAAATCTATATGCCCACATCTTGAATAGTGCGTGCAGATGTGGTCGCTCCATCTCTAAAAAGATATATTGGACTTGGAAAACGTTCAGAAAAGGGCAATAAAAATGAGTAGGGGTATGGAATGGCTGCCGTAAGAAGAGAGATTAATAAGACAGTTGTCACTTTTCCAAACTGAAAAGTCACAAAGGTCGAATATGATAGAGGTCTATAAAATCATGACTGGTGTGAAGAAAATAAATAAGGAAGTGTTATTTACTCCTTCTCATAACACAAGAACTAGGGGTCACCAAATGAAACTAATAGGTGGCAGGTTTAAAATAAACAAAAGGAAGTATTTTTTCACACAGCACACAGTCAACCTGTGGAACTCCTTGCCAGAGGATGTTGTGAAGGCCAAGACTATAACAGGGTTCAAAGAAGAACTAGATAAATTCATGGAGGATATGTCCATCAATGGCTATTAGCCAGGATGGGCAGGGATGGCATCCCTAGCCTGTTCGCCAGAAGCTGGGAATGGGCAACAGGGTATGGATCACTTGATGATTACCTGTTCTGTTCATTGCCTCTGGGGCACCTGGCATTGGCCACTCTTAGAAGATAGGATTCTGATCTAGATGGACCCAGTGTGGCTGTTCTTATGATGAGTTTTTCATGGCCTGAATTTGGTAGGGCCCTATCTATTGCCTTATGTCTCTGGTAGTTATATTAAACTGGGGTAGTTCAAGTTTCAGTCCCCAGTTTCAAACAGGGCTAAACTGGGGCTACAGCTTTCTTGGGTCTGGCTTACACATGCATTGGTTTAATTAATGCAGTGTTTTTAACTGTTCTTAGTTAAACTGATGGAAAAAATTGGGCTTAAGTGAATTCCTTCCTGATGTCTCAATTGATATAAACCAGGGTTACACAGAGTTAAAAGCATTTACATAAGTCTAACTAAACTGGTTTAAAATCAGATTGTAGTTAAACCAGTGCAACTATTGTGCAAAGACAAGCGCCCCCAGTCCAGGGCCCATGGAGTTATACCAGAACAGGTTTGCCGTTGTGATTTTGGGGCACAGCAGAAGAATGGTGAAGTGCTTGGGTGCTAGCTCCGTTTCAGAAGATGTGAATTCAGTTCCCTGCTCCACATTTTGTGTGATCTTGTTAAGTCACTTAGGGACAGGCTTGTAATGGTAAGTAGGTAACTAAAGCTGTAGATAGGCACCTAGTGGGATTTTCAAGTGTGTAAACAACTAACTGTTATTAAAAACAACATGTTAGTCACTGAAGCAATTTTGAAAACCCCACTAGGCACCTATCTGCATCTTTAGGCACCTAAATATCTTTACAAATCTAGACTTTAGTCTCTATGTGCCTCTGTTCCCTGTCTGTCCAATGGAGATCATAGCACTGTCCTACCTCCCAGGGGAGTCGTGAGGATGAACACATTAAAGATTCCGAGCTGTTCACTTACTATGGTGATGGGACACACTGCAGGAGGCTTCATTTGGAATGTTTTTAGACCTGCTCTTCCCCTCCCACACACATTTCTCTTTAACCTCTTTTCTTCCTTTTTCTTTTATAATAGGGAAGTATTTCCCCTTTGCGTGGTGGAGTAATTTACCTGGGGGTTGTTGAATTTGTCTTTGCACAAGATTTTTTGTTTTGAGCTGACTCCATTGACTTCATTATATGGCAGTTACATGCTGTCCATTAGGCACATAAAGTAACACTTTCAAAAGTGCCTAAGTGACTTAGACCCTAAATCTCATTTTGAAAAGTGACGTACGAGCCGAAGCTCCACTGATTTGCAATGAGACTCTTTAATGCTAAGTCATTGTTGAAAATGGGACTTGTGCTCCTATGTAACTTAGGTACTTCTAAAAGTGTTTAACCCTTACAAATTATTTAATAAATTATGAAAATAAACTGTATCCTAGGATGAATTTCACTGATGCTATAGCCCTGCCAACTAACATGAGTAACCAATAACTGCTAATTTAAAAGCCTGTAGAAATAAACACCATTACAATGGTTTAAATGTCATCTCCCAATCTCAGAATATCAGCCAGGACCTGAGTCCAGGGCTCATTGTGTTCCTTCCAATAGGTGATGACCTCACCAGCACTTAACCAGCAAAATGTACTGCTGGTGAGGTCATCAGCCAAATTCACTGAAGCTGGTACAGACAGAGGGATGTAAATAACACCTTACTATGCTAGCCTGATCCTGGGTTCTGGAGTTAATCTCTGCCTGATCCACTCCAGGATTTTCAATGGGGGAGGACAGCATCTGTAAGATGCTGCATAGGACTCCCACCAAAGGAAGCTTGTGGAGTAATGCACTATAGCCCCAATTCTACTATGACCTATGAGTATGCTTAACTTCAGGGGAGTCATTGAAGTGTGTAAAATTAAGCATATGTGCACAAGTCTTTGCAGGATCATATCTTTTCCCCCAAGTAGTACTTCCCATTTTTGTGGCTGTCCTCATCCCTACAGCACCCCCTTCTCTGCAGATCTTAAATACATTTTAAAAATCTTCAAATAGCTTTTAATCTTCAAATATAATTAAATATAGAACACAATGCAGGAAAACACTGACTATAGCTTTACACCCATTTCAACCCCAGGGCTAGATACACAAAATGACTTACGAGGCTAAGTCCAACATTTAAGTGCCACTGAGATCCTCAAAAGCCCTTCTCAGCTACTACCTAAACCCAGAGATACCTAAATAAGCTAGGCACCTACATTTCTTCTGGTGGGCATGCAAAAACCGCCAAAATCCTGATGCCACCAAGCTACTCAGAACTGTAGCTCATGCTTAGACTCACAAACTAGGCCTTTCTCTCCTGTGAGGTCTGATCTGATGGGCATGACCAGAGGGGTGGAGGTGGGGGGAAATGGGTTGTCCATCTGTCTGTCTCTGTTTGTGGAGGTTGTTTGTTTGTTTGTGCATGCAAAAAAGGACTGACCTGATTTGGCATCTACCTCCAGGAAAGTTCTGTGGTTGCAACTCCCATCAGAAGGGAGGCACCATGTTATGAGCCTAAATACCTTTGTGGATCTGACCCCTTCCTCTAGCCCAGAATTGTGCACTTAGCTCCCTTTGGGGAGAGGAGTATGGCACTTTGGCCGCACCCCTCTCTTCAGCATTTCCTATTGGCTGGTTTAAGCATCTGCCTGCTCAGCTGCTTGACATCTGTGAATCCCATTCTTAGACACCTAACTTTCCCCAGGCATTGCCCAGGAAGCGGAGGGGAGGGGGACTGAAAGACTCAGAAGGGACAGGAGAGACAATGGAAAGAGTAGCAAAGAGGTGTCCCAAGCAAAGGGCTGCAGGAGAGGAGTGAGCTGTTGGTGATAAGTTCTGAAGGAAACTGTTGGGAGGACTGGTTAGAGCTGGGGAGCTCTGCCAAGTTGCAGGAAGGCTTGTCTAGAAACCCTAAGATTAAGATCAGCATGGTGAGTGTAAGCTGGACCCAGAATCAAGTGGCTGACTTCTGAGGGAAGTTCCCCTGAGCAAGGGTACAACTTTGGCAAGCAGGCCTGGGAAGTGTAATGCCACAGGATCCTTCTGGCAAAAGACCCAAGTGAAGCCCAAGAACAAGGGGTTGGTCCTGGAGAAAGTTTCCCTGAGCAGGAGTAGGACTCACAGGTTAGGAGGCCTGAGGGAGTGAAATGCTATGGGGAATCCTTTGGTGGGGCTACAGCATTAACCCAGCAACAACAGGATAAGACCCCTCATGTAGGAGGCCTGGAGAGTGTGGCCCTGGGACAGGGACTAAATGAACTGCTACAGAGTAGTTAATGACTCTTGGGTGAGTGACATGGGAATGGTGCAATGGCCTCGCTAGAAGTGGAAATTTGGCTAGAAGTGGAAATTATAGTGGATGGGCAATGACCTGTCCCTGGGATGAGTCTTGGGGTTGGAAACCAAACTTCCCTACTCCTGCATGTGGGGAGGCAGTCTTTGAGTTTGCCCCATAGGAATAGCCACAGGTGAGCTGGGGGAGGTAGTGGAGGGGTGAGTATGGAGGCAGAGAGAGATGGGAAAGGGAAGTATCCTGGGCTTTGTTGCAGTCTCTGGGAAACACCTGCTCTGTGCCCGGGACAAGTCTGGGAAGAGGGGAGGGATGGAGACCAAAACCTGGGCCAGGCTGTGCTTTGCAATTTATTGCTAAATGGATGCTGTACCTTCCCCCCTTTTCCACCCCACTGGTGTGGATGAGACTCTGTCATGAGCTGGGTGTAAGGTCTGTGCAGATTTCTAGAGTCAGAGAAACCCTCCTTCCTGTCTTTCTCTTCATCTTTCCTCAGGATGCACTAAGGAACCACTTCCAGATCAACTAGGCATGTGTGCCAAGTGGAGAGTCCAGCTCTGGGATGGGATAGGAGTCTTGGTGGCATGGCTCTGACTGTGGGAGGGAGGGGAGCAGGTGGAACTCCTCCCTCTCTGTCTGGTGACAGACATGTTGAGGTGGGTAGTGGGAGAACATTGGATGGGCAGGGTGCTAATTGGGTAGGCTATGGCCATGCCCCTGGAATGGTGACCTATGAACAGGATTGAAAAACTGCTGTGTTGTAATGTTGTTTTACTTTAGGGATTTGGGAGGACCTTTTTTAACCCTGGGGGATATGTATGGACTACAACACTTCATATGAACAGTAGGGTTGAATTTGCTGCTGAGGGACAATATTCCTTTGAGCAGGTGGATGAAGGGAAATCGAGGCAGGCATATCAGTTAAGCTGTAGTTTGCCACAGGGTGGTGCTTGAGGTGGAGGCTACCCTCTGGCACACTGAGTGGCAGGACATCTAAGTCCCTTTTTTGGATCTTGCCCAAGTTTTCCTTGTTACAATGATCTCAACGGTTCCCCTGGAGAGCCATGGGGTGTCTGGCGTTATAGATCCATGTGGCCTCCATATGAGATATCTTAAATCATGTCTGCATTCATTTACCGGGGAGAGAGGGTATCTCTCACTGTTATACACTGCAGCTCTGCCACTGGAGCTCTGCCACTGGAATCAATGGTGGGGACACTACTGTAGACACGGCACAGGTGTTTTTACCACTCTGTCATATAGATTTGCCCCCACCAGATTTAGACAATGAGGTGATAAATATACTTGTGCCTTGTCTACCCTACCCATGTTAGCTTCATGATTCAAGCTGCAACAATGGAAGACTTTCCATAAGAAAGCTAGTGGGTCAGATCCTTGGAAGGTATTCATTGGTGTAGCTCCAGAGAGGTCAATGAAACGGCTGATTTACACCAGCTGGGGGTCTGACTCAGTCTTGGGGCTTGATTCTCTTATTGAAGTCAAGAGCAAATCTTCAGCTGACCTAGGGTTGTGTTCTTTGGGGGAGGGGAAAGAGATCTAGGCCTTGCTTACACTATGGTATGAAATTTCATACCAGGCTCCTGTTGCCAGTGCAGCTGTTTTGAGAAGGGTTCCATGACATAATGCTGAAAGGGCCCAAGACCAATCTATGTCTAATAGTGTACAGATATAGGTGTGTGGAGTTGGGAAATAACAAACAATTCAGCCTGAGTGCACTTGTTCCCTCATCATATATCATTTATTAAACATAAACTTTAAAATGAAAGGCTTCAGAACAGTAAAAGTTAACCATAAAGCTTTATCAGTTTGATGTAAACAAAGAAATTTCAGCCTGGGCCTGCAAAGAGCTTGATGTGGACAGATCTCTGCACCTTTAGGTCTGGAAGTTCTTTGCAGGACCATCGCCTCAGAGAAACATGGCGTGTTTTATAAAATGTCTCCGAACATTTTGTGTCTCAGAAATAGTTAATCTTCTCTCCTTGTGTTACATATTTTGTTTGGGGAAGGAAGAACCTGGATCTTCCCTTCATTTCCCCATTGTCCTTTGTGTAGAGGTCAAGCTAGTCCTGTAGAATTGTCTATATGACATGTTCTTACACAATAAATTCTTTAACAAGATAATGCTTTATTGTTGTGGCCAGTAGGGGCCTGATCCAAAATCTACTGACATTAATGGAAGGACTCAATTGGCTTTGGGCCAGGGCTTAGGAATTAAGGAATACACGTTCCTTATGTTATGAAGCAACCAGCCCCACTTTTGTGAAGAGGTGATTTTACAGTCAGCCTAAGATTTGCAGACTGCAGCACAAGCTTTTCCAAATACAGCACAGTACGTACTTCCCTGCACATTGATTCATTGCGGGTTCCTGAGAGGTCAGTTGCTTAATGGCTGATATTACTCATAAGCACAAGTTGAAAATAAGTGTAGCCAGTGTCCCCTCATGTTCCATTCAGTGAAACTCTCCTCAGTGGAACAACCTGATAGAACTAGACAGTGCAAACTAAGCAACTAACAGAGTATCAGAAGATGACAGGAATATATTGTTTTGATAGAGTCACTTTTGTAATCTGAATTGCTTTCTTGTTTCTTGACCCCCTCACTAGGGAGGAGCTGTAAGGCTGAGGAAATACACCTGGGAACCATTATATCTAAGAGTTTAAGGGCCTGACCCCCAAATATCTTGTGTGGCCATTTACACATATTCAGAGTGAATGCAAAGGGGCTCTAACATGCTACTAGATCAGAATAGTAGCACTTTACATTCACTGTCTTCGCAAGTTCCAGGCAGTAGAGAATCATGCTCTGAGGGTATGTCTACATCGTGATGATAAAAGACCATCGCACAGCCACAGATGACCCAAGTCAGCCGAGTCAGGCTCATGGGGCTATAAAAGTGCAGCATAGATTTGAGCTTGGACTGGAGTCTGGGCTCCTCTCCCCCTCATGAGGTCTCACGGCCCTGGTTCTGTCCCAAGCCCAAACATCTATAGTGCAATTTTATAGCCCAGCAGCCCAAATCTTGTGAGCCCAGTTCAGCTGACCCAGGCCAGCTGCAGGTGTTTTACTGAAGTGTAGACATACCTATATGTTGAGCTCTTGCTGCATTTGATTATTCTTTGCATGGCTCTTGCTCTGTATTGTTGAAATTAGGCATATCACGTCATTTAACAAATTAAAAAGCATAATGCAAAGGATTTAAACATTAAAAAAATTATATGAAGGTTAATATCCACTCATTTGAGGAAAAAATCTGAAGGGTACAAACAGCTGAATCATGGTTGTCTTGAACACGTGTTCACACCAGGAAAACTCTTCACCTAGGGCTTGTCTATGCTTGAAAGTTATTTCATATTAAGGTTGGGCCCGAATTCAAAGTGCAATAGCTATTCCTGAATAACTCCATGTTTGGCCAAACCCTACTTTTTGTCCACTGTTTAGAGTCACTGAAACACTTTACATTGAAATGACCATCTGGCAATTGCCCAGTTAAAGAGAACAAACTATTTGTAAGTGTGCTAATTAAGTTGGGCCTAATGTATCAATATTTGTGCAATGCTTTTCTTTATGTAACTCCCACATTCCTTTTGTTCAATAGCACACATGGCAATGCTTAACTTTCCAGTCAGTCACTCCCTCCTGTCCTCTCTTTTAAAACACCCCTTACATTGTTTCTGAAAACTGAATGATCTCCCTTCATTCTTTCTCTTTGTGAGAGAAGTGCCCCACGCCACCATATGTGAAATATTCTCAAGTGGACAATATTTGTAGAGTAGACAAAATGGCATTTTCCCGTAACTTCCAAAATTGACTCTTATCGGTCTTCTAAGCCAGAGTCGGTCCCAGAAAGCTGAGTTATACAAAGCATAACTGACAGGAGAATAGGGTTGTTGGATTCTGGCCTCCTGGGAAAATAAGAAAACCAATAGGCATTTCAGTATCTAATAAAGGGTTTTTTTTGTTTGTTTGTTTGTTTTTGTTAAAAAGCTTGGCACACAGTATAACCTTACTTCATCCTTCTGCACTGGCAGAGGAATTCAGAAGCTTGTGTTATTCCCAACTCTTGCCAAATCTTAGTCCTTCACTCTCATTTTAAATTCCCCCAATAATACCTTTGTGAACCAGAGGCAGGAATGATGTTACTTAGGCTTTTATTTTTGTCTCCCACAAAGCAATTCTTCTGTATTTGACCCACCCATATAATGTCTCGATTTCATATTAGAATCTGTCACATTAGTTGATGGAATGTGATTGATTTCATGTCAGACTAATGAAGTATAAACCTTTATTCCTTTCTTATTCATTAGCTTATGTAAACTCCTGCAAAAGACCACTATAGCCTTTCCTTTGATAACTTGCTGAACTAAAAGGTCTCATGATGCAATTTTCCTCCCAAGGGATGATTTCACTTCTTCATATTACAGTTCATTATCTCTTCAATTACATTACCCTCCTGGTATATGTTTTGCAGTACCTAAGTTTGATATATTGTAAGCATTTAATTCTAAGTAGCATTTTGCTGTGAAATAATCAACGAGCCTCCATAACTAAAATACAATTCAGAATTTACAGGGAAAATACCTCTTTATATAAGGGAATCTATGGTGTTAATTTTTAACATTATACATTTCTTGATTTGTGAGCAAACTTCTCAAAGGTTTATTTTGACGGTATGCATCATTTAGTGTGACAGAAGCTAATTTCCTTGCAGTGCTAAACTTCTTCCTACAATAAATCTGTGCTAATAAGAAGAAATAAATGTCTTTTGTAATTTAAACATTCTTTAGCTTTGAGAATAATCAGATGACTACATAGGTTTGTATCAATTCTGCTCGGGAAGCAAAGACATATCCTAGTTCAGTGAGGAGTAGTGGTTTATCTGCTTAATTTGGATTTGTTAAATTAGGGTCTTTAAATATTTTTCTTTGAAAACAAGCTAATTGAAGGCCTAGATTTTCAAAAGTGACTGGTGATTGTGGATGCACAACTTGAGATAGCTTAAAGGGGCCTGATTTTCAGTAGGCAGATGGTCAGTGCTTTCCAGTAAAAGGGCCTTGTAAGATGTCCCAAGTTGTGTAGTCAAAATCACTAGTCACTTTTGAAAATATTGGCCTAAATGTTATGTAAATTACCAATATAATACAATCCAGGCGATGCATAGGAACTGATGCTTCAGTTCTCCTGTATGCCTTAACATGGTGTTTAACTACAGTTGGGATATTGGGGCAGAGGTTCTTGGTGAATTTTCCATATACAAGTTTGTTTTAACTTTTTATCCTGCACAAAGAACACATTCCTCCCCTTCTTACCCTTCAGAACTCCCTTTAGCATAAGGGCTAGAAAGTACCAACTCACAAAAAGTGGCACTACTGTTTGGCTGGAAAATGATTCAGTTTTTTGAATTGATCTAATCAGGCTAACTTCTACAACTGTATGGATAGGTTATGACTCTAATGAACAATGAAGGATCATGTGGTATCTATTTTTAAGAAGATTTAGGTCAAAATCCTCAAGATATCACATTTTTGCCTAAAATCTATATAAGATTCTTCTATGACCCTGATCCTCACAGTATCTGAGTGTCTCACAGTCTTTACTCTATTTATAATCACAACATCTGTGTGAGGTAGGCAAGTCCTATCAATTGATACTAGGGACATTAGGGATCTGAGGTGCAGAGGACCAAATGCAGATAGGTACTTAAAAAAATTCTTGGTAGCATATATCTGCATCTTTAGGCATCTGAATAACTTAAAAAGTCTGGCCCTGAGTGACTTTCATGGACCAGATGAAATCATCACTCTGACCTCCTACATAATACTCAAAATAACATATCTCCAAGGTAGCACATATTGTCCATGGTGGAGGGAAATTGAATGCAGGTTTGCCACAGCCCATACTAGTGTGCTAAACACTGGACCATTCTTCCTTTAAATGAGTGCAATTGCTAAGTTAGGCTTTAAACTACCAAATGGTTAATTATGCACACATGAAGTCAAGGGGACAGGTCAATTGCCTAATGTTACACACCTGTGGAAATGGTTGCCGGATTGGGACCTTAACAGCAATTTTAAGAAAGGCCTTTGTGGCACCACTGATTTATCCAGCTAGTAAGAACAACTGGATGGCCTGGAGCTAAGCGGGGAGATGTGCTGCAGGAGTGTTGATTGGAATTGTTGTGGTGGCCATTAGAGATAATCTTGGGGAGCTTTAATAGCTAGAAGGTAAGGTGGAGAGGAATGGTGGATGCTGAGGTGTAGAAAGAAAGTAGGGGGTCAGTACTTGCATTCTGCTGAGGGTATATATAAAAAGTAGGCAGGGTGGGCTAGAGCTTTGAGGGACAAGAAAGTAGGGTAAATAAGGCCACATGGTACAGCAGAGATAATCCAGATAAGGACTAGGGAATGAATTTGAGGCTGGAGTGTTGGTTGTGGTAGAGTAAAGTAGATTAAGGGCATGGCTACACTTGCAGATGTAGAGTGCTTTGAGTTCAACCAGCCTTCACAGAGCAGTAGGGAAAGCACTGTAGTATGTCCACGCTGCCAGCGCACTGGTGTGGCCACATTAGCAGCTCTTGCAATGGCCACAGAGAGCAGTGCATTGTAGTAGTTATCTCAGCATGCAAGTGGCTGCAACGTGCTTTTCAAATTGGAGAGGGTGGAGTATGACAGGGACTGTGTTGTGTGTATGTGGCGGGGAGAGAGAGGGTGGGTTTTTGGGGGGCTGAGAGCATGTCAGCATGCTGTCTTGTAAGTTCAGACAGCAGCAGACCTCCCCCCTGCGTCTCTCTCTCTCACACAGCATTCCACAGTAATCTCAGAGCAGATAAGCAGCTGGCTGTTAGAAACAGCACTTTCAAAGGGCATATCCAAAACAGTGACAAGAGTGGCCACTTAACTTAAGGGGATTGTGGGACATTTCCGGAGGCTGATCAGAGCGTAGTAATGCAACACCTTGTTCACGCTGGTGGTGGGGCTCTCCAGCGGGGGTGTGTCAAGCGTTAATCTTCTTGCCAAGGTGGAGTACCAGGATCGCTGTAGCTGTGAAGTCAGAGCACTCTATGTGCCTTGCCAGCGTGGATGGGTAGTGAGCTAGTGAGCCCGGGACTCCTTTAATGCACTGTAACTAGCAAATGTAGCCAAGCCCTAAAACTCTGATGATAATGGGAGAGAATTACTAGTGGCAGAAATTTACTGCCCAGGCATGGGTTAAGAGCAGTAGTAGTAATTGCTAACCTTTGATGATAAGAAGAGATAGGATCAGTCAGCAGAGTGTGTATGTAAAGTGAAAATAAACCCAAAGCACTTATGATATAGGAAATAGAAATCACTTTTAATCAGAGAAATGTACTGCTCCTAACAAATGTACTAACATTCACATTTTAATAGATTGATTTAGCTTGTACTTCTAGGTGTCAGAGTTATAGTTACAACTATTATTTATGTGTACTATTGTAGGCCAGACCAAGACTGGGTCCCCATTTTTGCTAGCTACGGACACAAATCCATGAAAAGGCAGTTGCCATCATGACAAGTTGATAGTCTAAATAGTTAAGATAGCTAATGGGGGGTGGGGGAGGGGAAACAGAAATAATTTCTCCAAGGTCACAGAGCCGGTCAGCATTCCATTGCTTAAGGCAATGGGAGTGTACCAGTGCAAAAGCAGTGATATTAGAGTTAGGCACACAGAATCAGTTCTGCTGTATTAGAAACTTAAGGAACAGTAGGAACCCAGTTCCCAGAGCTGTGCATGTACATGATAATGTCACTGTGATGGGTGTATAATATGTGCGCAGTAAGTATCAGGCTGTACAAACTGCTCAACTTGCATACAAATTAGCCCCCCCAAAACAGCTGCAAAATGGAACCCACAAGTTTGATTTCAAAGTCAATTTCAATTTTAGATTTCTACAGTAGTGCTGAAGAGCAACTTAAAATGTCTTTAAAGTGACACTATCTCTTTAAATGTTTGTGGGGTTTAACAATTTATCAGCTTTTTAACAAACAATTACAGGTCAAATCCAAGAGAGCAAGCAATCAAGGAAGAGCTTCTAGAACACATTCTTCTGTAGTCACAACATTAGCACTCTGAGTTACTGTTGCACAGGAAACTTTGTTAGTGCGTTTTAAAATATGAAAGCATATAATTTAACCCATTGACATGTGCTCTGCTATTGCCCTCTTGAAAGTCACTGTCAAAAGGTAATAGGTATATTTCAATATACAAACATCAGAGGAATGATTTGCTAGTTATAGTATCCATGAAAAAGCTCTCTGAACTGCTGCCACTCTCACAGCATTTTAAAATAAATGGAAAGCGTGAGTATTTCACTGACTGATCATATGCATGACTCCAAGATTGAGGTCAAACATTCATCACTGCATTAAAACTACCATTGCTTAATGGTGTGGCTACAGAAGATGATCATCAAAATAGCCACCACCTCAAATTTGACATGGAAGCCTGCTACGTTACAGGCTCTTCTTACAGTGACCAACCAACTCATGGTTTTTCAAGTCAGTGAGGAGATGGCATACGCCAATCTCCTTTAGTTTGAAACTCATCCCTGTTTAGAGCTGCACAGGCATGGATTAAGAAATAAGGCATATTACACAAGTTAAGTAGGAGAGGGGATAGGCAATACTGCAGGGTTGTTGTGGCACTCACTGAGCAAGTGGAAAGACAGCCAGAGGGCAGCCATCAGAACTTCAGCAAAAGGGAGTCTAGTAGGTGACCCTTTCCTTTACCCAGTCCCCAGAATCATGGTCATCCCCTACATTCCTTTTCTCTCCACAGCTCTCAGAACAGGGCTTGCTCATTGTATGAGCATCCCTTTTTTAGTTTGTGCCTTCTCTCATATTGCCTCTTACACCTGAAGCAGTCTTCCTGACCTCCTTCTCCACGCATTCTGCCTCTCTCCTTTCATATTCCTCTGCAACACACCTCTCCAGAAAATCCTGCCTCTCTTTTTCACAATATTAGTGACCCCATGCTCTCTATCTTGCAAAGTTGTCGTATGTCTCCTTCTGTGTTTATCTTGTCTTGTCTCATTTGGTGACATAAGTTCTATGGGGCTAGGACTGTATCTCATCTGTGTTCTGTGAAGTGCCATGTAAATGTACGGTGCTATAAAAAGGTACTGCTTAGGCTAACATGAGAACTGATGGTGTTACAGCACATGGTGGGATGGCTGCAGTTTTACTAATTCCTAACTTACCTTGTGAAACTGAATATATGACCTGGGTGTTCAAAAGTTTAACAGGCAGATCAACCGCTTAAATTTATTACAATGGTTACTATCAGATCACTGTAAATTGGAGGTATGCAGACTATTTAAATAGAAATATTTTATCTGGCAAATCTTTAATTAGTAGTAGAAGGATTTCAGGGTCGGTAAATCTAAGAGGTCATCTTGTTTATGAAAATGACACTTCTAGTGCATGCAAGGACTAATAAAGCCCAACAAATACATATTTATATACATTTTCTCACTTTTGAACTATGCATTTGATTTTTAGCATCCAGTTTTACCAGTACATTTATAATTGATAGGAAAAGTTTGATTATTTCCTTGTGGTATCATATACTTTAAAATAATTGAGCCTAGAGGTACACAGAGAAGCTACATTCTTCCTAATTGATTTCATCTGAACTTTTTACAATCCACTCTGAGAAAAATTTAATTGATAATTAACAGCACTTCAGATCATTTACTCATGGGATTTTAAAAAATACATGAAAAGCTGGCAACTCATTGCCTGAATTAAAAAAAGTGTATACAATTAAATATAAAGAAAATCTTGATTGCCTAAATCAAAGTCTGCTATGTTGCACAGATGTATGAAATCTGTTACATAAAAACTTCTTTTAATGTCCAAATTAGATTTTAAGTAGCAAATACATCAACTCTCGGTGCTGCATGACATGTTTCACCCTGTCGGAAAGCAGAGGGGAGTGACGCAGCACACCATGACAAGTGAGAATCATTGCCTCCCCTGAGTTATGGGTGCCAGCTGCACACTTCTGGAGTTAGACACAAATTATCACAGGCCTTACATCTTTCAGACCACACAGTCACTGATGGAGCATTCTCTTTTTGATGCTTGTAAAAACCATTGACATCTAGGGCAAGGAATGAATTCCTAGTGTTCCACGTTTGCTGTGTAGCTGATTTACCAAGATACTTGCACTTACGGAGTTTGGATGTTACAAAAGCAATCTGCCCTCCTATTGTACTGTTTGTCCAAGGATCTCAAAGCACTTGAAAATATTCAGTCTCAATGTATCCCTGTGAGGCAAGTATTATAATCCTCCAATTTACCATTGAGTAAACTGAGACTCAGAGGGGCTAAATGACTTGCTGCAGATCACACAATGTACCTGGGATGGGGAGTAGAACCTAGGAGTCTTCCTCTTAGTTCACCTTTCCACCTGATAGATCACATTACTTCTCTGAGTGTGGTAGCCAATATACAACCAGAAGCCCCTCATATAATTATTTGATTGTAATTATGTACTGGAAAAGCAACTTTAAAAAACTCTGAGTGTCATGTAAGGTGTCTACAGGAAGACAGAGGCATTTTTATCTGTTCAGACTCTGCCTTTTAGGAGGCATTTTTCAATAAGCAAACACACCCAACTGCCAGTATACAATCTCCATGGGCAGAAGGATGGTGAAGGGAGGCGATAGCTTACAGACAACACCCAGAATAGCATTCAAACATTGATGCAGCAAAATAATAAACAAGGTTGAGAGCTATTGAGCAAATTTGACTCCAATCAGAATAGAGAGAGTTCAGCATAGGAGTGGGCCTAGAGATGCAGAGAAATTTGAACAGCACTGGCCCCCCAAAAGCAAAAAAACTTAAGTCTGTGTGGAGACAAAGAAGGGAGTCTTCCCCCTACTTCCCTTACTTTTATGAAATAAAGTACTACGCCCTATCTACGATTGTGTATTTGCGCATACTGTTCAGTGCATCTGTCCCTTCTTTGACTTTCCTATGTGCCTCCTTTTAGCTCTGTGGCAGTATAGGCAGTCCCTTCTAGGCTAGGCAGGGAGTCCCATCTTCTGAAAACATTAAACCTGAATAAATATGCTCCTTTTGTTAGTCATCTTTGGAGCTTCTGCCTACCTGTTTCCCTGCTGACAACACTCTATGACAAGTTCAAATACATAAATGAACACTGTGAAATAACTGGAGGACCCTTTCTCTCACCTCCCGCCCCCAAAATTATATCTTAATTCTATTTTAATTCATCTGGGGAAATGTGTGTCATAAAACTCATTTATAACAATGGAACACTGAATAGAGGAATAAGCCAGCAAAAGAAATGCATGGAACACCAATAAATGTAAATCTCATCTGTACCCTGGAAGCCAGTTACAGAATATGAGCTGTTGCAAGAAGAAAATCCAATAATATTACAACTGAATGAGGTTTTTGTGTGAAATCCACAAAGGGATTTGGGTGTTGCAGTGCTGATTGTCATGGCACCTAGGAAAATCACAGGAATAACAACTGCTACCCACAGCGCTGAGTTAGGTGCCTAGGCTCCCTACACAATAAAGAGGTAGTGTGAGGCACCTTAGAATTTGATTCCCAAAAACCAACATGCAAGGCGGCTTCCTGCCTAAGTTAGCCAATGGGTGATGCTGATGTGCTAAGCCCTGCCTCTTTCTCTGAGATAGGTGACTAGCTTTGCTAGTGACCCATGAATGGGAGCCCCTCTCCTGGTGTAGGGGATTATGTAGTTTCTTGCAGGAATGAGTTAGGCTCCACACAAAAGTCAGAGGAGGAGGAAGTGGTGGTGCTCACCTTATAACTTTCATCCTAATGCTTAGAGCACTCAGCTGGGAAACACAGGTTTAATCCCCCCTCCCTGGCAGAGAGGGCGAAAGGATTTGAATAGGAGTCTTCTACCCATCAGGAGAATGCTCTACCCACTAAGCTATGGAATATTCTGATGGGGAAGGGTCCCTCATTCTTTCCTGTTGACTTAGTTGTACTCTGGATAAATAAATAAAGAGTTATTGGCCACAGAGAGACAATGGGAATGACAGTAGTCCAGTGGTGAGAGCACCAATAGAGAGGAGGCAACAGACCCTGGGTCCAGTCCCACTGCTTTTCTTCATTTAGCCAGAGCGTACAGCTTCAGTAGGAGAGGCTGAGGGACCTCCTCCCCACATACACATCAGACTATCCCATAGCTCAGTAATTAGAACAATTCTTGTAAGATGCCCCTGTTCAAATCCTTCTCCTGCCAGGGAGTGGGGAATTGAACCTGGGTCTCCTACATCCCAGGTGAGTGCTCTAACCACTTGGAAAAAGTCATAAGGTGGGCATTGGCCTCCTCTAGCCAGGTTTTGAATAGGATCTGATCGGATAGGCATGTTCAGAGGGCACATCCCCTTCAGGCCCTTTGAGCAACTTAGTGGCTGAACGTCTGTCTTCACAAACCAAGGAAATTGCTCTGGGAGTTAGGTATCCAGATACCGAAAGAGAGGCAGCAGTGCTCCTGCCCAGAGGCAAAAACTTACTTACCTAGGGAATTTTTACTTTGAAAAACTTAGGTGTCAAGTGAGTTTAGATGCCTACAGGGTTTTTGGAAGTTTTATGGATTGCACTGTGGGATTTAGGCACCTATTTAACTTCATGGATTCCATCCTTTGAGCCCAGTCCTGCACCCACATCACATATAGAACTCACACTGACCTTATGGCTGTTAGACTTATCCTAAGCTCATTGAAGTCAATGTGAGTCTTTCCATCAGATCAAAGGGTTCTTGATCAGGCTGCTATTGAGCAAAGAGAATGAGTTTATGTGTAAATCAAAGTTTAGGAACTTTTACAGCCCTGCTCCAGATAGTGAAACCTTCAGGAATTACAACAGGAGAACCCATGTTTGATCACATGATTGTATTACTGAATATTCAAAGAAAGCATTTTCAGAGCCTCCATTATGCTATTATTTTTTATTAGGGTTGGCCTCAAGTGCAAGTTGAGTCAGGAATTAAAAAAACATGTACATGGGGAATGCCTGTTCCTTCTAAATTAATATAATTTACTCATTACCATCTTCCACTGCAGTCTGAATGTTGGCACAAGAGAACGACACTTTATTAGTATTAATTTAAGGCAATATATTATTTTAAAATCAGATTGGGTGGTTTTGCTTGTGTGCATTTTCTACCTGTCCTCCAGAAAAATAATGTGATGGAGGGAAATGCAAGAGTCGCCTCTTGTTTGTTTTATTAATTGACTTTCCTAACTGGACCAACATAAGCTATTCTATAACCATCAGAAATCAAATAGAAAGCTGAGCTTTTTGAAGGAGCCAAAGGAATTCAGGTACTCAATTCAATGGGGTTTGGGTACCTAACTTACAAGCTCCCAGTTTCTCTCTCATATGATGTTTCTCTCTCTCTCGGTCCCTATTATACACACATATGAAAGAAAGACTCCCTATAGTTTGAAACCAGGATTATGGATTGATGCAGTTGTTTGTATCCCACAGCTAGCCGATTAGGTGATAAATATTTAGCAGAGTAACACAATGTTTGAGACGACCAAATCTTTTTAAAGAAAAGGAAATAACATTCTGCCTGATTATAGACATTGTAGCTGAGCAAGGATGAGGGATGTTGTAAATCCATTAGTGAAGCGCCACTTGCCTTCATTTCTGTTTAATATTTCTTAAAGCTATAAAATTGTATTATGTTAATGCAATATACAGGCCAAGTGATAAAGGCAGCTAATGTGATTACCACTTGCCGTGCTATAAACCTTTCAGTAAAGCTGCAGATAAATCGGTGTGCAACTGTTTCTCATGATGATGGTGTTACATTGAGCAGATCATATGTTGCAGGCATCGTTTAGTTGATGGAACTTGCCTAAGTGTCAAAAGGGCGACTTTGGTGCCAGGATAAAGTACTTGATCAATTTAAAGAATCCCTCCTATTACTATATTAATATTGTAAGCCAAGCGTATGAGAACATTTGCTCATCTTTCTGTCTGAAAGAAGTAGGAATATTGCTGGTGCTTATATAGTATGCTGATGGTGTGCAAGAAAATCTTAAAATAAAGAGAGAGGCCCTGATTTAGTAAGGTAACTAAACACATGCCTAATTTGACATACATTTGATTACTCACATGTTTAAACAACTAGCTGAATCAAAGCCATATATAGGAATTTCATGTTTGCAAACAGTGCTGCTTGTAAGCTCAGGCCCATTGATTTCAAAGGCATTTAGACTCCTAAATACCTTTGAGAATCTGGGCCTAAATGTATGTACTATATATATGTATCTATAGATATGTATCCATCTACAGACACACTGACTACCCCGAAGTAGCTGAGTTTCACTCTCATTTCATCCTTGGCTTCTCTATTTGCACAGGAGTGTCCAGTTTTTGTGACTAAGAACATAAGAATGGCCATCCTGGGTCAGACAAATGATCCTTCTAGCTCAGTATCCTGTCTTTTGACAGTGACCAGTGCCTGATGCTTCTGAAGAAGTGAACAGAATAAGGCAATTTATTGAGTGATCCACTTCCTGTCATCCCATCCTAGATTCTACCAGTTAGATGATTAGAGACACCAAGAACATGTGATTATGTCCCTGATCTCTTGGCTAATAGCTAGTGATAGACTTATCTTTCATGAATGTATCTTATTATTTTTTTTAACCCAGTTATTCTTTTGGCCTTCACAAAATCCCCTGGCAATAAATTCCACAGGTTGACTATGCATTGCATGAAGAAGTACTTTCTCATATTTGGTTTAAACCTGCTGCCTATTAATTTAATTGGGTGACCCCTGGTTTGTATGTTATGTGAAGGGGTAAATAACAATTCCTTATTCACTTTCTCCATACCATTCATGATTTTATAGACCTTTATCGTATCTCCCCTCAGTCGTGTCTTTTCCAAGCTGAACAGTGTCAGTCTTTTTAATCTCTTCTTCTATGCAATCTTTTCATACCACTAATCATTTTTTTTGCCCTTCTTTGTACTTTTTTCTATTTCTTATGTATCTTTTTTGAGATTGGGACAACCAGAACTACACACAGTATTCGAGGTGTGGGCATACCATGGATTTATATAGTGCCATAAGACATTTTCGTTCTTATTATCTATCCCTTTCCTAACTGTTCCTAACATTTTGTTAGCTTTTTTGACTGCTGCTGCACATTGAACAGATGTTTTCAGAGAACTATCCATGATGACTCCAAGATCTCTTTCTTGAGAAGTTATATCTATTTTTTAATGTATAGTTGGGATTGGTTGCCAATGTTCATTACTTTGCATTTATCAGCATTGAATTTCATCTGCCATTTTGTTGCCCAGTCACTCTATTTTGTAAGATCCCTTTTAATTCTTCAAAGACAGCTTGGGACTTAACTAGCTTGAGTAAATTAGTAGCATCTGCAACTTTGGCACCTCACTGTTTACCCTTTTTTTCCAGATCATTTATGAATATGTTGAACTGCTTTGGTCCCAATACAGATCCATGGGGGATCCCGCTATTCACCTCTATCCACTGTGAAAACTGACCATTAAGTTCTAACCTTTGTTTCCTATCTTTTAACAAGTTACTGATCCATGAGAGAACCTTCCCTTTTATCCTATGACTCCCTTACTTTGTTTAAGAGCCTTTGGTGCCTTGTCAAAAGGTTACTGAAAGCCCAAGTGCACTATATCCAGTGGATTACCCTTGTTCACATGTTTATTGACTCCCTCCGAATTCTAATAGAATGGTGAGGCACGATTTCCCTTTATGACAGCTGTGTTGACTCTTTCCCAGCATATTGTGTTCATTTCTGTGTCTGATAATTCTTCTTTCTTATAGTTTCGACAATTTTCCTGGTACTGAAGTTAGGCTTACTGACCTGTAATTGCCAGGATTGCCTCTGGAGTCTTTTTTTGAAAATAAGGCTATGTCTAACTACTGTAGTAAGTTGACCTACACTATGCAAACTCCAACTACATGAATAACATAGCTAGATTCAATGTACCTTAGGTTGAGTTACTGCAGGGTCTACACTGCGGGGGTTGACGGGAGAAAATCTCCTGTTGACTTATTTTACTCTTCTCATTGGGGGTAGAGTACAAGGATCAACTGGAGAGCAATCTGCAGTTGATTTGTTGGATCTTTACCACTGATGGATCGATCTCAGAGTGACGATCACTACCTTAGTGTAGACCTGCCCTAAGTATCACATTACCTCCAGTCATCTGGTACAGAGGCTGATTTAAGTGATAGGTAACCTATCACAGTTAGTTCTGCAATATCAAATTTGAGTTCCTTCAGAACTCTTGGGTGAATACCATCTAGTTCTGGTAACTTATTATCCTTTAATTTATCAATTTGTTCCAAAACCTCCTCTGTCAACACCCCAATTTGGGACAGTTCCTCACATTTGTCACCTAAAAAAAATGGCTCAGATGTGGGACTCTCCCTCATATCCTCTGCAGTGAATACCAATGCAAAGAATTCATTTAGCTTCTTCGCAACAGTATTGTCTTCCTTGGGTGTTCCTTTTGCACCTCTATCATCCGCTGTCCCCACTGATTGCTTGGCAGGCTTCCTCCTTCTGATGTACTTAAAAAATGTTGTTAGTTTTTGTGTCTTTTGCTAATTGCTCTTCAAATTCTTTTTTAGCCTGCCTAATTATACTTTTATACTTGACTTGTCAGAGCTTATTCTCCTTTCTATTTTCTTTGGTAGGATTTGACATTCCGTTTTTAAAGATGTCTTTTTGTTACTATCCACCTCTTTTACTCTGTTTAGCCATGGTGGCATTTTTTGGGGTCTTTATGGTTCTTTTTTATTTGGAGTGAACATTTAGTTTGAGCTTCTATTGTAGTGTTTTTAAAAAGTTTCCATGCAGCTTTCAGGCATTTCACTCTTGTGCCTGTTCCTTTCAATTTCCATTTAACTAGCCTCCTCATTTTTGTATAGTTCCTCTTTTTTAATTTAAATGCTACTGTAGTAGGTATCTCCCCACCCCACCAGGATATGAAATTTAATTACACTGTGATTGCTATTACTGAGTAGTTCGGCTATATGCACCTCTTAAACCAGATCCTATGCACCACTGAGGGCTAAAGCAAGAATTGCATCTCCCCTTAGGGGTTCCAGAACTAGCTGCACCAAGAAGAATTAGACTAAGAATTAGAGTTTACTACCTTGTTTTATATTGCTCATTGAACAGCGATCAGATGATGTCAATTTTTAATCACTACTCATTACTTTCTGTCTAAATATTATAGAACCACTTTGTGGGGTTTCTTTGAGGGGGAACAAGGGGTGAAAAAGAGATGGGGTACATGTTATCCAAAAGTACTATTTATATCCAGTACATCTCCCCTATTCATCCTTTTTCACTGTGTAATCATCAAGGTCAATTTTCCACTCTTATGTGCTTGCCAGCTGCAGTACAGTTCCTCTTTGCTTCCATCTCAAGGCTGTAGTTGAAAGTGACTATAGAGTACAAAATAACTTAAAAACAAAATAAGGATCCAGGAGAACAAGCGCATTAAGTACTTTCTTCAAGGAGAAATGAGCCTTAACCATAAAGTCTGAATCCAGAACTAGATTCCTCCTGGTGCTCAGAGCTGAGGATTTGATTGTGGATCATCTCTAATGTCAAGCAAGCTAACAGTATATTAGAGATTGAAAAGTCAGAGCTACACTTTTCAATATCTTTCTAATGATGATTAATTCCTTTTGTATTCATTCTAGTATCATCAATCATGATGAATTCATTTAGTATGAATATGGATAGAACATTTAATTTCTCCGGCATTTCAGGCGAACCTATTTAAATGAATAATTGGACAAAAATGAATAACGGAAGGAACAGAACTAGAAGTTTGCATGCCAGCTATAAATTGTACAATAAAATAGCATAATCTGTGAGTGCTTTAGTTTAATGCAACTTTAACAAGTGATTGATTCAACCAGATGTAAATATAGTTTATGAAATATATAGTCAGACATTATAGGAAATGAAACCTGGAGATGCAGTTAACTGAATATGTTCTTGCCCCATTTGTTGCCTTAAGTTTTAGCAGTGCAAATCAATAGAACCAGGGAAATCCCACAAAACCCAGATAATAAAATAAAAAAAAGTTCTGTCAAAATGAATTTGAGAAGATCCATGAGTTTAATGATGCAGAGCTATGGAAATAAGGAATGTCAGGATTTCATCAAACCTTTTTTTTTGTAAGTAAGTGGGAGCCTACTATTTTTTCCCTAACCATCTCTGCCAAGAGAATATGCTACAGTTACATTATTATACCACTTATAATCTTGAATAATGCCCATTTACTCTAAGGTTTCAGTGGACTTTTTCTTTAGCGTATGCTACCCACGTTTGCAAAATACATGCATATGTGTGTGTGTTTATATATATATATGCATTCACATGATATATACAAGAGGAAATAGGAGTGTGTGTGTTGTTGCAACAGTACAGAAAGTCTTCAAAAGATTAAAACAATCTGTTTATTTAAACAATGCTATTTCTAATTTACAAAACTCTATTGTCCCAGAGCCTATGCACTGTGGGTGAAATCCAGGACCACTATAGTCATTCATTGAGAGTTTTAACACTGACTTCACTGGAGCCAGGATTTCACTCTATATTTTAAATAAATCTTCGGAATCCCCCTTGACACAATTCCTCAAACAATGATCCTATGATTAATTCCCTTGAAACAAACAACCCAATAGACCAACTCCAAAATGACCTTCTCCTTCCACTTTTGCCTCTCTGCCTTTCCCATTTTTATCTACCCCGGCATCCTGTCTTGCCATGATCAGTTTAGATTATATGCTTTTTAGGACAAAAACTGTCTTCGCTTATTATGGAGCAGTTGAACACTTATTGGTGCTCAATTGTACCTTATTCCTCAAATAATCCCAGAATAACTACTTTTAAAGTAAGGTGTTATTCGACATGAGTATTGATTCTGGCCCTAAGTAAAACACCATCTTATATAATAAATGATAATTATAAAGATATGTTGAGCTTGTCTTGCTTCAGTTTAGATTTACCTAGATTTATCATGCTTTGGTTACAAGCAAGCTGGTTTCCTGAAGTACCCAAGCAAATAGCTCCAGATCAAGGCCGTTACATACTCCATTGGCACTATTTTGACTTTCTTTTCTTTAAAAACAAAGTAACAAGCAGATAATGCAGTATACAGGCAGAAACCAAGCACTCATGTCAGTAAATGCCAAGTTAAGATGGAAAGATCCACCTTAATTTGTGTCCCTTGTGCATATGCCTTAAAATGCTGGGTAAATTCCTCATCTCATTATCTGGAGGCAGACAGTGAACCCCTTTATCACACTGGTAAGCAGTTACTTACCTAGCTATTCCCACTGATGTTACTAATGTAATAAGGCATTTATCAGTCTGGCCCTTAAAATTATGTCAAGTAATACAATATCTAGTACAATCTGGGATTTTTATACTACAATACACAGAGTAAATTGCAGTAAATACAGTACAGTTCTACTGCAGAAGTGTGAAATTTCCAACTTTAATACTTCAAAGCTGTTTATCTGATTTTCTTCAAAGTTGGTTTACTCCTCAAGCCAAGTACCATGTTTTTGGCTTGTCATTGTTACCCATGTGAAATATATATGATCAGCTGTATTCTGGAAATGTAATTTATTTCATACTTGCAGAACTCAAAAAATAGCTAATCAGATTAGAATTAATCTTTGGGGGGGGGGGGGGAAGGGAGAGAATAGCCATGAGCAAATGGGAAGAAAATTAGTTGGGTACTTTTTAAAGTGATGAAAGATGAAGTTGGATGGCCCAGACATTGTGACAGTCTCCTGGGTGTTGAGATGAGTTTTGAAACAGTCACTCCAAAGCTTCAAAGAACCTAGGGGAAATGGAACATCTACAAATCTGAACCATTCTAATTTAAACGTTCAAAACTTTTAACCTACTGACTCTCTTCAGACTTGGCTTATTTTTGTAGATATCATTAAGGTTTAAAAATCAGTCATACTCTGATGCGTATACTGAATTTACTGAGTGTAAAGAAAACTCAGCAGATGAATTAAAATGAGAAGAAAACAATGAATAAATAAATAACCCATATGAACGGAAACATGCAAGTTAACAAAAGCTCCATGAAACACAAAGCTATGGAATGGGATTGGAGTAGAGGGCGGTGGGGGAATGTAACAGACTTCTGAACAGATGTACACCATATAGTGCTGTTAATTTATTGCAGCTCAGACATATTTCAGCTTTAGATATAAGATAAATAAAGCAAAACCCACCCATTATTGCTTATTCTTGCTGGTGGCAAAAACACAACCTTAATACTTACACTGTGACAGGGGGACGGAATCAGCAGCTGCTTTTCCTGGGAAACAGACTTACCTCATAGTCTGATTCTTGATTGCCCAATCAGCAATAGACAACGCATTTACTACCTTCAAATGATGAGAAGAGGCCAGGTGGGTTCATTACCAGGTATACCCAACCCTTAGCAGATCCCATAACATTTTCATCACATGGAGTTGATAAGACTTGAGGACTCTGAAGGGCGCTGATTGGAGATGTGTGTCCCTGTGTCTTATAAACAATCCATGTTAGGGGAACAATTAAAACTCTGAAGGGCAACTACTCAGATGACAGCTTGCAATGACAGTTTGACAGATTGTGTTTTAGGGAAAATTCTCTGCAATAACTATATTTATCGTTCACCTTTCTGCAATGAGTATATATTTTAAAAAGCTCCATAATGCAAAGCTGTGGGAAGCACTGTCGGGAAGAAACATATGAAATTCATTTTTATTTCCCTTGCAACTCATCTACATAACATAATCCAGAGGGTTGTGTTTATCAGCTGAGAGGAGGCAGTGTAAACAAATGCTCAGCATATGTATATCATCATCAGTGAAAGGTCATCATTTTAGCAGGCTGCTAGAAATGTAAACAAAGGTCAGTGTGTCTGCATCTTCCCTGCATCATATTGACAGCGAATAACAGTTTCCTAACAAAATCTCTGTCATCTTGGAACATTTACTGAGTATTTCGTTCTGGCTAGTATAGAGTGTTCAAGTGAGTCATTACGTTGGGAGGCAGCTACTGACATTTCAAAAGGTATTTTGAGATTACAGCAATTTTATATTATTGTAATTCAACAGCAAAAAAAAAAAGTGCTACAGGGTCCATCCCGTATTAATGTTTCCATGGCAATCAGATGCTTGACATTTTATTGAAATCTATTAGTCTAGAACTGCTTGCCAGCACCTTAGAAGCTATGCAGTGCTCCTTAGCCATTTCTGTCCTAGAACCAATAGATTGCCCAGTAGGTATGGTGCGTAATTAGCTTTCATCATTTGCAAATCCATATAATGTGATTCTAGCTATACACACCACAAAAACAGCCTGATAGCAAGCTTTTGGACACCCTTTGTTCCTTATATTCAAAGAAGGTTGAAATGCATTCTGACAGCTATTTTTTTCTCATCATCCTGACATGTACTAGTGAAATTACCTAACAAATTCAAAGCATAGACCTTATGTAAAAAGGAGATATTCCCCAATGATACTGGACAGTCTGTTTGTTGAAAGATTTAATAAAGAATTTCAAAGCAGGCATATCCCTACAAAGAAGGCTCATTTGCCAGTCTGTATGTTCTTTCCTCAGCCGGCAGTGTTTTCTGGGTGTGAAGCAACTTTCTTTCATCAGAACTGCTGCAAAATGAGACATACTAGCCATTCACAGGGAAAGAAAAAACTAACAAACCCAATTCCTTTGATCAACTAAATAGAGCATTAGAACAATTATTTTTACTCCTGTTGTTCCTCAAACCTTTTACTACATAATCAGTTTATACACCTGAGAGCAAAAGGCAAGTACTGGTTTTAATTTCATATTCCATCTGCTTTTAGAACTGCAGCTAATGGTAGGTGACAAATGAGTTTTTCTAATTTTCTGAGGGCCAGATTCTGCCACCCTTGCTCACACTGAATAGTCCTTTACTAGGTCTCAGGATGACTCACAGACAATAGAATGACTCAAGCTGAGTAATATGGCAGAATCTGGCCCTGCATTAGGAAGTGTCATGTATAGGCTGTCATACATATGTGACATGCATGACTTAATAGGAGGCAATGACTTCACTGGGAGATTTAGCATAGTAAACTTGAGAAAGGTTTAGCGGCATTTGATTCTTCAGTAGCTCTTTGGTGGTATGTCTGCACAAACTCATTCTTCTCATTTGTGTTGCTGCTAACAGTAATTGTGCTGCAGTAAATATAATGTCATGAACAGCGACATTTCAGGTAAGAAGGATCTCTTTCACAGGCTCAAATTCTAAACCAAGAAACATCATTGAAAACAAACAAACAAACAAACAAACAACTCAAAACTATCAATCCATTGTATAAAATCTGGAGATTTTTTTTACTGATGCATTAAATGCAAAATTCTAGGCAACCTTAGCTATGGAATCATTGCTGATGCCCCTATAATATATGTATGTGTGTGTGTGAATTATTCTTTCTCACACAAATATTATGTATGCATATATCTATGTCAGAGACAGTGAGGGGGGAAAAGTAGGTGATTTGCAATAGACTTATTTGACATACTAATCATCCATTGATCTCAGTGACTTATTGAGGGCTGACGTGGTATAGCCCAAGGGGAAGAAGCGACACCAGGAGCCCAGATCAAAGGGGCTAGCTCTTTGCTCACATAGGTGCTGAAGCCATGGCTTAATTCCAAGTAAAAGTGCCTGCAGCAACGTTTGCTAATTACAGGTTGTGTTCTACTGTTTCCAAACAGGGTGAAAGTGACAGAAGTTTAACTGTGAATAATTACACACTTGAATAAGTATGTGATTAGCCCCATTTGTTGTGGTTGGGACTAGAGTGACAGGACAAGAATGGAGTGATTGCATTATTTACAGCTTAATTGTAGACAAGTAATTATTTATGTAAGCTGGTGCTGTGGGGTCAGAGAGTAAAAATGCATACAATTTGAATTGAAACTTCAGAAATTGGATTCCTAAATAATATAGCAGAAAAGAAATTTCAGTACATTTATCTAATTATGGAAAGGTTTTCTTGAATTAAATATCTTGGAATGTTAAATGTCTTGTTCTCTCTAAAATGGGGATTAAATGAAATATTTTTAAACCAAAGCTTCCAAAGTAATAAATCACAAATGCCACCTAGTGGCTCCTGCTATCCAGTGAATCATTGCATACATACCAAAAATAAACAGGTCAGTGATTTATCCACCTAAGATATTTTTTCCCATTGATGATTATATGGATGATGGGGATGTAGGTGAACAGTTTTTTCTACTTGGTTCTTAGCTACCTCTTTTATGCTTTGAATCAAATTGTGAAAACTTTGCTCATGTTGCCTAGCAGTTCTTCACATGGATAATCCTACTGAAATCTATTTAAATTCCTTCCTTCTGGAACTGTCTTTCTATTATAATGTATGTATGTGTACAGTGCTTAGCAAAACGGGGTCCTAAGACATGACTGGGGGTCCCTACGTGTTAGTATAGTATAAATTAATAATAATATTTGTGTGAAGAACCTCTCATCCAGATGAATAAATTTCAAAATCTGGCCCTTAATATTACTGAAACTGGCTGTTGTATCTGCCAAATATCAAAAATAGTCTGACAAGGTGAGGAACACTGTCCACCCAGAAGTAATTTGGGTATTTATAATTCTGACCAGCTAAACTGTTTGATGGGAAACTAATGGATGGGGGGCCTATTCCACATGCAGAACTCCCAGTGAAAGCAGTGGATGGGTGTTCCATGGGTGAAAGCATACAGAATCAGGCTAATATGTTTAGCCTTTAAATATTTTGTCACAAAACTTGGTTCCCTGCTATTGCTAACTCTTTCTTTTGCCAAACAATGCCTTTTATTCCATTTCTGAAGAGGTTTGCAGTGTCCAGACATTAAAAGGAGTTTACAAGCCTGCCTAATATCGGAGGGTTTGTTTCTCTCTCAGCAAACTGAGGTTCCAGAAACCAACTCTTCTGTTAATTATGAATAAGGGAATAAATGTTTACAAAAAAACTGCTCAACTAGGCCCCAATTCAGCAAGATATTTAGGTCAGATTTTTTAAAGGTATTCAGGTGTTGCATAACAAGTTTAGGATCCTAAGTCTCATTTTCAAAAAACATTAGGCATGTAGGAGCCAAAATCCTATTGACAGTTGATGAGATTTAGGCTCCTAAGTACCTAAATCCCTTTTGAACACGAGATTTAGGATTCTATGTTAGTTAGGTGTCACAACACCAAGCACAGCGATTCCTAAAAACCTTTATAAAAATTGATCCTAAGAACCTTGCTGAACTGGGGCCTTATAGCACTTTTTAATATTTACCATGAAAAAAAAGAACCATCCTTACCTTCATTTTATAAGAACATCTTTCTGTCATAATATTAAGAACTGGCCTAATATAAAAATACATTTTCATGACTATTATATTGAATGTTTAGAGAAATTTTCTGGTCACTCTTTTTAAACCTTTGAACAGCTGGATTTTATTGGCAAAAATGTATTCAGGAAGCAAATTTCAAAGTCACATGCATAAAAACTGAATTTTAAATTTTAATTTTTTTTTCTGGACGTGCTACATTCTTATCATATCAGAGAACAGAAACAATATCTCAGTGACATAGGTGACTAGTCACACTAAATAACACAGCTGTACTTAGAATATTCATGATGACTCTGGAGCCTAAACTATTCAAAAAATATTTATTTAAAATGGGATTTCCAAAGGAACCTAAGGATGTTCAGTAGTAGCCTTTGGAAATTCTCACTAGAATAAAAGAGAATCTGAGCAAACTGGAATCTTCTCATGGATATTCCCAGAGCAGAAAGAAAGGAAATGTTAGCTGGATAAATTTTTTGTTGCAATGCTTTGGGGTTTGAGTTTTTATTTTTTTTGCTCATCTCTAACAAAATTAATTATAATGATTTCATAATTAACACACTACACTTATTTAGGGCCTGATCCAGTAAGGTGCTGACCATTTGGGCTTCAAGCCCTCAAACCTCTGTAAGTACAAGAATAGTCTCATTGAATTTAGTGGCCCTCTTCAGATACTCAGTCACTTGGCAGGATTGGGGCCAAATTGCTCAGGACTGTGCAGGATCAGACCCTTAGTATCTTTCAGCCAAAGGTCCCACAGAATTTTTACAAATTTTGTTGTTATTATTTCTATTTCATACCTGGGGAGACTGGGGCACAAAGCTGCTATCTGACTTGCCAACGTCACACAACAAGTCAGTGAGAGAATCTGGAACAATAGCCATGTCTCCTAATAATCTAAATAATAAGGAGCCGATTTTTTATGAATATTTCAGTGTTTCAAAAAAGCGCTATGATTGGGTTTAATGTATTCGGGAGCTATGGCTCTATAAGATCATTTTAAAAGGATTCAATTGAAAATAATGTTATGTCCCTACCTTGTCCCTCCTCTTTGTAATATCAAAAAGCAAAATACTGCAAAGCACTGACTGACTTGAGAACTTTGTTATGGTAACTAACTGTGACCTTTTTTTTGAACTCCTTATTTTCTCACAGGATACCTTGGTCTTGCTTTTATGTTTCTTTTATTTTGTCTACAACAATGAAACCTCAGTAAGGTGTTTGTATCTCTGATCATTTGGGCAGAGGGAGTCACTGAATGCATTCTTCAGAAAAAATGCTAAATTGCTGTCAATTGCTATAGTGTAAACTGTCTTTTAATCATTTACGTTTCAGTTTAAGGTATACAAATGTAGCATATAGGAAAATCAACATGCATTAAAATGGGATTCGGTGCAATATAAAAGAAAAAAAGGTTTCTTAGAATAGCTGTACAGAAAAGGAAAATTGCATAACAGAATTTGGTCACATACTTTAGAAATTAAGAGGAAACTACCTAGCGGATAGCTCCTTTTTTGTGGGGGGCAGGCTAGCAACCTCTCAAATTTCCATGGGTAAACTGGATTGTAGGTGACACCATTAATTACATTAAATATGACTTCTGTCATCCTTCTTGATGAATGTCTATCTTATTCTTACACTTACACAAGCTTGTGCACTTGCACTCTGTCTCACATACACATGCGCACATACACACACACGCACACACAAATCCATCTTAAAATTCAAAAGTAAGCTGACCTATTTCAAATCTGATCATAAGCTTTGGGATGTATCACTTCTGTCCTCCCGTACCTGCTCACGATTTTTTTTTATTATACCCTTTGTTGTTTCATGTCTGTTTTTTGAAATTACAGGGCATAGACTGTGTCTTATTTTTTACTGTGAGGCCAGATTTGGATACTTTGAAATAATGAATACCAATTAACAATAACTAATAAAAGCCATAAACCTCCTACCTGACAACAGCACTGTTTTTCTAGCATAAGCTTGCCAGGAGGGTTTGCCAGTATAGTTATACAGACAAACCTTTTCTAGTGTAGACCAGGCTTTAGAAATAAGCTGCAACATACAGTATAATATTAATATAGATCTATATAGCTCTTTTTATAAAAAAAATTCATGTCTCCAGATCTTCTTTTAATAGGCATCAAAGTTATGGGACTTGAATAAATACATGATATATGGAGTGTATTAGAAATTTGAGGGCTGCTCCTGCTCCCACTGAAGAGTTCAGTGGAAGCAAGAAGATGCCTACTTATCTATAGGTCCTCTTCTTTTTTAGCAATGACATTGTCCTCAGATATGCTCAGCCACAACTTCAGGAAAGAAAAAATTATCACTAATAGACAACTAAAGACTAGTAATCTTAAAAAAATGTTTCTGGTAAAAAATAAAGTTGCTAGACCTGGTGCAATGACAGAAGACAGATTCTTTAATAAATGTGTGAAAAAATCATAAGACAGCTTGGCTGCTTTGCTGGTCATGAAACCATGTTATTTACAGGTCACAAGCATTTTGACAACCTCTAGGTATTTATGAAATATCTGTGGCTCATAAAAAGTGCATAAATAAGCTATTCATTTAAAAATTCAGACTGGAAAAGTGGTATTGATCATGCACTATTTGCCATACATTATTCTCTCTTTTTTTAAAATCAGTCATCCTGTCAGGTAGTAGCAACAATACCATGTGACTTATATCACCACCAATAGTAAATAGTCTGCAAAGAACCCATGGGCTGGACATTGTTTGTTCAAAGAACAAATATATTAGCAGAGATCAGGATCACATAATGAACAAGTTGTGAAGAGAGTAGGGCCTATATCACAATAATAATACTGGCCCTATATTGCTTAATTTGATCAGTTCTAACTCTCACTTTCTTCCTTTATTTGATTCAATGTATTTAATCAAGAGCAGGGGCTTTCCAATGCACAAGAAACAAAGAATTATCAAGAAGTCATGAAGGGATAATGAAGGGCAGATTTGTAGTGATGTTGAAGCAGGGATACTGGAAGAGATGAGGTTGGAGCAAAGAGCTATTCAGCACAGTACAGAGAATGTAACGTCAACACTGTAGAAAATATTCGGACATAATCCAGGTCCAGCAATTCCTGCTTAAATTGCTTCTGCTCTGCCCATTTCAGTCTCTGGCTGGCTCATCCCTGAAGTTTCCTTTCTTCAGGTCAAATAGTAGGGGGAGGCCCACCCCTCGAGTATCTCCTCTTCACAGGTCTGGATCCAAGGATGCTGGGAGAAGGGATTTTTACTGATGCTAGCTGATTTATATCACCAATAAAAATGATTTTGGTCTTTTCAGTTTAGAACCTGGAACTTAGATCAATGGAATGCCTCATGAGTTTAAAATTATGCACCGCCATAAATACATTACTGCTTAATACTAACCTGCTCATCCCCCTTTACTTTCAGTAAATTGAATCAATTCTCACTTTTCCTCCAAAAATCTCAGTCATTGATGGGTGGCTAATCTCTACCCAGGCGGTAGTTGCATTTCACTCTTTGAGGCCTGATTAACAAGAAAGGAGGCCAGGGTCAATTTTGGGGGGAATCTGCCTTTTTTGCAAACATGGTATTAATGAAAGCAAAAAAGTACCCAGTTAATGACAATCAACATTGTCATGTATATTACTGACTAAGCATGAAAAGCAAATCAAAGACAATGAAGAGGTTACATACCACCTTCATAAACATAAACTATTAAGAGTCAAATGAAATGTTGCATATTTAAACTGGTAAGTTGCGAGCTTTACGTGCTGCAGTTCAGTGATTGTATCCTCAAAAGACAGTGTGTGAAGTAAATCATGTTCAGTTGACATGCCTGCAAGAGCATTAAGCTCTGTTTCTACCATTTTTGACCAAAAATGATTTTTTTATTAAGACAAGCTTAGAGAACAATTGCTCTGCTTCACAGTTGGCAATGGGCACAGACCAATACAGCCTCAATGCAATGAAAATATTCAGAAAAATATTTCTCAGATCTTTGTCATGTGATTATCAGATGATTCTAGTAGCACTCTTATCCTGCATGGTTAATATCTTATAACTGCTGAAAATTGATACATTTCGGAGAATAACTCAGACTCTAGATCATTCAGGTAAGCAATGAGCAATACCTGAACACACATTTTCATCCTCTCTTCACTTCATACTTGATCAAGAGATGTAAGAAAGCCAGACCTTGTGGATAGCTCAGCATAACATTCACTCTTCTTTTTAGTTCCTAACTGAGCTTGTTGAGGCTAATATGAAATAACTCAACCTCAAATTTTCTTCTTCCTCCAAGTGTAGTGTCCAATTTTACCATCTGGAATTTTTTGATTTACAGTACATGGTAGGACTCAGCAACATCACTTCCAATTGTTTTGCTTGGTCCTCAAGATTGTTAAAATGAGACCGTAAGCTTGTGACAGCAAATTAACAGCAATGACAAAATCCAGACCTGGCTTTTGAAGCTATACAGTAGTTCTGTCAAACCTGTCTAGATTCATAAATTTTAGACTCATAATCTTTAAGACCAGAAGGGATCATGATCATCTAGTCTGATCTCTTGCACATTGCAGGCAACCAAACTTCATCCATCCACTCTGCAATAAGCCCATAACCTCTGGCTGAGTTACTGAAATCCTCAACTCTTGATTTAAAGAATTCAAGTTACAGAGAATCCACCATTTACTCTAGTTCAAAGCAGCAAATGACCCATGCCCCAAACTGCAGAGGAAGGTGAATCCCCCGCCTTCCCAGGGTCTCTGCCAATCTGACCTGGGGGAAAATTCCTTCTTCACCCCAATTATGGTGATCAGTTAAACCTTGAGCATATGGAGGAAACCCAACACACAGACACATGGAAAGAATTATCTGTAGTAACTCAGAGCCCTCCCCATTCTCATCACGCTATTGCCTTCATAAAAATTTCAATCTCAGTTTTGAAACAAGTTAGGTTTTTTGCCCCCACTTCTCCCCTTGGAAGGCTGTTCCAGAACTTCACTCCTTTGGTGGTTAGAAACCTTCATTTAATTTCAAGCTTAAACTTGTTGATGGCCAGTTTATATCCATTTGTTCTTGTGCCAATATTGGTCCTCAAATAACTTCTTTCCCACCCTGTGTTTATCCTTCTGATGTATTTATAGAGAGTAATCATATAGCCTTTCAGCCGCCACAGTCATTTTGTTAGGTTAATCAAGCCAAGCTCCTTAAGCCACCTCTTGTAATGCAGATTCTCCGTTCCTCTGATCATCCTAGTAGCCCTTTTCTGTACCAATTCTTGTTTGAATGCATCTTTCTTAAAGATGGGAGACGAGAATTGTACACATTGTTCCAGCTGAAGCGTCATCAATACCTTGTACAATAGTAATAATATTTCCCTAACTCTACTGGAAATACCTTGACTAATGTACCTGAATCTTTCTCCATCTCTATTGCTTCCAACTTTTAAATTCCTAACTTACAGCTAAAACTCTTGTTAGTCCCTAAATTTATGACTTTGCACTATTAAATTTCATTCCAATTTATTACTCCAGTTTTCAAGGTTGTTCAGATCTTCTTTTGTAATATTCCAGTCCTCTGCTATTGGCAATACCTCCCACTTGTGTTTACCACAATTTTTATTAGCACACTGTCATTTTTTGTGTTCAGGTCATTAATGAAAATGTCAAATAAGATGGGTCCCAAGACTGATTCTTGAGGAACTCCACTAGTAACCTCTTTCCAGCCTGACAGTTTACCTTCTGTATGGCCTGTCATATTCTCCCCTTTAATCAGTTCCTTACCCGTCTTTAGACTATTGTATTAATCCCATCTTCTCCAATTTAACTAAAAAATTTCCCATAAACTGAATCAAATGCTGTATTGAAATCCAGGTAGGTTAGATCTACAGCACTTCCTTTGTCTAGAAAACCTGTTATCTTCTCTAAGAAAGAGACCAGCTTGGTCTGGCATGATCTACCTTTTGTAAAATCATGTTGTATTTTATCTCAATTATAATTAACTTCTATGTGTTTTATTACTCTCTCTTTGAAAATTTGTTCAGAGACCTTGCATACAATTGAGGTCAAATTAAGGGGCCTGTAGTTTCCCAGATCACTTATATAGGTACTATATTAGCAATTCTCCTGTCAAATGATACAATCCCAGAGTCTGCAAATTCATTAAAAATACTTGCTATTGCTATTGGGCTTGCAATTTCACTTCATCCTGGATTTCATGAACATTTGCCTTTTCTTCTGCCCTCTCCTGAAGAAAAAAGTTCATGTATACAACTTCATATGATTATCATTTTCTGAGAAAGATGGTCCAGCATCTTTGGAAGATGATTCTGAATCAGTACTAGAAGAACAATAGTTATTAAATTTGGATAACTTGCTTATAATTTTCTCTTTTTCCAACTTAGCTTTTCTTTTTGCTGTCTGCTTGGAAATTGTCAACCATGCCACCCTTACTTCTCCACTGATGCTGAGTGTGGTGCCCGATCAACAGCTGCCGCTCTCTGCTCTGCCTTCAGAGTTGGGTAGCCAGAGACCAGATTTCATGGTCCATGGCTTGATTTTCAAGGCCATGAATTTGGTAGACCCCTAATTATGGGAGTCAGAATGAACGAAGATACATAGAGAGTACTAAGTAGATTATTCTCATTTTCCATGGGATGATCTGCATGCCATAAAGAAAATATGCCCTATATGGGCATATTTGACTTCCAGGGGCTTGTTTTTGAGATTGTAACATCATTTATTTACACTGGTCAGAGATCAGAATCAGGCTCTTTATCCTCTTTTCTTAAAGGGATTATGGGACTCTAATTTAAGTATAAGGCTATCTAGCTGATCTATTTATAATGTTTTATCTAAGCATTAAATCCAGTGGCTCTATTTTGTTGGGGGAGGAATGGCAGATTTCCAGGAGCTATTTTCCAGGAAGCTGACGAATAGCAGCAGAATGACTCAAAGTATTTCCCCCCCATGGGTCTGCTTTGAAAAGCAATACATAATATGAAAGGCAGCAGCCTGGAAACCTTTCCTTGCTTGCTGCCTAATTCCATTCCCACGGTGCCATCTTTCCCGTGCTCATGGCACTGGATATATTTCATTTCCTTGTTGCTTTTCATCACTAACAGTAAATAAAGTAAAATGCCTTTTCCCTGGTCAGTTTCCTAAATATGCTTGCTGCCCTTTCTTATCCAGCTTGCCTAGGAACATTGGCGCTCTTCCCAGCAGGAGGAGGAGCACTGAAACAGTAAAAGCAACAGAGCTATGTCATGACTATCCAAAATGATTTTACACATGTGAATACAAATGATCAGGTCTCTGTTATGAATCCCAAGTCCTGCAATAAGTGCCAAACAGCTGGTCTACAATATCGCCAACCATTAGCACAGTGGCCAGAAAAACACAGCCTTTGTAGGCACAATGGGTCAGACTCGTCCTTGATATCAATGAAGTTATGCTAAGGATGATTAAGGTCCATTGCATATTGTAGGTATTGCAAATGAATTAAAGCCCAACCTCTTTTGATTTCCTTTCCTTTACATGAGAGAGGGGATCCTCCTCCCTCCCATCATGAAGGTTATCTCCCTAAATTGTTTACTGTGATGGGACCATAACTACCTTCATTGGCAATGTGAACTGCCAATGACTTATCATGGTCACTACAAAGTCATTTTTCCTAATGCTGAGCATGAACTTTTCTGAGTTCAACTTTTGATCCCTGTTTTACTACTTTCAGCTAATGTAAGTAATTCCCTTTTTTTGGTGATGTGCTCTGGGAGGTGTTTAGATGGGTATTATGTTCCTCCAACTCTAATGGTCTTTTCCTAGACTGTATCAACTGTACTTTCCTCTTATTTTCTCTGTGGGTGTTATGCATGCCTGATATTTTTACTGAATTTTAGTTGCTCTTTTTGAATTTTTCAAAATATTCCTTATAATGTGGGGAGCAGAACTAGATGTAACAGTCCAGACCTGGAAACAAGTAGGAAGGATGATCTTAAAATCTGGACCCTGAACTGGGACTTGGGAGACCACTGAGGTTCCATTCCTGGCTTGGCTATATATTAGTTGTATAGTTCCTATGTGACCTTGAGCAAGTCACTCAATTGCTCTGTGTCTCAGTTTCCCAACTAGAAAGTGGGAATAATAATATTTCTCTACCTTACAGGGATATTGGGAATATACTACAATTTCACGATTAGTAATTACTTCACTTTTCTCTTGTGGTGGTAGTAGTGTGTGTAGGGGGTAAGCTGCATCCTCTAGTCTTGGACTTCATAAGAGAGAATGAGCATTCACTAGCCCCTGGAATCTAATGGGAAGGAGCACAGTGTAAAGAAATTTGCTAAGGAAAGCCCTCACAAACTGTAAATGTTCAGAGGGATTCATATAACTAGAGCATGAAGGCTTGGAGGAGGACTAAGTACAATCTAAATGGTCTAAGAAGGAATTTGCAAATAACTCTAATATGAGTTGATAGTTCTACTTCTCTTTTCTGCCTCCTGAAACTAAATTGAATGATTTCCTAATGTATTTGCTGATTTAGGTCTAAAAATAGACCTTCTTTAAAGAAAAATATAGCATGCATAAAAAAATAAACTATCAGTTATAGAAATAAAATTTTCTTTCATTTGAAGTTCACAAAAACAAAACAAACAAAGAAGCTGCTTTTTGTTAAAATAAACAAATCCATTTTTATGAATATAGAAAGAAGATGGACTTCAAAGGCTCAGTTTACAATGGAGGTGTTGTGGAAAATATATCTGTACTGCATGTTGCAGATATATAGGGGTCATTATCATTCCTAGGAAAACATTGTATAAAAATGATTTTCACACCATGCTAAAGAGGGAAAGGCAGGCTAAACATAATGTTTAACTGAATAGTAAAGACTCACCATAGCTGAATCTCACTCAATCCTGAACAAATGTTCCCACAGGTGCTTGTTCTCATTGTGGGAATATACGGTATATATTCTCCCTACTTAATAATGGTCAAGTTCTAGCACAGTGCTGCTGTTCTGAAATACATTTTGGTATTCTGTTTGCAGGGCACTACACTTTTGTGTGTTAGAAGTTTGCCTTTCTCTCAGGTGTGGGGTCAGGGTGAGACTGTGTGAAGTTTCAAGGTGAAGGATCACACAGAATGAGAGTGAAACACTATATTAGCTCATGTAGATATTTTATATTTGTTGTTCATTTGGTTGGCTTTCCTTAATTCCAGAAGTAACCCACACTGAAACCACAAGTATTGTTCTTTGTATGGAAGCCTAACATATGTAAGGTTGGAACAAGAAAACCAGAGTTTCTCTCTTCAGTTCTCTTGATATCGAACCTGTAAAAACTAAGTACAAATAGGCAGGTTTATTACATTTCTTTAAGTGTTTGTTTGTCACAGACTTTCTTCCCAGATGTCTCCACCTCTGTGTCCATTTAGTAATTCAGCCTGAACCCATTAATGGGCATCCTGGTTTACTCCTGGCTTGTCTAGTACTGTGATTGTGATTCAAACACTCTCCTGCTTCCCCTAGCTAATGAGGACCGGGTGATTCAACTGTGTTGAAGACATGTTTGCTACTTGAATTCCAGAGATGCACCATGAGTGAGCTCCCATGGAGCACAGCACAGTCCAGTGGTATTCTGGATATAGCATTTATTCTATCCTGTTCACAAATCTAAAACCCTATAAGAGAAACATAGAATAAAAATAGATTCTACTAAAGTCTACAGCAAAGCCAACTGTTTGGAATGCTAGCAGGAAAGCTTAAGGCTATACTTAATAAAACTTCCATGTGTATAAACTTTTCAGAGACAATAGGCTGTCTTAAGTTGCCATGGTATCTGGAGGCTAGTGGAGAAAAAGTGAATCTTGGCTGAAGGCTATTCCCTATATACATAATAGATAATCCACAAACCCTGGCTCTGGTCCCCTCTTTTTTTGTAGGAAGGTCCAACTAGTCAAACATTTGTCAGACTTTTCCAGTTGGTAAGTTTAAAATTACCTCCTCTTGTGCTCAGCTACCTTGATAACAGCAGAGGGAATATTGTCATTAAAATAGATAAAGGCCGATGCACTACTGTACGGGAGTTCAGTGTCACTCCTTTGTATGTAAGCTACAAATGTAGGCTCCAATCCTGCCAGGACTTGCCCACCTGCTTAATTGAACACAATATGGAGTAGTCACGCTGCTTTCAATGGGAGCACTCATGATGCATAAAATTAAGCACGTGTGTTAGTCCGCAGAAATAGAGCCTAAATTGCTTCACCATAGTGTCACCCTTGAAACAGTGAAAGATCAAATTAACTTTGTCATCCAGGCTTTTCTCTCCACCTCAAATGCAGGTGACCAATCTCATGAGAAATAACAGACTACAAAAGCCAAAATGACAGAAAACTGTCTCACAAAAAGTCTATTCTGTAAAGTGTTGCTGTAAGAGGACATGGTGATTATCCCTGAATGCATTTCATGAGTTACTGTATGATTCAAGGTAGAGTTCTCTTATCTTAGGTCTAGCTTAATGCTACTAAGTGCAAGACCTGAGAGAAAGGGAGAGAAAGTGACTTCATAGATCCCTGAGTCTGGTGCTGGCTGAGGAGCTAATATTGTAGCCAGGAATAGCTGGAGTTCAGTGGTGTTCTGGTCATGCTACTGCTGTCTAGCCAGACCCCTATGATGGATACTGGTCGGCAGTAGTATAGAGATGGCACACTGGTTCTCTGCCATCATGGGAGTCCTGTGTAGCTTGATGTGACAATCAGTATTCAGACACTGCAATGGGAAAACAGAAGGTTTAAGCCCTAAGAATAAACAGTGAAATCATCTGATGGTATACTATCGCTGTATTACATAGATATACCTAGTAACGTCTTTTATGAAAACTTGTATTGTTCTGAACTTGATAGCCATTATGAGCTATGTCTAGGGACCTTGGCTATGAATGTATGTATTTGTGCAGAAAACTGTGCTCATAAACTTCAGCTCTGCTTCACAGCAGGACATGGAGCAGTTCCAAAGGCAACTTGTCTCTGTTTTCTGTGTAACTTGTATCTGTTTACTTTCCCATACCATTTCATCTTTGAATCTGTGGTTTTCCTATTAACTACACATTTTGTTTATGTTTGCCTCAAGCAAGTTTCTGGTGTGGAAACTGGGGAGTTTGGAGGGAAAAGGGACCTGATAACCAGGGAACTGCTTCCGTGCCTTCCAGGGTGATGAACCGGATGAGAATGCTCTGAGTGTCTGGTGGTTAAGAACTTGTGTAGGACAGATCTGGGGACATTGAAGACTGAGAGGACTGTTGGTGTCACTCTACAAGGAGTAAGTAGATTGGGGAGAGTCAGGGTCAGACCTTATGCTTGTGGGCGACTGCCTACTGGTGTCAGTGATCTCAACCATAACTGCATGGCACCAAGGCACCCTGAAGTTAAAGGACAAGTGGTGACAGAACCCCTTACCAATTTGGGTGACCACCTATATTGGTAAAAGGTGATTATATTGGGCCTATAGTCTTAGGCAGAAAGAAGCAAGGTGATAGAGAGGCTCTAGTAATGTGCTTTGGAAAATAGGATCAGATTTGCAAAGGTATTTAGGCACCTAAAGACTCAGATATAGGCATCTGGTGGGATTTACAAAAGAGCCTAAGTAGGGTAGGTGCATAATTCTCATTCACTTCCAAGGATTAGCTTTCAAACTGATTAGATGCCAGATCTACTTAGGTGCATTTGTGAATCCCACTAAGCACCTATCTGCAACTTTGGGCTCCTAAATACTTTTGTAAATCTGCCCCATAGGGCTTTAAATGCTACCTTTTATCTTCAATAATTCATAGGCAATTTTAGTAAGTGGCATCAATTCCGTTATCTGAGTTCACTTTGCTGAGGTGTCAGCAAAAGGTTCCAGTAATAAGGGATGGTTTAGTGCTTACTGGTTACTATCTCATTCTTACTGTTGGAGCTGCTGGCCCTTATAAACAGGCTTGGTCTGTCAGTTGATGAGCTTATTCTTAACACCAGAAGACCATCTTCATGAAAAACTTTGAAGAACAAAGTTTGGAATTAGGGCTGTTGATTAATCACAGTTAACTCATGTGATTAACTAAAAAAAAATAATCACAATTAAGCAAATTAATTATGATTAATCTTAGTTTTAATTACATTGTTAATAAAATACCAATTGAAATGTATTAGATACTTTTGGATATTCTACATTTTCAAATACATTTTGTTTTAATATTTTTGATAAAAACATTTTGATATTCACAAATCAAACATTTCATTTTGTTTGTCAAACTGAATTTCAGCTGAACTGCTTAAGTTTCTGTGGTGTCTCATGTTTCCTTTCTCCTATGTTTGCTGGGATCTCTGGCCAGACTAAATCTCTGATAATGCATCCTAGCAGTTAAACCAGACGGGAGATCATAGTGCATGATGGGTGATGTAGTCCAGCCAGAGAGCCAGCCCATATTGGAGAATGAGTCACCCTAACTACAACTCCTCCAAGGTACCACAGTAGCTCAGGTGGGCACAGATTAATGTAGAGCTGACTCGAAAAGAAATGTTTCTATTCCTTTTGGCAAACCAAAATATTTAGATTCTATTTGACCTAACTCCAAACAAAATATGTAATTTCCATGTTCCTGATGGGCAATTAACATTTTGGCAAAATCAAAAGTTACTGATGGAAAATATTTCATCAAGAAAATCTTTCAGCAGAAAATTCGCAAACAGCGTTGCGGGGCTGCTACTTCTCCCCTTTCCCCCAAATAAAACCATGGTTAGTTATTGACCCCTTTAATCCATTTCTCTTCTAGTAACAATGTTAAAAGGAATATATTAACAGATTAGCTACTCTTAGACCTTATTCTATTCCTTCTAACAGTCTTCATTCATCACAAAATTAATGAAGGGTAATTATTAATGATTTTCTCCAGTCTTTGCAATTAACACCACACCTCAAATTGGTTCAGTGCAGGGAAAGTGAGACATTTTTCATTTTACATCTCCCTAGTGATGTAAACTGGCAGGAGAGATAACAGCATGCCTTAAACTTGTTAATGCTAAATACTTAAATCTTTGGATACAAATTAGTCAGAGGTGCCATGAAAACCACTAAATCACTTGTCTTTAAAATTCCAATTTTACTGTGTCTTAGTTTTGCATGATTATGTTTACTATTATCACATGTACACTTCAGGCATGAAATCATTTTCATATTGCCATGGGATGATACTTACAGCAGGAGCTCTACTGAACTTCCAGCTTGTTTATTATTATTATTATCATTATCATTATTAGCAGTAGAAAAATGTATATTGTGGTAGCACCCAGTTGAGACTACTATTTCAAATAACCAAGTCCAGATCAGTGAGCCGGGGATAGCTTCAGAAGTGCTTGGTGCAAGTCTGAGATGCCACCAGCATATGCTCAAACTGGGCACTCATTTACAATGTGGTCCATAGTTTATGGCTGGTATCCACTGTTATATTGTGTTTTGTCTCTCATCTTCCAAAGGTGTGAGAGATGACAGCATCTGCCATGCGCTGTTTGGAAATGGTTCAGAGTGGACCATTATTCCAGTAGGTTAAAGAATGGAAGTTCTTTTGTGAGGTTTGCAATCAAGTGTTTGTTTTGGTCATTAACATTGTCCCACAATTCTTTCCAGTGTGCTTCAGGGCTACAGGAAGATGCTTTAGGAGCTTTAGCTTGATCTGAAAAAGGCTTTAAGACTTTCTGACATGTCTTCAGAAGATTCTGGAGGCCCTCATGAATTTGCAAGTTCTGGCTGGCCATGGTTCAATTGTACTCAGGATTTGTGTCTGTGTTTTTTCAGATTGTGGATGGAGATATATGTGCTAGAGCGGGCAACCATTGAACAGGTGTTTATTTTAACATTCTGGTTATAATTCTCATCACAGAATTGTGCTGCATATCCAGAGATTTGGTATGTGAGCTGCCTGCTCAGACTATTGCACAGTATTCAGCAGTTTCATATACTGGTACTAAAGTCACTGATTGAATTGTGTGTGCATCAGCATCCCATGGTGTGCCCACGAGTTTTCAGAGGAGAGTAGTTCTTGCTTTACCTTTTGCATGTCTCTTCTAGATGAGCTTTAAAAACCAAGCTTCTGTCCAGGGTTACACCCAAGTACTTTGGATAGGGCTCATTTTGGACCAATTGGTTACAAAAGGTGATATTAAGTGTTTCATTGGTGACTTTGTTATTTAGGTGAAAGGCTGTTACAAAGGTTTTGGAGGTATTGGGGTGGAGCTTTCAGTATTAAAAGTATTCTGCCATCATCTTGAGGTCAATGGAGAGGATATTATGAATGGTGATGAGGTCTTTGCCTTGTACCACAAGAAGGGACCGAGAATGGGGAGTACAATATAAAGTTAGAGAGGGATGGACCAGAGTGGGATGTTGTGATGGGAAACAGTGGGGGAGGAGGAGGAAGGGGGGATGGAAGAAGGACTGAGGTTGAGGGAAGAGGAGGAGTCAGAAGTAGGATGTGGATTTGTCCACGTAAGAGGCCAACTTCTGCTCCCATAGAGGTCAATGGTGAAGTATTGAATTAGGCCCTATAGGGAAGGGAAGGAGATCATGACAGTGGGAAAAGGGTCGTGGAGGGGAAGAGGAAAAAAAGATGACGGAGGAGACCTGTGGTGGACATGAAAAAAGCAGTAGGAGAGCATGGTAGGTGAGAACTGTGATTGAAGAAGAATTAGTCAATGAAGAAGAAGCATCTATAGAAGTCTCATAGACTTTAAGGTCAGACATGACCATTGTGATCATCTAGTCTGACCTCCTGAACATTGCAAGCCACAGAACCTCGCCCACCCACTCCTGTAATAAACCCATAACCTCTGGCTGAGTCACTTAAGTCTTCAACTCAAGTTAGACAGAATGCACCATTTACACTAGTTTAAATGGTGAATAGTCCCAGGTCCCATGGTGCAGAGGAAGGCGAAAGCCTCCCAGGGTCTCTGTCAATCTGACCTGGGGGGATATTCCTTCCCGATCCCCCAAACATAGTGATCAGTCAGACCCTGAACATGTGGGCAAGACCCACCAGGCAGACACCTGGGAAAGAATTCTCTGTGGTAACTCAGCCCTCTCCATCTCTGGCCGTTGGGGATTTTTGCTACTGGCAGTCACCAATGGGCCAGATACTATTGTAGGCAGTCCCATCATACCTCCTGCCTACTTGAAAGGCTATTTTAAATTTTATACTCTGCCTGCAGGCAGAAAATCTTCCACGCATGCATCTGGGGAGCCAAAGCCAAGCTGTAGGCTGGGGTTGGGAGATGGGGAGTCTGAGGTGCTTTGCCTTGGCAGCCCATTGGTAAGATGCTTGTCAATTTCACTTGCTGCAGGCAGGGAGAAATTGACATCAGCCTTTCAGGCGGGCAGCTGGCAAGCTGAAAAATTGTATTTCAGTTCTTTTGGAAATGGAATTTTTCTGGGAATCATTTTTTATGAAAAGTTTTGCAGTATTGACTTTTTGTCTCAGTTTGATTTAAAAAAACAAACAGAAAAAAACATGATTTTTTTGGCAGGAAAGGGTTTCCATTTTCCAGGCAGCTCTCTCACCTGCACATTCTGTTACCCTAATACTCCACGTATAGAATCATAGAATCAGAGGACTAAATCGGACCACAAGGATCATCTAGTCTAATCCCCTGCCAAGATGTAGGCTTTGTTGTGTTGAACCCATTCAAGACAGATGGCTATCCAGCCTCCTTTTTAAAACCTGTAGTTCTAGTTCTGTGTTCAGTTTTTTGCTCCTTCCTCAACAATTGTGCAGCATTGCTGTTTACTTGTAAATAGTGGCTGTATTTTAACCCACTGGTGACTGTTCTTTGGTGCCAGATAAGGAGTTCAAGTTATTCTTTTACACATACACATCTGTATGTATAATTTCTTACTGCTAATGCCTTCCAAGATAGGTGTTATTTATTTTCTTAAACTGTACCTCCTGGTATAATGTATTTAGCAGTGGTGGGATGAGGGTGGAGGGTTAGTTGCTTGTCTGTTTCTCTGTTGGGCAGAAGGGTGAGGAAGAAAAAGGGAACCCTCAGTTTTGTAGAAAAAATAATCCATACACTAACTCAAATGATCTCAGAAATAGTGCTGATGCCATAACCCTTCACTTTGTTGTGATCAGTGGCCTGTGATGTACACTTTTTTTTATTAGTCTCTTTCTGTTTGCCTTTTCCCAGGAGCACATTTGGTTTCTTGCTTGTATGGAGGCTTTGAGAAGAAGATGGTTGAGGAATTTGAAAAGGCTTCCAGAAAATGTCTTCATGGGGTGGAAAATTCTGGCCTGGCCTGAAAAAGTACATCAGACAATGTGGTTTCATTAGTTTCAATTTCTTGTTCCAGAAGTCTCTGAATCATACTGTAGGAGGTGGGGTGGGGAGGAGAGATAGAGAGAGTTTTAAGGAAAAAGCATAAAGCAGATCTAAGGTTTGGGTGAAATTAAACTGAATAATTTTGCTGAGATATTTTAGAAAGACACAAAAAATGCTAAGAAAAAGGTAAAGTTATGCTAAATAAATCCACTATAGAGTGGTATCTGTCTTGTTAATTATTAATCATTGCTTACACATGGTGCAACTATATAATTTGTATCTTAGATGTCCATTATCATATTTAAGTGCTAAAGAAGTATGCAATCATATCAGCTCTTACACCAAGAAGGCAAGATGATGGATACACCAAGGTAATATGTTCTTTAATTTAATGTAAATGGGGCAATACAAGCTTCATTGATTAAAATACCATGAAAACAAGATCCTAGGATTGGCTGCAGACTGTAATTTGAGGCCCAAATTCTGGATTCACATCCCAAAGCAGGAAGGAGTGTTATAATTTCTCACAACCATGCATATTGGTTATGCGTAATGTCTGCTCATCCTGTTGTTAGTTGGCCCTGAAACAGAAGTAGGGGAAACAGAAAGTTCACACCTTCTCCTTAGCCAGGTGTTATGGTGCTGCTCACAGAGTATCAGAGCCGAACCGAGGATAGCCTGTGTGTACTGGTCAGCTGCTAAAGTTAAGTCACCATATGAGCAGTGGGGTCAGGTATGGGCTGGGTCAGAATGCCAGGAAGTCAGGGTCAGGCATCAACTTGCAGGTAGCAGGCAAATAGCAGAGTTGGGGCTGGGCTGGATTAGGATATCAGGAAGTCAGGGTCAGCCACCAGGTTATAGACAGCAATCAGATAGCAAAATCAAGGACAAACCAGCTGGAGTCTAGGATTGACAGCAAGCAGGGACTCGAGTAGAAGCAAGCAGGCAGTCAGCATTGTTGCTCAGAAAGCTCCTGATGCTGGCTTCCTGATTTAAATACTAGCATCAGCCAATCAGTAGGCTGTGAGGGGCTGTCATTCGGGTCCTGGTCGGCAGTACTTCCTGCTAAGCCTAGTTTCACAGGATCCTCCAGCAGAAACCTAAGCTAAACATCTAGTGGTGATTCAGAAGTGTCAGTGGCCCAGAACCCATTTAGTTCCAGGTTCTAGTTTTGTAGTTATTACTTCAAGGCAGAAAACAGGGCAACAAGTAGGTCTCTGTGGGTCTTCTCCTTCCCCTATCAGCTCATGGAGATTATTGTAATTCGAACTGCAAAACTTTCTCCCCTGGCATTACTCCTGTTGCAATACATTTCTAAGCTTTTATGCCAATATTTCTACTGACAGGAGAGCATTAGCAGTATTAAATCATGTACCTCAGCAGAAATGCTTGAACTTTCTTCTTGGTTTTCTTTTTCTTCCACATTGGTTCCACTGCTGCTGGAGGTGCATTTAAATCTGGAAACTTGAGCTACTGTCAAAGATTTCTGATTTAAACATGGACGGAGCTATGAGAGGGAGATCACAGATAAACAACACAACAGTGGCTCCTTGGGGTTTTACTTCAACAGTATAAAAAAGAGTTAAGTGTCTAACTACAGAAGTTGCTGCTATCACAGTGTGAAGAATACACAACTGACCAAGCTTCTTCACATTAAATTAATTTATGGCTTTTATTGATCCTGATGATTGACGATGAATTTAGTCACATAACTTGCTCTGGAATTCAGTCCATATTATGCACAAGTTAGTGGCATGAAGACTGAAGCCGTTTTCAGCCAGAATAACCAAGGAAGGAACCATGTGAAATGACTGACCCAGTGGATACTTCTTTAGCCAAAGACATGGGATTTGATTGATTTTCTGTCTAATGAAAGTCTGCTACAGAACTGAAACTATCTAACCCTCTCTATATTTTGGAAGTTTTTGATGTGCAAGGATTGTAGTTTGTCAATGATATTTTGCTTTTGTTGGGAAACTGTGGTGTTGCAAAGATATTAAGATTCTATACTAGCATTTTGACTGATCAGTCTGTAGGATTATAAAAAGTGTTATCGAAGGAATTAAAACAATGATTTATTTTTATGTATAGTTCATATTTAAGGTGCTCGTGATTGTATACTCCAGCTACATGAATATTAAACAAAATATAGATGCCTTCTGAAACAGGGAGAGCTCTCTGATACCCTTTCCTCCCAAAGATGTTATGTCAGAATAACAGTATTGGAACTGCCAGCTGTTTTCTTAGAAGTCATGTTGGAAGAGACAAGTCCTGCATTGTATCCTAAAAACAGCATAACTCAAGCTCAGCCTGACCTCAGGCAGACCATAAAAGAAAAGCGAAAGCAGTGGATTTCTGAGAACTAAAACATAAAGCTTAATTAACCTGACATACTTATCTTTCATTTACACAAAATACAGATCCTCTTGGTTTCACCATTAATGTCTCATTTATAGGTGAGGTGGAATGGACTCTCACAGTCAAACAGAAAAGATTTGTATTTTCATTTTCCTCAGTGTGCTGCCTCTCTAGTATAGAAAAAGCCTGGTTTTCGTTGCAGAAAACAATGACAGTAAATCTGGTCAATGTAATCAAATTAAACTGAACTTCTATGTATAGTACTAGAAAAAGTATATCAGATATCAGATGTATTCACTGATTAAATAAATAACTAAAATGTTTTATTCAAAAATGTCTATATTACTGCCTTAACACAATATTTACTGTAGAGGGACTTTCAGTTATAATGAGAGGATGCAGTAAATCGCCCACTAACCTTAACATAGAGAATTTTAGGAAATGCTCATATAGGGAAAGAGGAACACAGTAATGCAGAGAGAGCCTGATCTTGTTCCCATTAAAGTCAGTGGGGGAAGGATGAAGACCTAAAGCAGTAAAAATACATGCACCTATATAAAGAAATATATTTAGAAAGCCATAGAGAGCCCTAATGATTATAATATAAGCTTCAGATAGTACCTTAGTTTTATATCTTTAGTCTAATATTTTAAATGAACGCAATCATAAATGCACAAACTCATTTATGTATGTATACACACAAATACAGAACGTGTATATTTAAATTACAGTTTCTGACTTTTAGGGTCCACAAAAGGTGCTAAACTCACTGCCCTCACTCTTCTTTCTTTCTTTCCTAAAGTGAGCTACAGCACCTAGGGCTGAATGTCAAGGGAGAACCTGCACTCACAGTAGGGAGAGTTTCACCCATGTAGATTATTTCACCTTTTATCCAACACACTAGAAGCCCCTTCAGGGGGGTTCCATTTCCTTGGCTTTGAAAGGTGGAAGTCAGTGGAGCTCCCTTTGTGGCTGTAGCAAACTAAGATATTTCATCTCTGTGCTGTGGAGCCTTCCCTACTATGTGTGTGCATGTGTAAAGAGGAGGAGGATTTCCAAGATCAACCATGGTTGGAGGAACACAGCTCATGCAGTAGCAGCAGCCCTCCTGTTCTGGGACCAAGGGCATGCAGTGGGTTTGGAAAGCAGAACAGAGAAAAAGGGAATCTGAATGCAGCTCTTAGGGGATCTATTGGAGAAAGACTAAAAGAAAGAGGAAAAAGAAGGAGTGAGGATGAGATGGATTACTATGGAGCTCTCTGGTAATAAGGAAGAGTACAAGAGGTGGTAGGGTAATCATGAAAAGCAAGTGAGCATGCAGGAAATGTCACAAAACTCAATGAGGAGTAGGTGGCACTTGTCCATCATCTTCTGTTGGCCCCCTGCAAGTGTTGTACATGCAAGATAGGATGTGGAAGGGAGCAGGGGACCATAGAAAACTAATGGCCAGGTTCTGTCCTGTGATATATAGCACAGTTCCTCCTAGTGACTCAAGTGGGAATAGCACCTGCACAACTCAGAACAGAATTTGGCCCAAAAGGGATTGCCTGATGAAGGAATAAGTTAGAGATCACCTAGAAATAGAAGAATTTGTCCACTGATGTTAATGTGGAGGACATTTAAGATTACAGGCATCTCCCAGTACTGACCTTCCCCTTGAGTTGGTCTGGTATTTTAAGCTTTCTGGAAAACAGTATGTGGTTTGGGTATTCTAAGAGAACCTGTATGTAATGTGGTTTGCATATTGTTTAGGGTAACTGCTAGTGCTATGACTTTGCTTTCTTTTTTTCTTGTTCCTCGATCTTTGTTTATGCTACAGTAGCATTTTCATTGCTAAAGTCCTGGAAGCTTTATACCACAGGAGAAGAACAAACCACTATTTTCAATCAGAATTATTTTTATTTTAAATTGAGAGAAAAATACAAGAAAGAACAAAAGCAAAGTATCCATGAGAGAGCATAGGGTGTGTGTGTGTGTTTGTGTGCGTCTCTTGGGCCAGTTGTTCCGTGAGTGGGTTTTGATTGAAAAGTTGAACACAAAGAACCTGGTGTTCCATTGCCCAAAACCTTCTGTAGCCATTGGCTTTGATAGCCTTTTATTCTTGCTGCACTCTGAATGTACACTATATAAGGACAATGGATAATATCTCCAGCCAAACTGCTCCTCTGCTGCTTTCCAGTAGGGTGACCAGATGTCCCGATTTTATAGGGACAGTTCCAATTTTGGGATCTTTTTATTACATAGGCTCCTATTACTCCCCACTCCCATCCTGATTTTTCACATTTGCTCTCTGGTCACCCTACTTTACAGGCACTGCTGAAAATTGGTATGTTACCTAATGGCCCACAGTATTTTAATATATGTTGCGGTTGAGCCATTAGGTGACATACCAATTTTCTGGAAGAAGCAGAAGCGGAGCAGGTTGGCTGGAGATATTTGAACCCAGAGATAGGTATATAAGTTTTGCAGCAGTCCAGAAGTGAGACTATATATGTTTATGTTGGTGCTACTTATCTTGTTACTCCTTCTTTGTGGGGGTTATAAAAGGGACTATGTCTGTACTGTAAATACAAATAAACTGGGAAAGACTATCTGGAGTCCATGTCCATTTGTATCTCAGTGAGGAATGAATCCCCTGCAAACTAAACTCCTCTGCTGATGTAGTAAGTATATATAACTACGTGATAGGAGAAAACATATTTTTTAAATAAGAAGCCACCCTTGTGCATAGTCATAAAAGAAATAAAATTTATACAGTTAGTAGGATATTGCGTCTTCCAGGGAAAAAGGATAGCAATGCTAACCAAGCTCCATACAATATATTTCTCTAACAACTGAAGAGTAAAAGACAGACTAGACCAAAGCTAAGCCTAAGGACATCATCACAGAAGAAATGACAGAGGCATCCTCTCATCAATCTCTGATATCAGGTGACTGTCCTGCACTGCATGTTCCACATAACTCTTAGAACATGCCAAGATCCCAAATCAGATTTTCTTTAGGAAGAAGCAAGACAGTGTCACAGAAGAAAATGCTGGTATAGCAATGGAATTTGTAGCACCCTTAATTAGGAGATTATACATGGCTATATGATTATACATGATTATACAATGTTTACGCTTCACAGAACTAGTGTGGTCAGGGCCGGCTCTAGGTTTTTTGCTGCCCCAAGCAAAAAAACCAAACCAAACCAAACCAAAAACTCCAAGAGTGCAACGGTCGAAAGCCAAAAAAAAAAAGGTGGCCGAATGTGCTCCTGAAATTGTGCCGCCTCACATGCTTGGTTTGCTGGTGCCTAGAGCTGGTCCTGAGTGTGGTAAAGTGCATTAGTACTGATTACAGGACATAGTAGTGGCACGTTATGTTATTTGTCATACACCGCACATCTTTGCTTTTGCTGCCTGTTGCACAGTTATCGTTACTATCTTGGCCAGTTATGACCATTCCGTGCCCTGATGGTTTTGAAGTTATTGAAGAACTACTCACTTCAAGGAAAAAAGAAACTTTGAGCATTGTAATGGCAGAGAGTATGAAATTCAAAGGTTAAGTTAATGTTTATGCACAAGCCTGTAAATTAATTTCCAATATGATGTCATGTGGTTTAGTAATATACAGAGTATGCAGAATAAGTTAAGTAAAATGTTTATTATGTGTTAAATGTTACAGTTTTTAATTCTCACTGTTAAACCGTAGCTAATAGAGGTTGGAAACTGGTTTGAGCTCTGTTAAACTGGGTTCACCCACAGTACCGATAGTGTTACAGATAACATGGTGCATTTTGTTTGCAAATAAATCATATTTAATAACTGGTGTTTCACATTGTGGCATCAGGAGAAGTCCTTTAGATGTCACTACGACTTTTAGAATGAATGTATTTTCACTTTTTGTGGCTAAAATGAATCCAGTTTATGGTGAAGATACCCTAACTACAGTCACTTAGTTAGCACTGAGCATTGCGGCAAATAGAATATGTATTTACGTACAGTCTCTCAAGATGCCTGCAGTGCCTAGCCACAAAGGGTTGGATTAAAGTTGACCTGGCAGCCTTAACACAGCATTTGCTGGCTTTCTTTTATTAGTCAGTCCCTTACCAGCATTTTGAGGGTTTTATTTTCTGTTTAATTTATCTGTGACTATTGAATTATTAACATGTTGTTGCTCTTTTTGAGCAGCTAGTTCCAGTTCACTCTAGGTTAACATTACCCCAAGAGTAATAATGAAAAGTAATTAGTAGGTTGTTAATTTAACAATGTCTTCATTTTTCATGTGATCTGGTACAATTTCCAGAACAAAGCAAGAGATGTGACACTTAATTTTAAGATTAAAAAAAGGCTGTCATGAGTTGCAGTGCAGGAAGTATAAATGCCAGAGGCATCATGCCATCTAACTTTTTTTCTTTTCTTTTTTTTTAGACAAAAGAGATTTACATTTCAGTACGGACTGTGTGATGAAATGTATATAGTTTGATTTTCGATAACACAGCCATACCTACAATTATGATGGATTGAAGTTGAGGCATAATGGTTGTTTGCAATGAGGGTGGGGGGAGAAAGATTCTGCAGATGAATTGGTACAGGGCTCCAGGCTGTGACTTATGCATTAATCATGAAGCATCATGCTTATGCAAATGTGTAGGAGACCAATTAGGCATACAGCACAGAGCACTGGGAATAATGTTATGGGCTATTGGGCCTTTGAAATACACTCCTTGGCCAAATTTTCAAAAGCAAAGCAGATTTGAGATGTCTTTTACTTTTCAAAACAGGTGTTCAATTGTCTTCTTAGTGCTTATTTCATGCCTTCAACCTTAAAATAAAGCTTTATCCCAATTGGCATGATTTTCCCTAGTCGCTGAAGACTAGCGGTGGAAATTCTGAATCACTGACAAGAAAATAAAATGTTCATTCAGAATACAGACGTGCTGAGAATATTGAGAATACTTCAATATTTGGACACTTTCACTATGCATTTTGAATGTCTCACATTCTGAATATATTCAGGATTAATCTGGCATTTTATCTGTTCTCTTTACAGTATGTGATTAATCAAAACTATTCTGATTTACACTCTGAAAATCCAATGAACAAAATGCAAATATGCCAAATATTAAAAACGACACTTTGGAACATAAGCTTTCATTACATACTAATTCATGTTCTTGCCCAGAAATTACTCTTTCTAACAAACCTACTGGTGTGTGTTTCTTTCTTTCTTTCTTAAAACACTTGTGAGGATTTCTTCACGTTTATTAGTGGAGTTTGATTCAAAGTACAACCATTTGTTTACCTTTTGAAACTGATCTATAAAAAATAATACTATTTTAAATGGTTGTTGTGGAAGCCATCAGGGTCATTAATGGGTTGGCAACTGAACTGTTGACACACAAGAAAAGTTCTGTTGTGATTAGGAAGCATAACAATAATAATTTTTTCTGGGCTGACAATACTTGTCTGAGTGTTTGTTTTCTTTAGACTTCCATCATGTGATGTTTGAATTCCTCATTTGTTCAGCGACTTGCCTGTGGATAAGGTTGTTTCTGTACATAAGACCGAAATGAATGCTGTTTTGTGTGTGAGACAGGACGATCCACTAAAATCTTTGGCATTCGAAACAAATACCTGAAAAACTCCCCCAGGAGCAGAAAAATTACACTGTGTTCTTTTCAAAAAGGTACCAAGCTGCTTAGATATTTTGCCAAATTCTCCCAGCTATGGTTCCTGAGATTTTGGTGAAAATTTGAATTCCTGCCGCCTTACAGCATGTTAAACTGAACCAGAACATTGCAACTTTGGCTTGGCAGACAAAGTATTTGCCCCCCTTTGGAAGTCTGCATCACATTATGATGTTAAATTGCGGCACCAACTCCATCACCAATATACCATATTTCATGAGGGGGAGGAAGCTGACATGCCATTGGCCTAGATACAGGCCCCTGGAGCACAGCTGGAAGAAAGAATCTGATTTTCTTCTTTCCTCCTTGTACATTGTCACAATTGCAGGGTAACTGCACTTCTATCCCCACTCTGAGGTCTGCTTCAGCAGTGTCCAGTCAGGTCTCCAGCTGTCACCTGTCTCTGAGCAGGGATCTTGTCCTATTCCCTTCTGTCTGAGAATTTTACATCTGCACAGCTCCCTGCCTTACACTGTCATCCAGTCTGTCTAACAGCCAGAACCTGTGCCTCCCTTTCTCTAGGAGGGCCATGAACAGTGTAGTGCCAGCAGTTACAAGTTACCGTACAGCTCTTCATAAGAAAGCAACTTTAAGCTTAAGGTAAAAACATTACAAACCTCTCCCACACCCCATAAAAAAAAACTGATTTAAACACACACTAAATATACCAAGAGTCACCCATCAGTCTTATGGGGGCCCTTAGAGTCCAAAATCTTTCCACTCTTCCCTAAGGGCTGGGGGGCCACTTGGACAAAAGGTCCTGCCCATTTGCCGGATTAGAAAGAAGGCCCTGAGTCAGTTCGCACTTTGTATTTTCATACAAAAAGCCCTTTCTTTGTCTGTTGGAACCAGTATATGTAAGACTCCCCAGGGCAGTGGTACTTCTCTGGCACTGTTCACAGTCTGAGTGATTCATGGTAATCACACTTCCCATTGTTTTTGTTCCCCACTCCCCAGAGTTGCATGAAATCCCTGGCCCACAGCTATCCATAAACCATTCACAAACTTAATGCAATCTGATCCCCTCAAACACTGCATACAGTTTCAATATCTGCAACACATATATATGCATCCTAATGGCAGACCCAGCAGAACTTGTGCTCTGGGACCGATACCAGGAGAATGGTAAAAAGGACTTAATAATAAATAAGTAAATAATAATAATAATTATATCTAGCTTTACAAAATAGCATGGCTTCAAATTCAACTACTGCCTTTGAAATGTGCTTCACCGACAGTGGCCTGAGTGGGAGGCAGACACTAGCAGGGTAAGCAGAGATGAAGGCGGCTCTGTAGTCAGCCAGCAGGAGAAGTCTATTACCAGACTGAGCCCAGAGTGCTACATCCTGCAAAACTGCCTTGTATGTGCCTCCTACTGCTTTGATTCAGCCTAATTAATCAACCCCCTTAAGTGTACTTCCCCTTTGCTGGCTACAGGGCTTGCTAACACTGCTAAAGGGAAACTCCCCATGCTCTCACTTCCACTGTGCTCCCCAGATGACACCAGAGTCCGGTGTCTACTCTAGCATAACAGGTCCAAGTTGTCTACACTGTCTAAAAAGGCTGGCACGTAAAGGGGGGTCAGGGCAGACATGGAAGGTGGTGTGAAGGTTGGGCAGATGCAGAAGGAAATGGGGCATATTGGCAGTCATTGGAAGGACACATTTGAAGAAATTGATATTTCTCATTTAGGGAACTGCAGTAGGAACAATCTTCAATTTCTGTTGACTTCCCTAGGAGTTGATGGTGCAGAGCGCTCCCAGGCAGCACTATACACCTCACAGTATCAGGCCCATGGGCAGCAGTAAAATCCAGTGGGTTCACCCACTCTGTTCTTCATCCACCTGGATGCAGTACAGATAACACAACACCTCCTCGTGTGAACTTTCCCCATTTATGGTCTGTTCAGTATAGATGTTCAGTGGTTTATTAATACAGAGGTTGCCCAGTTGTAGCTTGTGTCCTTCCAGTTCATCATATTCAGCAAAACTCAAATCTCTCTCTGAAAATCAGGAAATACAGAGTTAAGGTACATGTCAAGGCAACCCTGGGAATTGGCAGTGGCCATAGGGAATTATCTGCATGCACTCTAGCTTCACTCACTGTGTTAAGTGTAGCTCTACTGACTGGTTGCAGGATTAGTGGTAGCAGCTTGACAGAACTGGGTTTATATGAGGAGATCTGGGTCTGAGCCTGCTCCCCGCAGGTGTGTGATGAAAGGAAAGTGGTGCACTTGTACCTTGAGGGATCAAATCTGCATAATTTCAGTTCTGAAGGTTGTGTCAGTAGGGCTTCTTGCCCTAGTAATCATCAGCACATGGGGCTTCTTGCCCTAGTAATCATCAGCAGAAAGCTGGTATATGAGAGCAGTCTGTGGGTTTAATGATGGGAGAGGGCCAGGGAATGTATATTTACATGCTGATCCCAATAGCTATCCCCTTTTGAATACTGGCTACAGATTTCTGTTTCACCAACAACTGAGGATTAAGCAGCCATTAACACAAGAGCTGGAATACTGCTAGCTGTAGAGATCCCCAGATTGTTTGCGGACAGGGCACTGGAGTGTTTGAAAGAACTGACAGTCTTCTGAAGAATCCAAGTGTCATATGCAACATATTATGGCCACACTGACTAAGGGCTTGTGTTCATGCAGCTGCACCACTGTCGCATTTTAGTGACGACATGCCTGTGCAGATGGGGGAGCTTCTCCTGTCAGTGTAGTTGATCCATGTCCCCGAGCGGCAGTAGCTCAATGGGAGAAACTCTCCGATCAACACAGCACAGGAGTTTAGGTCGGTATAACTACATCACTCAGAGGTATGGATTATCCCCTGATTGATGTAGTTACATTGATATAGACTTAACCTGAGGGTAAACCTAGCTTGGAAGAGAAATCCTCTTTGAAAGAAGATCAGAAGAGAATGTGTTTAGATGTAGAAGTGCAAATGTTATTTTAGAACCTTGCATTTAAATATGTAACAACAATAAACTGGGGAAGTCTGTTTGAGGAACACTAAATTTATTGCCTTAATAACTGTTGTTTAAAAGTTCGTCATAGTATTCCAAGTTCTATTTATAATACTTTATACTACATTTAGTGTTTTCTGTATACATTAAATGTTTGTGTTATTAACAAACTGTTTGATGATTCTCTCTCTCTGTCTTTCTCTCTCTCATTGACTGGGAACTACTAAGGCTTATTTTTCAGGGTTTCACATACAATAGTCCTGAGGTTCAACCCAGGTTAAAAGACAGAACTTTGATCTGTGTTTCAGTAAGAGTTAGGCTGAGGTGCAGGAAGAAGTGCAGTACAATAGAATTATACATACTAGTGCCTGAGCATCCCCCTAACCCCATTACAGTCACACAGTTGAAAATCTATTTGTCGCCTTTTTTTTTTTTAATATTGAAATGCTGGTAGCTTTATGGGAATCTATTGATTAGCAATAGATAGCAGGTGACAGGAGCCCTAGAAACCTCTAATATAGACAGCCTGGTTCTAAAACCAAGGGGTGAAAACCTGTCTCCACCAATGTCAATGCAAAACTCCCATTGACTTCAACCTCATTACTTAAAAATTTACCAAATGCCCAAGGTGATTAAGATTTGCAGTTAGCTAACTTCAGTATTTACTGTATTCAGTCCATTTGTCACAACAAGCATAATGGAGTACAAGGGAATGCTGTAGATATTGAAGTAATCATATTTATTTATCTTTAAGTAAAATTGCCAAGTTTTTCAAAACCAACATTCTACATAGCTCCAACAGAAAAAAACCTGAATGTTTTTCTTATCTGAAATTGCTTCACTTGAAAAGGTGCAAAAAGGGAAAATAAATGTGTAAACATATGAGGACTGTATCATCCATATATTAATAGTTAGTGGAATAGAAATGTCTCACACACATTTGTCTTTTTGTTTATTTCCTCTGTACCCTGGGTACTGATCCTTTCCGAAAGGTTAGGTGAAACTGAAATGAAAGTGATGTCAAAATTGCTGCATCTCTTTCCCACAAACAAACACGTTCTCTTACATGCTGTATATTTAATTTTGAAAAAAAAATCAATAAGCAAAGAAAACATCTGAGAAAAGAAAATGTTCTAGTTGAATCATAGGGCTCTGTGCAATACATATATCAAATATTTGAAGAAACAGATGGATTTTTTCAAAATGTTCTATTAAAAAAAGGGGTGGAGGGGCCTGCTAGGTGGGTCATTCACTCTAGAGGAAGAAATAAAGTCTAGAAAGATTAAAACACAAGCTATAACTTTTAAAAACTTTGTATAAGTGTCCACCGACACCTCAACAAAAACTTTGAAAAATAATATGCTTAGAGCCAGTGTCCCTCAGCTGATTATTTTTGTTGTAACTTCTACTTGTAGTCATATTTGCATGAAAGTAAACATTTGTGACATAGCTGCTTACTGTGGATTTGACTAGTGTTGCTATATGTGTGGGCAAAATTCTCACTCATGATTGGTTGAAAACATTAAGTGATGTCACTAAGAGTCTATTGGTTCACTCATCAGAGGTCAGTAATACTGAGACCTGAACCCAGTCTGTTCTTATTGTAACATTTCAGTCCTTTTCTCCCTATACTGTACATTACTTGACAAATGCTCCATTATCTTGCAACTCTTCATTTTCAGAAGCAATTTTTCTTCGCTGCTCAGCAGCTTCAGCTAGTTTCCTAATACTCTTTCCTCAGGTCTGCCCAAGATCTATCTTGTCAGATCCCCTGCTTTTTCACCCTTCTTCACTGTATACAACTGTGGTCAGCAGTTCAGTGGCAAGTGCTAGAAGCATGTCAGCTGGCCAGTGGCACCCCTCAATACATTTTGGGCTTGCCACACACCAGCTGTCTGTGTGGACCCTGCTACCACGCCCTAAGTAATCTACTGCAGTTTCAATCAGCACCTTTACCTGCCTATTGTTGATTGGAGAATATTGTTCCAGATATAAATTCATATCAGATCACATATAAAAGTACATCCTGAATGACAATGAAATAAATTCATCTGTCCTTTAGAATACTACTTTCCAATTTAAAAATGAAACCTGCTTTCAGTTTATGCAGCTAGAGCAAATTCCAGCCTCGCTGGATGGCAGTGGCTTTGAGTGAATGTATGCAACAAAACATACACTGACTTCTTGTACCTGTGAATATGAAGATTCTGTTTTTGTGCTGATCCCCTATTATCTAAAAACACACTAAAAACAAAAAACCCAACAAAACAACAACAACAAAAACCCAATATGTGAGACAAACTGTAAAGGCAGAATGGAGTTTGTGCCTGTGGAAATAGGAAGTTTGGCCTTCGGGGGCAAGAGTTCAGCATGCTGATCCTATGGAAGCCTGTAGGTTTCCAGCTCTGGGAAGTAATAAAGGTGGAGATGCTATAAGGGAGTGCATGAGAACCACAGTCAATCATCCTAATGGTTGCCTTGTCAGAGGAAAATTTTTGGAAGCTGCAGTGCTTTCAGGGGACACTGGGAGCCAGGTGGTAGAAAAGAGGCAAGGGACACTCACAGACAGTCTTCCGTTTAAAGGGCATGGTGTCTCATGAAAGAATGAGTAGGAAAATGCATGCATGCATATGGGAATCACTCTGATCTATATTGCAGATATGGTCCCCCAGGTTAATTGAACAGAGAAATCAGAAATAACAAGGTAACAAAGAAAGCAATAACTACCATGCACTCTAGTTAAAAATATGAATATTAAGGCAATTCTTATGAAAAGCAAAGAACACAGAATACATACTCTTCCACTTCACATGCCATAATGCTTAATTATCTTGTAACGTTACTGTTAAGTGAATTTAATTCCACTAACTTAAATAATGAAAACAAACCACTTATTTTAAGTAACATTCTGCTTTGGTTCTCGTCAATCTTTTGAATCAATCAACAATCAGCCTCCTGGATGAAAATGACTGGTATTTCTTTTATCAGAGGGGTAGCCATTAGTCTGGATCTGTAAAAGCAGCAAAGAGTCCTGTGGCACCTTATAGACTAACAGACGTTTTGGAGCATGAGCTTTTGTGGGTGAATACCCACTTTGTCAGATGCATGTAGTGGAAATTTCCAGGGGCAGGTATATATATGCAGGCAAGCTAGAGATAATGAGGTAGTTCAGTCAGGGAGGATGAGGCCCTGTTCTAGCAGTTGAGGTGTGAAAACCAAGGGAGGAGAAACTGGTTCTGTAATTGGCAAGCCATTCACAGTCTTTGTTTAATCCTGAGCTGATGGCGTCAAATTTGCAGATGAACTGAAGCTCAGCAGTTTCTCTTTGAAGTCTGGTCCTGAAGTTTTTTTGCTGCAGGATGGCCACCTTAAGGTCTGCTATAGTGTGGTCAGGGAGGTTGAAGTGTTCTCCTACAGGTTTTTGTATATTGCCATTCCTAATATCTGATTTGTGTCCGTTTATCCTTTTCCATAGCGACTGTCCAGTTTGGCCGATGTACATAGCAGAGGGGCATTGCTAGCATATGATGGCATATATTACATTGGTGGCCGTGCAGGTGAATGAACTGGTGATGGTGTGGCTGATCTGGATAGGTGCTGTGACGGTGTCGCTGGTGTAGATATGTGGTCAGAGTTGGCATCAAGGTTTGTTGCATGGATTGGTTCCTGAGCTAGAGTTACTATGGTGCGGTGTGCAGTTACTGGTGAGAATATGTTTCAGGTTGGCAGGTTGCCTGTGGGCGAGGACTGGCCTGCCACCCAAGGCCTGTGAAAGTGTGGGATCATTGTCCAGGATGGGTTGTAGGTCCCTGATGATGCGTTGGAGAGGTTTTAGCTGGGGACTGTATGTGATGGCCAGTGGAGTCCTGTTGGTTTCTTTCTTGGGTTTGTCTTGCAGTAGGAGGCTCTGTAGGAGGCTCTGTTGATCTGTTTCCTTATTTCCTCATGTGGGTATGGTAGTTTTGAGAATGCTTGGTGGAGATTTTGTTGGTGTTGGTCTCTGTCCGAGGGGTTAGAGCAGATGCGGTTGTACCTCAGTGCTTGGTTGTAGACAATGGATTGTGTGATGTGCCCAGGAAGCTGGAGGCATGAAGGTAGGCATAGCGGTCGGTAGGTTTTCGGTATAGGGTGGTGGTAATGTGACCATCATTTATTTGCACCTTGGTGTCTAGGAAGTGGACCTCCCGTGTAGATTGGTCCAGGCTGAGGTTGATGGTGGGGTGGAAGCTGTTGAAATCGTGGTGGAATTTTTCCAGAGACTCCTTCCCATGGGTCCAGATGATGAAGATGTCATCAATGTAGTGTAGGTAGACAAGGGGAGTGAGTGGACAAGAGTTGAGGAAGCGTTGTTCCAGGTCAGCCATAAAAATATTGGCATATTGTGGGGCCATGCGGGTGCCCATACCGGTGCCACTGATCTGGAGATATATATTGTCATCAAATTTGAAATAGTTGTGTGTGAGGATAAAGGCACATAGCTCAGCAGCCAGTTGTGCTGTAGCATCATCAGGGATACTGTTCCTGACAGCTTGTATTCCCTCTGTGTGTGGGATGTTCGTGTAGAGAGCCTCTGCATCCATGGTGGCTAGGATGGTGTTTTCTGGAAGGTCACCAATGCATTGTAGTTTCCTCAGGAAATCAGTGGTGTCACGGAGATAGCTGGGAGTGCTGGTGGCATAGGGTCTGAGTAGAGAGTCCACATATCCTCACTGAAGGACTGTCTGGATAAGTAGGTATTCACCCACGAAAGCTCATGCTCCAAAACGTCTGTTAGTCTATAAGGTGCCACAGGACTCTTTGCTGCTGGTATTTCTTTCTTAGCTGGTGTGGAAAATATTTTTCCTGCCTTTTGTTAAGACAGAACTGAAGGAAGAACCCGGAGTGTTTCCTTCCTCATGTGCTTGATTTAAAAACCTGGAACAAAACAAAATGAAAAGCATGGGGCATGTGTCGCTTGCTAGGACCATCTTGGTATATCTCACCAAAGCAGTTCTCTGTCACTGCAGTGGCCTTGGGCATTGGTGCACAGTGGTCCCTATTCTCCGCCTGTGGTACTCAATAGTTTAGTCTGAGGGCTGCAATACTATAAGTCTTATCCAGGCTACCGGGCTCAATACAGGGATAACTGGGTGAAATTTAGGGATCTGTGAAGTGCAATAGATCAGACTAGAGGATCTGGTGGTCTGTTCTGGTCTTAAACTCTACAGAAAGGCTCCCCTTCCCATCCTGATTTATTGCTAAACAGCTTCATTCTACAATATTTTCTCCTTTTGGAAATGTCACCATTACAGCTGTTCAAAAATCTTTCATCAACTTTTTGCTCACAATAAATGGATTTTTTTAATGAAAAAAATAGTTCTCTTCACAAAACTCCTGTGTTTTCCTTGAAAAACAAAAACAAAAACATTTTTTCCTAACTTTTTTGGAGCAGGTCAAGTCATTATACATGGTGGGCTTTGTTGAATTTAGCTGGATCTGAAGAGGAAGTAAGTGTCCTCCCTACTTTTCCCCTGTCACTTATTTTTTACAGATTTTTTAAAATTTAAACTTGACAGTCATATTTCATAACAGAGATGATTATTAATACATGTAGGTGTGCAAGAATATTGTATGAGCCTTTACAGAATGAATTTATAATGAGACATGAAAAACTGAAGGGGAAGTGTTAGTGTGCATTTTACCGTAGATCTAAGAGAGCTCTGTACTATACCATGGTTCTGATTCCGTTCCCTACAGTGCTGCCTTTGCAAACACTGGCTCTTATCCTTACACTAAAACAATGGAAAAACTAGGTTGTCGGAGCTGTATGGCAATTGCAGCAATGACCAGTCTCTGGATGTGGAACTTTTTCTAGTTCTTCATTTTAGTGTGGCTATTGGTCATGGCCAAGTTATTTTAAAGTTACTAACTTACTAAAATAAGTTTAGTAGCTTTGTAAACTTCAGGAGCATGCTTCAGGTATATAGGTTATTCAGTGTGAAAATTATACTAAAATATGTTTTCATAAGGCATGTGACTCTGTTGTGTCCTTCTCCACTCACCTCTGTGCCTTCTTACATACAGCTCCATATGGCTGCAATTCAACATCAACACACCAACCTGCAGACGCTGAACCAGAGAACTCTCAGAAACTCTCCATCTTGAACTCAGCCCAGCAAATTAGAAGTGCTGAGGCAGTAACATTACAGTAGCCTGTCCTTTGATGTCATAGAATCACAGAATATCAGGGTTGGAAGGGACCTCAGGAGGTCATCTAGTCCAACCCCCTGCTCAAAGCAGGACCAATCCCTAACTAAATCATCCAGCCAGGGCTTTGTCAAGCCTGACCTTAAAAACCAGTTTTTCCTAATATCCAACCTAAACCTCCCCCACTGCAACCTGAGACCATTACTCCTTGTTCTGTCATCTGGTACCACTGAGAACAGTCTAGAGCCATCCTCTTTGGAACCCCCTTTCTGGTAGTTGAAAGCAACTATCAAATTCCACCTCATTCTTCTCTTTTGAGACCAAACAATCACAGTTCCCTCAGCCTCTCCTCATAAGTCATATGCTCCAATCTCCTAATCATTTTTGTTGCCCTCCACTGGACTCTTTCCAATTTTTCCACATCCTACTTGTAGTGTGGGGCCCAAAACTGGACACAGTACTCCAGATGAGGCCTCACCAATGTCAAATAGAGGGGAATGATCACATCCCTAGAACTGCTGGCAATGCCCCTACTTATACAGCACAAAATGCCGTTAGTCTTCTTGGCAACAAGGGCACGCTGTAGACTCATATTCAGCTTCTCATCCACTGTAAACCCTGGGTCCTTTTCTGCAGAACTGCTGCCTAGCTATTTGGTCTCTAGTCTATAACAATGAATGGGATTCTTCTGTCCTAAGTGCAGGACTCTGAACTTGTCCTTGCTGAACCTCATCAGGTTTCTTTTGGCTCAATCCTCTAATTTGTCTAGGTCCCTCTGCATGCTATCCCTACCCTCCAGTGTATCTACTACTCCTCCCAATTTAGTGTCTTCTGCAAACTTGTTGAGGGTGCAGCCCATGCCATCCTCCAGATCATTAATGAAGATATTGAACAAAACTAACTCAGCACCTACTCTTGGGGGTACTCTGCTTCATACTGGCTGCCAAATAGACATGAAACCATTGATCATTACCCGTTGAGCCCGACGATCTAGCCAGCTTTCTATCCACCTTATAGTCCATTCATCCAGCCCATACTTCTTTAACTTGCCTGCAAGAATACTGTAGGAGACTGTATCAAAAGCTTTGCTAAAGTCAAGAAATAACACATCCACTGCTTTCCCCTCATCCACAAAGCCAGTTATCTCATCATAGAAGGCAATTAGGTTAGTCAGGCATGACTTGCCCTTGGTGAATCCAGGCTGACTGTTCCTGATCACTTTCGTCTCCTCTAAGTGCTTCAGAATTGATTCCTTGAGGACCTGCTCCATGATTTTTCCATGGACTGAGGTGAGGCTGACTGGCCTGTAGTTTCCCGGATTCTCCTTCTTCCCTTTTGTAAAGATGGGCACTACATTAGCCTTTTTCCAGTTGTCTGGGACCTCCCCAGATTGCCATGAGTTTTCAAAGATAATGGCCAATGGCTCTGCAATCACATCCACCAACTCCTTTAGCACCCTCGGATGCATCGCATCTGGCCACATGAACTTGGGCTCGTCTAGCTTTTCTAAATAGCCCTGAACCACTTCTTTCTCCACAGAAGGCTGGTCACCTCTTCCCTATGCTGTGCTGCCCAGTGCAGTAGTCTGGGAACTGACCTCGTTCAAGAAGACAGAGGAAAAAAAAGCATTGAGTACATCAGCTTCTTCCACATCCTCTGTTACTAGGTTGCCTCCCTCATTCTGTAAGGGGCCCACATTTTCCTTGACTTTCTTCTTGTTGCTAACATACCTGAAGAAACCCTTTTTGTTACTCTTAACATCCCTTGCTAGCTGCAATTCCAAGTGTGATTTGGCCTTCCTGATGTCACTCCTGCATGCCTGAGCAATATTTTTGTACTTCTCCCTAGTCATTTTTCCAATCTCCCACTTCTTGCAAGCTTTTTGTGTTTAAGATCAGCAAGAATTTCACTGTTAAACTAAGCTAGTCGCCTGCCATATTTACTATTCTTTCTACACATCAGGATGGCTTGTTCCTGCAACCTCAATAAGGATTCTTTAAAATACAGCCAACTCTCCTGGACTCCTTTCCCCCCTCATGTTATTCTCCCAGGGGATCCTGCCCATCAGTTCCCTGAGGAGCCAAAGTCTGCTTTTCTGAAGTTCAGGGTCCAAATTCTGCGGTTCTCCTTTCTTCCTTGTGTCAGGATCCTGAACTCGACCATCTCATGGTCATTGCCTCCCAAATTCCCATCCACTTTTCTTCCCCTACTAATTCTTCCCAGTTTGTAAACAGCAGGTCAAGAAGAGCTCTGACCCTAGTTGGTTCCTCCAGCACTTGCACCAGGAAATTGTCCCCTACACTTTCCAAAAACTTCCTGGATTGTTTGTACAATCCAGACTAGAATGCATGGGGACCCCACTCCACACATCACTACCAACTGAGTCCTACTTGGCTATGGGGAGAGGAGTTTGATTCTCCACTATCACCCAGAGCCCAAACCGATTGGAGGGCTGGCAGGAAATCCCACTCCTATTTTCTGCTGGCAGCTCTCTTCCCTTTGGGAGATGAAAATGCAACTTTAGAAAAGAGTGAATCATGTAGGCTACAGGTAAGAGGCATATGCTGTACCAAAAAGACACATCATGCCCAGGCACAGCCTGCTTCTGGGATACAAGTCCTAGGAGCAGTTTGGATGCATGGGTACTATAAACTTATATTATACACAAGAATTATCTACAACCCCAAAAGGACACGGTACCTCTAATCTGGGATTAAGGGACTAATGCTTTGGTGCAGTTTAGGCTGTTTGGTTACTGATGGAGTTAAAGCTCATTTCTTAAACATCTGGGATTTATTGCATTGCACTGTCAGTGTATAATTGCTGTGGTTAGTTAACCAGGTATATGAATCTCTGTACTCATTCCTCCTATGGTTCTGTCTATGCCACTAGGTGGCTGATAAGGGTGTTTGGTATATATATGTGCTTTGTAGTTACTCTTAGGTAAATTCCTGCCTTCTCAAAATTGTCAGAAAGTTCTCCATCCCTAGGTCAGATAATGGAGATTTGGGATGACCTAGCAAAGAGACAAATTATGCTACACAAATTAAAAGGATTGAGCCATTGATATTAGAGAGATCTGTCCCTTGACATCAGATTAGCAAACTTGTAGTATTGAACAAGCAACCTCAATGAATAAGAAAAGCAGAGATAGAGCACATCCTTCATTTACTCAACCTGATTTTATTCACCGGTCCCCTAAAAGGCAGCAAAAATGGTGACTCCATTTTTGGATTAAACCCTATGAGACAATGGGAAAATTAATTTGCTAATGGCTACAAACTGTTTGCTAAGAATAAATTCCTATCCAGTCCATTTTGCAAATATGTTCAAACTGTTTGTGTAACAGTGACTAGAGCTGACACATTAATTTGTTTATAAAGCCATGCACGATGTTTGCTCATGTATAACTAATTTCTAAAACACTGGCATACTTGCGAAACATGTTTGTTCAACTTTTGCAAAACTCTCTGCATGAGCCAGTCTTGCAGAATTAGGTTACTAAAACTGCTCTTCTACCTTTCATAGAACTGCTATCCCTATGGGTTAAGTCTCCCAGGGTGTAAATGTATAATTGCCAGCCCACTTGTCATTAGGGGTCATTAGTGGTGGGATTTAAATATGCGTATCAAGAGGGAAATACATTCCTTACAAGGTGAAAAGGGGAAGCCAGGACTGGATATCAAGTAGATGCTTAGTTGGCTCTTGAGTTTTACTGAGCTGATAACAATCTATTCATTGTTTAGTTGATTTGCTTTTGTGTCTAGTTATATATTACTGAAAAAAGTACAGTTTAATCTGTAGATACTAGTTCCCATAAAAAGTGATTTTGGTGATTCAAAATCTCATCTCGTCCTGAGTTTGTGCTCAATCAATGTTATATTAAGGTGCTAGTGGCCCACTCAACTGCTGAAGGCACCAAATGAAAGCCAAAATGTAAAATTAAGCTTCTAGCCATTTGTGTTGACTTAGGTATTGCCACTCCCAAGCATTCAAAAATCATTAGTTGGACTCCCCAAAAATCATGAATTGGCTTTAGAACCATGGGATTTTAAAAAAATAATATATATGAGGTATATTTGAACCTTTAGATTCACATTTTCTAGCTTAACTCGGGAACCATAGGGCCAGAAACTTATTTTTTTAAATGAAATCTAGGATTTTTACATAATCACACGACTTCTCCAGGGCCTGGGGCTTTAACAAAAATATTAAAAACTGCAAAAAATACAGGAAAAATCACAAGATTTGGCAGCATTGTCATTAAAAGATCTCATGATGCCTTTCATGAGAGCAGAATCATTGAATTCCTGTATACAACAATACAGCTGGAGTAACTATATCCTAATATCCACCTGCAATTGTTTTAATTGATTCATGGATTTTAAGGCCAAAAGGGACCATTTAGATATTCTAGTCTGATCTCCTGGTCTCCCATTACATTTCACCCAGTTATCTCTGTTTTAAGTCCAATAACTTGTATCTGGATAAAGCAAAAAGGCACCCATTCTTGATCTGAACATATCGAGAGGTGGAGAATGCATCATTTTCCTAGGTAGAGTGTTTCAATGAGTATTCACCCTGCTGGTTAAAAATGTGTTCCTTATTTCTGAGTTGAACTTGTGCGGCTTCAGTTTCCAGCCAGACAATTTTAGGTTCTTGCTATGCCTTTCTCTGTTTAAGAGCCCTTTTATTCCCTGTATTTTCTCCCTTGAAGGTACTTATACACACTAAAAAAGTCACCTCTCAGTCTTTTCTTTAAAAAAGGTAAACAGATTGAGCTCTTGAAGCCTCTCCCTGTAAGGCATTTTCTTCAGCCTTCAAATAATTTCTGTCTCTTTTCTGCACTATCTCCAACTTTTCAACATCCTTTTTAAACACATGGATGCCAGAACTATATGTAGTATTCTAGCATCAGTCTCACCAGTGCTGTATACGGAGGTAAAGGCACTTCCGTACTCCTACTCACTTTTCCATTCTTTATACAGCCAATGATCACATATGCCCTTTTGGCCACAGTATCACACTGGGAGTTCATGTTGACCACTGTGACCCCTAAATTGTTTTCAGGCTACCGTTCCCCATTCTGTAGGTATGGCTGCATTCCTTGTTCCTAGATGTATAACTTTCCATTTGGCTGTATTAAAACACATTTTGTTTAAATGGGCCTGATAACTCACCACTCTGGCTCCTCCTGCCGATGTCATGGGAATTAGCTCTGCTCGGCAGGGCACCCTCCTCTGGTGGTGGCTCGCCACTGTCACTTTTGTTCAGGATCTGCACCACTACCAGGACTGTGGCATCCTCTTCAGTGACACTGCCCTCTGGCTGTGCCACAATCTGCGTCCTCCCTCCCAGGGGACCTTCGATCTCTGGCCAGCCACTCCCTCTGTGGCAACTGCAGTCCATTGTCCCGGGGCCACTTCCTATGTGGCTCCAGCACCTCTTCTGCCCTACCAGCCAGCCAAGAGTTCTATCCCAGGTGCTGGCACTCTCTAGGAGCCTGGTCTTCTCCCCTCAGCTTCCAGTCAGTTATTGACCTCTGCTCTGCCCTCTAGCCCTTCTTATAGCCAGGCCATGATTGGCTGCTCCTCTCAGCCCCTTTCTAATTGGCTGCCTCCAGCACAGCCTCCCTAAGGCTGCTTTTAACACCTTTTCTGCAGTGAGGAGCAGTTGTCCCATCACAGGGCCCAGCTTACCAAGTGATCCAGATTGTCCTGAAAGACTGCCCTGTCCTCATCATTATCTACCATTCTGCCAGTCTTTGTGTCATCTGCATAATTTATCCTCAGGGATTTTATATTTGTTTCCAGATCTGTGATGAAAATGTTGAATAGCATCAAGCCTAGTATTGATCATGGCAGAAGCCCACTAGATATACCCTCCCCTCAGTTGATGATGATTTCTGATTGAAAATTTCTTTTTGAGATCTGGCAGTTAGGCACTTTTTAATCCATTTAAAACATACTTTATTGATATTGCATCGTGCTAATTTTAATCAAAATATTACCACAGTCTAAATATATTACATCTATGTAATTAACTTTTTCAACCAAACCTGTAATTTTATAAATGAATGAAATCAGGTTTGTTTGACAAGATATATTTTCCATAAACCCACACTGGCTGACATTCATTTTATTCCTATCCTTGAATTCTTTATTAATTGTATCCATATCCACCTTTCCATTATTTTGCTTGGGACTGATGTCAATATAAACAGCCTATTGGTACCTCAGTCATCTCTCTTGCCCTTTTTGGAATATAGGCAGAACACTAGGACTTTTCTAGTCTTCTGAAATTTCCCCAATATTTGAAGATTTATTAAAAAATAATATTAGTAGTCCAGAGATCTTCTCAGCCAACTCCTTTGTGCAAGTTATCCAGGCCTGCTGATTTAAAAAAAATTCTATTCAATAAGCTATTTTTGATCACTTCATGTCTGAAACAGTCATGTAGTGTTGCTCTGCCCTGTTAAAAAATTATAGCCTTTCACCTCAGAGGTAACTGCATATGAAAAGTGGCCTTTTTGACATGTTCATGTGTTTAGTTTGTATATTGTTTTAGTTTGTAAAACACTCTAGGCAGTTTCAAGATAAAGGAAGTATATATATTTTAGCCTTGCTCAAATCTGGATGCACAGAAAGGCTGCCTATCAATTTAGAGAGACAAAGTGGATGAGGTAATATCTTTTCTTGGGCCAGCTTCTGTTGGTGAGAGAGACAAGCTTTCAAGCTTGAAAGATATTGCCTTACCCATCTTGTCTATCTAATATCCTGGGATAACATAGCTACAACAACACTGTATCTATCAGTCTAGGCATTTATACTGTCATATTATATGGAGCCACATTTCTTCTTAAAAGGAAAAAACAAGCATATATTAGGGAGAACAGCAAAAGGCTATAAACAAAGGGCTAGTCTACACTACGAGGGAAAATCAATCTTAGATACACAACTTCAGCTACATGAATAACATAGCTGAAGTCGAAGTATCTAAGATCGAATTACTCACCGTCCTCATGGCGCGGGATTGATGTCCGTGGCTCCCCCTGTCGATTCCGCAACTCCGTTCGGGTTGGTGGAGTTACGGAATCAATATAAGCGAGTTCGGGGATCGATATATTGCATCTAGATGAGACACGATATATCGATCCCCGAGCAATCGATTGCTACCCGCCGATACGGCGGGAAGTGAAGACATACCCAAACAAGTTGGCTTCCATCTTTTTGACTAGAGATGACATCCTTTTTGCAACTCTCAGTGTAGCAGATACATGTAGCGTAAAATTCTGTGCTGTGCCTCTAAGAGATTAAGCACACAACTTGCAGCCCAGGAGGAGGGGAGAAGGTGGCTTTAAGCCACCTGTGCAGCCCTCTGAATCCGGGGCTGCTCCCAAGGCTGGAAAGATGCCTGGTATAACTTAAATGGCTTTATGGGCTTGTCTAAGTTATGACAGCCTCCTCAGTACTGCCTATGAGTTGTAGCACTGCCTGAGATCTCCACAGCACTGCATGCCACAGCCTTACCTCTGCCAAGCTCCTCCCACTCTGAGTTTGTAGAAGGATCTTTGAGGACAGATATGTTGTTGTCTTTTGCAGTGCCTATGCCAGAGAAATCCTTACGGAGCCAGAACCATTTTTATGCTGCCCCAGACTTTTTCTTGGCATAAAGGAGCCAGAGAGAGTGTATACCCCAATAGATGTAGAATGGCAGATGGATTCAGAAGCAGCAGACACCTGCAGTAGTCATTTACTCTGTAGCCCCATAGCTGCGACAGCCAATCATTGCATTGGAGAGACAATTACCTGCCGACTTTGAGGCCACAGTGATCCTCAGAAAAGGAGAAGAGTGGTGAGACAGCTGAGGGTCCTAGTGATGAAGTTTGTGGAGTGCTAGTGATGGAGTTTAAGGATTGAATCCATCTGCCTCTCAAAAGGACTTAGGTAATGGTGCTGTCCTGTCTAAGTGTCCCTTCAGGAGAAGAAAGATAGATTCAGTATCAGGAAAGAGTCTGCCTTTGCTGTTGCAGAGAATCTTCTCTCATTGCTTCCCCAATGCGCTCACTTACCTCCAGATCCATCAGTGCCCTGACTCCCGTGTGTATTACTTGGTAAATATAGATAGTTGCAGTGGGTGGACTGCCAGCAGCCAGAGGATACAAATTACAGTGACATCCTTAGTCTAACTGGAAGGCCCTTACACAAGATAAATATCTCCTAACATGAACTGACAGTGCTGTTTCTCAGAGGTGACTATCCATTTTAGTCTAAGTTCCGACGTCTTTAACATCCAGCTGCTCCCAGGCTGCAGCGCTCCTGTTCGATGTATCTTTTACTGTATCCCCATTTCCATTTGTGCATGTCCCATCCCCTGTTGATACTGATACCATTGTTTATGTTGCTCATTCACAGGTGTCAACTTCTTGTTTCAGTCCATGAAAGATTCAGTATTCATAGATTCCAAGGCCAGAAGGGACCACTGTGATCACATAATCTGACCTTCTACATAACACAGGCCATAGAACTCCCCCAAAGTAATTCCTGTATTTATCACTTGTTCAAATTAGATATGGTGAGCCAGGCTCTTTATTTATTTATTTCATTTAATTTTCATAAAGCCCAGTGCTTTTGGGTGAGTGCCTCTAAATGAGAACTCAAGCCATTTTATTGGGAGTTAGATTTTGCTATTTTTATTTTTGTTGATTCTTACCACATTTTCCAATTGCTTTCTCCTGTTGTTGGAGTAAGATATTATTCGACGTGAACAAGGTTATCAAACCTGGACCTTAGTTAGGAGGTATAGTAACCAAAGGAATATTGTGTCTCCTGAACCTGGCCATACTTAGTGTCAGAAAGGATTACAAGGGGTCATACTAGATCACATTTGCAAAGTGTCAGTTTGTCATAAATTTTGTAAGTATTTCTAGAACTGTTCAATAAAATCTCAAAGTAGCAGTAAATAGAAATTTACTGCATTTGCAAAAATTTAGAAAACAATTTGCACTATCTACTCATTTTCCTCTCTGAAGACCATAGCTCCTTTATTCTCCTTTGTTTATTGTAATACAGTAGTGGGGTTTAGCATGGAATGAGTTAAATACCACTGCATTCAGTTTAAGTCTAGGTTTTGTGCTAGAACCAGTCTTTTCTCAGTATGTTTGCATAGGTGTCTTGCATTTTGAGTGAATATTTTTCTTAGATGGAGCATTACAAAGTATTCTCATGACTTTTCAAATGAGTAGTTTGCAAAGTCCCAGAAGAGACACCGCAGTGACCATTGCACTGCTACTAATCTGCTTTGCATTTATAATACTATCTGTGCACATGATGCCTTTGAACTGCTCTCAAATTTACCTCACGGGTTTCTGGAATACTGGCTAAAACAGAGATGGTTTGCAGTCATATAACAGTAATTTAAATGTTTTTCTCACTGTGCTAAGTGGGTTATTCTTAAAACATTGCTTTAGACCGTTAAGGTTGGACACTGATCTGACCCATGCTTGGTAAAAACCAAATCATGAATAAAAACTCCCTCTTGCTAGGAGAGAATGGCTTAGATCTACAAAAAAAAAGTTGGTGAACTATCCGTTGGAGAATAAAAAATTCTGCTTGTTAGCATTGCTAGACATTTGTATGGATTTGTACACTATTTTATGCACCTTGCAGGATGTTGGTTTGGTAGCAACAAGAGAATTCGAGGGTACGTCCTTAGTAGGCGACCCAGATCATATTTCCTGCTAAGCACCATTAATCTCTGATTATACATGACCTTTGTATCAGTACATAATGTCACCCTTTCCATGCAGATCAGCATCTGGTGGATAAAACAGAACATCTTCAGAGGGAAAATTGCTTTGTCTGCCCAATTTGGAATTATTTCAGTATGTTGTTTGGAGAATAAAAATGAAAGGATGTAGGAGGATTCTGTAAAGGTATTTTCTTCTAATGTTCTTTTAGGAACGAAGGACTAAATTTAGCTCTTGTGTAAGCAAGTGCAGTTCCAATTGCATCCACTTACACCATGGCTGAATTTAGTCCAATAGGTTTATTAACATTTTTATAAACAATAATACCCAAATAAACATAGAGTAGGCTGATGTAGGGTAAGGATAAGACTGATAGGAATATACATTTAAATGCACAGTCATTATGTATGTATGAATAATATGGGCTTTACAAACATGTTACAAAGATAATGAACTGTATCAGACCCATATACCGCTAACATTTATTCTAAATTAAAAAATAAGAATATTAAATAAAAGGATTTTAAAGATAAAATTCAACAACAGCAACAAAGAAAATGGCTATATATGGTCAAAGGAGTCCCAACCATCAAAGCACAAAGAGCCATTCTTACATAAATCAGTTAAGAAAAGATTAGTTCAAAAGATGTCTAGAGTTTCCCAAGTGTGAGAGAAAATAGTTACATGTTACACTTTTTGGTATATTTTCTCCAATTTGTGTTATGTTCAGAACATGGTACTAATTAAAGCTATGCAAAGTGGAGGACACTTATACGGACCTATGCAGGAAAGGTATTGACATCTCCAGAAAGCTATATGTGATGTCTGTAAGAAGCCATGACCCATGACTGAAATGAACTGGGCTGCATTGAGGAGTGAGTATTTGGTCTACAAATTGGACTGAACATTTGGATCTGGATTTCAAACTCTACAAAGTTTAGGGATGTTTGAGTTCAGGATTTTTGTTTGTCTCATATAAACAAAAAATATGAGTTGGAGCCTCAGTGAGCATAAACTGATGTAGCTTCATATAATGGCTCTGTTCTAGCTCCATTACTATCCTCTTGAAACTTATGGCAGTAAATTATTGCATGAATAACACTCAAAAAGCATTCTGCCTAAATGAGATAGACCTGAGTGTTGGGTCTTATTTAGAAGCCAACATGAAGGAATTACTTGGATGGGAGTATTTTACAACTATTGCCCTCGACTATGGGTCTTTTACGTGGTGGCATGCTGTATTGCTTCTTCCTTTATGTGGGAGAGGTAAGGCTGTTCTGCACCCCCTGTAATGCTGTGTGATAGAATATAACCATTTACATAATTGATATTGCCACTGTGATACAATTGCAACAAATCTGGCGCAAAGTATGTCATATAATGTATCAATGAAAGTTATGATTTGCTAAATAAGATTATCCTATTTAAATCCATGCATCATCACTGTATCTGAAGTTATAAATATTGGCTATATACCTGTAACACAAATATGTTTGCTACTGGGGTAACACCCACAAGGTAGTTTACACTCAGTCTAGCCAGCCTATTGTGAATGGACTATTGAAGCCTGGTGGCCCATCAAAGGCACTTAGCTCTCAGAATGGGCCATAGCAGAAACTCATTCTGCCCAGAAAGCTATTCCAGCAGATGCCTCAGCCTCCAGGGGGGCAATGGCTACCCTCTTTGAGTCATCAAGCCATTTAAAGACATGTGATATGCTCATGTGACCCTGAATTCAATCTTTTTCCAGTAACTTTCCACGAGCTGGGCTGTGAGCTTTGTTTAAAACAGAAATATTCCAGGTACATGGTGTCATAAACCTAGTCCCAGATTTGGACCTTAGCGTCCAAAATATGAGTATTAGCATGAAAACCTCCAAGCTTAGTTACCAGCTTGGACCTGGTAAAGCTGCCACCACCCACTCTGGTCCCCCTAAACCTTCCCTGGGGACCCCAAGACCCAACTCCCTTGAGTCTCACAACAAAGGGAAATAAACCTTTTCCCTTCCCCCCTCCAGGTGTGCCTGGAGAGAGACACAGAAGCAAGCTCCGTGAATCTAAACAGAGGGACTCTACCTTCCCCTTTCCCAGTCCTGGAGAACAAAATTACCAAGAGCTAATCTCTCTTCCCCCCTCACCTAGAGGGAATGCAAAGTCAGGCTAGTAAATCTAACACACACAGATTTCCCCGACTTCTTCCTCCCACCAATTCCCTGGTGAGTACAGACTTAATTCCTTGGAGTTCCCCACTAAAGAAAAACTCCAACAGGTCTTAAAAAGAAAGAAAAATACATAAAAATGGTCTCTCTGTATTAAGGTGACACATACAGGGTCATTTGCTTAAAAGAAATATGAATAAACAGCCTTATTCAAAAAGAATACAATTCAAAGCACTCCAGCAACTATAGACATGTAAATACAAAAAGAAAAACAATAGATACCTTACTGTCTTACTATATTGTACTTACAACTTGGAAACAGAAGATTAGAAAGCAGGAAATAGAAATCCTCTCATAGCTGAGAGAGCATACAGGCAGAAGACCCCAGAACAAAGGACTCTCACACAAAGTTCCCTCCACCCAGATTTGAAAAAGTCTTGTTTCCTGATTGGTCCTCTGGTCAGATGGTTCAGATTACTTCTTTCCAGGTGAAAGAGACGTTAACCCTTAGCTATCTGTTTATGACACATGGCAAAGAGTGCCCCTGGAATGACTCCATTTTGCCTCTTTCCTGCTCTGATTCTCTGGAATAAAAGGAGCATGTTGGACTATGGACTTTGGAAGTTACCAGAGACTTTACAAGCCAGCAGTCTATAACATCACTGCTACACACCTGATATAAGAACCTGACCATTATTGTATGAATTTGATCCATTAACCATTTTTAACTTTTCTTTATAAACTTTTAGATTTTAGTTACTAAAGAATTGACAGCAGCATGATTATTGGGTAAGATTTGAGTTATATATTTACCTGGCTATGTGACTGATCTCTTGAGATCAGAAGAGTCTTTTGTTTGCTTAAATTAGCTTCCAGTAACCACTCATCATAAAGTCTAGTGTCTGGGTGGTGAAACAAGGGCTGGAATTCCTTAGAAGATTGCATTTTTGACTTCTTGTTAACTCGTGTGGTGAGACAGAAGTTTACTTTTGTTACAGGCTTGGTATATCTAATGATAGAATAACCACTGGTTTAGGGTGAGCCTGCCCTATTTCTTAGCAGTTTATTCTGAATCTGTATTCTCAGCTGTGACCCAGTGAGGTATGGTGACTCCTTCTCATGCAGATGGGCTGGGACGGGGGGGAGAGGAGTCTTCTTTCTCCCACATGTGCCTGGCATGTCAAGTGATGTGTCATAGCATAGTCCTTCCCCCAGAGCAGCGAGGAGACCAAAAAAGAGATTGTGACACCTGGGCTCCTTCTGAGACAGGACAATAGTGTACACTGCTTCTTACTCTGGGTTAGACTGTACTGTCACTATCTATCTCATTTTTATATTACTGACTCATTTCCTGTGGCTCATTGGAGGGATATGAATGAGAAGAGGGTGCTGGCTGAGCTGAGTTGAATTGAGAGGGGATTTCAAACATTTGTTGCAATATGGGGAAAAATACATTTGCAAGGGAAGGTGAAGAACAGAGCATTGAGGCTGTGGAAGGGATGGGTCTGACACATTAAGAGACAAGAGGCCTGCTCTTCCAGTGCTTTGGACTTTATCTAATCTTCTACGTGAGTGAAAAGAAGATGTTCATTTTACCATTAAGCTGAATTTTCCACCCACTTTCCAACGATTTCACAAGATGCAAGGCACTGGGGAATCACTCTCAAGGTCTGCAGTGACAGGTTATGTGTCCATTTACATGAAGGCTAAACTCAGTATGTTAAATTGTACCGTCTTTACCACCTGTGAGGTAGATACTTATTATTATAGCTGTTTACAGATTGGTAAACTGAGGCACAGGCCAGTTTAGAGTGACTCACTGGCAGGACCAAGAATAGAACTCAGTAATTTGCTGTCTCAACCTTGATCTCTAATCACAAAACTGGGCTTTACCTCCTAAGAAGGTGATAGTAACCTTAAATTAACTGCTGTATCATGTCATCGGAGTCCTAGACTAGAAATTAATGAGTATATCTCAAAGTGAAATATGTATGGACAGAGCTTTGAAGGAATTTCCTTAGGAACCATTTTAATAAACCAAAAATAAATTAAAATAAAATCCAGGGGTTGCATATGTTTAGTCCATATAATTTAAAAAAAAAGCCCATAACTTTTCTCATATATATTGGATTTATTATATTTCTCCAAAGCAATTTGCAAGACACTGAATTATGCTCCCTTTCAGCTTCTAAAAGAACTTCAGTAATAAAAACAGAAAAGTTGCCTCTGAAATTCATTTTCATATAGATTTATAGGAAAACTGCTTTGATGTCTTTTGCATTCCCTTGCCAGAAAAAAAAAACAACTTCTATTAAATTTAACAACCCCGTCCCCCCTCAACCCCCCTTCAAACCTCATTTATCTTTTATGAGCCCTGGGCATCTTGCCATAATAACACTGCACATAATACTAGAATTCTATAATCATTCAGCGTTTCTTCCTTCTTCACCCCAATCAACATAGTGTGTTATTGACCTTCCCATTTAAAAAGTTAGTGGGAATGCTCTAACTCCTTTAAGCACTGAAGTATGTTATTCAAGATGGAACGAACAGCTGCTTGGAAAGACGCTGTTGTGAGGAAAGCAAAATGTTGTGGGCTAGTTATACATTGCTGATGCCTTGGTTTTACAAAGCTATGGGACCTGATCTTCAGAAGTACTGAGTGCACCCTCAGCTCCCATGACAGCCAATAGGAGCTGTCAGCACTCAGTTCTCTGAAAAATCAGGCTCTGTGGAGCTTAGATCTTATTTCTTTGTAAAAAGGCCATATAGAATTTCTGAGAAAATGAAAAACTTTATTTTCTTAGTCTATCTATGGAATTTAATAAATACTTATATCCCTGCTATAGACTATAGGGTGGTTCAAAAAACTAGAGAAAGGACTTCAGATTCTATTCATTTCTCTAAGTTTGTGGAGTTTGCCATAGAACTCTATTAAGCCCCACTCAATCTGTCCCTATTAATTCTATAGCAATTTCTCCAAAGGGTTAATAATACTGTTTTGGGGTCTATATTCTATCATTAGCTTCATTGAGAAGGGTGGTAGTTAAATAAATATTCCTTCAGACTTCTGGGAAAATGAAACCTAGCCTATTTTAGGGTCTAGTTCAACTCTTTGAATTCATTGTGAGTCTTTCCATTGACTGAGATTCTGATCCAACTCCCATTGAAGTAAGTGCCAAAATTTGCATTTACTTCTTTTGGAGCTGGATCAGATCGTTAGTATCCAATTCTGCTTCCTTTCAAATCAATGAGATGTTTGCTTTTGACTTCAGTGGAAGTAGGATGGGGCCCACTGAGACCCTGAAATAAGTGTTAGTCCTCTGAGCACAAATGCTGATGTTTGAGCACCATTTGTTTCATATCAGAAAAATAAGAATGAAAAGAAAAGTTACATATAGAGGAAATGCTGGATGGAGTCTTGGGAAAATAAAGCTATAAATGTCACCAGTAACACAGTGCAGAAGAGCTGCATTCCTTGAGTGAAGTTATGTGCCACAGGCAGAAAAAGAAGAAACAATAGCCACTTATGAAAACTTCCATGTAGTGATAAATAAATCTCAGGTTGAAAGGGATAAGACTGTATTGCAAAGGCAGGATATTTGGACAAGTGTGGTAGGATGAAAGTGCCCTAACTGGTCTGTGGTGAACAAAGTGTTAACCTCAGCTCAATTCCCAATTCCTTCTGCAGAGGTGATTAGAGGAGGACTATAAATTGGAGATTGCCTACAAGAAGGGTCACAAAGTGGCTGGGATCCTTGGGAGGGGGAAAGGGAACTTTTTTTTTGAGCTTGTGTGTTTGTTTCTGGTTACAAACACTATCCTGTGAAGAAAACCCTTGCTCTCTGCTCACTTGCATACACCATGTTAACAATGAGGGGCACTGTGTGACTTAGTCCTAATACAAAATATTTAAGCAGGAGTTCTGAAATATCTTCCTTGGATCTTATTTGAAGTTTATGCACTGAGCCTGGTCTTTTAAAAGACTGTTCTACATTTTATTTCCAAAATCCTTAGATTCCCTGTTTTTAAACTGATAGCTCTCAGTGAAATTGGAGCTGATTAACCACAGGATTGTGCAGATCCTAGCCCTCAAACTGCTGCACAAGAGAAACTGGATTTTCTACAGAGTTTCTTTCTCAGTCAGAGATTTAAACCTGGGTCTGATTCTTCTCTCACAATGATGTAAGTCAGCAGGAGTCTATAGAGGAAGGCTGCTCTAGCAGTTAGCATGCTAACTTGAGATTTGGGATTCAGTTCTCTTCTGCCACTTGGTCCAGCCGCTTAATCTCTCTGTGGCTCTGTAAAATAGAAATAATAGTACTTCCCTACCTCACAGGTGTGCTGTGAGGATAAATATAGTTAAAACTATGAGGCATGCAGATACTATGAGATTGGGGGACATATAAGTAATTAGATGTAAAACTAGAAGACATCAGAGAAGAATACAATCCAGTATCTTTATAATTTAAGCCTTAGGATTTTTGCTACTCACTAGTACTCCCTGGCTCACATAAATTTCAGATTTTGTTTGTGTTATAACTGGTTTTTCCCAAGTCACATACTTTCTGTCCTGAATTCCAGCTGCTTGGGGCTCTCTTGGTCAGTTTGGCACCAATCCGTGGTGTGAAACTGATAAGGAAAAATGCAAGAAATATAGAATGGAGCTAGCTGCCAGGGAGTATGCATATTTTAGCTTTGCTTGATTTGTTATGGCCATGTTACAGCGCTTATCATTGAACCCACTTTTAACTGTAGCAGCTGTTTACCACCTGAAATGTTTTGTTTTTCATTTTTACTAATGGTGAAATGGACATCTCAGCTATGAGTTTCTGACCTCTGCCTGGAAGGAAGTTAAATAATTCATTTTTCAGCTATCGACAACAAATGACTGAATCAGTGAAACCAGAAGAACTCCCAAACCAGGTTCTTTTCAGCACAGTCTGCTAGAGTAAAGTGATGATTTAGTGATTTTCAGTATGCTGGAAGGTTCAGCTCTGCAGTCTTTGTTAAATAATGAGATTTTTGTGACAAAGAGGTCTGTGTTATTTGTTGATGTTCATGAAGTTTGGCGTGATTTAAACACATGGTGTCAGATCATCTGCTGTAGGACCTGCAGGGGGAGGATTTCCTCCTTCCCTTACTGAGGGACTTTCTCTTTTCCATCTGTGATTGGGTTGGGAAACCTCTTTAAGAGATAGGATTTCTCAGGAGCAGTGGCACTGGAAAATAACCCTAATAGTGCTGTGGAATTTGAGTTGGGGAGAGCCCCAGATCCAGTATAGAAACACAGGATATCCCAAGGATCACCTAGATCACTGAGGATCACATAACTGCCAACCAGTTTGGGCTCGAAATAGTAGGTGCTGAGGGTCAGCTGTGTTTCAAGACAGAATGATTCAGGAAAAACTGTATGGGGATCCTCACAAGATTTTCCACCCCAACTGCCCCATGCTGTGGGTATTTCCATGAGAGGGTATGGTCCAACCTCTGGGGACCAAATTCAGTCTTAATTGTCTCGTTGACTTTAGACTTTAATGGAGTTACCCCAAAGATGAATATGGCCCATGGTTACTGATAGACCAAAATGAAAATGTTCTCATCTATACCATATTCTGACACTAGCATAATTTATTTCTTTATGGACTTTGGGTAGAAAAAAACAATATCCTTTTCCCCTGTGACCTGAGGCAAGTGTTACAAGTTTCCCTATGAGCCAGATTCTATTTTTACCAGTTGAAAAACTATTTTCCACTTGTCAAATCAAAATCTCGCCATCCAGAGATTGCCCTGAGTGTATTAGTGCTTTAGGTAAAGGATTCTTTTGATGCTCTTCTTAAGCTAAGCAGAACCTGTGTTCTAGGTTTTTGACTCCACATTATGCTGAAGAAATTCCAAAGATCTTGTTCCCCTCATATACTCCATTAAATATGGTATCCTATAAGGCCAATTATATTGCCTAAGCTTAAACCTTGCCTTATATTGTGGAGCTCATGCTATGAACTACGTTGAAATGCAACTTGGAGTTGCGCTAGCTTTATTCAGACAACCCTCCTAATTTCATTCTCCTTCCTCACCTAGTGCATCATCCTGAGGGTCCATTCCAAAATACTTCCTGATGTTTTGAGTTGGAAGTTTATGATGATGCTGAGCCTTCCCATCACACATCTTCCAAATTTGATCATTTGTTTTTTTAATTAAAAAAATATATATTTTTTAAAAATTGAATCATCCACATACTGTATACCATACAAAATTTGAATGTCACCATCACCACTTTGTGATTGATTTCTACAGCATGAAGCTGGCAACATACACACATTTTTAGATAGGATCCTTTCCAGTTTTCACATGAATGGCTCAAATAGAACAAGCTGTGTTTCTAGTCATATTTAGTTAATAATAATAAGAGGCAATGTTGCTTTAAATAATTAGGACTAAGTTTAGAGGTGATGTATAAGGTCATATGTGAGTTGAAATGTATCACTGTCTATACTGGTGTAAATTAAACCAACTGGCCTTCTCTGCAGTTCAGATCCATTTACCAGGTGTTAACATACACTCCCATACACATAGTCTCTGAATTGTCTCCTTCCAAATAAGAAGGGTAATAACATGCCTCAAAACACTGGGGTTAACTGGCCCCCTCTCCCCCTATGTGTCTCGATACTTTCTTCCTCTCATCTGGTCACCCTAGGGTAAAGTCAGCCTGATGAACATGTTTGTACTGTGATCTTCATTTTTTATCTCTTTCCTTTCAATATCATGAATGTGTTTTGCAGGCAGCATACTTTTCTGAGGCAAACAAGAAACATTTTTTTGTTCCTTACTCCATTACTAATCCTATTTGTCCTCTAAATTTAGGTTAGTTTTCAAAACATCTTAGTCAAGTTAGTACTGATTAGTGTTGTTATTGTTTTAGGTAGGAATTAGTGAAAGCTCCACCAAGGACCACCTTCTGTAAGCAAGCCTGGGCCCCGATTCTCTACCATGCCTAAGCGGAGCTTGTAGTGGACAATGGCAACTGAAAGAAGCTGGTTCCAGCTCTCTGATTCTCAGTTACCCAGATTCAACATAAGTTAGAACCTCTGGCTGCTCTAACTTCTGATACTGGAATAAAGTTGGTTTGCTTGAGCTAGTGGGAGATCAGGCATAGCTTGGCCCCACCCTGCCCTCGGCATGCTGCTGATAGATCCCGTCTTGCCCCTTTACATGGCACATGATGAAGGTGGTGACACTGCTGAATCCATCCCTCATTTTCTGAGGAATCCTCACTTTTTTTCATTCCATTGTCTTCAACCTTTTCTTTAAAGAGTATGGGAAAGATTCACAGCACCTTGCAGAAGGAGACCGACAGCTGACAATATTTTAAAGTAGGGGTTCAGACTGTGAACTCCATCTTAATGGAGGAAGTGTCTCATGAACATGTTCTTTCCCATTCCCAAATGCACAACCACCTTCATCCCACTTATCATCATTCAGACTAGCATCTCTACTCTTCACAGTTGTAAACAGCATCCCTATGTTAACCAACATAATACTTACATGGAAATTAAAAGGGAAGTATATTGTGCCTTTCAGCTGACTTTACTTACATTGAGCAGGTGAACAGGAGGAGGAGATTTGGCACCAGGTGACCAACCACTGCTTTGTGGAGTGCCAATAGTCCATGAACCGCAGTTTTAAAGGTTTAAGTACACAGAGTACAGTTGCCCAGGTTGGAGTTTTGTTAATATCTTCTTTTGTTAATACCTCTCTTCTTATGTAACTGATAATGGATTTTTAATGAACATAAGTGGTCAGGGCCTAGGTTTTATGTCTTGCATAAAATATGGAAAGACAGACTAACCCTTGCTGAGGCCACAGAAAGAACATGCTATGTTGAACATATCTATTACCAGCATGTGCCCTGGAAGTAGTCAAGTTCCAGAATTGCTCTTCCCAGAGCTCACACTCTTCTCTCTGTCACACCCGCAGCCCCTCCAAAAATGTTGTTTGGGTTAATCTGAGTCTGGGAGCTAATTTTTCAAAATCCAGCTTTGAGTGTCACCAAGGCCTCCCTTCTCTTTGGCTGGTGTCTGACATAGTACATAAAAATGTATCTTCAGGAAAAGAAATACAATAACAACATTTAACTTCTGTTGTTTCATTTTGGTCCCTAAGCAAATGTTTCTCCCATGTTCTTTCCTAAACTGCCACAGAATAAAATAAAATAAATCCCTAAGAACAGAAAGAAAACAATAAAGCTCTTAAGAGGCTGTTTGGTTTCTGTTTTAGGATCCTAACAGCTGTTGTATTCTCCTTCTTCACTAGTTCCAAATTTAATAAGGCCAAACTAGTTTCTAAGAAAACATTTTAAAGTAGTTGCTGAGGTTTTTTTGATTTGTTTCGTTCCACACTGAACATGAAAAGTCTGGAGGAAAGCAGAGGTGAAAGCCTAATCTGAGATCATAACAAAATGAGAAAAGCAACAAGAGCCACATTTTGCCCCTGGAATATATACATGTAGCTCCCTTTGCTGTTACACGTGCTGTTATATTTAATTTCATTTGCTTCCAAGTTGGGAATCTGAAGTCACTCCATTGAAATCAATGGGATTTCTCCAGATTTTACACTGATGTAGCTCAGATTGGCATATGGCTCAATAAAATTATTTTGTCTTTTCTATCTGGTTTGGGCAATAAAACAAAAAAATCTTCCAAGAAGTAATACAAAATAATTGAAGAAAAAGCCTCGTTATTAGTGTTTTCAAGTGCTCCTAAGTCTTTTACCAGAGATTAGTGGCTCTCAAATATTGGTATGTCAAAATTTACAGAATGGTATCTGGGCTCCTCTCCAAACCTTACCTTAAATAGTAAAAGCTGCTAAGGCCTGGTATGCCATCCTGCTTACCTCCATTCATCTGTGCATGCTTTATCCTGCCACAGGGCTTGACTCACTCTTGACCCTTTTGTCACAGTGTTGAGCTAGGTTTGCATAACCCAGTCTCCATGATGGACTTTAGAGTGCACCTGGCCAAATGAGGCTGAAAAAGCACAGACTGAGAAGAGCAAAGTAAGCTGGCTGGTTGGACTAGTAAAATGGTAGAACTGCTTAAAAGGTCTGGTGGAATCACTGAATTCTCCCCTGCATTCCTGTGGGGAAAAAGGCCTTCAAAACATTGGTTTCTCCCTCTCTGAATTTCTCCCTCTTTCTGTGCTGCAGTTTCTTCAACCCTGCTGGGATTTGTTCAGTGTGCCAGAGAGAAATTATGAAGAGATATTACATTATGAACATTACTGTAAGTTTCTGCAGAACCACTGGTTTCCCAATGCTGAGACGCTTTTGTTTGCATGATGCTGTCTGTTTTTCTTTCAGGCTCACTCACTATTTCATGCCTGATGGGGTATTTCAGGCTTGCACTGAGAGAAAAAAAATTGGCTGAATGGCACCTATGAAACTGGGAGCTTTAGAGACTTGTTTTCTTCTCCACAGATCAACTCATAATTATAATGAGAGTGGGGCACTAATATCCTAAGGCAGCTAAAAAAACATTTGACTGGTATTCCATCATCACCCTCCTACTGCTAAATCTTTAATTGCATTTGTAATCTCTCCTGTCATCATATAGGCTTCCAATAATAATTTATCTTTACTCCTCTCCATAGTGCTCAGCTGGAAGCAGGTAGAAATGTGCAGCACACAGTTAACTATCTAAGGAAAAGCTCCCTGTGCTATCCCAAAGATGTATTCTTGGTAGGCTTAATTATATCAAAATTAATACACCACTCTATTAAAATGAAATTAACATTAAATTTTAATTCCGGATACACGTGGTAGAAATTAAACAGGAAATCAAGTGCATTAAATCATTTTTATTTTTCAAAGGTTTCATTCTGAAGATAGTCATCTTAGTTTTTGCTACTTCTGGCATTCTAATTCTACAGTTCCAGGCACAAAAGGGAACTATATACTTTGAGTCTAAATAATTTCTAGCTTAGAGTAAGAGAAAACAAAAAATAGACCTGTGTTCCGTGAGTGATCATGGTGTATGTCCCCTTGGTAACTTGCTGCATCCAACTGCCTCACAGAATGCCACACGAGACTCCTAGCAACGTAAACGAGCAGTATGAGGAGAAACAAGCCATTACTTCTACTAACTATATGCACCACACTCAGTACCAGTGTAAAATAACAGTTTCACTAGTAGTTGGTGTGAAAAACATTTTGCACCAAACTGTAATTAGCTTTGGGAGCAAGGTTGCAAGAATCCGTCTGCTCTTATTGCACCCCTGAGACTCAGGCCTTATGCTCTCTGAATGGAAGCTCGACTTTGGCTAGCTTTGTCACTGCCATTGGGCTATCCAGGGGAAGAGGGAGAAATTAAGGCCTCAGCTATGGCTACAAACTTCCCTCTACACTATATAGTGATGAGGGGAATTGCTGGATTAAGTTCTGACTGCTCCCTTCAAAGAGTCAAATCCTGAAGTAAAAACACCTCTCAGTGAAATCTCTGAAATTGGGGAAGGCTGAGGAAGGACACCAGGCTTGGTCCAGAAGCCTTGTTTACCCTAATCCCCTTGCTGACAATTTTTCCATTGAATGCAATGTTGCTAACAATGTTGAGAGCTCTAGTGTCAACCAAGCCTCGGGAACTATCAGCATATTTAGCAATATGTCATTTATATCTGCTTTGAGCAGATATAGTGCTTAAAGCACCAAAATCCACTCGAGGCCCTGAATACACAAGGGGAGCTGCATTGCTATTAGGACTGATGGGAAATTTGGGGCCAAAAAAGGCTATGTAACATCTGATAAATACCACTTTGGCCTACACTACCAAAGACATATATCAGAATCAAGTACAGCATGTCTGGGATACTTTCTGGGATGGGTCATCTCTTCATAGATTCAGACTTTAAGGCCAGAAAGAACCATTATGATCATCTAGTCTGACCTCCTGCACATTGCAGGCCACAGAACCTCACCCACCCACTCCTGTAATAGACCCCTAAACTCTGACAAAGTTACTGAAGTTCTCAAATCATGATTTAAAGTTACAGAGAATTCAATTTACACTAACTTAAACCTCCAAGTAATCCGTGCCCCATGCTGCAGAAGAAGGTGACCCTTCCCCCCACCAGGGTCTCTGCCAATCTGACTGAGGGAAAAATTCCTTCCCGACACCAAATATGGTGAACAGCTAGACCCTGAGCATGTGGGCAAGACCCACCAGCCAGATACCTGGTAAAGAATTCTCTTTCGTAACTCAGAGCCCTCCGCATCTAGTGTTGCATCACTGGCCATTGGAGATATTTGCTGCTAGCAGTCACAGATCGGCTACATGCCACTGTACGCAGTCTAATCATACCATCGCCTTAAAGCTTTCTTGACAGCCATTTGTAAATGAGAGGGATTAATCATGGATAATTGATTCATAAATATCCTTAATAACATCATGGTTCTGTACTATGTATAGCACATTTTTTAAATTTGGACCTACGCCAGCCATTTAGGATTCACAGCTATGGGTTTGATTTATCATTCTGTTTGAAATTACCTTTCTGGATTTTAAACCATCACACATGACAGTATGAGAAGTGACCTGGTCAGACCCCATATTTTACTGTATCTCCAGTGCATTATTCTCCTCTATTCAGTGCAATATACAGCTTGTTATTGGAGGATAAATCTCTCCGTTTCGGTTATGCTTATTTAAAAAACTATCTGTTGTCTCTGGGACATCTTGCTTGAAACTAATCTAAGTTAGCAGGATATTCCCACACGATAATGGAAAACATTTCCAAAGAGGACTGGTAATTAGTGATGGATGAACCTCACTAGATACGGAAGTTTGTTCTGATAAGCATCTACCAGTCAGACCCTTATCCAGACGTCTTTGGTCTTTAAATCTTATACGGTCAGGTTGTCTTTAAAGGTTTCCATACGTTCTGAGTTTGTTGGGGCAGGAATAATATGAGACTACTCTTGCTTGTGCTGTTTTGATATTTACTTCAGATGAAACTGCGAAGTGCTGAAGAGTACAAAAATGGAAGGCATTCAAAGAACTGAATTATTTTGAATCTAAGAGGATTATATTTGGTTCAAGCTTTAGGCTGGTTTTCATGGTCCAGTAAACAGGGTTTTGGACTGAAAGACAGGAGACTTGCTGAGTCCTCCAGCCAGTTATGACATCAATTCTTTGGTCTCTGCGCCCTCTCCCCTATTGATGCTGCTACACCGGCCACCAGAGTCTAGCCCTTGGTCTCAGGAAATGCTACTGATTCTGTGAAGCATGCACACAATCTCCCTTTCTTTATTTCAAAGTATTTTTCTTATGTTAGGAGCTGCTTTTCTGTCCCTGCTGCTAATACAATTCAACAAATACTATATATCCACAGAACGACTTCCTGTTGTTCCTCTTCTTTTTCTGAAATGGCAGAAACTGAAACTGAAAATTGGTTTGAATATTCCTCAGGAAAGCTTCTTCACTTGAAATGTTCATCACTTCCTAATTTTGGTCGGTTGGTCAGCTCATATACATATTGCAGAATTGGCCTGTTTTCCTCCACTATTTCCCCCAGTCAAACCTTTCTCTCTCTCTCTCTTTCACACACACACACACACACACACACACACACACACACACACACACACACACACACACACACACACAGAGTTGTATTTATGCAGTTGAATTTTTATAAGGCTGAGTGGGATTTTTATGATTTTTTAAAAAATAAATAAGTAAAAGATAGGGATTAGGTGACTGAAGAGATTGGGTTCTATTCATCATAAGGTCTTCATTCCTGTCCAATGATCCCTTTCGGCAAGCATAGCCAGAGTAAGGGGACAATAGGTAGAAGCTGAATCTCGGAGCAGGATGGAGATGTAAGGTACACTAACCTAGGCTCCTTCTAGACTTTCTTGGACTCCCCTCTGAATCTGGCCCTCACTCTCCGGCACTGTTCAACTGGAATCTCTCAGATTCCCATGAAAAAGTAGTTTCATACCTATATACTTCATTATTCATTTTTCTTTTCATTTCATTGTCTGTTTCTATATATTAAAATTCATCAACATAAGAAACCTAATTGACTCAAGCCCTTTAGCTGAATTTTTACTCATGAGATGCGGTTTCTTTAACTTTTGCAAGGAACAATGAATTTCTCTGTATATTAACATATCTAAAGCTTAGTGCTACTCTCTTTTTCTGTATAAGTACTGGTTTTTTTTTAACCTTCTTTTCAGCCCCAAGAGTTAGTTTTGAGACTGAAAAGATTTCTCTTTAGCTTGGAGCTGTGTGCTTTCTCACTTCCATCTGCTTTATTTATTACGTTTTGCTTTCCAGTCTTTATTCACATGTGTATTTTGTTTCTCTCAGCCTCCTGATCTGTATTTTATTTTTCTAGTTCATATCTTGGTAGATTTCCTATCGAAGTTGCTAAGAATATGAAATAGGGGAGAAAACCCTTAGAAAACAAAATTGTCCAAATTAAGTATCACAATGAATCGTTCACTGTGGTTGTATGAATGTATGTTAAAATGCTTACTGTATAAGGCTACACTATTATTTATACTATGGCATCATTATTTGTGCATAAGAATATGTAAATATTTATCTTGCTCAGATCTCCAAATAGCATTAGATTGATTCCACCTTCAAGAGCTCATCCTATGACAATCTGACACATGTCTTCTGAGTTGCCAGGCCAATTTATCTAGGGGAAAGGTCAACCTGCTAAAAAGACCTCCCTCCATCTCTCTCTCTCTCTCAATACTGAGGAACTGTGAAACTGGTTGAATAAAGAGAATCATGAAAAGTCTCCATGCTTTACTAAGCCCTTTCTTGGACTATTGGCTTCTATTCAGCTACTGGGACTATGCAGGTGACATGACTTACTACAAGCTGAGGGCAGCATTAATATCCCCCTACGCAGCCATGGATGGATATACAAGTAGCATACCACTGGCTTACTGACGTCTGAGTGGTGGATCTCTCCTGATCTGAGGGGATAACATCATATCTGGGGAGCTCTGGGGTGGTGACTTGCTCCCTCGCTCTAGTCACAGTTGTGTTGAAGAGTTGACTTTATGTCACATCACCCACTTTTGGATTGTATTTTTTGGCTGCCATTTTTCTTGTGACAGCTGTAAGAGAGCTGAATATTCAGTCACCAACTTTCTCCTGCATTTCAATTTTGTGAGATCAATCAGCAAATGTATTAGAATCTCTTAATGTCATACCAAAGAGCCTAAGTGAGAAGGCAAGACAAGTCACAGATTCCACTCACCATTTAATTTCTATGTTTATCAGTTCAAGTGATACAAATTCGCTCTTCATCAATTTATCCTTTAATAATTAACAATACATAGAACTTGCATAACACTTCACATCATCTATGTGCTGTGTACACATCAAGGGACATATTCAGCACTATGATACACATCAGCTCCCCATGAAATCAGTGATAGCTTGTGTGTGTATCTGGAGGCAGAACATTGCTCTAATTTAATTTCCATGACTGCTGAGGCAGGTCAGTAAATCCCATTATCCCCATATATCAGATGGGGAAATCTGAGACACAGAGTGGTTAAATGAGGGTTACACAGTGAGCTGGGTAGAACTCAGGTATCATTGCCTCCTAGACCCATGGTTGTCTACTTAACACTACTGTTGCCTTCTTAGAAACCTAGTCCACCTAGCTTTCCTCTGTGGGGATAGGAGTGCTTTGGAAAATTTGGTCTAAATTCTGTCCTCCTGGTGTGTACAGATGTAAAAAATCATGGGAAGAGTGGGGGAAACTTTTGTTTGTCCTGTACCAAACCCAGGAGTAGGGTGCCTGATAGGCCTTCCAAGACAGGAATCACAGAGGAGCATTTTAAGGATGGGTTTTATAAGTAAGAGGGCCTGGTGTTTGTTTCTATATGTTTCATCTTCTACCTTGTAATAGCAACTATAGAAAGCCCAGACTGTGTGCTTAGCAACAATAATTAGTGCCAGTGGGCTATAAGTTGGGGTTGTGGGTGGTGTGGTGCCTGCTGGCTAGAATATAGGCACATAGTAACATTGTAGAATTAAGCTACATTCATTTTTTAAGGGAAAAGAGCATAGTACAGGCGAGTCGCATCGTACATGCATTTAACTTACGCGAATTCAACTATATGCGCTCGACTAAAAAAGAAAAGCAACAAGATACCTGTAAATAGTGCCGGCTATTCCACCCAATGAGCGTATGCCCCGGAGTGAGTGTGAGATGGGAGACATGAATCTGCTGTTCCCTCAGTCAGCCTCAGTTCCCATGTGCCTTTCAGAGTGTGAGCATCTCACCACAATGAGTGTGATTCTAGTGTTTAAAGATACGTATTTTTCATACAACATGGCCCCTAAACACAAGCCAACTATTTTATCTGCTGCTCAACTGAAGAAACAGCGATCTGTTCCAACACTGGAGGAAAAACTGGCTATGTTGGACTTACTGAGAGATGGTATGTCGGTCTCCAATGTGGCATGTAAATATGGCTGCAATGAATCTAGCATCCATGACTTCAAGATTTGAGAGAGAGAAATTCATCAAACTGTGGCATCAAGTGCTCCGATAACTGCTAAGGTGAAGAGTCAGGTGTGTGATAAGACTAGTGAAGACTGAAAAGGCATTAAACTTATGGCTGGAAGGCATGAATTGTAAACGTGTGCCTATCGATGGCAACACATTGCGAGAAAAGGCTCTTAGTCTCTACATGCTGTTCAAACTTCCTGCCAAAGAGGGATAGCCTTCTGATAAGAGGAAATTCAAAGCCAGCCAAGGTTGGCTTAACAGTTTTAGGAACTGCTTCAACCTCAAAAACGTACAGACTACTGGTGAAACTGCATCTGCCAGTGAAGAGGCAGCAAAAGCTTACACTGAACAATTAAAGTAAATCATAGAAGAAAAGAGCTATCTTCCAGAACAAGTTTTTAATGCTGATGAGATTGGGCTCTTCTGGAAAAAAATGCCCAATTGCACTTACATTTTGAAATCAGAAAGACAAGCCCCTGGCTTCAAAGCAGCTAAAGACCGTGTGACTGTGTTGCTTTGTGGCAATGCGGTTGAGCATTTAATAAAGCTTGCTCTACAGGGCTGCAAATCCCCGTGCCCTAAAAGGCAAGAACAAAAACTCCTACCTGTCTTCTTGCAATCAAATAAAAAGGCTTGGGTGACAGCAGCATTAGTTCTGGATTGATTCCACAGGTGTTTCATTCTGGAGGTCAAGCAATACGTCAAAGAGAAAGGACTTGACTTTAAAGTGTTGCTGATGGTGGACAATGCTCCTGGCCACACTGCGGCACTCTGGTTTGCACATAACGATGTTGAAGTCATCTTTCTCCCCCTCAATACCACCTTCATCCTCCAACCTCTCGACCAAGGTGTGATTCACTGTTTCAAGGCCACATACACAAGGCATACGTTCTCATGGATACGTAGAACTATGGATGCTGATCCCAAACTTAATGTGATGGAGTGCTGGAAGTCCTTCAACATTGCCCATTGCATCACTTATATTAAACTGGCAATGGGTGCAGTCAAGCCTGAAACAGTCAATGCATGTTGGCGAAACCTATGGAAAGAATATGTAAATGATTTTAAGGGTTTCCCGAGCATTGACAAAGTGAAAAGCATTGTTCAGGTGGCCAGGCAAGCGAGTGATAATGGCTTCATCGACATCCTTGAGGAAGGAATTGAAGAATTAATTGAGAACCATAGAGAAACTTTGACTAACAAAGAGTTAGAGGAACTGATAAAATCATCTACAGAAGATGAAGATGATGTCGACGAACAGGAAGAACCAGCAAGTTGGAATCTTCATAAATTTGATGAAGTGTTCCAAGCAGCAAAACACTTGAGTGATTTAATTTCTGAATACAATCCCCCTATGGAACAAAACCTCAAAATCACACATAGAATTATGGATGATTTGAGACTGTAACAAGAAATGCTTGAGCAGGTCAAGAGACAACAGCGTCAGTTACCAATCACCATGTTTTTTAAGGAAAACCAGCCAGCAGCAGATGAGCCTAGGCAATCAACTTCTTGAGCTGAACCAGAGCCAACCACTTTGTCTATGACTTGCTCTCCATCACCCAATCTCTCTATCACCTCCATTTCCTGAATTGACATCAAGCCCTGACGACCCCCTGTAATTGCTCCCTGCAATTAAAAATACAGTACCGTAAAATTATATTTTGCATATGTACTCTTTATTATATATTGTACATTACTATATACATTATACATATTACTGTACAGGGTTGTATAGAAAAAACATGTACAGTATACTATACTTTATGGGTGATTGTAGGGATTTTCAAAGGTAATTTTGACTGTATGTGATTTTCGCCTTACATGCTGACTTTAGAACATAACCCCTACATAAGATGCCACTCCACTGTACCAGTAGTAGTTCCTATACGTTCCTTACGAGATATTAGGATTTCTTCAAGTTGGTGATCCAACAGGTATAAGCTGAGCACACATTTAGATCTAGAATATGTCTTTCAATTCAACAAACTGTGTGACTTAATAAGCCCAAAATGAGTGTGTTGGTTGAAAATTTTGTTATGAAAGTGTTGATTTCGCAAAAGAAACCACATGAAAGTTCTGTTATTGACTTCAGTGGGACTAGGATTTGGTATATATATTTTTAATTGATTTATAACAAATTAAAGACTAGTCCTTTGTCATCAGAACTTTCAAATGTATTTTTTTAATGGTTAAGTAAACACTTGTTTCAGGGGACTCTTCCAATGCTTTTATATAAAATGTCTGTTATTTAAGGGGAATTTAAAAAAATGAATGCAACTCATAGATGTGGTAATAGGTGAAAAGAAGATTAAATTTGATATGGGAATTGGGAATAGTGAAGTAGAGAAATAAATTATGTGTTGGAATATTAAAATTTTAATAAATGCTCCTTTTTATTGCAAGAGCATTACTACTTACATCTGAATCTTGTAATCAGCCTCAGGAGTTTATTCTGAGTTGGCAACGAGATTTCTTTTTTCGCTTGTAGCCATGTGCTTTTCTTGCATCCAACTGTTTTATTTATCCCATTCGGCTCTCCTTCTTTTATTCTCTTATGTATACTCTCACTTTCTGATCTCCTGCCTTGTATTTCATTTTCTTAGTTCTTATCCCAGCAGATTTATTTTCAAAATAAAGGCAGAGCTCTGAGATAATGGCATGGGGAGTAGGATCCCTGGGGAGATGAAATAGCTCAGCTTAAACATGACAATGAATCGGTCCCAGAGTCTATATGTACGCAGTTAAGTGTGCTGTCCTGTTTGTTTGTTTGTTGAATAGTGGGTCTGATTTTCCCAGACTGAATAACAATTCTGCAAGCTTATCTAAATGAAAAAACAAAAAAAAAGTCAGAAAAAATGTTTCAATGTCAGATTAATTAAAGCTTTAATTTCAGTCAAGAATCCAGATCAGTTGACTGCTTTTGTTGGCCATATTTCAACAAACTTTGTTCAAAATAACTGAGTTCTGGGATATTACAACAACATACATTATCATAAAGATTATAGATGACAGCTGGGCTGGTTGATGATAGCTGAAGAAAAACAAGTTTTGCTAGATGGAAAGATTATTATTGAAGGCCTCCCAGTGGTATTGACAGAAAAATCAAATATAGACTATGCCTTTAGTTATACACGTTGCAGTTCAGATGATCTTGAAATCTATATATGCAGCCTAATGGTTCCATTTAATTATTTTTTGCTTCAACTTCTGCATATTAAAGATAAAGATAGGATTTCCAATTCCATTTCTGCCCACCCACTCCCAGTCTATAGCATGTCTGGGTGCATTATGTGTTTATGTTAGTCATTGTTGGGCACATGATGATGCAGTAGATGGACCAATGATATGAACTTATGCCAAATTCTTCTGGCTGAATTACAGTCATTGCTAACAATAATAAAGGTCAGAAAACACATAGGGGAGATTGTAGCATTTAGTACAGTTCCTTAGTTACTAATTATTGCAGAAAATACTGAGTCAGTGTAATGGATGGTGGCTTCCCCAAGTGGTATGACAGCTGATTTGATGTGGTGGCTTCCCCATTTGATGTGAATGGGCCCTGCTAGATAAAGCTCAGTGGGTGTAATATAGAGTCAAATTCTGCTGCATAACCTCACAGACTTGGATGGGGTTGCATAAGATTTAAGTTAGGGAAGAATCTAACTCGTAGGTGTCGGTATGTGATATTCTGTAGCAATTAGCCAGTGTGGAAACAAGTGCTATTTCTATTTGCATGGTAATGAAACATTCTTTCAAAAGGATGTTGAATGAAATCAACACACTAATGAGATTTGATGCATATCACCTGGTTGACATTAGTCTGATGACAGGGGAAAAACCTTTCATTTAATGCATATCAATATTCCTGGTAATATTGGACAAGGAAATGAAATGAGAAGCTAACAAACCAATATGAGAGAGACAAGTCTCAAACTGAAACCATACAAATCTCCCCCTTCCCACTGAAATTAATCAGACAAGATACAGAAGAGGAAAACAGCAATTCTCAGCAAAGTGGGATATTCAAAACGTGTGTGTGTGTGTGTGTGTGTGTGTGTGTGTGTGTGACATTCTGTACCTAATCACATAATCCTTATAATACTGAGAATAGTTTTGTTGTTAGATTTTGCCTGTTCTTTGGCCTTCCTGAAAAAGAGATCTTTTTTCCCCTTGATGAAATAGCTGGAGGGCATGTGCCTTCTTTGCTCCTGTACACCAATGGTGTACTCTGTGCCCTCTGGCGTATTCACTGAAAGTCTGTTGCCCTTGAGGAATGAGCCATCAGGCTGTGATGACAAGGGCTTTATAGAATTTGATTACTTAGCCACTTCTGTTCAGACTGTCAGATCGAGTCTAACAATAGTAATAGTAATAATAATAATAATTAATAATGACACCTAATTATATGTAGCTGGAAAACAGTAACTTCCTGTATCTTTTCATAAAGTAACGTCGTGTTTTTAGTGTTTCTGACAAATGCTTATGTTTACAAAGAAACCTTTAAAATAATTTTATATCAAACAGTATTTTTAGAGAACTTGTAAGCACTAAAGCCCTATATACAGAAGGAATTTTGACTTGTACTATACCACGGCTCTTGAATGCATCTCCAGAATTATCTAAAAGCATGTCAGTTCTTCCTATTGTATGACTATACACACTTTTTATATCATTTTTTCTTTTCTCATTTTATCTTTCTTTTTCAGCTGTCTCCTTTTTCTCCCCTTTAGCTTTCCATTACTATTGTCATTTTGAGTTGTTTTTCAGCTTTTCACATATTTATCACTCAAACCTGGATGCTGATTTTCTTTCTTGATTTAATTTGTTAGGGAGTTTGTATTCAAATAATGAATATTTAGATAAATCTACCGTATTGTTTTTAAGACTATAGAATGCATAAAGCTGATTTATAGAAGTGCATTGATGTAGACTAAAATATTGTATTTGATTTGTCAGATTCACATGGGGGTAGCAGGGAGAGATAAAAAGAAAGTTTTGCTGCTACAGGAAGTTTATCTCCCTTTGATTATTCAGGAGTAGATAAAAACATTGATATTTACCCAAGTTTGATATGTGAGACCAAGACAATTCTTTCATCATTTCTCTTTTGGGAATTATAACTGTAAACTGCTCTTGACAAATTTGTAAGTAACTCAGCAACTATTTTAATAGTAATTTATATGTATGTTATATAGTATAACATATTTCAAGGTTGCAGAGATTTTATCTGAACATCACTCTCCTAAAGTACATAATAATATATTGACTTCCCTGAACTAAACATTTTAAGGAGAACTTATTTGGCATTTTGCTTCCCCATAGTGAACTAAATAGCATTAACAGGCAACCTTAGATTCATGCTAAATTGTTCTACTTTTGTTGAGTCTTAATTAGAGATGTTCCATAAACAAAACAGTAGATGCAAACAGTCTCACCCCCACACTTCAAGAGTGTTTATTCCCCTAATTAGAGCTAGTCTGAAAATAGATTTTCTGCTCTGTGGAAAATTTTGAGATTAAAATAAATAATTTTAAATTGAGATGAAAAGACAAAATCTTGAAATGTTTCATTAAACCAAATACCAAAAAAGTTTATTTTATATAAACTGAAACATTTAAAAAAATCAAAATATGTCTTTTTGATTTTCTCCCTTTTTGCTTGCTTATAAAAAATTTAAATACAAAATGTTTCAAAATGAAAAAAATCAAAAGTTTTCATTCAAACAAAGTTAACATTTTCCAAACAAAATGTTATCAAAATCTATACATTTTCATGGAAAAAACTAGGTTAGGTTGAAATGGCATATTCCAATGGAAAACACTACCATGTGATTAATTTTTAGAGCTCAGTGAATATTTTTTTCATTTTTTTAAACACAAAAAACAAGCATGATATGTTTTTCAAAAAACATTTTCATGTCTTTCAGCCTTTCTGCTTGTTTGAGTCATATATGGTAAAACTCTGAGCCTATGGAAGTCAATTTGAGTCAAAGAGCCTGATTTCATTGGCATTTTACACTTGCTTAGTGCTTTGTGTGCCAGGATTTCAGTGTACTTTATGGGCATTAATTTTCATCATTTCAGTGAGTTAAATATTATGAAATCAATTTTTCAGATGGATAGATGGTGGTACAAAAAAGTTTAAGGCCTAAAATTTCTAAAAGTATCTACTAATTTTGATTTACCAACTTGAGATACAGTGTTTTTCAGATGTGCTGAGCATCTACTATATTACCAATTTGAAATCTCATTTCTGGATCTTTTATTGCATCCTTCCCAAGTAGTGCTGGGTGAAATTTTTTCAACTAATTTTTATGGCTAAAAAGCATTTTTCAGGCCCCAAATTTGAATTGAAGTTGTTAAATTTGTTTTGATTGCAAAAAAAATTTTGTTTTCATCATTTTGAATCTCTCTTTGATTTTTTCAATTTGAAATGATATTTCAATTTCAAATTTGGCCAATTAAAAAAATAAAATAAACTCTCTCTCTCTCTCACACACACACACACACACACACACACACGTGAAAAACACGCCAAATGGCCTAACAGTAATAAAACATTAACAATTCATTTAGAGTCAACTGAAATATTTCATTCAACTTGAAAGAAATTGAAAAATGGAAAAAAATCCATTCCAAATTGACTTGAAATGTTTTAATTGATTCATAACAAACAAATAAAATCAATTTTTGATTAGATGAAAATAATTCAAAAAAATTGTTTTGGCTTTAAACAGAACCAATTGTTTTTGTTTCAGATTTTTCAGTTTGGATCCTGGAACCAAAATATCCATAATTCGCTCAGCCTTGCATGTTTGTACACAGTGCAAAGTAAGAACATAAGAATGGCTATCCTGGGTCAGACCAAAGATCCATCTAGCCTAGTATCCTGTCTTCTGATAGGGGCCAATGCCAGGTACCCCAGAGGGAATGAACAGAACAGGAAATAATCAAGTGACCCATCCCTTGTCATTCATTCCGAGCTTCTGGTAAACAGGGGCTAGGGACACCATTCCTGCCCATCCTGGCTAATAGCCATTGATGGGCCTATCCTCCATGAATTTATCTAGTTCTTTTGTGAACCCTGTTATGGTCTTGGCCTTCACAACATCCTCTGGCAAGGGTTTCCACAGGCTGACTGTGCGTTGTGTGAAGAAGTACTTCCTTTTATTTGTTTTAAACTTGCTGCCTATTAATTTCATTTGGTGAAACCTAGTTCTTGTGTTATGAGAAGTAGTAACCCCCCTTCTTATCTACTTTCTATACACCAGTCATGATTTTATAGACCTTAATCATATTTCCCCTTAGCCGTCTCTTTTCCAAGTCTTATTAATCTCTCCTCATACAGAAGCCGTTCCATACCCCTAATAATTTTTGTTGCCCTTTTCTGAACCTTTTCCAATTCCAATATATCTTTTTTGAGATGGGGCTACCACATCTGCACACAGTATTCAAGATGTAGGTGTGCCATGGATTTATATAGAGGCAACATAATATTTCCTTTCCTATTATATAGCCCTTTCTTAATTATTCCCAGCATTCTGTTCACTTTTCAGACTGCTGATGTTTTCAGAGAACTATTCACAATGACTCCAAGAACTCTTTTTTGAGTGGTAACAGTTAATTTGGACCTCATCATTTTATATGTATAGTTGGGATTATGCTTTTCAATGTGCATTACTTGCATTTATCAACATTAAATTTCATCTGCCATTTTTTTGCCCAGTCACCCAGTTTTGAGAGATCCTTTTGTAGCTCTTTGCAGTCTGCCTGCGTCTTAACTATCTTTTGTAATTTTGTATCCTCTGCAAATTTTGCCATATCATCTTTTATCCTTTTTTCCAGATCATTTATGAATGTGTTGATTAGGACTAGTTCCAGAACAGATCCCTAGGGGAGACCACTATTTACCTCTCTCCATTTTGAAAACTGACCATTTATACCTACCCTTTGTTTCCTATCTTTTAGCTAGTTATCAATCCATGAGAGCACCTTCCCTCTTATCCCGTGGCAGATTACTTTGCATAAGAGCCTTTGGAGAGGGACCTTGTCAAAGGTTTTCTGAAAAATCTAAGTACATCATATCCACTGGATTCCCTTGGTCCACATGCTTGTTGACCCCATCAAAGAATTCTTGTAGATTGGTGAGACATGATTTCCCTTCACTAAAATCATGTTGACTCTTCCTCAACAAATTTTGTTCATCTATATGTCTGACAATATTGTTTTTTATTATAGTTTCAACCAGTATGCCCGGTACTGAAGTTAGGCTTACAGGCCTGTAATTGCTGGGATCGCCTCTGGAGCCTTTTTTAAAAATTGGTGTCACATTAGCTATCCTCCAGTCATCTGGTTCAGAAGCTGATTTAAATTACAGGTTACAGATTACAGTTAGTAGCCCTGCAATTTCACATTTGAGTTCCTTCAGAATTCTTGGGTGAATACCATCTGGTCCTGGTGACTTATTGCTGTTTAATTTACCAATTTGTTACAAAATCTCCTCTGGTAGTTCTCAGAAATTTAGGCCAATGTTTCTGCATGGCAAATCCACCTTGTTTGACACAGGACACAGAGGGCACTTCCTGATGTACCTCCTAACACTTCATATTTTATGTCCTTAAATATTGCTTCTCATTTGATTTTGTTTTTAAATTAATTTTGTGGTTCCTGTATACAATTTCAAGAATCTTTCTTTTGACAGTATTTTTAATAGCATCCTGGATTGCCAAATTCAAAGCATATCTGTACCAATACATACAGGGAGCTCATGGTCCCTCCTCTTGCACTCTGTTTGCTGAACCTGATACTAAGTCGTGCATATTAGGGACACCATCCTATCATTTTCCATTACAACTGTTGATCCTGAGACTGAGAGCCAATAATATCTGAAATTACTCATATGATTACCTCCTCTCATGTACAGACTACTTTGTTCAGTCCAATGATCTTTTTCATTGACATTTTTGTCATCTACGTATCGCGGGCATAAAGCTACTTGCTCTCTGTTGGAGAACTCTATTATTTCATCTACCATAACTGCATATAACTTTCAAGGAATTTTTTCAGAAGTATCCTTCATGATTTTAAGAGGCATGACTTTGATTATCTCATTTTGAATAACTGGACTTGTGAATTTGTCATGTCTCTTTTTCAGCTACTTTGAATAATCAGGATCATATTCTACCTACAGACAAAGTAGTGGAATGAAGATGCATTCAGCCTCTTAAAGTTGTATTTTCAGCTTGTTCAGTGTAATGATCTCACTGTGCAAGTCCTTGTTTGAAAGGTAATATATAATATTTAGTATTTTCATTAGGCTTTCCCTGTTTTCTTCTTTTTTCTAATAGCACTGGAAAATTAGCATGTTACTGTCATAAACAGACAGTTAAGGGTTAATTCCTCTTTTACCTTTAAAGGGTTAAAGGAACCATCCCACTTTAAAGTTACACAGAAACCCAATTTGATTCTCTATTTTGCAAAAGAAATTACAAATAGAAATAAAAGTAACTTACACTCCTTTTCTAATTACTCACTACCCTGTTAGGAGTGGGATGGTTCCTTCTCTCTGTCCAGCAAAAGCCCACACAGCACAGACAAAGGACTGTTTTCCCCCCTCCCAACTTTGAAAGTATTTTGTTCCCTTATTGGTTCCTCTGGTTAGGTGTCAGCTAGGTATTGTGAACTATTTAACCCTTTACAGGTAAGAGAGGAATTAACCCTTAAGTGTCTGTTTATGACAGTCACCAACATTCTTTATGGTCTTTTGGAGAATATCGACTACATTATGATGACATGAAGAAGCTTAGTTTCTCTCAAATTTTTCTCGTGCCTTTTTCCAACTGCAGAGTCTTGTGTGGAAACGTCATGTGTGTACTTAGTCAAATGCAGTACATACCTACATGCTGTACAATAGTACAAATCAAATACACTGTCACTAAGAACAAATTGAAAATCTTCAAACCAGCATTAGCAGAACTAATGGCCTTGATTTCCAAAGTTATGCACAAAGAAAGAATTAAGCTTTGACTGATGAGGTGTCTCAGAAATGCTAACAATGTCAGGCAACTGACACTTGGTTTCTGGTGCAGGCAATATTAGAGACCTCTCAGCACTACAACCAGAAGAGGCTGTTCCACTGGTTCATGGAAATTTAGTTTCCTCTTTTTCAATAAGCCATGTTTTAAATGATTTCATTGTAGCATCTTGAAAATATGTACTTTCTTTTTGTACTTTACTCAGTCTTTCATGAGAAGAGGAGGGGAAACAGACAACTTGTCTGCAGAAAGAGTACAGCTCAGACAGTTGAGCTTCACCCAGGCACACAGAATTCCTTTGACTAGAACAAGGAAATATAGCTTGCTGAGTCATTTCCCAGACAGGGAAGAAAGGAGTCTGGGTCTGCTGCAGGATAGACGTTCAACTTGAGCCTCCGGGGAGAGGGACTTCAAGCAGCTTAGACCATCTGAGTACTGTATTGAAGAGAACTCTAACTGAATTATCAGGGATTTGATCTTCTACAATAATTAGTGTGAAGTGATATTCAACAACTATTATTTTTTTAAACTCTAGCACCTTCAAATAAAAAGTTGTCTGCTCTTTGAGTATGTGGGACTAATACTTTTTGAAGGGTTGGCCCCAGTTCTTTGAACGGAACAAGAACAAGATAAAAATGTTAACAGAATCTTATATTTTTTTCAGGTTTTCTCAGTCACTCTTGAAATGTCATCCCCTTGCTTGTTTTTTGTACCTTTTGCTCTTTCTGTTTTGTTCTGGTCTCTTCAGTAGCACTGATTGGTGGTATTAACCACAGTAAGCCACTGTGGTGACAGATGTCCAGAGATGTGGTGTGTATCAATGCCCTTTCCTTCCCGTTTGAAAAAAAGCCAAAGGGGAGGGGGAAACAATTTCCCTTCCCTTATCTATGAAGATGTTAATACATTAATTGTGAATCATAGTTCCAACACTATGGGTCAATTTATCTAACATGTCTAAATGATTTAAGATCCTAAGTCTAATTTTCAAGTGAGAAACTTAGAAGCATAAGTTTCATTGACAGTTAATGGGACTTAAGTTCATAAGGACAAGATTTTCAAAGTTGTTATGTGCCTAAATATGCAGACAGGCACCTAATATATTTTTCAAAAGCAGCAGAATAGGTTAGGTACCTAACTCTCACTGGCTTCAATATACCTTTGAAAATCTGGCCCTAACTATATAAAAATAAGAAGTTAGGAACAGTAAGAAATTGGTAAGGGAAGCCCAGGACTGCAAGGAGAAATGTATGTCCAACAGATTCAAGGACAACAACGAGGAAATTTGTAAATATCTTAGAAACAAAAAGAATCCTAACAATGATATTGGTTAATTACCAGATAGAAATGGTTGAATTATCAATAATAATGCAGAAAATGTAAAAGGGTTTAATAAAAATTGCTATTCTGTATTTAGGAAAAAAATCAGATGATGTAGTCATATTAGATGATAACACTGTCCATTCCACTAGTATCTTGGAAGGATGTTAAGAAGCAGCTATTAAAATCAGATATTTTTAAATCTGCAAATCCTGATAACTTGCATCCAAGAGTTTTAAAAGAGCTGGCTGAAGAGCTCACTGGACCATTAATGTTGATTTTCAATAAGCCTTGGAGCACTGCGGAAGTTTTAGAAGACTGGATGAAAGTTAATGTTGTGTCAATATTTAAAAATAGTAAACAGGATAACGTGGGTAGTTATAAGCCTGTCAGTCTGATGTCGATCCCATGCAAGCTAATGGAGTGGCTGATACAGGACTCGGTTAATAATTGATTAAAGGAGGATAATATAATCAGGACCGGTGCAACCATTTAGGTGGACTAGGCGGTTGCCTAGGGTGCCGAGATTTGAGGGTGCCAAAAAGCACCCCCAAATTTTTTTTAAATGGTTGAGCAGCCGCTGCTGCTGGGACAGAGAGGGAGTCTGAGCTGCCGGCGGCAGCCTGCAGCCCAGGGTTTCCCCTGGGTCAGGGCGCCTCCGCGGCAGCCCGCTGCCCAGGGTGTCCTCTGGGTCAGGGCGCCTCTGCGGCAGCCGGCAACCCAGGGTGTCCTCTGGGTCAGTGCGCCGCCCCGGCATCCGGCAGCCCAGGGGCAGGGGTCCCCTGGCCCAGGGAAACCCCGGGCTGCCGGCTGCCACGGAGGCGCTCTGACCCTGGGTCAGGGTGCCGCTGCGGCAACCAGCAGTCTACGGTGTCCGGAAGGGGCGGCAGGCAGCTCCCGTGGAGCTGCCGCAGTCGTGCCTGCGGACGGTCAGCTGCTCGCTCGGCTCCGGTGGACCTCCCACAGACAGGACTGCGGCAGCTCCACCGGAGCCGCAGGACCAGCATGCGGGGCGGCGAAATTGCCGTCAGCCTAGGGCGCTCAAAACCCTAGCGCCGGTCCTGAATATAATTAATGCCAATCAATATGGGTTAATGGAAAACAGATGCTATCAAACTAACTTGATACCTTCTTTGATGAAATTACCAGTTTGGTTGATAATGGCAATAGTGTTGTTGTAAAATACTTAGACTTCTGTAAGGCATTTGACTTGGTACTGCAGACATTTTGATTAAAACAACTAGAAAGTTATAAATTATTGTGACTCATTAAATAGATTAAAAACTATCTCCCTGATAATTCTAAAAATGTAATCATAAATGGGGATTCACCATCCAGCAGGTGTGTTTCTAGTGAGGTACTGGAAAGATTGGTTATTTACCTGCCACTGTTCAACATTTTTATCAGTGACCAGAGAGAAAATACACAATTATCACTTTTAAAATTTGCAAATGACACAAAAATTGAAGTGTTAAATAATGAAGAGGACAGGTCACTAATACAAAATGATCAGGATCTCTTGGTAAAGTGGGCACAAGTAAACAACATGCATTTTAACGTGGCTTAATGGAAATGTATACATCTAGGAACAAAGCAAGTGGGCTAGATTTAAAAAGATAGGGAACTCTATCCTGGGAAGCAATGACTCTGAAAGAGATTTGAGAGTCATGGTGGATAATGAGCTGAACATGAGCTCCCAGTGCGATGCTGTGGCCAAAAGGGCTAATGCAATCTTTGGCTGCATGAACAGGTGAACCTTGAGCAGGAGTAGAGAGGCTATTTTACCTCCGTATTTGGCACCAAAAGTAATCTGGAATACTGTGTTCGGTTATGATGTCCACAGTTCTGGAAAGATGTTAATAAATTGGAGAGGGTTGAGAGAAGAGCTGCAACAATGATTAGAAAATGATTAGCCTTATAGGGATAGACTCAAGTTATCTTAACAAAGAGAAGGTTAAGGGGTTTTGATTACAGTTTATAAATACGTACATGGGAAACAAATGCTTAATAATGAACTCTTCAATCTAGCATAGAAAGGTTCAACATGATCAAATGGCTGGATGTTGACACTTATTCCGATGGGTTGTGGTGGATTCTCTGTTATGGACAATTTTAAAATAAAGATTGGATGCTTTTTTATGCTCTAGGAATTATTTTGGGGAAGTTGTATGGCTAGTGCAATATAAGTCAGACTAGACATGTCTAAGTTTATGGAAGGGATGGTATGATGGAATAGCCTAATTTTGGCAATTAATTAATCTTTGACTATTAGCAGTAAATATGTCCAATGGCTTGTGATGGGACACTAGATAGGGTGGGATTTGAGTTACTACAGAGAATTCTTTTCTGGGTGTCTGGCTGGTGATTCTTGTCCACATGCTCAGGGTTTAGCTGATCGCCATATTTGGGGTCAGGAAGGAATTTTCTTCCAGGGCATATTGGCAGAGGCCCTGGGAGTTTTGCACCTTCCTCTGAAGTGTGGGGCATGGGGCACTTGCTGGAGGATACTCTGCACCTTGAAGTCTTTAAACCATAAATTGAGGACTTCAATAGCTCAGACATAGGTCAGGGGTTTGTTACAGGAGTGGGTGGGTGAGATTCTGTGGCCTGCATTGTGCAGGAGGTCAGACTAGAAGATCATAATGGTCCCTTCTGACTTTTAAGTCTATGAGTCTATGAGATGATCATAAAGGTCCTTTGGGCCTTGAAATCTATGAACCCAGATCCTCAGAGGCATCTAGGCCCATAACTCCCATTGAAACCAGTGGGAGCTAGGCACCTAAATATATTTGAGGAGCTGAGGCTAAGGGCCTAAGTCACTTTTGAAAATAGGCTTTAATCTCCTAAATCACTCAGGCACTTTTGACAATCACCTTAAACCTTTCGAGTGAGTTTTTCTTAGGAGTCTAAATAAGAATCAGTGGGAGTTGGAGTCTTTTCAAAACCCCAGCAGCCTTTCTATTACAGAGTCTGGGTCTATGTTTTATTTATTTATTTTTGTGCTGATTCCTTCTCGGAACTTGCTTTTGTGCCATAGCATTGTTTACAATTTCTGAGTTGGTTCCACAAAGGCATTTTTATCCATGAGGCACTTGGGGAGACTGCATGGAGATACAACAAAAGTGTGTTATTTTATTTTTCTTTAAATGTGAGCGTCCCCTCTGGGAGCGGCAAACAAGCATTGAAGTGTTACTATATCGCTGTATTTGCAGAGCAAGTCACTCTTTGTCTTGAAGCCAACTGCTCTGAAGTAAACATTGTTTGTTAAATAAGAAAATAAAAGTGACATGCTGCTGCAGAAACCCTGGGGGAAAATTGTTTTTTCCCAATATAAACCTCCTTGATAACACCAAAAATGAGAAACTTTATGAGCGCTGTGTTACAGATTCTATTTTTTGATAACTAAGAAATTGTTTATTTGGCAGTGAAGTTTCAGTAAAAGAACACTGAGGGTTTGATTTCGACCTGTGCTTTTATCTGCAACTCTAATCTATACACAGTGTCAGGTTTTCTTTGACATTTGTGGCAGCATTCCTGAGATTGATGTTGCCGCCCTTTATTATAGAGGAAAAACATTTGATACTATAGGTTCCAGGAGCCCCTAATCAGTTTTCTATAGTATGTCTGCTCTCTTGACATTTAATGTCCCCTAAGCCTGATGTGGTCTGATAACTTCAACACGCCATGTGCTTTTGAAGGGAAATAAAGAGCTGCGATATCTTTGTTTCTCCACTGAGCTTTTCACTATCTACATACCCAGGGCTTAATTCAGTCACTCCCTGTTTTTAATTAAGAAAAAAAATCAAGTACAAATAAAGGTCCTGGAAAAATGTTATACACTGGTAAACAGATAAGGCTGAAATTAAAGACTGCGAATGGACTAAGCATTACAGAGGAATGCATACACCTCTCTGAATATGTAGATGTTTGGTTCACTTCTCTGGGCCTGACTCTAATCCCACAGAAGACTGGGAGGGTCCCATTTGAATTTTGGGGTGACCATATCTAAAATTCAGCATCCTTTATCCTACAGCGGCTAGCACCAGGTAATTCAGAGGAAGGTGTTAAAGCATATTGCCCAGAGGTTGCTTCCTCCGAGTCCCAAGCTTTTAGTGTTTGGCTAGTGGTCTGAAGCTGAGAGGGAGAGGGCGGGCTGTGACTGGAGTGTCCTGGCATCACACTGATCACCAGCTTTCAAAAGATCTCTCAGGATGTTGAAAACTGAGTCATGCTGCTCCAATTTATGCCTGGCATTACCTTAGACCCTGGCCAGCAATGAGAGGCTTAATGCATAAAGGTATCATCACCAGTACTCTGATTTGAGTAGAGCTTGGCCAGACCAGAAAATAAGGCTGTATGAGTGTGTTACCTTGTGAAATATATTAAGAGCTAAAAATACTGCAAACCAGTGCAATGTTTTCTGCCTCTGGAGCAGTGCTATCCTTAAATTATATCTCAAATGCAGTAAGAAAAACATATATATATGTATATATTCCCCCCAATATCTCTCTATATAAACTTAAATATATGTTTAGACACATACACACATTCTCCAAAGCATGTATTTGTCTGGTAGTCTTGACAAAAGCCAAAGTTCCAGCTTACACTAACGAAAAACATGAATACTTTATTACATGTACATGATAAAATAGTGACCTACAGATCTTTGTGAAATTGCATTGTATTTATTCTAATGTGCCAGTACAGAAAGAGAGCTGTAATAATAATTTTGGTTGTACCTTGATAGTTCATCATGAGCTCATGGGTCACTGTTTTAATTTCTTTTATTCATCCCAAACTACAATGGCACCAAAGTCACCGCCTGTGCCTCTTTCACCCAAAGTAAATAGTCTGGGGAAGTTAAATAGGAGCAGGAGCACCGTGAGTGGGTTGGTCTTTTCTGGCTGTGCTCCTTTGTGGGCTGAATGGGGAAGATCCTGAAGCATTGTTCAAGCCTAATTGCAAGAGATGTCATTTAGCTCTAACTATGACACAATACATATCCATAAAGCAGCTAGTCGGAACATGCTGGTAATCAGAGAAGGGCCCAAGATGCAATGTTCAAATCCAAACCCTGATCCAGATATGAAGTTTCCCAAAGGTTTTTGGAAGGCTCCTACCTAGGTTTTGATTCGGTACATTACAGAGATAGGAAGAGGCTGTAAAGCTGGGATCTGGATGCGCTTTATGGGGTTTCAGAAGTAATTGGATCTGGAGATTTGATTTTGAACCATCTCTGCTCAGTCTGATTTTAATATTCATATGTCTATTATTTCCATTCTTTTCTTCATAATTGTGGTTGTCTATAAATACAAACTGCAGTCAGCTACCTCCAGCAGTATATTGTTCATAATCTATGACTGCTTTGTTCAAGAGACCCTTTTTTATCTATATCTTAATACATTTTATGGTTGCTATTAAAGGACTTTACACACGCATTGGCTTTCTTGAATAATATTTTGTTTATTTTGCAGAACACAGGAGCAGAAGGCTTGTGTGTTCATGAAAATTGAGTTGTTGTGCAGACTTAAAAGAATAAAGAGTATCATACACTACAGAATGTGTGCTTATTTCAATGACAGAATTATTACCCACCACAGAGAGAAATTTGGCTGGTAAAATAGTGCACACACTTTCCTCCCCACCCTTGATGGCTAAGAGAAGGTTTGTGTGTGGGGGGATAATATTTGGTTCTGCAACAGCTGCATCTGACTCAGACTGAGGCTGAAACTCAGCCGTAGTGCAGAGGTTCCACTCAAGGTCCTTGGCATCACGTAAGCTGTTCATAGGAGCTGTATGAGGAGCTGGTTTGGAGTGGCTGGCACACATCCTCCATGTGGCAGAGGTGGTCTCCCAACTAGACCTATATAAGGCAGTTCAGACAGCAGTGGTAGAGGACAGCAAGGATAGGGCAACGGAAGGGCTGGGGGTTCTATATTTAGGACCCACTCCAAATTAGTTGGCAAAGTGGCAAGTTTCACTACAACCAACCTAAAAACTGGAGTAGCAGCTGTGGGGATGCCTGTGCTACAGCTCTGTCTGCTGGCCCCAGATTAGGGTTTTTATTTCACTTTCCAGCCCACCTGCACTTCTCCTGCAGAGAGACCAATTACTTGGGCTCTAGGCAGGTGACGTGAACTTCACACTAAAACAATTGCTGCCAGTACCATCTGAGGCCATCTCCAGACTCCAGCAGCAGTAACAGGGATTGATTTGTAATCTCAGATATTGTTGTGCCTGAGTCCCTCAATGCTAATTTAGGGCTTTCTGCAAACAGTGCACTGAAGAGTGAATGTGAACTGAGTAATGCAGCATTGCTTGGGAGAAAGAGAAATTTCTCCCTTTCTTACTGCAAAGCAAGATTGTTTTCCTTCATTCGCACTCTTCAGTGTCTGACAGAGCACTATAGCAACACACTTTATACAAAATAACAAACACCACAACCATCACTAAAACCACCCCCCTCCCCCACAAACCCTTAACATACCCCATCTCTTCTCTCCTGTTATCTTTTCTTCTCTTTACTCTTTTTCTCACTTCACTCCCCTTTCTTTCTTCTGTAGTGTTATGTATTTAGTCATCAACCTTTGGAAGTTACATGGCAACTTCTTGATGTCATATTCATCAACAGTCTGAAGTAGGCTATATGCCCATTACAGATTCAGAAGGGTCCAGCAGATCATGCCAGAAGCAGCCAAAGCAGGGATTGCTGTACTGGGCTAAGGGGCAAAATTGGGCCCAGCTAGGACCATCCATGCCCCTAGTAGCTCCTTGGGCCTCAAATTGTGTATAGGAGACACCCCCACACAAACACACACTGGGGGTCCCTAGAACCCACACGTGGCCTCCCTTCCCTCTGAAACGACATGAGTTTGGGAGACCACTGCAGAAAGGAATCAACCACAAACTCCAGCTGGAGCTGGAGAACTTTCCATGGTTTGGAGGACCTTTGGAGAGTTTTCTGTGGTTTTTATTGGGCTTTCTTTGCTGTGCTGACTGGCTATTTGCTACAACACTTCCCCTGAGCTTCACTCTGCACCTGCCTCTATTACCTTCTTCTCTCCTGCCCTGTCCCTCTCACCAGCCTTCCCTTCAAAGGCCCCTTACCCTTTTCCCCCCCCTTTTATCTTATCCCCTCCTGAGTAAGCCCACTTCATGAAAAATAATTTTGGAGGTAACATGACATATGCCACCATCACACTGTTCACCCTGTTTGTGTGTTATGTGCTGCCCCACTCCTTGTCCATCTTGTCTAGTTAGAGCGGGGACTGTCTTTTTGTTCTGTGTACAGTGCCTAGCACAATGGGGTCCTAGTCCATGAAGAGGGCACTATGATAACACAAATAACTAATAATATCATCCAATCTGACCTTCTGTATATCATAAGCCATTAAACACCACCCAGCCACACTCCCAGCAAGCCAGGCATCAGAATTAGACCAAAGTATTACACACCTCAGGAGACCAAACTATTACGTACAGAGAGTAGGATAGTCCAAAGTGCACCGATGCCCAAGGGCCCTGCAGTAAGAGGGAACTGATTTAGTGAGATATACCCAAATGATCTCAGCAAGTGACCCACGCTCCACACTGCAGAGGCAGATAAAACAACTCCTAAGGCCACTGCCAATCTGACCTGGGAAAATTCAGTTAGACCCTGAGCATGTGAGCAAGAACTAGCCAGCCAAACGCCTGAGAGAAAGAATGTTTGGTGCACGGACCCACCCATTTTAGTGTCCCATATCTAACAATGTTGCCATCTTATATACTTTTAAATACTTTGTACGGGGTAGGGGAATAAATCATTTCTATGCAAAAAAATCCACAAACTCATAGTCAGTCAGTGGATGGAAATAGCATGATTTGTTTAAGCAAACAAACAGAAAAAAACCAAAAAATACCCTGGGTTAACTCCCAAAAGCAACCCTGGTTGAGCCCCACATATTCTTTCCTAGAATAACTTAATATTCTTTAAATATTCTCCACTTTCTTTTTACTTTAATGTTATCCTCTGATCTGTTCTTTCTTTTGTGTTGAGGTTTTTTTTCATTTGACATTTTTTTAAAATATTTATTTTCTTATTTTTTTATCCTTAAGGGTCTGATCCCATAAACATTTATATTTATAAGTAACTGTATTCATTTAGGGGATCTGGTTGATTTAAATGGGACTGCTCATGTGAATAAAATTAGTTTTATGCTTCAGTGTTTGCAGAAGTTGGACCAATATATGTTTCTTGTTACTGCTCTTTATTCCTTCATCATGATTTCTTCTGTTTCCTCTGAGACTAGTAATCTAGTCAAATGGGTAGATTGGAGGACTGAAAGTGAGGAGATATGGTTTATTATTTCGTCTATGCTATTGACCTCTTCTGTGAACTTTGGCAAATCATTGAACCTCTTTTTGCCTCAGGTTATTATCTGTGAAATGGGAAGAATAAGACTTGCCCATTTTCTGTGGTGTGACGTGAGACTAATTCAGTTAATGTTTGTGCTTCACTTTATGTACATCAGATGGATGCACATTTTCAAAACCTACCACTGATTTTGATTGCTTCATCTCTTGGGTGCTTTGGATGTGGGTTTTTTCCCCCAGAGGTTCTGAACACCTAGAGCTAGAATCCTGAGGGCTCAGAACTTCTTAAAATCAATCACAAAGTGTGTCAAGCCCCTCAAATCACTGACCAGTTTTGAAATTTAATTGTTCTTCCTCCAAAGGGCTCACATGCACCTGACCAACAGCCCTGCATAGAAAACAGTAAATCTGTGCATTTCTCTTTTCAAAATTCTGGGAGGAATTTTATTTTGTGCTGGAACAGTCTCTCTCTGAACTTGCGCATGCTATACCACCTTTAGGTGTGAAGAGGTTATGGCAACAGCCCCAAATCCTGCCTGCGCCCTTTAGACTGGTTTGGACATCCCAGGGCACTGGGTAAGAACAGTACTCAGAGACTGCAACAGAGTGCAATTATTCCCATCCACTGTTTGGATATATGTGAGGGGTCATTATGTTCATGTATCCTAGTGCAGCTTCCCCCAAGCACAGATACAGTCTGCCCCCAGACCTTTGCCTGTTTGGCTCATTTCACCTTCTCTCTCGTTCTCTCTGGCTCCCTCTCCACATAAAAAAGGTTTAAAAGATGTATGTATGTTTCCCATCTTCTTCTATTCAGTAAAGGCTCCTGCTGGTGTAGCCCTTCTTTCTGAGCACTCTAAAAGTGGCAGCTTGACTGACGCTCCGAATTCACAGTTGTGCTGCACAGTGTTTACCAGGCCTTTTGCCTGGGCATCAGAAGACTGCAGCAGTGGTGATTTTCTTCATGCATCTGGCCCAGTACTGCTTTTTATGGAAAAAATGACAATTCTCTCAAAAAGTGTCTGCGCCTCACATGAATGCTCCTGCAGTGCTTTTGGTTTCACTCAGCCCTGTCAAAAAGTTAGTTGTCTCAAAACTAATTTAGTAGCCATTTATGTATCAACCTTTTTGTGTGTTTGTCATAAACAGATAGCAGGAGTTAATAGAACAGAAATACTTTATATCTCTTTTGCCTGTAAAGGGTTAACAAGTTCAGTGAGCCTGGCTGTCACCTGACCAGAGGACCAATCAGGGGACAGGATACTTTCAAATCTTGAGGGAGGGAAGTTTTTGTGTGTGCTGTTAGTTTTTGGTTGTTGCTCACTCTGGGGGCTCAGAGGGACCAGACGTGCAACCAGGTTTCTCTCCAATCTCTCTGATACAGTCTCTTATATGTCCAGAATAGTGAGTACTAGGTAGAATAGGCGAGTTAGGCTTATGTTTGTTTTCTTTATTTGCAAATGTGTATTTGGCTGGAAGGAGTTCAAATTTGTATTTGGCTGGAAGGAGTTCAAACTTGTATTTTGCTGAAAGGATTTTAATTTGTACTTGTATACTTAGGCTGGGAGGGTATTCTCAGTGTCTATAGCTGAAAGACCCTGTAACATATTCCATCTTAAATTTACAAAGATAATTTTTACTGTTTTTTTCTTTCTTTAATTAAAAGCTTTTTCTTGTTTAAGAACCTGATTATTTTTTTATACTGGTGAGACCCCAGGGGACTGGGTCTGGATTCACCAGGGAATTAGTGGAGAGAAAGGAGGGAAGGGGGAGAGAAAGGTTAATTTTCTCTCTGTCTTAGGATTACTTTCTCTCTCAGGAAGAGTCTGGGAGGGGGAGAGAGAAGGAGGGGGGAAGGTGGATTTTCCTCTCTGTTTTAAGGTTCAAGGAGTTTGAATCACAGTGATCTTCCAGGGTAACCCAGGGAGGGGAAGCCTGGGAGAGGCAACGGTGAGGGAAAGGGTTTACTTTCCTTGTGTTAAGATCCAGAGGGACTGGGTCTTGGGGGTCCCCGGGCAAGGTTTTGTGGGGACCAGAGTGTACCAGGCACTGGAATTCCTGGTTGGTGGCAGCGCTACAAGTACTAAGCTGGTAATTGAGTTTAGAGGGCTGGTTCCCCATCTTTTGGATGCTAAGGTTCAGAGTGGGGGATTATACCATGACAGTATTAATTTGCAGTTCCTTCTCATGCATGTCTATAGTCTTGGAACTGTCCATCAGAGATAGCCTCCTGCCTTGAATGAAGTAAGGTTTATTTTTGTGAACCGAGTCCTCAGCATGTGAAGATTCATTTGCATTCCATTGAGAACATCTGGCATATACTTAACCTAACAGTTATATTTTTTCTGATATATGTACTAGCCATCTTCATCTTCATTAGTTATTAACTATATGGTATTCAGCGTATTTCATTTTTCTGTGATAGAATAACTTTAGAACAAATACCTAATCCGTGCAACTATTATCTTGAAAAATTGCACGCAGAAACCATTCTGTGTCCAAATACATTAAAGTGTTTAATCCTTAAATTCCAACTTCATTATTTCTGCTAAACATACATGAAAACCTTTGCAAGCTTGTTGTGCTCATCTCCTCTTTGCATGAAAAACTTGGAGAAGATCTTGTAAAATCCTTCATCTACATTAGAGCAAGCTGGCTATTGTCTATGGCTATGGGGCCAAGTTCTGCTCAGGGCTGCTGACATCATGATGCCAGGATGTCGTGTTCTCAGTTCCTTTGGCCACAACGGGAGTACAAGATGCTCAGCATCTTGCAGAATTGGGCCCTTAGTAGTGTTTACAATAAAGGTCTGCAAGATAATGGAAATACTGACAAACATTTACATTTTTTTTGTGATATAAGTTGGTACAGCTGTAATGGTTTTGTGTAGATGTGACGTATATTTGGGGTATTTAGCATCATAAGCCACTGAGTTATTCCTCTGCCTCAGCACAAGAGAGCTTTTCTGGACCTTAAATGTGTGTCAGTTGCCTGCCATACCAGTCTGTCCACCTCATCCACAAACTCCAGGAGCCTCTGCCTGTCATAACCTTACCTTGAAGGTAACAGTTCCCAATCAGCTGGAAGAGCATTCCTCTGCAGTATCCAGCCTCTATCACTGGACACTCATAGAAGAGACAGTGTGCACACCTGCTTGTTAGCTTGGCCGAGGGCCTATACTTTAATACATAGAACTGAGATTTTATGGTGAAACCAAACTATAAGTTTACTAATAAAGAACAGAGATTTAAGTGATAATAGAAACAAGAAATTGTTACAAATAAAATAAAAATAAAACACACTTTCCAGTGTCAAAAATTTAACAGATTACAATCCTGGTCTCAGGCAATTTCTCACTGACTTTTCAATCAGTTCTCAGTGTCCTCAGTCCACATGGCTGGGGGATCCACCTTTCACAGATTCCAAGAGAGCTGGCCTCTTTGCCTCCTAAGTGATGGATAATCTAATGTCTTTCCCCCTTTTCCTATAGGTCAGAAAACCTTTGAAAAGTTTTTTTTTTAAAGTAAGTACAGGCAATATTCTTCTCCCCTGCTGCTGGGTTGTGGGTGGGATGGGTGGGGCATGCCTTTTTCAGCTTCTTGTTAATTAGCTCTTTCTATTGACTTGATTACTTTGTTTACTTTAGATGCAAATGTACTTTCATTGTCTCTGGTTTACTAAGCTTTACCAAGGCAGACTGACAAATCTGTTTATCCACTCTACTCAGATTGCTTGGTCTGAACATAGTTTAGAAACACATTTTCAGCACAAATACATAGCTGTTTACACACTGGCAGTACATACATCACACAGTAATATTAATAAACCAAAAGTCACCGATTTTGATTTGATACTTTGCAAGATACTTTTTGGATAAATATTATGACAACAGTGTGTTAGGTGTAGTGAATTTGTCAGGCCGGGCAATAGTTGTATTTACTGAACAGTGAGCCATTTGATGGACACTTAGGATCACAGTAGAACTAGGCAAAAAAAGCAGATTTGGTGATACCTAATTGTCATAAACAGATGGTTAAGGGTTAATGTCTCTTTTACCTGTAAAAGGTAAGAAGCTCAGTGAACCTGGCTGACACCTGACCAGAGGACCAAGGGGAGACAAGATTCTTTCAAATCTTGGTGGAGGGAAGTCTTTGTTTGTGTTTTTTTTTTTGTTTGTTCGTCATTCTCTCTTGGGGCTAAGAGGGACCAGACCTACACCCAGACTTCCCCAATCTTTCTGAATCAGTCTTTCATGTTTCAAAATTGTAAGTTTAGCCAGGCAAGGCGGATTAGTCTTATGTTTGTTTTCTTAATTTGTAAATGTGTCTTTTTGCTGGAAGGATTTTTACCTCTGTTTGCTGCAACTTTGACTCTCAGGCTGGGGCGGGGCGGTCCCTCTAGTCTATATGAATCTGAGTATCCTGTAAAGCATTTTCCATCCTGATTTTACAGATATAAATTTTACCTTTTCTTTTTTTAATTAAAAGCTTTCTTTTAAAGAACCTGATTGATTTTTCCTTGTTTTAGAATCCAAGGGATTGAGTCTAAACTCACCAGGGATTGGTAGGGGGAAAAGAAAGAGGGGAGGGTTAATTCCTCGTTGGTTTAAGATCCAAGGAGTTTGGATCGGTGTGAAGCTTCACAAGGCAACCCAGGGAGGGGAAAGTCTGGGGGGCGGGAAAGGAGGGGGGATGGTTTATTTCTCCTTGTTTTAAGACTCAAGGGGTTTGGGTCTTGGGTTCCCCAGGGAAGGTTTTGGGGGAACAGAAGGTGTGCCAGACACAGACTTCTAGCTGGTGGCAGCGTATCAGATTTAAGATAGTAATTAAGCTTAAAAGTGATCATGCAGGTCCCCACTTTTTGGACGCTAAAGTTCAAAGTGGGGAAAAAACTTCGACACTAATTGTTTAGTGAATTTGTTTTGATTTTACCAAATTGTTCACGTTGAACCTCCCCCCCATTAGAAAAAGTCAAAATGTCTCATTTCAAAAATTTTAAATGATCTTTTTCATTCAAAATGAACTTTCATTTGGAAACTTCCTTCAAATTTATTCGTAAAAAAATGTAAACGTAAAAAATGCGCAATAACTTAATGAAACATTTTATTTTGAGGCAAAGAAAACATTTCATTTGATCTTAACTGAATTCTTTTTGACTTTTCAGTGTGTCAAAAATTTCAAAACATTTCTTTTTTAGTTCAGCCCAAAACAAATGTATGTTTTTATTTTTTGGAATTGCCAGTGACCCAAAACAATCCAGTGTTCACACAGTTCTAGTTTTATGTTTGGATGTCGAAGAGGTTGGCTAAGGCTCCAGTGGTACATCTTGATGTAAATGTTGAAACTACTTATTCAAGATACAGTAAAAAAGGAAGATGTAATTCACTGGCGACTATGGAAAGTAAAATGTGCCCAAAGAGCAGTGAGTCAGATTATACAGCAAGGTCATGTAATCTGCATTCCATTTAATTGTAGAGGGATCACATAGAATTTGTAAAGCAACGACACTTTTTACCAGACACCAGTTGTATTGTGTTTCAAAAAGCCAAACAGAGAGATTATATATAATTACAGTCCATTCTTTAGAAAGCTTATGTACACAGGTGAAAGGAAAAGCTCTGGGCACACCATGTTTTAGCGTATTATGGGAATGTATAGTGTGCTCATTTCCATGATTAACGTTGGCATTTCTTATAAAAACTGCTACCGGAAGAGTGGTCATTTTTGTTTGTGTTATTTAAGTGTTATATTTTCTACTTGGACTTATTTAGCCCAACAGATTTGTACAGTAATTTGGAAAATGTGCAAAATAACAACATTCTACTATTCAATTAAAACATAGTACTGAAAACATCCTTTCAATTCTTTTTTTCAGAACATCACATGGTCAGACTGGGAAAAAGGAGAAGAGATGAAAAGGAACAAACAAGGGGAAATCAGTGCTCATACTTAAAACACCTTTAGGGACGAAAGGGGGCAGTTTTATGATGTGTTTCCAAAGCGAGGAGAGACGGACCAACATTGTGTTAAATAGAAGCATGCTCCCAGCAAGATGGCCCACACACACAATTTTAGGATTGTCTACCACCCTAAGGTGGGGTCTGCAAAATTCAGGTGGTTTACAAATGTAGATTCATATCAAGAAAAGGTTCAAGCAGGAGATATTAATGTAGCTAAGGAGTATGTCATTTAGAGCTTTAAAAACAATACTGTTAACTTTAAATTCAGATCATGGCTTTATATACAATCAGTGTGAAAAGCACATGACCAAGTAATGTTGTCATGGCTGCTGAAATGCAAGAGCAAACACGCTGCTGCATTCAGAACTAGATGAAGATGACAGAGAGACACTGCTGGGAATCCTGCTAAGAGTGAGCTATAATAATCAAGCTCTGTGGGCCACAAAACTGCATGCTGCTTTTGAGAGAGAAACATAGGGAAACTGATTGTCACTGGGCTGGCCACCTCCTGACTGCCCCCTCATGACCATTCTTCAGGTGGCCTGCCTCAGTTTTCCCCTTCCAAAGGGGTTCTTAAATAAATTCCATAGGAGGTTTCATGGGTCCAATGACAACAGATCTCCTTAGGGTCTGATTTATTGACTTAAAGTTCAAAAATAAACACAAAACTCTTCCTCCCAGCCATAAGCTGGGCACAGCCCCACATTCACCTGGTGTTTGAGTCCTTCCTGCCTTAACAGGCTACACCCTGCCCTTCCCTGCAGGAGCCTTTAACTCCCTTCATCCCAGGGTCTTCCCTGTAGGAATTTTTCTCACTATCTGCAGTCTGTCTATGGCTTCCTCAGCATTCCTCCTTCTCTGCAGCTTTACAGGAACTTCTCCATACCCAACTAGTTCTGCTATTAACTGCAGTCTCCACCCCAGACTTGGCAGGCAGGGCTAATCGGACAGGGACTGGCCAGCTCCAGGCCTCCGGTGCTTATAGGGGCTTGACACCCTATCACATTGCACAACTGACATTTCCCTACCCATTATTATTATTTATTTGTGTTATGGTAGAGCTTAGCGGTCCCATCGAAGATTGGGCCCCATTGTGCTGCATTGTACGAATACCTAGTGAGAGACAAACACATAATGAAGAGTGTACAGTGGAAATAGACAACACAGATGAAAGGTGGGAGGGGAAAGAGAGCACAAGAGAGGTGACGTGACTTGCCCAAGGTCACGCGGGTGGTTAAGTGCCAAAGTGTGTCCAAAGTGCTAAACAGAAAAAGACTGAAGACATAATCCCTGCCCAAAGTGCTTAAAATCTCAATTCAGCCATGACACAAGTGTCAAAGGGGGAAACAACAGTATTAGGATAATAAGATCATGCTGTTATTCAGTAAAGCATGTTTTCATCTTGGTAGCTTCTTTAAATGAGGGGTTTGTAGTGATTATCAACTAGTTTGCATTTTGCAAGCAACACAACAAAAGTGAGTTTTTAGAAGAGATTAGAAAGAGGAAAGGGGACTGAATCCACTTAATAAGTGGGGTCATCTAAAGGGAAAGAATCCTCTCCTACCAATAACTGTGCATGCAGTAACAGGACTTCTGTTTTCCCAGTGTTGAATACAAGATAGTTCTGGTCCTTCAAGATGGAAATGTTGTTTAGAAATGTGTGCAGAGACTTGTAGAGACTATTAGATTCTTAGAAAGAGACTGTACCCCGTGGATACAACCAATGGATATTACCCTTCCTGTATTTCCAAACCTTTTTTTTTACTGAATGTATTTGCAAGTTTAGGGACAGTTTCTAATTGAGTTCATAAGGCACTGTCTTTAACTGATAAATATAGTAAATTGAAAGAAATATCCAAAACAGCATGCAGTGTGCCCTGACCAACAAAGGCATATTGAGGTAAATTGGCAGCTACTATGCCTCTACCGGCTTTTATCAAGTTCTCCTTCCCTTTCACTGATTTTTTCCCTAAAACTATAACACGCTATTTCACATTGTTAATGTCCTCCCATTCCCATAAGATTATTGCTGCAGGGACAAGAACATAATTTATATTCCTATCTACTCTGGCATAGGTCTTTTGTGGCCACCCTTCTCACATTGGACATTCTATTAAAAAATATTTGGTTTATTTTCCAGAGGTGTAAAATGTTACCTTTTATAAATGAAAACTAGAAACCTTGTCCCAGCAACTGTAAGGTTTCTAATGCAAGAAGAAACAGATGAACTTTTTGTTTTATTAGTTCCTCCATTTTGATATGTTTTTTGTTCTATTCCATTCTCTAGCTTGCTGATCTTTTTATCTTTCCAATTTTTCTTCCTATCCCCTGATCCAATTTAGCAGTGTCTAAGGTCTCCTCTGTATGGTAAATAAAAGGTAGTTACATTATATCTCTGCTGAGTTCTCACTGTCACTACTTCAGATTTAAGGCTGGATGTTGATACTTTATAACCTTATGTTTCAGGTCTAGCCTTAAAACAAAGGGTTATATCCCTACTCTGCCTCTGCAATAGATAGTGAAAAATCTATGTGTCTCTTGATTCAAGATGTAAAGCCTTTCTGCCATCTACACCTCAAATGGCTTCTGGGACCTCTTCTCTGCTTTCCATATCATTACCTTTTGTTTTATATCTTTCTTTCTAAGAGCCCTTTCCCTCCTTCCTTCCTTTCTAGTAGTGCAACTGTAAAATGTTTTATGTATTTTATTGTATTATGATCACAATATCCATCCTTATTTTTTTCAGTCAAGACTGTAAAGTTTCTCAGAACAGAATCTATCTGGGCTACTATGTGTTCTGGGGAAATTTACTACTTTTAAACCTTCATTTTCTAAGGAAAGGAAGGAACGAGTGGAGCAGAATAAGGACAATGGACTTCAACAAAGAGGACTTTAACAAACTCTGAGAACTGGTAGGTAAGGTCTCATGGGAAGAAAATCTCATGTGTAAGCAGAGTCAGGATGAGCTCTACCCTGACATCTGGTAGTGAATTATGGGAAGTGTGGAAAGAATTTCAGGAAGCGTGGAAAGGAATTTCAGGTATTTGCATTTGCACACCCACCTCACTCGCATAGCCCACAGCAGCCTGGGATGGTTATTTTGACAGCTCTGGGATCCCCAATTTCTTTGTTATTGGGGCAGGAAGAATAAAGTGTTGTCACCCTGACTATGTGAATGAGGAACTATGAGACTACTTTATGACAGAAATGACTCAACCTCAATTAAGTAGCACTTGCTAGACAAGGGACATGGGTTCCAAAACCAAGTCAATTGAGAGAGGTTGGGGACTGGTGTGTGTACCTGATAGTATGGGCCCCTGTTAAAGAGTAGAGCTAATTTTGATTCCATTAGGAGTCCATCTAAAGGCTGCTGAGCTGAATTCATGTTGGGCCAATGGTGCACCAGCACCGGGGCTCCCCTACTATGAGCTGAAATTGCTAAGAGTTGAAATCACTAAAGAGCTGGAATTACTGAGCTGAGAGCACTGAGTGCTGTGCTAACTAATGGGGAAGCCTGAAGACCTATCGCTAAGCAGCTGGCAGAGCAGAGCAGTTTGCAGCATGTTGGAGCATCCCATGGAACAGTGAGCGGACTGGAGCGGTTTGCAGGGATGGCTGGAGGAGCAGCACAGCTGGTGTAGTGGAGCTGGTCATGGTGAAGGCTGCAGCAGAACTCTATGGAGAGGCAGAGCAGTTGGCCTTGGCCCACGTAAGGTGCCCCTTACCACTCTGTGTGCCCCCCCCATTTCCACCCAGGCTGAGGAGGGTAAAACTCTGCAGATAAACTTTTGAACTCTGAGGTGGCACTGACCAGAGACTTTTGGCTTGTTGGACTTTGGGGTGATTGGACTTAACACCCTAAGGTGGAAAGGACATTGCCAAAAGTACTTGGAGGTGGGGTTTTTTTGCTTATGGTTTGTGTTATAATCCTGTTTGTGGTGTTTCTCCAACGTGATGCCACATTGTTTCCCTCCTTTATTAAAAGGATTTTGCTACACTCAGACTCCATGCTTGTGAGAGGAGAAGTATTGCCTCCTAGAGGCACCTGGGGGTGGTGGTATGTAAGTGTCCCAGGTCACTGGGTGGGGGTTGAGCCGGTTAAGAGGAGACTAAGGGGGGATATGATAGAGGTAAATAAAATCATGAGTGATGTAGAGAAAGTGGATAAGGAAAAGTTATTTACTTATTCCCATAATACAAGAACTAGGGGTCACCAAATGAAATTAATAGGTAAGCAGGTTTAAAACAAATAAAAGGAAGTTCTTCTTCACACAGTGCACAGTCAACTTGTGGAACTTCTTACCTGAGGAGGTTGTGAAGGCTGGGACTATAACAATGTTTAAAAGGGAACTGGATAAATTCATGGTGGCTAAGTCCATAAATGGCTATTAGCCAGGAAGGGTAAAGAATGGTGTCCCTAGCCTCTGTTCATCAGAGGATGGAGATGGGTGGCAGGAGAGAGATCACTTGATCATTGCCTGTTAGCTTCACCCTCTCTGGGGCACCTGGCATTGGCCACTGTCAGTAGACAGATACTGGGCTAGATGGACCTTTGGTCTGACCCAGTACGGCCGTTCTTATGTTCTTATGTTCTTATGAAACGGAACCCCCTGGATACTGAACCCGGCCCTTGTTGCTACCAACTCAGAAGGGCAGAAGGGTTACACATGGAAAAAGGGATTCAGGAGATCTGGCAGTTTCTCAAGAAGACAAGATTAAAGGCATAATTGCAAACTATCCTGATGTAAACAAAAGATAGAAAGACTAAGAAGAGGCCAATATGGTTCCATCAGGAGCTCTTTAATGACCTGAAAATCAAAAAGGAATCCTCCAGAAAGTGGAGATATGAAAAAATTGCTAAGGAGGAGTACATAAGAATAGCACAAGCATGTAAGAAGAACATCAGAAAGACTAAGGCATAAAATGAGTTACACCTTGCAAGGAACATAAGAGATAATATGAAGAGGCTCTTTAAATACATTAAGAGCAAGAGAAAGATGATGAAAAGTGTAGGTGCTGTACTTGGTGGGAAAGGAGAGCTGATAACTGATGACATCAAGAAGGCAGAAGTGTTCAATGTTTATTTTGCTTTACTCTTCACTTAAAAGGTTAATGGTGACCAGGTACTCCACACAATTAATATTAACAACAAGAGATAATGAGTGGAAGCCAAAATAAGGAAAGACTAGGTTAAAGCATATTTAAATAAGTTAGATGTATTCAAGTTAGGAAGGTATCATGAAATTCATCATAGTGTACTTGAGGAACTAGCTGAAGCAATCTCAGAACTGTTGGCAATTATCTTCGAGGACTGGAGGATGGGTGAAATCCCAGAGGACTGGAGAAGGGCAAACATAGTACCTTTCTTTAAAATGGGGAGCAAACTGGACCCAGGGAATTATAGACCAGTCAACCAAATTTTGATATCTGTAAAGATACTGGAACAGATTATTAAACAAATTGTAAGACAGAGAATAATAGGGATATAAGGAATAACCAACAAGGATTTGCCAAGAATAAATCATGCCAAACCAACCTAATTTCCTTCTTTGATGAGTTACTGGACTAGTAGATGGGGGGAAGCAATAGACATGATATATCTTGATTTTAATAGTTCCAACTGACATTCTCATAAGCAAACTAGAGAAATGTGGGCTAGATGAAAATACTATAAGATGGATATATAACTGGTTGACATGTCAGACTCAGAGTAGTTATCAATGGTTCATTGCCAAACTGGAAGGGCATTTCTAGTGGGATCCCACAGGAATCAGTCTTGTGTCCAGTACTACTCAGTTTTATCATTAATGACTTGGATAATGGAGTAGGTAATCTGTTTATGAAATCTGCAAATGATATAAAGCTGGGAGGGGTTGCAAATACTTTGGAAGACAGGATTAGAATTCAAAATTATCATGACAAATTGGAGAATTGGTCTGAAATCAACAAGATGAAATTCAATAAAGACAACTGGAAAGTGCTTACTTGGGAAGAACAAATCAAATGCACAACTACAACATGAGCAGTAACTAGAGAGGCACTAATTTTACTGAAAAGGATAAAGGAGTTTATAGCAGATCACAAACTGAATATAAGTCAACAATGTGATGCTGTTACAAAAAAGTCTACTATCATTCTAGGGGTGTATTAACAGGAGTGTTATGTGTAAGGCCTGGGAGGTATTTAAGATGTTCTATTTGACAGTGGTGAGGCCTTACCTGGAGTACTGTGTGAAATTTAGGGTGCCACATGTTAGGAAAGATGTGGACAAATTGGAGAGTGTCCAGGGGAAAACAACAAAAATGATAAAAGGTTCAGAAAAACTGACCTATGTTGAAAGATTAAAAACAACTAGCCATGCTTAGTCTTGAGAAAAGAAGACTGAGGGGGACCTCAGAACAGTTAAATATGTTAAAGGCAGTTGAAAAGAGGGTTTTGATGAATTGTTCTCCATGTCCACTGGCAATAGAAGAAGTGGGGGGAAGGATAGCTCAGTGGTTTGAGTATTGGCCTGCTAAACCCAGGGTTGTGCGCTCAGTCCTTGATGGGGGCCATTTAGGGATCTGGGGCAAAAATCTGTCTGGGGATTAGTCCTGCTTTGAGCAGAGGGGTTGGATTAGATTAGATTAGCTTAGATGATCTCCTAAGGTCCCTTCCAACCCTGATATTCTATGAAGTAATGGGTTTAACCTGTAGCAAGGAAAATCTAAGTTAGATATTAGAAAAATCTTTCTTACTATAAAGGCAGTTAAGCACTGGAACAAGTTTCCAAGGGAGGTTGTGGAATCTCCATCATGGGAGGGTTTTAAGAACAGGTTGGACAAACTCCTGTGAGGGATAGTCTAGGAAGGTTTGTACTTGGTCTTGCCTAAATTCAGGGACTTGGTGATTTCTTGAGGTCCCTTCCATCCCTCCATTTCTATGACTCTATAATTCTCATTTTATCATGAGAATTAGGTGAAAATCACAAACTGAAGCGTATTAAAAATACACTTTCCATATGGGTGGGTTATTCCATAATTCCCCCCTAGGGTTTTCTTATGGCACTTGCCACTGGTAGTGGCCAGAGATAAGATACAGAACTGATGGAGCATTGCTCTGTTCCAGCATGGTAATGCCTATGTTCTCAGTTTTGGCAATATTAACCTCTACAGAGTATATTTCTTGGTCAGTTCATTTCTGCTATAGTCTTCTGGTCACTTTGAAAGATTGAATCACATACTTCACCACACTTGGATAATTTTGACACCTCTGCCTCAACCGATAACACATTTAGGTCAAAAAGTCTAGTGTCTGTCACAGATGAGTACAGGAAAATCTAAATATGTTTCAGTTTGCTCAAGTTACATTTGGAGAAGCAAATGAAACTGCAGAAGTGCTTGAAATCTCCTTTGCAAAAAGCTGTATTACTGTGGAAAAAGCTCTTTCAATGGGAATTTTTCCTTAGTGTGGGCACAGGTTTAGGCCCATGATTTCTTATAACAAAGTGGTTGGTCTGTAGTCAGAACAAAATCCAGGGGAAACAAATTATTGCTATGTTCAAACAGTCATTTCTTTCAGCTTTGGACAGAGTTTTTGGCCCTGATTCTCCACTATCTCCAAGCAATACTGAAAGTGACAGCCATAGAAAGCTAATTCCATCCTTTTGATTCTTGGCTGCCCAGGCCTGGTAGAAGTTTAAGTAGCAGTGGACCTACTCTAACTTCCACCGCTGGAACAGAACTTATGCTTGTGGAGAATTAAGTGCAGTGGAGCTATAGGGTGGGGGATGGAGCAGCTGGCAAAGTAAACATGGTAGACTAAAGACTCAAGCCCATAGAATAAAAAAGGATGCAAAAAGAACCAGATTTTCAAATTTTGAGTAAATATTTGAATTCACTGGGTGGAAGTATGTATGGAGAAAATTGTGCAAGTATGTACCATCCAAGATTTTCAGAAGAATATATGGCTATAATTGTTTATTTACCTGATGATACCAAACAATAATGTACATGATTTTTCAAAGAAAATCTATATCAGTCATCAGAATTATACTGGAGTAAAACTAGTGGAAGTGAGATAAGAAATTAGTCCCAGTAAAGCAAGACACCCCTCCCCCCCCCCAAAAATCTTTCTTCATTTAGGTCCTAATCCAGTTTCCACTGAATCCCAAGATCACAGTGGGAGTTGGATCTGGTTTCAGTTAAACTGGAGACATCAGGTTATCACTGTAATAACAAAGGTTTATGGTATAATGAGTCATTCATTCCATTCTTTTTTAGTCACTGTTATCTTTCCCTTTTGTACTCATGCTTATTATCACAACAACAATAACTGGATTTGGCATTGTTCAGTCCACAATGCTTTAGTTTAGATGTGGACAGTTCAAAAATGCACTCATCAGCGGTTTCTGTCATTTTTGTGAAAATGCTCACAAATCAAAAACTCGTCAGTGGGATTTCAAATAGCACATAATGATCATAGATAGCTTATTGAGAACATCAAGTATACTAAGTTCAGCATATGGCAGACATATTTGGCTTCTTTTCCCTCCAAAACACAATAAGTGTGTTAGCTAACAAATGAAAAACACAGTTTTAATGTTGTACTTGAATAATGCTTTTGCCATGGCAAACATGTTCCAGGTATAGGGCAATAAGGTGTTCATTTTCAACAAAAGCTCCAGTCAAGCAAGAAAATTGTTATCGTGTTTCCTACTGAGCCATTCATCAAAACATTGGAATTCCAGTAAACGTTATGATAGAAATAACATATTCCAGATCAGAACACAGAAAGGAATGTGCTGATATCTTCAGTTTCATTCTTGAAGGTGTAATATTGAGATGGTATAAAAAAATCCACAAGTAAACCAGTGTTTAAAATCATAAATCAGTGACCAAATTTAATCTATGCAGGCAACTCAACATAATTAAGGGCCCAGAACAGCATTCTTCTTTATGCAATTAACTCACCCATAAATTCAAGTGGGAGTTTTGGTTCTGCAACTATTTCTGGGTCGAGTGTTATGGACAGTTACCATACCACTCAAATTCATCAGAAGGTGAATTGTCTTTTAAGATTTGTATTTCATATATAATAATTGTCTCTAATCTGTAAAATGATTTAAATGTATTGATCTAATAATTATTCTATGTTGTGGTGACTTCTAACATTCCAATTTTTGTTCTATCTTGTGCACAAATTATGGAAAAGAACCCAAAAGATATGACAAATTCCAGAACATTAGTCCACATGATGCAAGCTGGGTAATCATAGCGATGTGGGTAGGCAGTTGATGGGATCAGAAAGGAAAACAAACATCAATTTCAGGTGCCTTGCTAAAGGGGATATTGAAAACATATTGCTGCAGGGATGCAACTTTCAGAATTGAATTTGCAAATAAATCTTAAAGTTAGCCAGTCTGAATAAGCACAACTCATGCTTACTCATTCTTATAATTTAATTAAATAAAATTGGCTAACTCTTTAATTTAAATTAATTATTACAAATATGAAAAAGATAAAGCTCCAAATTTCTTCTCATGCTTGCCAGTGCATTTCTGATTTTTGAAAAAAAAATTATATTCTTTGGCAGAGGTTTTGCTTTATTGTTAGTTTTTGATGATAACAAATAGACACAAATTATTGTGGCCTGGTCCCAACATTATCCAGTCTGATTTTTATCCATTCTGAAAACCATTTTAGTGTAGCAAGATGTGAGTCAAAGGACATACTCCATGTATTAAGGGTGTGTGCCAGCACAATGCTACTGGGTAAATTGGTATTGATTCATTTTCTCTGGGCAAACAGTTTTCTGACAGCTATAAAGAGATGTGGCTCTAAATACGAAAGGCCAAAGTTGAACAGATTTGCATTTAAATTAAAAATAGTGGTTGTGGAAATCAATAATAATAATCAGGAATTTAGTTTTGGAAACAGCATGACATTAAAAAAAAATATTCAGATTCATAACTGCTGCCCTTTAAATACATGGAGTAATCAGGTACTCATGCTTCTGGTTTTTATTAAATATTCCCTGATCAGACTTGAAATGTAAGAATAATAGTTTTAAAGTATATGATTTAAAGTTTTATCCAGTCCTCCACTGATCTTCTAAATGTCATTTCTGTTCGGTAATCGCAATTATGTTTTCACTAAAGGAATCAAATTTTGTTGGTGCAGTGTAACCACAATTTAATGTTGTGTCTGGCTGATATGCTAATGATAATGGGCCTAAGAGCTTCCACCACTTGTGTATGGAGTGACATTGGCCCTGTGTCTTGTACTTTGCCAAATAATGTGATACAGCTGCATGGAACTCCAGCTACCAGAGAACCTATATCAGAGTTAGAAGACTAACGTTTCTCCACATGGCTTTTTTGGCATTCACCCCTGAACTAAGGCAGGGCAGGAAGTTTGGCATTCCTCTCAGTATTGTCCACTTAAACATATTAAACTGTGAGTATGCTCAGAGAAACACTGAATCCTGGTATCAATATATGTACAGGAGTCTCAGAGACAGACTGGGAATCTGGTAGGCCACTGATTGTTAAAAGAAATACATATTATGTATTTATGACTTAAACTCTACTAATAGCAATTCACAGATTTGTCAGTTACGAAGATCACAATTTCTCCCATTTCAATATTTGGCCACAACTTGAATCTGAATGGAACAAAATTTTATTTAGATTCTAAAATGTTCAGAATAGAGAGTTAGGCTTCCATTTGGGTATTGGATGGAAACCTGCTGTGATGAAGTACCAAAGTAACAACTCTCTCCCTCCCCAACTCCTAACTCCCTTTGAACGGGAGATGAGGGAGTTCCAGCAATTCAAACTCCCTCCTAGAAGTTCCCTACACTTCACAGACCCTATGCACCTGTTTCCCAAAAGATATCCCATTCCCTTTACCCTGAGGAGCCTTCTATTCAACCTCTCCTTCAGCATCACCAGGGCATTGCTGATTATCCCAATCCTTCCTCCGCTGGGGATGACCTGCTGCCCCTCCTACATCATAGCCTTATCTCCTTAGTCTCTAGCATCTAGCTTGGGTTTGTCTACCTGAGTTGCAATCTTACCCTTTGATTCCAGTATAGACATACTCTATCTCTCTCAATATCTGATCTAATAACAGCCATTAGCTGCCCCCTCAAAAGGCCATTTATTTGAAATACTAATATCTAGTTCTTATATAGTGCTTTTCAGCAGTAGATCTCAAAATACCTTTTAAAGGAGGACAGTATCACTCATTTTACAGAGGGGTAAACTGAGGCACAGAAAGGGGAAGTTACTTTCCCAAGGTCACTCAGGCAGTGTTGTATAGTGGCTAGTGCACTGGACTGGGACCAGAGGCGGCTCTAGCTTTTTTGCCACCACGAGCACAGCAGGCAGGCTGCCTGTGGGAGGTCCTCTGGTCCCGCGGCTTCGGCATACCTGCCGCTGCATTGCCGCCGAATCCGCACGACTGGCGGTTATCCCGCAGGCATGCCGCCAAAGGCTGCCTGACTGCTGCCCTCACAGGGACCGGTAGGGCACACCCCTGCAGCTTGCCACCCCAGGCATGTGCTTGGAGCTGTGATGCCTGGAGCTGCTGCTGACTGGGACTCCAGAGAGCTGGGTTCTGTTCTCAGCACTGTTAATGGCTTGCTATATTAATAGGCTTTTCCTATAATTTATTGTGTAAATTAGTGCTTCATTCCAGCTTCTGATTCTGAAGATGCACCTGAGCATGTTATTTTGAATCTTCCCCTCAGAGTCTTTCCTGAAATTACACAGCATCATCCCCAGATTCATATCTGAGATTTAATGTTATACGCATTCCCATATGTTCTCTGAGAGGCATTATTTCTTTGTGAAGTCTGAGAATAAAATTTGGCAGCAAGTCATTTAGCTTGAGGAGAGAAGTAGTAAAATGCAAATATGCAGCTTTATCTTTCCTCTTGAAAATATACATATATACTTCAATTTAATGTTTAATTTTTCCTTTCATTTTCCCTTCACTTCTTAGTGAATTTACTGATTTTTTTTTTAGTCATTAACTTTTCCAGGTGATAAAATGATATAGGATTTTTAAACAATGTCCCTTGTAATAGTTCGGTTTTAGTTACACCAATTCAACAAACAGTATAGTAAAAACTATTATGTAAAATTCAAAATGAAACTTGTGAAACATGCTATCAAGTATTATATCAGATGCTTGAACATGCTTTTAATTGCAAAGCTTTAATGTCATTAAGAGTTTTGCATATGCTTCAGCTAATGTTCATGCAGATGAGAACAAATATCAATATCCATCTGTCGAGAAAGTGGAGCACATATGGTACCATGGGACCTTAAAATAAGTCAGATATGGTTTATAAAATATGATTGAAGTTGCTGTACTCCACAATATTATAAGCAGCCTGAGGGATTTGCTCACCTCCATGTATGTTCTAATTGGAGATGGGTCTGAATCAAACCCTGGACTTGGACAAGCCAATATTTTGAGAAAGTTTGGATCCAGATCTGAATTTCATGAGTGTGTCCCTCTACGTATAAAGTGAAGAAACAAAACCCTGGATCCAAACAACTTCAAACTTTGGAAAGGTTTGGCTCCTTTATTTTTTTTATTATTATTTTGAATTATTTCCATGTGAAATTAAGTGAGAGGGACATTTAGATAATACTTCATTCTGGGTCCATGTTAATCTAAACCAAATATCTATGGATATAAAACCTTGCACATCAAAAGTGTTGAATTTCCCACAGATGTGCTTCTGATTCCTAAGTCTGACTAGATACATGTCCTTCCTAAGAGGAGAGCAGATGGAAGAGTCCCATATGAGTGGACAAAGTTAGGCAAGTTTCAGGCATTTGTTAATTTCAAGAGTTTGCATTTGGAATCCTAAATTACCAGCTGTGTCAGAAATTTATTTGATACATGATTTTCCATCACTGGCACCTCTCTGTGCTACTGTACTACATCCCCATCCACCAACCCCTTTTCAGTGGCAAAAGGGAAAAAGAGGGAGGAGAAGGTGAAAAAAGAAATAAATGAGAGAAAGGGGGACAACTGAAAACATTTGGGGTTTTCAGTTTTTTCATTCAAAAATTGGAAAAGTTCAAAATAATGACAATTTTCTGTTAAAAAATTATTTGAAAAAGGCCATTTCTCATCAAAAAAGTTTGGAATGAAAATTTTTGACAAGCTCTAAATCATCATGACCATCATCACGATCATCATCATGTACGTGGGACCACAAGACCCTCTAAACAATTGGCTATCACTGCCCTTAGACATGCAAAGAGTTTGAGGCTTAGAAAGTTGGTAAATATGGGATGTAGAATCGTAGACGATTAGGGTTGGAAGGGACCTCAGAAGGTCATCTAGTCCAACCCCCTGCTCAAAGCAGGACCAATCCCCAAGAAGAAACAAAATGTGTGTGTCCCACTTTCAAAAGATTGCTGTGTTGACAGAAGTTGGTTTACATGGACATCTTATTGCCCAACCTCACTAACGCTGTGGAAAGAATACATCTGTTAGCCAAAGGAAAAACAGTGAGAAATGCAGGGGAATTCCAAGGAGAGGTTCAAGTGTGGAGGGGAGCAGCAGCCCATAGCTTTGATTCTGGGTAAGGATCTCTTGCATACCCAAAGATTTTGCATTATTCAGTTATAAAATAATTTAGGCAAGAGGAAAAAGGGTAGTTTTAAAATGTTATATTGATTAATTGCAAAGCAAACCTATTGGTTCCCATGACACAAAATACTCTGAATTAGAACTATTTGAAAAAAGGGAAAAACATTTAGCAAAAATTTCATCCATTCCCCCCACACCCTCTTTCTTAAAAAAAAATGTTGGAAATTTCTGACCAGCTCCACTCTGAATATCAGTGTTGGAGGGTTCTCTGTACTCTGAGTCCAGTCTCTATAATGATCCAAATGCCCCCCCCCCACTGTTATGCAGTCAAATAATTTTTAACAGTGCCATGTACTCTGTAAGGCTCTAAGTCAAAACCCATTGCAGTAGCGGCTATCTTTCCATAGACTTCAGTGGGTTTGGATCAGGACTTCAGCAGTTTGGAGTCCAAAATAATGGTCACTATCATGAGCACCTGACTAGTGATGTTGGACAGAAGTAAGGCTGAGAAGCATTGCCATAGAGATTTTTTAGGATTACATGTTAACAGTATCTTTAACTTGAGTCATTCTAAAGAACAGAGAGCATCTGTGCTTAATAGAAGGTGATCTTAAAAATATACATGAAAAAGTCTGCAAGCATATAAATAAATATACATGACTAAAGCACACAGCATAAAAATAATCTTATAGAAGTATTTGGCAGCAAAGAGGTGTCAGTTTCCATATGGAAAACTCATTAAGATCAATGGAAACTATACACATACTTATGGAGTGGCTGCTTCTGCACCTCTGTTCAACCAGTTCAAGTCCTGTGTACTGTCAATGACTTGAATAGAATTATAGAAGTGTAAAACTGGTGTAAGAGAGTGGAGAATAAGACCTGAAAAATTAAATCTCTGAATATGGAATCTTAAAGGAAATTTAGTCCTTTGAAATTTCTCTCCTTTAATTACTGAACTGTACTGAAATATTGAGCCTCATTTAAAGTTTGTCACCTTCCTACATATGTTATAGTTCACTGAACTCAACTTAATCTCACCTTTTATACTACATTTACTTTTCAAAGACTTATATACATCGTCTTCATTCTGAGATTGTGGTAGTTGGCCATCAAGTTGATTATTAGTGCCTTATATTCATCCTTAGTGTGAGTACTTTGAGTTCAGGGATGAATTTGGCCCAGTTATTTAGAAATATACTTGTCAGAGGTTCCATTATCTCATGGTAATTTTTCATTTCACTGAGGATACTGTAGAAGTACAAAGGGCCCAGGGAAGGCAACAAAAATAATTAGAGGCATTGGTGATAGCTATGCTCTTCCATATCAGGAGGGATGTGAAAGCCTATTATTTAGTTTCCTAAGGATAAGTGGAAATGGAGATATAATAATAGATACAGTATATAAAATAATGAATGGTACAGAGGGGCTTATCAGACATTCTTTTTTTCCATTTCTATAATGAAAGTAAAATGTGGTCACTCAGAGAAAGTAAAATAGAGAATATTTTAAATAGCTGGTACTGAATACATTCTACACAATCTATAACCAAACTTTGGAACTCACTTATGCAGGACATTGTGGAAAAAATATTTAACCATAGTCAGGAAGGACTGGACACTGGGATCAGTGCATGTCTCCTGTGGAAAAAATCCAGTGAAGGACCAGAAATCTCTATGAGTTTCAGTTTGTGCCATGTCTGTACAATCACTCTATCAGGGGGTGTCCCTCTATTGATTGGACACAGGCCATTGTCCTCCAAACCTGCAAATCATTGGGATTTCAGGTCATTGGAGAAAGACTGGAACATCTGTGTAGTGTCCTCCATTAAATGCCTCAGAAACTTAAATCTCTTATGGCAGGTTGTCTCCCTCAGAAGTTGTGCTACCTTGAACTTCTCACCGTCCCAAATTAAACCCTAGGGCAAGGAGCTGTTGAATGTGTAATGGGACAAGTGTGTAAGATAATGATGGTAGGCTTTCAAGGAGATGTTGCTGCAGAAAGTGGCCAGAGCCTACCAATCATACACTCAGATCCAGAGCCTTAGACACATGGAATGAGATGTCATAGTGTCAGAGGGTTCAACACATTAGCCTAGTATTCTTGAAACTCCAATTTCTTTCCCCAGGATTTTCCAGGAGGTCTGATAAGGTTTCTTAAACCAAAACCTCAACTCTGAACTAGAGGTGTTTGAAAAAAGGGAAGAACATTTTGCAAAAAAAACAACAAAAAAACAAAAACAAAAAAAATCAAAAATATACCTTTACTGTATGTGAAAAGGAACAGCACTTGCAGTTATTGTCTACAGTTAAGGATCTCAGTTACTAGGGCTATAAATCCTCCTGCTTCAGGACATACAGTAATTTACAGCTGGAGTCAGAAAGAAACCCTCTCATACCCCCAAAATAGTATTGTACAATTATGCAGCTACATTTGGGGGTTTGTTTATCTTCCTCTGAAGCATCTGATATCGATCTCTGCCACAGATAGGACATTGGCTATATGTACCATTAATCTGTTCTGCCATGGCAATTGCTCTTTTGAGATGGGTGAATTAAGGGACAAAAACTCTTAATTCATGACCCTAGAATGTGAAATGAGGCAGTGACAGCTTCTCATCTTGTCTGATGCCTTATATTTAAAATGTTCTCTTTCATCACAGTTCAGAGCTAAATTCTTCCCTGATCTCCTTCACTATGATAGAATCCCTAGCCTGATCTTGAGCTTGTATGATGCTTTATTTCAGATGGTCCATAAGATCCTTTGCACATAGGTCTTTACATTTACTCACACGTGTGTGTGCGTGTGTGTGTGAGAGAGAGAGAGAGAGAGAAAGAGAGAGATTTCTCACATTAGACTATTTTTGATAGGCTTTTTCTTCAAAGCCACCCCAACAGACACCAACCAGATCACCTGGAAAAAAGAACCTAGCAAGATTACAGCAGACTATTGCTCAGAAGTGATGAGTGGTTTGTTCTTCACACAGCTAGCTAATAGGGCATGGAGTTCACTGCAGATTTACTGAGACTAGTCTGCAACTCTTTCACCCTCTTTATTAAGCCTAATCATAGGAAAATTTTCTGTTGTAAGTGAAGGATTTATAAGTTCCTTCCTCTGCCTTTGTTCTTTTGTTTTGCTTGAAATATTGTGTTACCCTATAATTCATTAATGAATAGCCTTTCTGTAAGTGCTGCATGCTTTAATAAACATCTCCCTTTTCTATAATCCCAGACTGACTTTGCTGCAGTGTGCTAGAGTGCAGAAGAGTGAACTGTCAACAGCAACTGATTTATAAGAGTGATTTACCTTCTGGAGAGTGTAATTATGTTCATAGTTAAGAATTAATCAGGTGAGAGAATTATGGAATAATCACACTCTTGACTTTGGGAGGACAAACTAAATGGAGACTGCACCAGCTTCACAGAGCCATCTAAGCAGATGGAGAGTTCTTTGCTCTTTAACAGTTGGAAGATCAGGTTTCTCGGATAACTGTCTTCATTTTAGAAACAGAAAAATGAGAAATACCACTTGCAAATTTGGCAATGAATGCTTGGGAGGTCACATAGGTAAATAGAAAAGAAATAGGTTAGGAAATAAAAGCTCTTAGAAACTACTGAAAACATTTTCCTTAAAACAAAAATCAAAAAAACCCTCCAAAACAGGTAAACTACTAGTTGAGCTTGTTTTATTTAGCAGTATGACAAACTGCCAATTCGAGAAATGTTTCTTTCAGCCTCCGCTGGATAAAACATTTCTTCTTCACCTCAGTAATGGGAATGATAGTTTCTAAATTTCAACCTTTCTCCCTTATGTTCTTTGCAGCAACATTTTATTTAACTTTATGGCTGGCTGTTCCTTTTTTCAATTATCCTTATCCCCTTGCACACTTTAGAAGGCTGGATTTTCAGCTAAAATATAGCACCTGAATTGTGAGCTTTCTGGAAAGTTTTGTAGGGAACCTACAGGAATATCCTGAAATATATCTCAAGCTATAATGGTGTTGTCCTTTGCTATTCTCTTGGGTAGAACTTACCCCAGGCATTGCCACAAGAGATGTTCTGTTTGCAGTCAGGCTATACAGAATCCTGGGGGATGATCCTGTTAAGTACTCAGTGCCATCTGGAAGGTGCAGAATGCCTTCCATTACTGTTGTCTTTGGTGGATATTGAGGGTGTTCATAATGCATTCATCATCTCACAGTGTTGGGGCCCAGAAATCATTACTGTTTGTTTGTATTGCAATAATATACAAAGATCCAAATTGGGATAATGGTCTTACTGAACTAGACACACTATCAACACCCAGAACCTCATGGTCCATACCCCAAACAGCAAGACAGTGTGAATGCTTCAATAGATACATTAGATAAAGTGAGCATTGGTCCTTCTGGTCAGGTATCTAGTCTCTGGCAGTGATCAATATCTGAGGTGCCCAAGGAAGGCACCGCTACCACCACAGAACCATTATAAATCTAATGCACCTAGCACGAGATTCAAATCCCACTGAAGTGAATGGAATAGATTTCAGAGAGACCTGAATCAGGTCCCTAGAAAATAGTGAATTGTACATGGGGGGAAAATTGCTGTACATAGGGGTTCTAACGGTAATTCATTTATGCTCTGAATTGTTTTAACCTTATTTCAGTAGGTTCAAATACTTAATACAAATGTTGTTATTCACCATAATATTATCTAGCACTACTAATTCCAGTTTCAAAATTTGACTCTAGCAGTGAATCTAATATGCTGTCAGCTAGGGATTAGAGAACTCAATAATAAATTTACCAAATAATGTAAATATCAGCCATGGTTTCTAAGGCAATTATTTTCAAGGCATAGTTGTGCTATCTGAATAATTAACTGGCTATTTCTCAATCTTCTTCTCTTATCACCACTGACAGCAGCAAACAGGAAGTTGAAGTGCTAGTCAGTGCTCTGCCATGACTTGCCCAACTAGTAGGCAGCATCAGAGACCCAAACAGTCAGGTACTCCCCCTCCTCCTGTTCTCCCTGGGGAGGAAGAAACAGTAACAGTTTGAGCCTATCTATGGAGAATGTGGGGCTCCAGTCAGCTCAGGTACACTTACACACCAGCATTGTGAGGTAAAAATCTGATTTAATGTTAGCCTGTGTGTTGTTTTCAGCAGCTGCCTTTGTTAATTGTGTGAAATAACAAGAGTCATTCTGCTTTTCTTTAGTCCCCATCTGCAAAAAGATAAGGCTTTAGCTTCTCTATAATTCCTGCAACTGGCCTTGAGGCTGATCATGAAGAGAATGAAAGAAACCCGACCAGCCCAAACATTTTATGGAAAAACTGAAAGTCTAGAAAAGGAGGATGTGTGGCTGCTGGTGGAGGTCAAAAGATAAAACAATTCACTCTTTGATTACCTGTTTCTACTCATTAGACGGAGGTCAATAGTTACTGTGACTTGATAGTGCCAGAATAAGTGAGCCCTGCTGCAGTGGGAGTTGAAGAGCAAGAAAAACCAAACATTCTTTGCCTACATAATTTTTAGGAGAAGGCTGCTCTGCTCGGTCTATAATGTTATCTCGCCAGAACTTTTTTTAGATCCTATCATGCTGCAGCCACAGTTGAAGTGTTATGACTACTGCTTCTTCTATAACAAATGTCCTTATGATCTCAAAGCTCTTTACAAGCTAGCTTCCACCAAGTGATGTAGATGATTACAAGTTGTGTACCACAGTGGCTATGAGGAGCCGATTGTATTGTTCGGTTTTGCCTGCAGAGGGTCCAGGGACCCCTGCCACTGCTTGCCTCACTGATGCCCCTCAGAGGAACAGAGTCAAGTAATGTTGAGCTATATCCCAGCTAGGAGAAATTGTTTTATATTGCTTGCTTGGAGTTTGCAAACATTTCAGCTACATGAAAGAAATGTGTCCAGAGACTTTACTAATTTTCATGCATTTGATTGGGGGGCTGGGGGGGAAATGCCGCTGTAAATACATTGAAAGCCCTGAGGAGTGGTTTTGTTTTGTTTGATCTGTGCATCCATTGAACATAGATTTGGCTTTGCCATAACATCCATATCTGCAAAAAGTGAGAACAGTGGCTCAACTGTATGTCCCCCTACTACGACCTGGCCCTCTCCTCAGTCTAAGCAGTCTGCTTTTGGAAGTGGACCCAGGCATGAAGAACTATGGAGCAGTTATTGTGTGTGGAATGCACAGGAGCTGGGCACACTTGTGAGTATAAACCTGCCTGCTGCTACTGCTGGCTTAACCAGCAGTCATTCTTTGTGTGGCCAATATAGCTCAAGATTTATTTAGTATATCTGACAATGAGGAGTGACGAGATGAGGGAGCCATGCAAGTATTAGCTCCAGCAGCCATATGGATGCTCTTGCTTCTTATGCGTGTCTCAGTATCTTCATAGATGTGTGTGAGATCTAGCCCCTACCCAGAAAAGAAACCATGTAGAATAGCATGTGGTCCACATTAATTACACCGGTAATTGTACCTATTCTTTTAGCTTCACAAAATGATCTTTGGGAAGAGTCTTCCTCTGTGTTTGTACAACTTCCAGCTCAATGGGCCCTGATCCTGATTGGAGTCTTTTGACTCCAGTAAATGTTACATAACCACTATAATTCCTGATCCTCAAAGGAAACTGTTGTTTTATTGTGAAGAAACTGCATCCCCTTGCATTCTAGCAGGAGAAGTAGAAGATTCTGAAATATCACACATCATTTTCATGAGAGCAGATCTCCTGACAGGGAAGGTGAAGTTTCACTTTCTAAATCAAACATGCTGTAGTGTGTAGGCTGAGCTTCATTTGCCTTCCTGCCTCATTATGCCTCCTTATCCCTACAGCAGATTTTTTTAATAGTGTTTGAAAAGTCACCTTTGGGACTAGACAAATTATCCTTTCTGTAATGTCATGTTTTCAAGGAGATTGTGCTATAGCACTTCATTCTGGTGAGAAGAAAAGGTTGTGATACTCACAATGTCAAAATAAATGGTCTAGTATTTACCTTCCACTGTTTCTCAAAGGGCCCATTCAAGCTGAAAGTCTATCTGTCCCAAAGGTGGCAAGGTATGCTGCCCCATTCACACAGTGAAGGAGTTGAGTATTAAGCTAATAGTCTGCATATCATTATATACAATTATAATCTTTTGTTTCCTCGAGTCTCTAAGTTGACAACTACAATAATTCCTTTCACTCATATTTCACATAAATGTAATCATTTTAAATTTTGCTGGAAAACAACAAGCTTTATAAACACTACTGGCCAGCAGATGCTTTCATTTTAAAGCAACTGGTTCTGCAAAGGTGCCCTGGAATGATGTGATCTGCTTCAAAAATGTGATTATTTAATATGAGAGCTAGACCCAGGTTGCAAAATTAGAGTCCGAATTCCAAGCACTTCAAAGTTTGGGGTTTTGACATCCAAAGTCTTAATCTGGGCCTTGCTTTAAGTAATATGATAAGAAACTTATTCAACAGACATGTTGCTGTTACCTGTGCTACTTTGGTATTTTAGCTAATAAGGATAGGAAATATTCAGTGCTATAATCTCTTTTAAAATCTTTCCAAAATGTTTCAGTGGTGTCATATTTTAGAATGTCTTGATAAACTTGTTTTTATTATCTGAAACAAACAAAAACATGCTTACACTGATATCTTGGGTAATATACAATTACTAAAATTATTTATTACTGAAGTGATTAGGAATTAGGTAGGATCCATATCAATAGTATGTGAGTCAGCTTGTGGCCCTCATTGTCATCTGTGTTTCAGAAGTCATTAGAACCCTGCCAGAGCATCAGTGTGTACATACATAGATAGGCTTTGCATGTTGTATATAATTAGTAAATCTATTTATTTGGATCCCATCGTGTCAGGCTAAAGCGCAAAATACATTATGCTTGTTCATACTGTTGTAGTGGCTAGAAGGCTCAACCAGTCCATGCTCCAAAGACCTGACAATACAATATAAACTCTCTCTGAGATGATTTCACATACCATTGCTTATGAAATTATTTATTTTTAAGAGAAAAATCTCTGAATTGTTATTGCAGTCTGGGTTGGATTGACACTTTGCAGCTGAGCTCAAGTAAGGGGTAGAGATCAGCTGTGCTGTTCCAGGAGCAAGACAAGGACCAAATTATGAGTCTGAGGGTCATAACTCACTCATGCTCCCACCTTAATCCAAGTGGGAAATAAACTGTGCCAGCACTCCCCCAAGCACAGCTCTGCACAAAACTCAGTTGTGATGGCATTGGGGGAAGTTGGGCAGAACCAAGGTTCTGAGATTTTTCCCCATTCCTGCTTTTTCACTGCACACCCTCCTGTGGAGGAAGGGAAATATCAGCCCAACATCAGCTGCTCGCCTGCCTCACTGAGCAGGTTCTGCTGATGCAGTAAGCCTGTGCAGAGGATTATGGGAACGCCCCATGACCTTGCTCCCCTGAAAGGGTATTTCTGTTTGTTAAATGTGGACTCTGATTCTCTTCTATCTGAAGGACAGTAAAAAGAATAAATAATATTGAGCACATATTTATCACTTTATATTGTATATACAAAGAGCTGCTCAAACAGTAACAGTAACTATGGTATGTTTTTAAGTATGCACAAGAAGCAGTAGTGTAGCAGTAACTGGTACAAACAATATGTGCATGACAAGACCATTTTTGACAGTGCTAGCAATATTGGTGTAGGGGAAGAGAAAGAAGCCATGCCGACATTGGACAGTGGAGGTAAGAATGGCTAACCCCCAAATGAGAGAGGATCAGATTTTTCCACCTCTGAAAATCAGAAAAAAGTGTTATTATTATCATACTCATAAGTGCTCATCATTTGTAATTAGAGCAATTTGGGACATAGAATCAACTTACATTCTTCTCGTAGTAATAGCACTACTTGTATCAGTTTTACAAAGAGGGAGAAATTGAAGACTCATAGGTGGACAGAGTTTGGCATCTAAAGGAAAACGTGAGCTGCTTCCTAGAAATCAGCATCTTCAAGAAGATCATGCCAAGGTCTTTCTTTATGTTGGAAAGTTACCTATGAGACCCACACAATGCTATCCCCATGGTTTTTAATTTTCTATTTCAGATTACTTTATTAATCTCTCAGCTGGTCACCCACAGATGCAAACTGTGCAGAGGTCTTGAATGATCCTTCTAGCCAGTTAATATTGAAAGGCTCCTTGTTGGAACCGTGCTCCTCAAAAGCAGCTCTGCTGGAGTCTGGAAACTCATCTCACACCCTGCTGTTTCCAAAAAAATGTCATGTGCACCTACAACAACACAGGATTCCTGAAGAAAAAGGTTAGATATTATAAATCTCTAGCTATTTCCCTCCTTTTTCCTTTGCTATTATGCCTTTACTTTCCTATGGAGAAAGCTCACTGGAAAGCCTTGGACTAAATGGCCTGTTCAGTAGAGAGGAACCCAGCCCACAGTGTTCAGATCCTAATTTTTCATTTCCCAAAGCTGGGACAGTGTTTGCATCCAGGCCTTTGGTTCAGATTCTGACCCAGCTCCCTCATTCTCACTCACACACTCATCTGTTTGAGGGTGTCAGATCTGTGTTTTTTGTTTGTATGTACCCCTGTTATTTAACAATCTCTTGTGCCAATAGGTGCAAGAGGCTGTTGTCAGTGCGTTGGCTTTATGGTTGCGGGAAAAGACTTCCTGCCAAAATGACGGCATTTGCTAAATTATGCAGACTGCTTATCTAAAACCCAGCTTCAATGTACACTTTCATTCTAGTTCAACCAGCTTGTCGATTCACAAGTGGAAAGAATGACAAATGAAAATCTAACAAATTGACATGTACAGAGCCAAGTGATTATATATGTGCATTGATTATTCTAGGTTTCAAGTCCCAAACACTGAACTGGCTGATTGGCCCTAGCTTCTTCACCTTCATTAAGAGAACAAGTTGCTGCTGCTCTGGCCTGCAGAAATTATTGTCTTGAAAAATAAGAATTAACTTCTGCACTTGCATATGGCAACTTAATTTGTCTAATAAATCAGAATAAGTATCCTTCAAAAAAGGTGTAGAGAATAGCAACAACCATCTCTTAGGGAATCCATTGTCCAGGTGCAACAGAGAAAAAAGAACCAGTTCCAAGGGATGGTTGAATTTCTCTCATTTATTCCAAATGACTGGAGAAATGTGCCCTCTAGCCATTTGTTAATCTTCTGAACTATCTGATTAACAGATCCTAAACCAAAACCTAATTCCAAAGCAGGTAGGTATATCAGTACAATGCATCAGACCAAACCAGCTGAAAAATTATGTATCTCGTCCAATATCTATTACTACAGCTCACGATTTTTTTTTCAAATTTCCAGAAGTGATGGTTGCACTTAAGTTTTCATTAAATGGAGCAACCTGTCAATGTGTTCATTCATTTTTAATGTGGAGGTACAGCCCTAAAAAACTACATATAATAATTATTATTAATTAATATCCCAGTATCCAATGCCCTGTCTTCATCCAGCAGATATACCACAATATTAAATATGGGCTGGCTAAAAGGTCACATTATATAACAGTGTGCGTTTCATTTGGTTCAAGGGCCACATCATAGTCACCATTGGTCAGCTGATACACAGTTTTCACTGCAGCCATATTTCAGAAAAAAAAAGTATCACTAGTCAAACTTTAGGTCTCACAGTACAGAATCACACAATACAGTAATTTTATTCCCTTCAATTATTACGAAGGTCAGTGACTACGTGATCAGACTCCTAAATAATATAGCCTAAAGACAGAATGGAAGCAAGGAAAATCAACTAACAGCCCAGGGATACGGTTGTGAGTTAGTTAAAATTGTTCTAGTAGTGCTCATATTGTGCTGCAAGCTGACAGGAGTGGGCAGTAGAGAGGGCTAAAGACAGATAATTTTATTATCCTAATGAGGAGAAAAAACCACACAGATATGTCTGCATGTATATTTTGGCGCACACACACACACACACACACACACACACACACACACACACACACACACACACACAGAGAACCTGATATTTTGTTTATATATCGTGTTCCCTTTGGCTAATTTTGCAACCAACCATAATTTCTATCAAAATGTGTGAGTATGGATGTTGTATCTAGAGGGATATATATTATATTAATAGAAATGGGATTAAATAAATAAAATAGGGATTCGTATTAGTGATCCACAAGGAACAGATTGACTAATATTTTAAAGTGAATTTTCAGTTAAAATCTTAAATGAACAGCTGCCTAAACAAAGTCGCTCATTCACTCACTCTGCACTTATTAGCTTAGATTCTGAAACTCTTTCTCCCCTTTGCATTCTGGTGGCACAAAAAAGGGATGAAAGAGCTAATGGAGAATTCCCGCTGTATAGACGAATACCCAAGTTGTATAGAGTCAGTATAGCCAGCTCCACGCCAGCTGCTCCTGGCTCTTCTGGTCTAGTGGCATGTCAGGGATGGGACAGAGTATGTGGCTTCTGATGAGCCTAGGCTGGTGAGTCATTATTGGATGAGGGGGGAGTTATTCCAGCCAACGCAAGTAGTTCTGGGCTTCTCTGCCTTTCATAGAGGACCAAATTGACTCTTGGCTCCCATGAGGAATGAGGGCTGGCAGAAAGCCAACCAAGGTCCCACCTCTAAAGATACACCCCTACCTCCTTGTCTGGACCATAGTACCCTAAGAAGATAAACTCTAGCCTCCTCTTTAATCCAGCAAGTACAGTCACAACTCATTAGTTTTTTTTGCTTTTGCTCTGACGTTACACTGGAGATGGACATCTGTCTCCAGAGCCAAGATAGGGGGCTGCGGGGAGAGGGAAAATGCGAAGTAAACCCATGTGACAAGAGGATGCTGGACAGAGCTTATCCTGTGCCCACTCACTGGTGGCACGCAAATTAGCAAACATGAAGCCTCCCATGTCCTGACATTCCCTGTGAATGTTCTATTTACAAGCTGCCTAAATCTTTGCACCATAACCATACATTTTTGACCATTTTCACTTATGGGCAATTTTCTTCCAATTAAAGAGCAGAATTGGTGGTACATGGCCTTTCCCTACGTGGACTGAATGGCTGCCCTTTGTAATTGTGATCCTGGGTCTCTTTGTGCCTTTTTTGAACATTGTTTAGGGCTGCATGGGTTGCATGTGATCTAATGAGGGGCTTCTGCCTCTGCACAACTGCATTCTTAGCTTAGTTATGCCTCTGTTCCAGCTAACTTCTGATCCCCCAGAGGAGACCTAGTATACCTGTGGATCCTTGTAAAAATGTTGTTTGGGCATTCTGTTCCCAGAGAGATTTTCCCAAACCTGCCAACCGTGGGTTGTTTCCACAGGGTTCACAACTTGGGTGTGCCGCTATCCCAGCATTAGAAACACCTAGCCATCTCTTACTTGAATGCCTAAATGGGGGCCCAAACAGCTATTTGATTCCAAAGTATTTTAAATACTTGGTCCATAATCTTACAATACCTAAGTTTATCCATAACATGGGTGCCACAATACTTGTCTGTTTCACAAGTGTGCAATTAACTAAAACTTCTAGGGTGTTTTGAGATCTGTGGGTGCAAGGTGCTACATAAACTGCAATTTTGAAAGGGACATAGGGGAGTGAGGTGTCTGATTCCTCAGAAATTCGGTCAGAGCTGGGCATCAAACTACTTTAGGTACTTTGAAAAGCCCAGCCATAAATGCAAAGTAGAATTTATTTTAAAATGGTCATTCTAAACACTGGAGTTCTGTAAAAGTCTGTCTATTTTTAATTCTCCCTTACCATATATTCTAAAGCAAAGTAATGATTCATAAATCAAAACATTTCATTCCTGATGTACTGGCATGATTTGCAAAAGCTGTCATTTTGTAGAGGATTTTATAAATCTGTTTCCTGATTTAGGTTAAGAATCAATATAAAAACATTTCCAGCTTCTTAGTCCTCAGCTAGAAGCCCAGGGAGAAAATCAACTTTAGGGGCTTCCCTAGTTTTGAATGTCTGCAGTGTAAGTCCAAAGAAACTGGTCCAAATCCTCACCTTGTGGCACTCTTCTAACTTGTATGCAGATACACATGGAATGAGTTTGAACCACTTTATTGTTTTTTCAATCTAAATGTTATAAATTACAGTAATTAAAATTCTTAAAATCCAGGAAGCATTTTTGAATGGTAAAAGGCATGGGACTAAATTCAGTCCTGGTATAAATAGGTACAATTCCAGTTGGATTGTTACACCCTGCAATGTTCATTTCTTTTTCTCAATTAGTTCTGCAAACTAGTACGGTTAAACAGTACAAAAAGGTCAAAGTGAACAATGATTCAGTCAGAGGTCTGTAAAGTGGACTGGGAGCATATGACCCAAACCAAGATGGATGGCATATATAAGATCGCAACTCAGTTGTCTCATCCCTCACGTTCCCTGTGGCATGAGACAATGTGTTACCTCCACTGACAACGTAATCCACCATTGACCTCAAAGGAATCACTGCAAGCCCCCATGCTTGGATCATGCCCGTTGTTTTGAAGGTGCAGAGGCATGTCAGGAACTTCATTAATCAAGCCTGATGCTGCAGGGTATGTTTCAGCTATTTTCCACTGGTTGTTATTTATAGTGTTGAGCCCTGTTAGGTGAATGTAAAATTCAGAGTAATCACTAAGCAGGCAATCTCTGGGTGGCCTTTGTCAATGACTACCTTTTGGGATCTGTTTTACTTACCAAGGAAATTGATATACTCTGCCATAAAACATATTGTTCACAAGGCATTCATGACATTTTTTTCTGGGTTTTTGTTTGTTTGATTTAATAAATGGAAAAAAACCCAGATCTCCTCTTGGTAGTAGCTAAAACACAATGGAATGCAGATTATGTTTCCTTTAATAGTATTTATCAGTCTTCCCAGTGTAAAATTAAGGATAATATATATTCATTTTTTATATGAGCAAAACTAAGCTATAAAATGTTACATGCCTCTGAGTATACCTCAAAGTATGTGACATCAGCATTTATATAGTTGTATTGCTGTTAACTCTGTGACAAATTATCAGCTACAGTTTGCATTGAATGACAGAAAATGAACCTTATGGATTTTACTGTTCTTTACTTTGGACATTGATGTATGTTTTGTATATGCTGGTGTCTTTAACGAAACATTTAAAAAGCAGTGTCATTTCATAGAGTTACTTTTAAAAATCAGACATTCAGAGAGACTATGGGAAATGGAGGTTGTTTAAACAATACATTTTCAGAGTGCCTGCTCTAATCACAATAATTTGGTGTGATACCAATGGAATGCCCATAAACATCTCTGTGTCTGTTTTATGGATCATAACATAGAAGTCTGAAAACAGCACTGAAAGTTGCTTCTTGAGGATGCAAATTGCATCTCCATCTCTGTAAATGAATCACTAACAGCCAGATTGTCCCCTGAATGTATGGATTGGCTACTCAGAGTATTCACTAGAAGCTGACTGTACCAGCATCAGAGGTCAAGATTTGGCACTATGACTGTAAAGGAAAAGCCTATACTGCCTTTGCCTCATGAGTGATATACAAAGCTGCTTTGCTGCTACCCCTTTACATATGGCTTGTACCATACTGCATCTAACTTGGGCTACTACTGATCTTGACACACTAGTTCTGCAATTTTGTTTATGTTTAACTATCATTGCACCATGTTGACTGCTACAGGTTTATACATTACAGGAAGTTTCCCCTTCCCACACTTCTTTATCTACATGATGTTGTTCTAATTTTTATTTCATGAATACAAAGACTACAAGGAAGTCAGCCATCTTTACTTGGGTACTGCTGCTACACTATCACTATTAGATATATATATGCAATTTTAACTGGCTTTTTGAACTGATATTTGTTGATTTAAAAGGAGACTGTTTAATCTTGAAAGAGAACATGGAAAATTGATAGAAAGAACTGTATCATTCACCTCTTTTAGAAAAAACATCTTTCAGAATAGATAACACCTAAAAAAATCTTTATGGAAACTGCACATATTTTTCAAAAGATGAAATATGAATCTTTGTTCCATTGTAGTGAGACCAAAGTGTTTTCAAAGTCATCGTGTTTTTGATGCATAATAATATTGATGGACTCAGTAGCAGAGTTAGCAATGCACAATGATAGTTCATGGCACTAGCCTCCTGTATTGTGCTGCACATATGCTGGCTATTGATGAAAAATGGTGAGGACTGTATGAGCTTAAAGACTTAATAGCTTCTGCCTCCAGTAGAGGGTGAGTTTTCCAAGGGCAGAGCAAATTACATAGATTTATTACATTTTTGTTCAACCCAGCTACACAGCAATCCAGTTTCAAAGCAGAGGTCTGTATTAAAACCTTTACTTATTTTAAACCACAAAATGCAGTTCTCCTATGAAAATAATGATTTTGCTAAATTAAAGTATTGTGAAAAGATGTTCTATTTTATAAAGTTACCGATTGTTTGGATAACTGTGTAGAGACAAATACAAACTAGAGCAGTCAAATTACTTTTTTTCCCCCAAAATGGTAGTAGCTTACTTCTCTAATCTTTACACATTGAATATGATGATCTCTTTCTTGTAGTTTCAAAGAAATGCCTTTCATCTCTCATCTAAAGATTAGGCAAAGCAATAGGTGAATTCCTTGAACAGGCATTAAATTTTTATTATTATCAGCATAGGAGCATTAGCTAGGTCTAAATAGAAAAAAATGGGTAAACAAAAGGTGAGTATAGTAAATTTCCCTGCCTCCAAGGTGTACAAGAAGTACTAGGAGTTGTTGTGCATGGCCCATCTGACAGTGGTGAATGGAACTGCGATTGAGATCACACTGTGTTGGTACAGCACAGGAAATCCAGTAGTCAGCTGATCTAACCCTTGGAGAAGGTAATAGATTTATCAACTTTTCACTGAAGTGGGAGACATAGGGACACAAGCTAACCTGGTGAATACCATCACCTCCACCTTCACCATGAGATGTTGTAAGATTACAGTGGAGTTCTGAGCTTGGGCACAGGATTCATTGGGAAGGATAGTGTGAAATCGTTTAAAGTACAGTGTCTGTCAGCTGAGCAGAGACCAAAAGCAAAACTGGAAAACATGGGAGTTATGGTATGGTCCTATAAATCTACATTGTTTGCTGCCTGGTTTGCAGTGTTTTTTTCTATGTAAGCTCCCACATTTAATGTGGAGGAAATGGAGAGAAAACTTACAGAAAAAATAATAAAAAAATTCTTGAGGACAGGACTGATTTCTTGACTTGGAAACAACAAACCTGCTCCATTTGTCCAAATGTACTGATAGTGTGAGTTTCAAAGGATGAAATGGTGAGCAAAGTAAGAAACACCATCAAGATAAGTGGGAATTAGTTGGTGAGCAGCAGAGGAGGACAAAGGTAGATTGACACTGCAGAGTTTACACTTGTAGGGGCACGAGTGATGATTTACTCAGTCCAAAACATACTGACAAAAGAGAAAAGGACAGAGAAAAGGTGTAAAGAAAGTAAGGGAAAATATGCAATGTGGTAACAAAGCAGTGGAGGCAAGCTGGGGCAGCATCCTTATTTCTCATCAAATCAAGTACTCAGCCAACTTACTGGTTTCCTATGAAAGAGACAGGACTCATTGAAAAGGAATGAATAACCACCACCACTTGTGGTATTGATCCTTTCAGCCACCATAGACTATATTTGCATTTGACATACTACACAAGAGTGAATAATTGGAATAATCCCATCCAGTGACCACGTACATAGCTTCCACTTGTCATCCTCTGACTACTGCACAGCATAAAATGAATACAAGGGAAAACCTACCCAACAAGGTAGCTGATCAGACTAAGACAAAAATTTACTGTCTTCGGTGCTTGCATCAGAACAAATGCTTTTTAGTTCTCTGACTTCCCCACATACTGCCTCACAAAAATAATTTTCAAGGGTGATTCCATGAAAATATTAGCCTGCAATTTGGAGAACTATTTATGTTTTTTACAAAGGAAGACTATTTTAGCATATTAATGTAGCATTTTTGTAATGCAGTATCCTCTTGATCGCAGATGGTAAGGCTCATCATGTTAGAGACAGTAAAATAAATGTTTAAAAGTATCATTATTCTTATCATTGAAGAAAATATGCTAATGTATGATTTAGAGGCATGTGTTATAAAGCTGTACCTCATCATAAGATGTAAGGCAAAGTTATGAAGAAACTGCCTTTCTAGATAGACCTTTATCTAAGGATAAGTAAAACTAAGACATCAAATAGAAAGGAGTCTAAAGAAGATCTAAAGTTAAGGTATAAGATATCATTTACTCTAGACTACATAGCACAGGAATTTTTTACTCAATTTGAAAATCTCTTTGACTGGGTATCATAGTGGGACTAAACGATTATTTAGAGACACACCTGCCTTGGTAGAGGGAGATGGGAATTAATTTTCCCTTTTCTGTATATAATCCTGTGCAACTACTTTCATGTACCTTAAATACATTTCATGCACACTGTGGCTTTTTATTTTAGATTTTCTATGGAAATGTACTGGAAAGAAAAAGAAATGATTACCAGGCTGGAGCACAGTAACGGAGTATTAGGAGATTGCCCCCAAGTTCATTTAATATCTTATTTATGATTTTATAGTTTTTTTCTTAACATGCCTGCAAGGTACATGAAGAAATGCAAGTCAAAAAGCTCTTGTAATATATATACTTATTTATTCCAACACATTACTTTTTCTCTCTGATAACTAGCTTTTCTACAGACTTAAAATGGTTTGTATATTTGAAATATTATGTTCCCTGGATTTTGGTTATTTTACCCTCTTCTCTTCTGTTTTACCAGCATAATTTATTTTAGAAAATGACTGATGAAGAATATAAAATGTTTAATTCACTCCATGTCTCTCCCCTCCCAAAAAAGTGCATCTGGAACAATTTTATGAAGGCCTAAATGGAAAGGCATTTGACTGCTACAATGGTGCTAAATTTCTTGGTCCTTGTGTCTAATGGCAACTGGTGAAATGGAAAACAAACAAACCAAAATTTATCTGTCTGTTCCCACTGGATTTTTTCCTGCTTTACTTGGAAAAAGTGAGGAATGCATGCTTTGAGATTTACAAAACTAGAATATAGAAATACATCCCTCCTGAGCTACGACTACATGCAGGAGGTTCAACTATCTAAAACTCAGAACTCATTATAGAAGAATTTTTTTAAAAAGCAATTGAGTATACATGTTCCTCAACCTGATCACATGACAAGTTCATGGTGTTATTCAGCCAGAATGAGTTACATCTAACTGAGTAACATTTCCATTACTAAATCTATATTCACGTTTCCTTACTGGTCCCCAGAAAAATAACCCAGTGAGATTGCAATACAAGTTTCCAATTACTTCCTTATGAAATCAGTTAACAATTACTATTATTTATTGCTCACATTTCTAAAGCACCCTTCACTGCAGAACCCTTTTTTTTCTAGAACAAGGACTGCTCCCAATGGGAAAGTAGCTCCCCCACACTTCTCATCCTACAGAACTACAGAGTAGAATGTCCAGAATCTAAGTAGAGTTGGGGAAGTCTCACATTCATTGGGACAAGGATGTCACATGTATGACTCACAGCCTAGTTCCAGCCAGCTCATTGGATATATTCAGATGGGCCATTTTGTTTAAAAATAATAATAATGGTTGTGAAGAAAATCTTCCAGTGTGAACCAAATGTAAAGATGTTTGCCTGCATTTGTAGGTAGCCTCAAACAGTGATCCCTATGAATCTCACTGAAACGTGATAGCCAAACATTGACACTTCATTGTCAATATTTTCTATTTGCTTGCTGAACATTTTAGCAGCTGGACTGTGGAATGGGGTGGGAGAAGCCCCACTGAGGAGTGGGGGAGCTGCAGAGAAGGAAATGCAGAGGGAGAAGCAGCGGAAACTCACAAGGACTGTGAAGGGCAAAGGAAACAGGGAAAGGAGGATGAAGAGGAGAAGAAACAAAGGGCAGAGTAGAAATAGCATTGGTCTAACAGTGAGCATATTTCTCACTGAGTGATACTGAGTGCAGTCATAGGGCACTGAATAAGTAATAAAGATTAATTAAATGATTAGTTGCTTAGTCACTTCCCTTGATCTTTGGGTGAACCTCTTAATGTGACAGCAATGAACATTCTACTGTGAATCAAGGTTACATTTATACGTTGGCTCATGAACCATAATTAAAAATAGATTATTGATTAGGGAAACACCTTCATGAGAAGGTGAGTCTTGCGACATTTTCAAAATATGGCAAGACTCAGATGAAGCTTACAGTCTAATGTAAGCTGGACCCTTCCCTGAGAAATCTCTGTCTCAGGTCCTGTACATCATGCAGTAGGCATGATTTCCATGTTGGGACTCAGATCCTTTATTTCTGTGAGAAATGATTTGTAATTGCAGGAGAGACCAGGATCAGGGCCCTATCAGGGCCCCATTGTATTCAGTCATGTGTGAAGACTTGGTCTCTACTCTGAAGCTCTTACACTCTATTTTAAACAGCAAGTGTAATAAGCAAAAGGATGAATGGGGAAGGGAAGATAAGGGTTATAGTGACTTTTAAAGGCTCCCCTTACATGATCATATTTTTAGGTGTATGCACAATAGGAAACCCACTTAAGGTTTGCCATCTTCTTTTCAGGGAGACCTTCTTCTAGTTATTTCTCCCTAATATTTCCTATTTAGTTTAGTTGGAATGTTCCTCACTTCCTGTCTCAAATTTCTGAGAAGGGTTGCCATACACAATTAATCATTTGCGAGATTTCACCCCAAAGATGGCTACAATTCATGTCTGCATTTTAGTGAGTGGGATGATCTAAAAGAAAGGAGTTAGGACTTCAAATCAGTTAGCAACAGGAAAACTATTTATTTTGCTCTTGAGAAGAGGAGGAGGCTGAAATATATGAAATGGCAGAGTAAGGCACAGGGATAACGCTAATTACATAGATGATATTTTTTACTCATAGCAATTACATCACCAGTTACTACAATATCTTGCCAATTTTGTCTATAGTTGATTGAAACCAGACTCTACAATCTGATTTTCATTAACTCTTGGCCTATGTTCTTCATCTGAACTTTTCCCTTTTAGTTTCCTTTAACATCCTTTTTTTTTCACCATAAGAGTCTAACACCTCCATGTGGCTGCATAATTTCTTTTAGTTACATTTTATGTTGTGATGAAAATATCAGAGATAAATGCAAAACATTTTCATAAATGTAAAATACACATAGGCCTGATCTTCTGTTGGTGTAAATCAGCACATTGTCTTTGGAGCAAAACCAATACACAGCAGCTGAGGAACTGGCCCATGGTATTATGCTGTTTAAAAAAACATAATGCAAAATAAAAGGTAATTATAATAGACATTGTCCCCAGTTCTAGTTTCCATATGAGCTGTTTTCAGTGCAAGATCTGGGGCAGGAGAGTGCTATGCCACCTGTGAGCTTCCCTGATCCTTGGGTCAGCTAGAGGCTGCTGTGGCTCCCTACTGCAATTCAGAGCAACCCTAAGGCTGCTTTCAATCACACCAGCTGGTAACAACCCCTACAAGGCTGGAGTGGCAGATGGGGACGGGTGCACAAAGATAATCTGACCACGTTCTCTTCCACTGGCTATTGTTACAATATTCCCCTCATGCCACGGCAATTCTCAGCTGGCCTGCCTTATGGTATCTTTGCCCCAACAGAGAAGCACAAAGGAGCCATAATGGGAGGTCAGGCTAAAGTATACTTACTACTGAAAAAGTTTAGTTAGAGATAACAGATAACTATAGAATATAATTGATTTTAATTCAGTACAGTTCCAATTACTTGAATAAACCAGAAACATGGCTAGATAAAGAGAGATTATGCAGTTTTATGTAGAGGTTTGTCTTTGGTAAGGAGATTAGAAAAAAGTAACAAAAATAAGTATGACTGTGAGGTACTGACAACCTGGATGCTTCATGCATTAAAAATCTTGAAACCAGATTAGGGGCTATGTGTGCGTGATAAAACTCTTAAGCATTCAGTACTCTGCTGAACAGCGGTAAAAAAAAACAAGAAGCCAAATTATGGGAAACATACAGTGGTGACAAACATTAATAGTACCATTACCTCGAGATAATGCTACACTGATAAAATATTTTACCATGGTTAGGGCCATTATTTCCCATGGAAATATGGGCCTCGAATGCCACAGTCTATCACAAAGTCTCAAGGGAAGCTGCTAAGATCTTTTGATGTATGAAATTCATGAGCTCTGCCACTATAAAGAGAGGAAATATAATTTAGAGGGCATTATTCCAATGTGGTACAAAAAGAAGAGGCCGATGGACGCTTTAAGAATACTGCAGTCCTGGCTGCTTTTTCTTTAATCAAAGAATATATTGTCAAAATGAAGAGAGCACAAGAGAAGACAACCAGAATGCCAAAGAAGCTGAAGGCTTTTAGTTACTCAAATATATGAGTTCATTTATGTTACTTACGGGTTTCCTGCTCCAAGCAAACATCAGAGAAAGGTCTATGCTCCAGTGTTTGGTTTCACATCTGGATCCAACACTTTCAAAGTTCAGGGAAGTTTTGGTTCAAATCTACCTCTACTAAATGTATGGCCCTTCTTAAGATCCATTCACAATTATCAACTTCAGCACTTTTTACTACACTGGTTAGCTATCTGTTTTGTCTTAAATGGCAGAGCATACTATATCACTAATAAGGGGGAACCTCAAAAGAACAACTAGTAAGAAAACAAAAAGAAACAATTTGTGAATATTTTGTAAATGCTGTTTTCCTTCAAAAGTTTGTTTTTGTTTAAATTTTCTGACCTACTCCAAAGGTTCTGAGGTTCAGTTTCTTGTGGAAAAGCATTCAGACCCTAAGGTTCTTAGTTTAGAAATTTGCCTGGAAATATTGCATAATCAAGCTCTCTCTTATGATTTCCTGTATGTTTCATGTACCATGTGCTGAGTAATAAATAACATGAAATGATTCCATGCTTGTAAAACTGAACTGTCTCTTTATTAAGACAACTATTTACAGAGGTGCTTCAACTGCTGCTAACCATGTGTATACAGACTAAGTTTCTGCTGCTTCCTCCAAACTGCATCATAGTACTATTATACTTTGAGCTTGTCATGGTATAATTCCCCAATCTGAACCTTAGAGTCCAAAAGATGGGGTACCAGCATGAATTCCTCTAAACTTAATTACCAGCTTAGATCTGATAGGCTGCCACCACCCAAAAATATAGTGTTTTGAAGCACTCTGGTCCCCCCAAAAACCTTCCCTGGGGACCCCAAGACCCAAATTCCTTGAGTCTCACAACAAAGGGAAATAAACCATTTCTCCTCCCCCTCCTTTCTTCCTCCCAGATCTTTCCCGCCCTGGGTACACTAGGAGATCACCGTGATTCAAACTCCTTGAATCACAACACAGAGAAATCAGGTTTTTCCTCCCCCTTCTCTCCCCCTTCCAGGCTTTCCCTCCCTGGGCTATCCTGGAGAGACAGACAGATGCAAGCTCCATGAATCTAAAAACACAGAGGAAATTCACCTTTCCTCCCCCACTCCTCCTTCCCTTCTCCCACCAATTCACTGGTGAGTACAGACTCAGTTCCTTTGAGCCTTAACAAGGAAAAAAAATTAATCAGGTCTTTTAAAAAGAAGCTTGTAATAAAAGAAAGAAAAAAGTAAGAAATCTCTGTAAAATCAAGATGGAATATTACAGGGTCTTTCAGCTTATGAACACTAGAAAGAAGCCTCCCCTCAGCACAAATACCAATCAAAATCCGTCCAACAAAATACACATTTGCAAATACAGAAAACAATCAAAAGACTATAACCGCCTTTTCTACTTAATACTCACTATTCTGAATATATAAGAGACTATAGCAGGGAGATTGGCAAGAAACCTGGTTGCACGTCTGGTCCTTTTCAGGACCCAGAGAGAACAAAACAAAAACCCAAAAAACACAAACAAAGGCTTCCCTCCACCAAGATTTGAAAGTATCTTGTTTCCTGATTGGTCCTCTGGTCAGGTGTTTCAAGTTCACTGTTTGTTAACCCTTTACAGGTAAAAGAGACATTAACCCTTAACTATCTGTTCATGACAGAGCTACACTGAGGAGTACCATTTGGCAATGCTGATGATGATAACACTCCTCACCTCATTTTTGTAAGGAGGGGGGAATGGGATAACAATATGACAGCTCTCTGCACTTCCACATATTCAGGAGATTCAGTTGTAGAGTAGCAATATGCAACTAGATGGGTGAAATATCTTAATACACATCCTGCTGGGAAAATATACTGTAATAGTAATGTCTGGATGCCTGATTTATAGTTTTGTATGCAACTGATAAGCCTAGCTGATGTCTCTAATCTAGATAAGAATTATCTGAATAAATTGTACAGTTGGTCTTAGGCTTGCACCCACCTACTAGCTAATGTTCCATCTCCAAGATGCTATTTGAGAGTCATTATGTTTGGCAAATGAGTTCTATGCATGCAGTATATGGCAGGATGTAGTCGGAAGAGGAAAGCACATCAAAACTGTAACACTTCGTTGGATGGAGACATTACACAATCACTTTGACCACTGTTGATTTTTGCTTTAGGCCTGAGTATAATATGGAAAGTGCACTAAGGATGTTGGTCAATATTCTCTTCTTGGCAATGGAATATGGTCAGGAGTCCATGCTGATTCTCTTACAGCTCAATACACTCGACCATGAGGTGTGGGTGACAGGCTGGTGGAGTATAGTTGGAGAGGCATTCTGAATTGGCTGGATTATTTTGTTTCAGGGAAACTGCAGCTGTTAGTACTGGCTCATTGCTCATCAAAGCAGAGGCTCCTGTAAAACAGGGCTCGACAGGGCTGCATCTTTTCGCACTCCTACTTACCATGCTTCTGGTGCTGTTAGCAGTGTTAATGAAAAAAAATTCACTGTGGGGTCTTCCGATGTCACTGCTGATGTCAACATGCTCTATATTTCACTGCTGATGTCAACATGCTCTATATTTCAATCTCAGTAACAGTGGAACAACTGATTAGGTGCCTGTCATAAACTGGAGTCGGGATGAAAGCTATTTTCGCTGAGATTCAACCCATATAAAACAAAGATAATACTTATGTGATGGTGGAAGCAACCAGGACAACTGCTGGAGGTTGCATATCTGAGAGGTTTGCTCACCACTTCTTTGAAGGTTTTATAAACTCTGTTGTCTTGTTGGATCCCCAGATACTCCCAGGCTGCAACTGTTACCAAGACAACTTTTGTTCTTCATGTTTTTGTCACTTTGAGTTTAGATTACTGTAGTGCACTCTGCATGGGCCTATACTTAAAAGCATTGGGAAATTGTAGCAAATGTAGAATTAATCTTCCCACTTATTTAGCATTGCTTTCCTCAGAAAACACATTAAATCACTGCTTTACCACCTTCACTGGCTAGCAATTGATTCCTAAAGGAAGTTTAAGCTGTTGGGTTTGACAAACAAACCCACTGTCTAGAATGACAATCAAGAAACTAGTTCACTTCACTACAGGCATGAACAGCTGGAAGCCAGTGAATGTTCTTATCCCCACAGTAAACCACGATCATATACTGTGGAAACAGTCTGAGTTACAAGAGAAAACAACAAGATTTACTGTAAGTACCTGTTTAGAATGTGTTCCAATCACTTCTGGGTTTGATTTCTATAAGTGTTTTTCTATACAGTTAATTTACTGGCAGGAATATTCAGGGAAACAGTGAATAAGGAAATGCTGAGAAATAGCCACAGAAAGTGAATTTTAATTTTGCAAATGTAACATTTGAAGAGTTATTCAAGCCAATCAGGAAGCAGAAACTTGTCACACGAACTATGAGTACAATGAAAACTAACTCACACAGCTGGAATTATAAACCCAGAATACTTACAGTGTAATGATCATGAATAATATTGAGACAAAAAAATGGCCAAAACATTCTGAGTAATTCCAAAAAAATTAGTTTGAGGAAAGAAAAACAGGGGAAAAAAATCTTCAAAGAAATTACTGTGGGTCTGATTCTGCCACCTTTACTCTCACTGAGCAGTAGCTAACAGTAGCTGAAACCCAGTGAACTGTTTGCTTCATTCTGCTAAAGCGTATTCTTATCAGTACTGTACAACAAGGCTAAAACACAGTACTTATATTAAGCTCTGGTTCATTTAATTTAATCAGTCATCAGTTATGAAGACACAGAATCCCCATGGGGGCCTGTTTAGAAAATGAGTCCTTTTCTATTTAACAGCTTTAGCTCAGACTGTATTGCCATGAAGGCCACTAATGATAATATTTAATTCATGCTTTTAAAAATTGCATAGATAAAAGATCCTACCATTTTTTTAGACAATTCAGACTGAACTAAGTCTGGGAGATGACAGAACTGTTGAGACAATAAGGTAATATTTAAAACGATCACTGTGTTATGGTCATATTCAGAATAAAGGGAAGCTAGGGCAACAGATTTGTAGCCACTCCTCAAACACTGCAAAGTCTATTGGCATTCATATCCAAGGTTTTGGTTTGGCCTGTTGTAGAGATACTGCAGGGAAAAACTGGATTGAATTGATCTCCAGGTTCAGATTCTGGACATCACCACTTCCGCATTTCAGGGGTGTTTCTGGTACTATAGAAATAACAATAATACTTAGGGCCAGAAATGCTACTAGGATTGCATCCATTGCAGAATTTCCATTACCTGTTGTACCCAAAAGCCAGGAATTGCCACGATATGTGAACATATAAAACGATAACCAAAAAGAAATTGCAAATTGAACTCAAATATTTAAGTTTGGTTGATCTTTGGGGTGAAGCTTTAGGTTATATGTTATTTCATTTGAACTTATAAACCAACTTGCCCTATACCACTTTCTAGTACCCCCATGTTCAATTTATTGATAAACCCTTCAGACAGCTCTTTTCCCTCAATATTTACAAAAGATTAAGTGTGGTGATCTAAGTTACTATAGTCTGATTAGCCTAACATAGATCTTGGGCAAAAGTATGCAAAGGTCAGTAGGGGATGCAGTCAGTAAAAAAAATCTGATAGCATAATTAATGCCGATCAACATGGTTTTATAGAAACTAGATCTGGTCAAACAAATATAATATCATTTTTTAGGAGATAACTAATGTATTTGATAAAGGTAACTAGGCTGACATAATATGTGTTGATGTGTAAGGAATTTGACTTAGTCCTGCATGACATTCTGATAGAAAAATATTAGTATTATACAAAGTCAATGAAGCTCATATTAAATGAATAAAAGTGGGTTAAGTGATAAATTGTCATCCAAAAGGGTTGTTATTTGTCAGGTCCTATGAGGTAATGTTCTTGACTCAATACTATTTAATATTCTTATCAGTGATTTGGAAGAGAATCTGAAGCAATTTCTGGATGATACAAAAATTGGTAGAATGGTAAATAATGATGGGGACAGGTCTATTATATAGACCAATAAGAATCTCTTGGCAAGGTGGGCTCATTTGAACAACATGAATTTGTGCACAGCCAAATGCAAGGTAATATATCTAGAAACAAATAATGAAGGTCAATCGTAAAAGACTGGAGACAGTATCCTGGAATGCAGTGATACTGAAAAGGATTTAAGGGTCCTCGGAGATAACCAACAGACCTCAAGCTCCCATTCTGATGCTGTAGCTGAGAGAGCTAACATGATCCTTGAATACATAAGCAGCGGAATATTAGGAGGAGGCAGTATTACCTGTATATATAGTGAATGAGACAATTACTTGAATACTATCCAGTTCTGGTGTCCACACTTCAAAAAGGATATTGAAGAATGGAAAAGATTCAGAAAAGAGCTACAAGAGTAATTCAAGGTCTGGAAAACATGCTTTATAGTGACAGACTGCAAGGGATCAATCTATTTGGTTTATTGAAGAGAAGGTTACGATGTGACTTGATCATGGTAAGTACCTACATGGGGAAGAGATTACTGATAGTAGACAGGTCCAGCAACAAACAGCATAACAATATCCAATGGCTAGAAGCTGAAGCTAGACAAATTCAGACCAGAAATAATGAACAAATAGTGAGGGTAATTAATCATTGGAACAATTTACCTAGGGCCAGTTGGATTCTCCAGTATTAGCAATGTTAAATCAAGACTGGATGTCTTTCTAGAAGATATTCTCTAGTTCAAACAGAAGTTACGGGTTTAATGCAGAAATTATTGGTAGAAGTTCTATCACCTGTGTTATATAGGAAGTCAGACTAGATGATTATAAGGGACCCTTAAGGCCTTAATATCTATGAATGTAAAGGCCCGACCCTGTGCATCCTTTGAAGTTAATGGTTAAACTTACATTGAGTTCACTGGGGCACGAATGGATTTTAATTCCAGGCACAAACCTTCCCTGTTCTACCCTAAACACAAGGTCAGAGGAGGGCAGCTCAGTGACAATCAGGGGAATACCTACCTGTTACCAGAACATCCCTCTGATTAGTCCTAATCTCTTCACTATGGTCATCTACTTCAGAAGTGGGTTGGGAGAAGAATGGATTGGCAGAAGAGCATAAAGTGATCAGGAAATGGGTCCTGGGGAGCTGGCAGACTAATGCAGATTGAAGGAGCTTGGTAAGAGAACAGGAGAAATGAGATCCAAATCTGAGAATGCATAGGCACCGCCTCCATGCGTGTTCTGGGGCTGTAGCACCCATGAGAAAAAAATGGTGGGTGCTGAGCATCCACTGGCAACCCCCCTGCAAGAACCTCTCCCTCCCTCCCAGTGCCTACCACCTGTTGCTATCAGCTGTCCCACGGCATCAGGAGGTGCTTGGGGGAAGGAGGTAGGAGTGAGGGCACAGCGTGCTTGGGAGTGGGCTGGAATTGAGCAGGGAAGGGGCAGAAAAAGATGAGAAGAGGCGGGAAAGGTGCGGGGCAGAGACGGAAAGAGGCAGGGTGGGGTTGGGGCCTTGGTGGAAGGGGTGGAGTGGGGGCAGGGTCTGGGCAGAGCTGCTGGGGAGCATTCCCCATCAGATTAGAAACTCAGTGCCTATGTGAGAACCTCCCACTTCATGCAAGAAGACTTATTTAACCTCGTGAGCCTCAGTGGGCCTATACCCGCTAAGGATCTGCCCCCTGGAATCTGTGTATGATTTAAAGGCAGATTAAAAATGGGAGTACAAAGCAAGGTTAAGTTCATGAAGAAGAACTAATGTCACTAGACGGCAAGTTCTTTTTGTAGTGCCCAGAACAAAATTACATAAAAAGAACATCATTAAGATTGCAAAGATAAAATACTCAAAAGTAAGGAAATGTCAAAGTATGATTGCTTGTGTAATCTTAATTCACCCCCCTCACTTACAGACATGATGATATCGTCTCTAATTACATGATCTCATACTGTTTTTCACGGAATTTCACTGCAAAAATCTAAGTCTCCACTAAGCATGTGCAAGCCATGATTTTTCAAAGGCTTGTAATCTGGCCAAATTTGGATGGCCAGGTTATATGTGGTTGTTATCAATAGCACAATAAAGACATATTGGAAACCCCATGCTTCCAATGCATCTGCAGAACAGGTCACAGTCATTTTACTCAGAGTTTCTTTGAAGAAGGTCCATTAGAGAGAAGATCTATTGCACAATTAAAATTGTGGGGTTTTGTTCTTCTCACTAGAGATCTATTTTATCTCTTCTCCTGGATTACTTTCTGTTGTTTGCCTCCCACCCCCTTGCTACCTTAGGGTTCTGCTGTGAGCCTACCTGAATGCCTACTCTGAAGGTGGGGAGGTGGGGAAACATGAAGAGTCTCCTGTCTAAACTACTTGTACTGCCAGATGGTGCATAGAAAGAAGAGCAGCCATCATCTGCTGCTACTACCTATCCTGTGCTGGTGGGTACAGAGTAGACAGGCACTGGCACAGAGTGCGTGTGGCCTTTGTTTCATGCCCCTTCCCACAATGCACTAACCATTGCAGCTGAGCTGCTCTGAAGAAGGAAATAAAATGCACCAGGAGAAGGTAATTTCCACTATGGAGCAAGAAGGAAACAGGGTACAAACTCTGATTGATGCTTGTCTTCACTGCTGGGTTAGATTGAGGCATAACTCGAGTTTGGCCAATAACCCTGATCCCAGGACATGCAAAAATCTCCAGCTCAAATTGAGTGGTGCTTTGAACACAAGCTAGCTGACCCATCACAGGGTATGCGTTGAAGCTCACATGTTGTTGATGCTGGAGCTACTAAAGCAGTGGGAACTTTGCTACTCCATGTGCTAATACAAACTCTCTGTGCTACTCCAGTGTTGTTTTGCAGTGTGACTGTTCTCACTCAAACCAGTCTAACTTGAGCAGAGTTAACTCAAGTGTAGACAATTTGAGCTAACACTGTAGTGAAGATAAATCCTGAATCTCAGATCCCTAGGTTTGTCCCAGCCCCACTCCCAAGGCAATGAAACTATCCATTGCCTCCCAGGCCAGACTGTAAAATGCCAGTCCAGACCTTTATTTTTACCTTCTTTCTTTCCCTGTATTTCCCAATATCTCATAGCTCTAATCTATAGTCAAACATCCTGAGAAATAAAAATCCTTTAAGGACTGTAAATAGGATTACTCTGTTATTTCTTTGTTCTGTCTCAGAGACAGCTGAGGTGGAATAAGTAAAGTTGAACACGTACATGATTCAGAATGAGATTGTGGGATGCAGCCTTCTCTTTTGAAATGGTGATTTACAAGTGCCTCGTTTCCTTTATGATCTTAAACTTTAACATGAATAGACCAAAAAGTATTTCTTTCTTTCTTATTCTCATGGAAACTCTTTTTGCTTATGGCAACACATATTTTTTTCACTCAGTCATGAACCTAGCAAAGAGGCAAATCTCTGAGGTTTAGCTTTTGTGTGTGAGATTTTTCACACAGCTCTATATCTAATTATCTTTGTATACCATTGGCTGAGATTTTCAAAGTAGTGCTTATTGGAACTGACCTGGTCGGCATCCTGGGTCTTAAGGATGAATAAATAAATAACTTAATATGTGATAATGTAATTAGTATTCTTGCCAACTGAATTGAAAATGAGATGTTGTGTCTCCAGGGACTATTGTCCTCCTCTGTAAATGATTTTCCTTTTAAATGCATAAGATATATGTGAGTTAAGCAAAAAGGTCCATTCTAAATTAAAATACCATTATACTGTAGATTAGGTGTCCACTTCTGATTTAGCTGGGAAGACTACATTTGCATATTGCTGCTGAAGACAAAACAGATAAAATACATCTGCTTTTTTTAAGGTTTAAGAGAGAAAATTGAATTTATACATTTAAATTCATACTGATGATCAGAGGAAGAAATGAACCAAAATATGTAAAATCCAAGTTACTATCTATATCTAGATCTATATACAAGCATTTACCCTGTAAATCAGAATGGATTTATAATGGATTTATAATGCAAAATGATAATTTTGAATCAGATTGGTTCCTTTCCGATGTTTGTTGAACATAGTGAGGCATTTGCTACATTGGCAGTAGATCAAATAAAACTAATAATCTTAATGTATAATACAAAGAATCTTCATCAGCTCTGAACGGAAGAGTTACATACAGGTGCACAGGAAATTATGCAGAGGTTTGTTGCCCACTATTCTTTTACTTCAAATTATGGAAAGATTTTCTATGCACACATAAAGGAAGACGGATTTTCTCCTTTGAAAATCTTGCAATGGATAAGCTTCATTCAGACGCAGCATGACTTCCATGTTGAACATCACTTCTATTACTGCTATGCACAAAATGACTTTAAACTCAGAGGAAAGTGCATAAATCAAGATCCAGGCTTATTGTTGTTACGGATGGGGGAGGGAGGAGGGGAGTTTACATATAAACTGAAACCATTTCTGGCAGTAATGGTCACTATTATCTGCATAGAATGCAAGTGATTCTTTATTTCAGCTTTCCTGACAACAGCATAAGATATTTTGTTGTTAAAAATGAAGAGGAAAAAAGAGCAGAGATGCAGCATGCTCCTTGCTAACACTGCAGACAGGCAGAGAAGAATCCACCCATATGAGAATTTCTCTGCTGTTCACTGTTGAGGAAATTGTTGCTGCTTATGCTGCTGTGAATTAATCTTATCTTGATGCTGCAACAGTGGAAATCTGTGCAAAAGGACACTGCTTGACTTAGGGAGGAGAACATGTTCTGGAGCATTCACTTACTACATTTTCATCAGCACCTGGGGTGAACATTAGAACTGGGAGAGGGATAGTATTTATTTTGTAAAACTTTCTCATGCCTTAAGACAAATTCTGGCTCACGATTATGCAGGAGTTAGGAGCATCTATGTGGCTGCACACTGACTGAACCAAACCCCATCAGGTTGGGAAACATGCAGAGCAATAGCATGACTGCTGCGTGGATGATGTGGTAACACTGAGTGGCAGGGGATTAGTATTGAAGAGTTTGTTGTTGAAACCCCTGTGGACTTGCTGCAGGGGAGAGGAATTAGGATCAGATCCTCAACGTGCTATTCATTTAGCATGTTTCCTTCCCTAATTTCCCCTCCTAATTCAATTGCCTGGTGGAAGAGGATAGGAATTCTCCATCTCATGGTTACCTGTCCCTCTCTGTTCCCCAAGGAGCAGTGTGCATGCTTAGCCGCTGTTTCCACTGGGGATTCACACTCCATCCACGTGCTGGGGATGGGGAGTTGTGGTCATGTTGAGTAATGGTAGCTACCCTTTGGACTACTGTTAGTACTCTGTGGCCATATCTTACACTGGAGTTAGATCAGAATCATAACGAATGTACTAAGTTATGGAAGTGTAATCATTATTTATTTTTGGTAGATTATGCCCTTATATTTCTTAGCATGCAATTTTGTGTGCAGAGTTCGGCAGCCATTTTTTGTTCTCATAGTTCAGTGAAGAACATAACAACGTACACCCACAAGCTATGTACTCTTGTACGGAGGCTTTACTTTTGTTCTTTCTTGATTAGTTTGTCTCTTGATCTGAAATAAAGGTGATGCTGAATGAAAGTATGTTTTCACTTTGTGTATGTAGTACCATAACAGGAATTTTGATGGGAAGACTTGTAAAGCAACAAACAGCTCAGACAAAACTGAAGAAGTAGTGAAGTCTACAAGTTACCAAAAGACCCCAGAACTTCAGAGCCTCATCTGCATCAGATCTTCTGTATTTTTGGACATGAACCTTTAAAATACACCCTTTTCCCAATGTCACAGAATGAAACCTCCAATTCTGAGCAACATATTTATGATTCCTATGCAATGTACATACCTTTAGAGCCCTAAAGATACTAGATCAGGGGTCTGCAATGTTTCAGAAGTGCTGTGCCGAATCTTCATTTATTCACTCTAATTTAAGGTTTCACGTGCCAGTAATACATTTTACCATTTTTAGGTCTCTTTCTATATGTTTATAATATATAACTAAACTATTGTTGTATGTAAAGTAAATAAGGCTTTTAAAATGTTTAAGAAGCTTCATTTAAAATTAAATTAAAATGCAGAGCCCCTCAGATTGGTGGCCAGGACCCAGGCAGTGTGAGTGCTGCTGAAAACCAGCTCGCATGCCACCTTTGGCACCCGTGCCATAGGTTGCCTACCTCTGTACTAGATGGTCTCCTGAACACAATGTTAAGGAGAGTAACAATTTATTAAGCTGCATACAGTTTTAGAAACATTTTTTTTTTTAACATCAGAGTTTGCTTGCTGGGTGGGTTTTTCTGAGCTATAGGGAAAAAGGTCACAATCAGCTTTTTCTTGAGGATATAGCCTGCTGATCAAGTTTTGTTTCTGAATAGCTCACAGATTTCTTGACTTTCAATCTGACACCCATAAATATTCAAGCTCAATGGGTATTTGGACTCCCCAGTCTCTGTAAATATACTCTAGATTTTGATTGTTTTATGATGAAAGTTTATTTTATTTTATTTTAGTGTGTGCACAGTTGGCTTTGGGTTTTTTTTCTGCTTTATAGACCCTTGTCTTTTTATTAGTTCTGTGTTCCCCGTTGATTTTATGTTTTATGTTCCTGCTGTCACCACCAGAATCTCACTGTAAACAAGAATGTTGTATCTCAGTGGGTTATTTTCTGTTAATGACCTGTGATATAGTATATAAATAAACCCGAGAGGAGTCCACAGGTGCAGTTTATTAGAGTTATTGCAATGTGACTTCAGTAATGTGCTCAAGTTCCTTAAAAACTTTACTATTTCTGGGTGGAAAGAGATGGCTACATTGCAGTTCAGAGGAGGGAAATATATATTAATGTACTGATATATAGCCACGTCCAACTTAATAATTATTTTGATTTCTCTGCAGACCTCGTGCACCTTCTTATAATTCATACAAAATTAAAACAATAAGGCAACTTGCTATCCAGGTCTAGGATGGACAAAGAATGCAGGAACATTCCCTCCTGACAATACCTACATTATAATTGCTTAATGACATGATCTACTTATGAGCATAAGAATAACATGATCCTGATTTTTCCCTATTGGACTACATACGTTGCTATAACGTATTTCAGTGAAGCAATTCAGCTTACTGTATACCATAGAGAGCTGTAAAAAATATTCAAAATGCTACACACAACTTATTTTGTTACAAATCCAAGCCATGTGGAAAAATAAGCTAAAATTCACAAAACTTTCAAGTGATCTGTGCTTGGTTTTGAATTACCATGGTCTAGTTGTAGATGGAAGTCAACGAGAGTTGTTGTCTGAAATATGTGATTGTGCGCTAAAAGAGCATGATCCCATGAGGTATTGAGTGGTTATGAGAGGTACTGAATAGCATGCCCTCCACCTGTTTTAATGGGTGAGAGACTTGATTGGATCTGCAATGTGCTGGACAGCTTTAGAATGGAAAAGAGAGTGTGCATAGGGCCTGTTGTATTAATTTAAATGAAATAAATGGGCTAAATGTGTTATCATAACCCAGTCATTGTTCAAAATTAAACAATAGTAAAACAGGTCCAGGGCTTGGTATACAGCCTGCTTAGCACCACAGAAAACACACTATTAAAAATCCTTTTAACATTTTATTAGAGATACAGAAAAGCAGGAAAAACTGTTAAAGCATTTGAAACGTAAAGTATTAATTAAAAGTTCCATTTTAACATTCCTTCTTCTTCCTTTTTTCTTTAGCTGTAAACAGGTTTTAGAAGGAAAACTCCACTGCTGTTTGACAGTCTCTGAGATAGTATAAAAGCTGGTCATAACTATCCTTTTGGGGAAAAGTGAAGAAGTTAATTGAAATGGGTTCGAGATGTTGCTGCTGTTGTTGTTGAAGTCGAGTCTTAGAATGAAAAGTTCCTTCATATGACAATCTCTTAGCTGGAATCAAAGATTGTAATATCTGTCATCCAAGGTGCTGTTTGAGATTAAACTGAAGCTGCTGGGGTTGGATATGTCACGCAGGTCCCTCTTTCTGGCCCAGTAGGGTGAGGACACTGCTCAGGATCAAGATGATGAAGGACTAGGGTCCCAGGAGATGGCGCGGGTGATAGCCATGATGGTGAAGCTTGCTCCTGTCGCCTTCAACTGTTCTTTTATTCTTTTTGTTCTTTCGTGCCTTCTCCACACAATCTCGTTCTTTGTAAGGACCCAAAAGGGAGTGAAGGATGGAACAGCCCATCCCCTAATTATTTTGTCCACCGTTTAAGCTTAATATCCAACACACTAATTTTGGCTCATTAACTTCTGGCTCCACATCTCCTGTTTTTAACAAGTATAATTTCAATGCAATCCTTGAATCCTATCAACATGGCCTTTTTGTTTAGATAATTCAATTATTCTGTCTCCCTTCTGTACCTTTTCCCATCAACATTTGTTGTTATAGCTTATTGTAACATCTTATGAACTTCTAACACTTGAGCTCACACAGTTAGAGTAAATTTGTAGACCCAGCTGTCATAACAGGCCATTCCTTCCCCAGGCGCTCCATAGACTATTGGCCAGCCGTAGAGAGATGGGAGCCAGCTGGCTCCTTGCTCCCCAGGATTATTAATTTAAACCCTTGCCTGGGGCTTCTCAAGCCTCTTGACCCAATTTTAGCTGATTTAGCTGCATCAATTTTCCTAGTTCTCAGGTCCAGTTTCAATATGCAAGGAAGGAAGAGCCTGGCCACAAACCTAGCCTTCCTGCATCCAGGTGAAGTGGGATCAGGACTGCAGGCAAGAATTTGGGGGCTACCTTTTGCAGGACCTGCACCTCAACAGATGAATCTCCATCCCACCGCTAGAGTCACACCTCTGTGCCCTATCCTGGCTTCACTGACCACAGGTGAAGCAGCAGTCCTTCCACAGGAGTGGATGAAACAAAGGGCTCTCAAGGCTGTCCTAACTAGTGGGGAGGAATGGGGCCACATGGAACAGTTAGTGAAAATTGGAGCTACCTGATTCATTTACCTAGTCTCAGTTTAGGAATCTTACATCAGGGAAAGATCAGCCATAGCAGAGATCCACCCAGCCACTTCACCTCTCGTCCCTGTTTCACCCAAGTTCCATCTGTGGAAAGCCCCTGACACACACCCTTCCTCCCTTTGCATCGAAGTGGACAAAACAACCAGATGGTGTACACCAGCAGAGTTCTTCTGTACAAAGGGACCTAGCCATTGGTCATCTTCAGCTGCATTATGGTTACTTATCTAGGATAAACTGCCTCATCCTATTAATGGATGCTAACTCCAAGATACACTGGTCTAGGGGCCATGCCACCACCACCCCTGGTCCAGGGTTGGGGTATTGTTGTCATGCTAGCTGTGACCCAGAGATCTCTTAGTGCTAACTGGAAGAGTGCACAAGGAGGCATAGGGTTTTACAGGAATCCCCTGGTTCAGATATATACATCATAGTTGAGCAAAGGGTGGCATGGGAGGTCTGTACTGAGAGCCAAGAGCCCGTGGGTTGTTATAATCATTGTGAAATGCATATACTGGTAATAGTTAAGGAATTTTGCATCTATACTAAAAAATGTCCATAAGGTCTAGGAATTAAGGCAGCTCACCCTTAAGACATGTCCCTTTCAGGCAGGTGATAACAGATGCTTCTCTTTCTGTCTGAGCATCTGAATACTGTATGCCTCAGACTGCATGCCTGTTTGCATATTGAGACAGATATCAATCAAAAGACTGTGAACTCTACAAGACAGAATAAACAGGAAAAACAATCAGCAATTAGGGGTGTCCCATTTCTGACTATGATCCTAGAATTAGTCTGGTATATCAAAGAAATGCACAATATGTTCCATGGAGAAGACAAGCCAACAGCATGTTTATCTTATGACAGGAGGGTCACTACCAGTGTGGCTGTAAAGCAGTGGTAAGGATTATTTAAAAAGAATAAGTCTAAGTTCTAGAATACCTGTTATGATTTTATTTTATATGTAACTACAGCATTTGTTTCCAGTACTTCTACTTGCTATTACTTGAACCTTGATGCTTTGTTCAATACACATACATTTGATTTCACTATAAATGTGTCTAAGTGGGTCTGTGTTAAGCAGAGCATCAGTCTGACTTGGAACTGGGAAGCTGGAGTGTACTATTCCTTTGGGAGCAGCAAATCTGTGAACACTGAGCATCCAGTGGATCAGGGACTGGACACTCCATGGAGACTCTCAGAAGGATCAAGGGCTGGAGTGTGCTCATCGCTAACCTTTTAGAATGACAACGGGGGCTGTGTAGGCCTATCGGGGGATGCTTGTGTTGCCCATGACCAGTGGAGTTGGGGGGCTGACACCTGGCAGGCACAGAGAAGTCTTCCTCATGTTAAGGGCAGGTAGTAGTAAGGTGCCTCACCAGCTTGTGTACCCCTGGTAAGCATAACATACATTAGCCAGCTGCCTTTGTATATCATTTGTGCATATATAAATATATATATATATACCTTGCCTGTATGGGACTGGATGCCATGAGATCAATAGGAATTAAAGTCAATGAGGTGTTGAAGTCAGCTGGATTTTAGATCACCTCTAAGGAAGTGCTCAGTACCTCACTGGACACAGTATTAGGTCCATATAGTCTGCTCCTGCTTCATCAAATCATCGGACTCTTGCCATTGATTGAATGGGAGCAAGATCAGGCCTGTTAGTAGCACAGAGGCTCTGGCAGGTTTCAGTGACAGATGTGAGATCTCCAGGAGAGTGCTTGCTGGGACCTCATAGAGGTTGGGAGCCACTGATCTGCAGAGGAGCTGCACTCTCGCAAAAAGAAAAATCCATGAAGATTTTAGCTAAAGATGTGCTGCATGTTATAGTTATTCTGGGCATGCAGCATGGAATTCTACAATTATTTTTTAACATGCTCATTTGTAAATCACCTTTAAACTCCACAGCAATAACGCTCTGCCATTCTCTTATATTGAACTATGGTGTGATGCTCTATTAAATGTGGGGACCATATATAATACTATTGATACCATTATTATAAAATTGCAATGAATCTTACAAGATATGCTATCAGTGGAAAGTTATGATTTTCTAAGTATGATCATCTTGTGTATATGTATGTGTCATCTTTGTGTGGTGAGTTATAAATATATGTGATATATCTGCATCCCAAATTTAGCATTTTTAGGTGACACTCCCAGACAGATTGGCATCAGCGCTATTGAGGGCATTCAACTGTACAATGAACCCATTGAGAGAAGTGAGGGGCTATGCCAATGTGACATGGCTGTGGACAGGGGACACCAAGAATTTTTCAATGCCTATGTGCTGTGAGTTTGTGTTTGGGGCAGAAGATGTAAATGCTGTATGGCAAAGGATATAAAAAGGCAGTTACATCTTCTTCATTTTGTCTTCAATCCTGCTTCCCACATCTGGAGTAACTTCTCTACAAACTGAAGTTTTAAATAAAGGTCTGATAGACCATCCAAGCTTTGGATGTGTTCCAGAGGGATTTTACAAGCCAGCAAACTTACGAATGCTGATAAGAACGAGATACATGAACTCTGAAGTCATATGTATGTATCTGATTGCTTTGACCATTTAACAACTCTCTTCTCTATCTTTTCTTTTATAATAAAAGGTTTAGTTTTAGATAGTAAAGGATTGGCAGGCAGTGTGGTATTTTGTGTAAGATCAAAACTAGTATTGATTTGGTAACGTGGCTGGCCCTTTGGAGAGCAGAAGAACATTTTGTATAGTGAATAGAGTTTTAAATAACTTCTCACTTTACTGGATCTATTTGCTGATTGGGAACCAGAGACTGAAATGCAATAAGGTGATTGTGTGATTTCTTTTTTTCAGCTTCTTGATAACCAGCGTAGTGGATCAGGATCACAGTATGTGACTGGCTGGTGCATCTAACTACAGTGTTAACCACCAGTTTTGGGAGAATCTAATGTCCTTTTTGCAGCCTGTGCTTACCTTGGAATTTTCAGTGTGGGCTACCATGGGCACCTTGAGTCACATTTGGGACAGCTATGAGGAAAATCAAATAAAAGACAGGAAAATAAGGAAATACAATTCACTATTGCTTTTTCTTCCACTACTTCTATTTCCTCAAGCCCTATAACATGATAATTAGAAATGCTTGCCTAAATTCTCCATCCTCCACCCATTAAATGGCATTTTTTCTTTCAGCGGGGAACATTTAGAATATAATGTTTCATCCCACCAGATGTGCAATAAAATTCATACTAATGTAGTTCTCTGAATTTAGCTTTGTCACCAGATGTACCTTAACCTAAGCAGAATCCAATGACAACAACCCACATTGCAAAATATATTTTCTCAGAGGAAGACATTTTGATGTTTAATGCACGGTGATAATTTAAGTACTTTTCATTTGTGTTTCTCTAGCCAACATAGTATTTTTTCTTTGCCTAGGCACTTAAACAGGGTTGATATTAACCAGCTTTTTGAATTACTCAGATGTACTTTCAGATAAGGTCTCAGTGTGTCATATAAATGAAGTACCATCAGAATACCTCTAAAATTGTCATTTTCTGAGCAGTCTAGGCGTGAGAACTGAAAAAGTGAGCATCTTTTTCACCAGGACTCTGAATGAGTTGACAACTTTTATACCATAAGAGGTGACATGCAATGGTATGTATTCATTTAAAATAAATCATTTCTGATTTTTTGGTTTTGTTCTAAGACTCATAGATTTTAAGGCCAGAAAGGACTATTAAAAATTGTCAACTCACTGGAAGGGCCCAGGCATCCCAAATGCTGGAGGCATCTGCAAGGAACATGAGAAGAAGAACCAAAACTATGGAATCCTAGCCTTCAGTTCAGAGAACCCACTCCATAGCCACTACTGCAGCCTAGGTCATTTATTATCCCCTGGAGTTTCTGTAAACATTGCCTCCCATGCCCGTAGTCCTGTCCCCACCCCCCACTTCTATAATATAGTTCTGTTTGCTCAAAGCCCACAGTGATATTATTTAGAAAAGTGTCTTGAAATCTCCCTTCATACTTATTCTGCTCCCTACAGTGATACTGACCAAGTTCACTAAGGAATATCCAGCTGTAAAATCTGCACTGTCACCCTGATTAATTCTGGACCAAGTTGCATATGAAATATTTATCCAAATGATTCCTTCTCCTCTAGCCTAATGTCTTTCAAATCTCTTTTATTCCTCATCATGTTCACTGTTATTATCATGAAATGTTAGAGGTCAAATGCTTTAGCAGACTGTTGCTTTAACAGGTATTGTGGGGCACTTGCCTACTCCCAGTGAACTCAGTAGGAGCGTTGCTACTGCTCTCAGTGAGAGCAGAACCTACCTGTCATCTAGCATCTGTATCAGACCTCAACAAAGATTCTAAAATGTGATATATAAGTATCTGATCTTCCTCGTGCTGACAGATGCTTCATGTTTTGCAATTCCAACTCCTAAATTAGAAAATAGGAGTTTATTGTCTAAAGTTGTCAAATTAAAATCGTCCAGGAATTGTCCAAAATCTATATAACTTTCTGGATTGCTAAGGATTGCTTTCTCATCTTTGTGTTTGCAAAAAGGCTTACATGTATGTCCAGTCATCATCTTAGTGACCCCACTGTATCTGATGAGATCAGTGTGGCTCAGGGGTGAAATACCTTTTGCTCCTGAATGAAATTTCATGGCTGATGAAAAGTGCCTGATTCTGACCTCACTTACATCAGTTTCACATTGATATAACTCCATTTACTTTGATTCAATGGAGTTGTTCAGGATTTATAGTAGATTAATTTAAAGCAGAATCAGAAAAGGAGAATCTAAACTCAAGGGCACTTAGGCAGGGTTTGTACCATTTAGGAGAACCACTTAAACCAACACAGATGTGGTGCTCAGCCAACAGAAATCATTTTTGGAGCCTAGGAATGGGAGACGGAGATGATGGTTCCACTGAAATAGTGCCCAGTGAGGAAAGACTTATTTCTGCAACACATCACAGATTTGTCCAATGTATCTGAGAAGGGCTGTTCAATTTTAATGATGAGGACCTATGGTTAATCTTTTGTATCCCTCATTTAAAAATATCTTATCTATGAGGAGTATCAGAGGGGTAGCCGTGTTAGTCTGGATCTGTAAAAACAGCAAAGAATCCTGTGGCACCTTATAGACTAACAGACGTTTTGGAGCATGAGCTTTCGTGGGTGAATACGAATACATCATGCATCTGATGAAGTGGGTATTCACCCACGAAAGCTCATGCTCCAAAACGTCTGTTATCTATGAGGAATCTATTTAAAAGATGACTTAAGCTGATCAAAAGCAGAAACTGGACTCTGATACGAATTCTTAGTTCCACAGATCAATGTTAGACCATCCATTTTCAGTTCTAATTGCTATTAAATGACCTTTCCTCTCTAACTCTCCTCCCCAATGCATCATTAGTTTTACCCTCCTGCTATATACCTACAATTGAAAAATTCCCTTCCTTCTCTGTTAAGGAAAAGATTTCTGATTTACCAAATTTACTTAGAGAAACTTTGTGGTGAATAAAAAGTAGTGCATCAGTAAGCTTTGACCCTCAGCAAAGATCACATCATTAGACAGTTTAAATAATGGATTTGCAGACTACCTAAGTCCAAAACCAGTTTAACAATCACTAAGATTAAAACTGAAGATAATTCCTGAAAAGTGATTCATTTCTAATTACTACAGAGTGTTCTAGCATTTTACGAAGGAAAAAAAATGAAATAATGGTTAGTTAACTCCGAAGTGCTTCCAAATTCTGTAAAACTGGAAGGGGGGAGGGGGAAAGCAATATGAATAGGTACAGAATAGGTACAGAAAATACACATGTATATTTACTTTGTGTTTCTCATGAAGTAGCAGAGGTAGCAGAGTAACATTATGAGTGATAGAATTAAACCAGTATTCAGCCTGAAATAAACTTAGATTTTTCTGAGGTCATGTGTTAGAATAGGTACAGAAAATACACATGTATATTTACTTTGTGTTTCTCATGAAGTAGCAGAGGTAGCACAGTAACATTATGAGTGATAGAATTAAACCAGTATTCAGCCTGAAATAAACTTAGATTTTTCTGAGGTCATATGTGCCCATCAGGTTTACTATCTTTTTTTAAAGGTCTAGAGCCCACATCCTCAAAAGTATTTAGGCATCTAACTCCTTAATGCTTTGGAGAAAATAACTGATCATCAGGATATGGAAGCTTTGGAAGAAAAAGGGTCTGGTATTTATATGTGATTGATTTATTTAGTATCCATTTTGATTTCATGTTAATTGCTTTGCTTTTAAAGTTTCAGTCAGTTATTTGATCATTCGATGCACAGAGAGGTTAAGCTAAATAATGTGCCCAATCAGCTAAGACTGTCTGTTAAAACTCTGATGGAGTTTGGCTTCCATATCATGTACTGGGCCATAACATGTGAAATAGATGTCTCCCTCTGAAAGCTTTGCTGTGAGAGAACAGCCTTTTTAAAAAAGCCTTAAGAGAAAAACAATAGAAACTAAAAAAGCAAAAACAAAAAATAACCCCACAAACCAGAAGGAAGAAATTTAAATGAGATTCTGCAATTCAAAAATGACCAAATCGGTTGGAGCTCACCTCAGTTTTAGGAATTTTTAAATGCTAACAGCTCAGATAATACAGTTTATGAACTGTTTCAGTTGATGAGAAATCCAGTCTGCTGAATGACAATCTAGTGACATAGCATTTCAGCAGTTGTTCTGGTACAAAATAGGCCTTGACAGGAATGCATCAGCTCAAACCGATAGCAAGCAATAATGCTTACTTTGTGATCAATTGACACTAAAGCAAAATCTTGGCAATCTCCTATATTATTTAGAGAAGCAGTGATCAAAGGAAAGAAGATACAAAGAGCTAGCAGTTTCCCATATTCTGCACTGATGCACAGAATGTCAGTAATGGCGAACACAATTACTACCAAGGAGTGCTCGAGAGATGCTTTTAAACCTCACATTTATAAATCTTTGCTGAAAGTTAGAAGCAGAGGAGTAAAAGGAAGCCAAACAACATTCAGGTTCCTGCTACTATTTATGGTGGTTTAATTATACCAATACTTTTTCTAGCCTAATGATGCTTTCTCAATACTTTGCTTTTTATGTAACCATTGAATGTGCAGTCAATTACCATATAATTACACTGCCATTTTATAATACGGTTAAGATCTGATTTTCTAAACAATGCACTCTGCATTCACATGAAGCAGGAGACATATACTCTGGCCATTTCCAGCATGCAATATAAGAGAGAGCACCAGTGAGAAGTTTCCTGTTTTTCTGGTTTCAACCCGAGGCCTTTTCTGAACTGGGGATTTGCCCTGATTCTTTTCGCTGGTGATCAGCTGATGATAACCTTTAGTGTAGACAGGGTAAACAACTGTAAGCTTTGTTTGGCACTGGTCCATCTCATATGGATTTCAAGCAGGGGAAAGCACCACTAGTGTAAATTGTGACTTTGCATGTCTATGATAAGGGTTGTACCAATGCAGCTACATTGGTGTCTGGCCCTCAATGGCTGAAATCAGAGCAATCCTCAACATAGACAAGGCCAGCATCCCCTGTATTAGCACCAGCATCAGCATGTTGCATGATTGCTACTATGCACAGAAACCCCACAAAGGCAGGAATTGGCTATAGGCTAAGGTTTTAAAACAGAATGGCCTAAAGTGAAGGATGGAAAAGAAGCTTTTTGCTAGTGGGCTGACTGAGTTGGGCTGGCAGGGTTGAGTTTTGCTTGGATGGTTGCTTGTTAATGCTGCTTGGAAGTATTATGTTGTAACATTATTTGTTAGGGTGCCTGAAAACTTTGTACTGGCATCTTTTTACTGTTGAAAACTAACTAAATAAATGCAACAATATTAGTCTCTGAAATTTATGTTTAGGCACTTAATTAAATATCCTTATTTTCCATAGGAGATGTTGTGTGTTCAGCACTTTTGAAAATTAGGCCCTTTAGGTTCCTAAAGATGGTTTTAGGAACCTAACTTCCACCACACATTTTTGAAAATCTTTGTGTAGTGTGTTGCTGTATAGCGATAATAGGAGGATGGCAGATTGACTGATGCAGGCTGTAAAAGAGATGCTAGAGATGAAGGAAATAAGGATGCTGGCCCAGGTACATAGGGTCAAATATTGGCTTTTCCACTCTTATGAAAAAGTCCTATATGGAATCTGTTCCATAAACCTAGTAATTTCTGTTGCCTTTCTCTGCACCTTTTCTGACCTTTTCCGATCTTTTCCAATATTTTTTGAGGTGGCATAACCAAAACACATACCGTATTCAAGGGATGGTCATACCATGGATTTATATAGTGAAATTGTGATATTTTCTGTCTTTTTATTTATCCCTTTCCTAATGGTTCCTAACATTCTGTTAGTTTTTTGACTGCCACTGCAGATGTTTGTCTGTTACAGCTATCCCCCTATTCCATTTTGTTTCTTACACGTGTCCCCATACTCCATTTTGTTTTTGTTCTCCTCCTGTGGCCGCCCTGCCCTGGCTGTTAAGTTGGGTACCAGGGCCACTGCCCTTCTCAAAGGGAGGGCCCCTTGAGTTGTTTAACAAGAGCCACTGCCCTTCTCAAAGGGATGGCCACTTGTGCTGCGTGCTAAATGGGACCACTGCCCTGTTCGAAGGGTTAGTCCTGTTGTCACCTCGTTGAACCTGGGCTCGGTGTAGGGCAGGCAATGTCCAGAGCTGCAAGACCTATTGTGTGTTTAAGATCCTGGGCATGAGTCATAGGCCTCATGTGCTTTTGAGTCACCTATTGCACAGGACTCTGCCCAGACATGTTTCTGTGCTTAACCTGCAGTTTTTCCCTGTGCCTCCTCCCCTGTGACAGAGGGAGCCTATCAGGATTACTGGCGGGAAACTGCCTGAGTTTGCCTTTAAAAACAGACATTTTTGGAACAAACATCAGCAAGGTTCCTGCATTGCTGCCTGGTCTGATCAGCCAGGGGTTCTGGGGGGGTCCTTTCTCCACTCTCGTTTTATTTTTTGAGTGTACCCCCGTTTTTTGAACCCCCTCCCCAGGAAGAACGAATTGCTACCTGAAAGATCTGCTGATTATTGAGACTGTACAGAGCCCTCCTTGCTTCTTCTGATGTTGTTGCTGCTTCTGCCTTTGCTGTTGCCTTGGGGACTGGTAAGTATCCCTCTGTGAAACTTTCCCTACTTTTATTTTATTACTTTAGCTGCTGGCTCTGTTTCCCCAGCACACAGACTCAAGCTAAACCTTGGTCTCTGTCTTAAAACCTCTCTTAAACTCCGCAGCGCTTTGCCGCTAAAAATAAGTTTGTGGCGCTGCTAAGCTCTGCTCCTGTGGGCTTTGCCTCGGGGCTCCCAGCTTTCAGTTGTATCCCTTGGCTTCATCCACCATCCCTTGGCTGCCTTGGGAGCTGTATCCTGGGCACATACCACTCTGCCCTCTGTAACTTCCCCATAGCATAAGGTGCACCATAGGTTTTGGTTTTTTTAGTTTAATAAGTCATAGTTTGTTAAGATTGTAGAGCTTGTAAGTTCACCTGCCTTGTTATAGTTTACTGTTTTGTTGCTCTGTATAGTTACTTGTTATAGTTTTGCTTAGAATTATGATATTTGTTGTTTTGCCTAGTCTTTGGTTAAGATAGATAAGGTTTTTGCTGCTTAAATTCGTCTTCCCGCTGTCCCGATCTCTCCCTGAACTTTCCCATGTCTGTTTTTCCCCCGCTCCAATCTCCCCCTCTGTGTGCTTCTCCGTGTCTCCTTCTTATAACTCCTTGCTGCTTCCCCCCTCCACGCATCTGCATCACCCTCCGAACTCCCCTAACCCCTTGCTGCTTCTCCCCCTGTGAAACTTCCCAAACACTTTGCCGCTTTTTTCCCCTTTGTTTTTGGTGTTCCCTTGTTGCTTAAACCTCTCTCCAGCCCTTCTTTACACTTCTCCGCTGCCCCTCCCCTACCAAAGATCACCATCACACTGCTCCATTGTACTTACCTTGCAGGGCTTCAGAGTCCCTCGCTGCTTCCAGCCGCACTCTCCTCTCATCAGTTGCCACTAATCATTCACTCCTCTCCCCCTCCTGTTCCTTGACAGATTATCTGCTATCCTAGCCTCACAAATTAAGTCATTACTTTTTTTTTATACCGTTACATTGCATAAATTCACTTATATTCACATTTTACTTGTAATTATAACATCCCATTGGTTGCTTCCACTTTTCTAATATACTTTGTAGTTGCATTGATACCATTGTGTTACATTGTGTATAAGGCCACCAACCACCTAATACATTCTATCTAAGATTGTTGACCATTTTATATAGAAGCGACCATTTTATTTTGCATTTCTTTTTGATACGCTTATTGACTGTACTGTATCCCATTGTGCTGAACCCCACTTACTGTACCCCACTGTTAGAACTCCCTACACTGTTCAATAAGAAGAACCCCCCCATCATTGTCTATTGTAAACACCCTATACACCCCATCCCATCGTATTTCATTGTTAAATTCCCACCATTTCCTTTTTCCTTTAATAAAGAAATTAATTGGCACCCTACCTGTGTGGTAATTGCTCCCCAAGATCCCATATACCTGCAGGCAGGGACAATGTTATCAAAGAACTATCCACAGTGACTCCAAAATCTCTTTCTTGAGAGGTAACAGCAAATTTAGACCCTATCATTTTGTGTGTATAGTAAGCTTATTTTTCCAGTGTGCATTACTTTTCACTTAACATTGAATTTCATCTTCCATTTTATTGCCTGGTCACCAAATTTATAACTCTTCTCAGTCAGCTTTGGACTTAATCATCTTCAGTAATTTTGTATTGTCTGCAAATTTTGTCACCTCACTATTCACCTTCTTTTCTGAATCTGAATATGTTGAACAGCATAGGTCCCAATACACATCCTTGGAGGACACCACTCTTTAACCACTTCTGTATTGTGAAAACTGACCATTTACTCCTACTCTTTGTTTCTTATCTTTTAACCACTTACTGATCCATGTGTGGACCTTCCTTCTTATTCCATGACTGATTAGTTTGCTTAAGAGCTTTTAGTGAGGAACCTTATCAAAGGCTATCTGAAAATATAAGTACATGATATCCACTGGATCACATTTGTCCACATGTTGTTGACTTTCTCAAAGAATAGATTGGTGGAGGCATGGTTTCCTTTTACCAAATCTGTGTTGAGTCTTCTCCAACATATTACTTTTATCTATGTGTCTAATAGTTCTGTTCTTTAATATAGCTTTAACCAATTTTCCTGGTACTGAAGTTAGGCTTACCGGCCTGTAATTGCCTGGCTGTATTCTGGAGCCTCTTTCTTTCTTTCTTTCTTTCTTTTTAAATCAGCATTACATTAGTTACCTTCCAGTCATCAGTCTGTTACAGAGGTTAATTTAAACAATAGGCTTCATACCAGAGTTTGCAATTCTGCAATTTCATATTTGAGTTCCTTCAGAATTCTTGGGTGAATATCAGCTGGTCCTGGTGACTTATTACTGTGATGAGGCATTCGCCCCACACTGTCATCTAAGGGTTTAACAGAGCTCTAGGGAGGCTACACAGAAGGCAGACAATTAGAGAAGGGCTAAGAGGAGCAGACAGTCAGGGCCTGGTAGGCTCATATAAAAAGAGCTGTAGGGCAAAGCAAGGTCAGTTACTCCCTGGAGCTTAAGGAGGGAGGCCGTGCCTGGCAGACAGAAAGAAGGTAGCACCCTGGACAGAGCAGGGACCAGAGCATCTAGAGAGAGCTCCTGGCTGTCTGCTGGGATTTTCAGGCTGAGGCCCTGAGGCACGAGTGAAGAGGGTGCTGGGGCAGTGAGGAAGTGTCCAGACAATTGGCTGCAGTTGCCACTGGGGAAGTGGTGAGAGAGTTGGACTACCACACTCACCCCTGGAAGGTAGGAGCACAGATCATGACACAGCTGGAGGGCTGTGTCATGAAGAGGACTCTGTGGTCCTTGGAGTGACGTGGGTCCAGAAGCAAACATGACAGTGGGCTAGGCACCATGAGGAGAGGCACCATCTGCAGAGCTAATCCCCAAGATGGCCAGCAGGAGGTGCCAATGTGGTTAATGGAGCCTTATTACAATTACTCTTTAATTTATCAATGTGTTCCAAAACCTCCCCTATTGACACTTCAATCTGGAACAATTCCTCAGCTCTGTCATCTAACAAGGATGACTCGGATGTGGGGCTATTCTCCATATCATCTGCAGTGAAGGATGATGGAATAAATTCATTTAGCTTCTCCTCTATGACTTGGTCTTCCTTGAGTGCTCCGTTAGCAAATTGTCCAGTAGCCCCACTGGCTATTTGCCAGGCTACCTGATTCTGATGTACTTAAAAATGTTTTGCTGTTAGTTTTTGTATCTTTAGCTAGTTGCTCCTCAAATTCTTTCTTAGTCTGCCTTATTATACTTTTTACATTTGACTTCCCAGAGTTTATGCTTCTTTCTATTTTCCTCACTAGGATTTGACTTCCGAATTTTTACCTTTAACAACCTCTTTTACTTAGCCATGGTAGTGTGTGTGTGTGTATGTATATGTGTATATATATAAATATACATACATACACACACACACATATATATATATATATGGCTTCTCTTACTGTGTATTTTAATTTGGGGCATTTTTGTGTAGTTCCTCCTTTTTAAGCTAAATGTTAAGGTGGTGGGTTTCTTTGGCGCTTTCCCGCTCCCATAATGTAAGATTTAATTACATTACAGTCTTATTACTGAGTGGTTCAGCTATAGTCACCTCTTGCACCAGATCTTGTGCACCACTTAGGACTAAATCAAGAATTGTCTCTTGTCTCTCCCCTTATGGGTTCAAGGGCTAGCTACTTCAAGAATCAGTTATTTATAATGCCTAGAAATGTTATCTCTGTATCCCTTCCTGAGGTGACACACACCTAGTCAATATAAGGATAGTTAAAATCCCCCATTATTGTGTTTTCTGCCTTTGCAGCCTCTATAATCTCTTTAAGCATTTCACAATCACTGTCACCATCCTGGTCTGGGGGTCAGTAGTATATTCTGACTGCTATACTCTCATTGTTCAAGCATGGAATTTCTATCCTTAGAGATTCTATGGTACAATTTGATTCATGTATCAGTGAAGGATCTGGCTCAGAGTGTAAAATTTAGCCAGAAAAGACCCATTACAATTATTACCTGCAGTATATTTTCCAGAGTTTTTTTTCCATGCAGTGGGGATTTCACCAATTCCCTTGGGAGACTTTTCAACAGCCTAACGGATCTTGCTATCAGGGAGTTAATCATCCTTATAGTAGCAGGAGACAGCAGATTCTACAGTGGTGGGTGAGTTGCAGCTTATAGATTTTCTGGCAAATGTAGTCTGAGCATTAGAATAGGCTGCTACTGTTCTAGTGTCTTTTTGGTGTCTGAAGATCAGATGTGACAGTGGACATGGAAATGCTGCTAGAGAAATACTGCCAGCTACAGCAACAATAGTTGCTAGAATATCAAAAGTGACATTTTCATTTGGGGCGATCTTTCTTTTAGTAGCATTGCAAACTCTCCAAGAGACCATCCTTCACTAGTTTCTTTTGTACAAGGAGGACATTGTTTTCAATTTTTATTATTAATAATAATCATTAGGATTGTTCCTTGAAAAATCATGGGGAGAAATTCTATACTTTTAGAATCTTTCACTCAAGTGCTTAAAAATATTTAATACAGAACCCACAGGTTAACCAGTCATTATTGCTGCCAAAGGGAAAATGTGGGTACTAAAATGTGCTGAAATTAAATTTTACTGCACTTTAAAACTCAGGAGGAACTTACCTCACTGCCAGTGTTATCAACTTTTCTGATTTCATCACAAGCCTATGATGGTTGGTGTTTCCCTTAAAATCTTAGCTCTAGGATCATCAGAGTACCCGATAACCTGAACTTTCATTTTTAAAAATGTAAGTTTCTAGCCCTCATAGTTGTGAAGAAAAGCTTGAAAACATGAACCCTACCATCTTGAAAACCAGGAGGCAAATAAAAACACCGCAAAGATATATATATTTTTTAAATCTCCCAATTTTAAAACCAATCATGATTTTGGGGGGCCCTGATGCATGGTTTTTGAATGCTTGCAGTTGGCAATACTGTATTATATTTCATTTACTTGGCACAGGCACTATGGAGTTAATCCTGCTCCTTTCTCTGAAGGTCCAAGCACCCTTTGGCTGAAGACCCCATGAAAGCCTACTTTTTTAACAAACGGAGTGAAGTTTGACTGTGGTAACCAAATCCTTTCTCTTATGAGAAGGTCCTTGTGTGTAGTTCTGGGGAGAGGTTGTGACTGGAGGTTCAACCACTATATAAATCCTGAAATCTTTCTTCCTGCGGAGTGGGTGCTAGGGCCAACTTCAAGGAGCAGCTATACTTCTGCTCTATGGCCTAGGAGGAATGATTCCTCCCTTTCTTCCCCATCTAGAGATCTCCAGTACCCAACTCTGTTTTACTAGGTGATAGGGAGAAGATATGCCTGCATCTGAAGTGAAAGTGTATAACCCACATTATTCAGGTAAAAGTGAGATTTTGTAGTTACATAACCCTTGAGAAGTACATGATATTTCCAGAATCAAAGATTAATGAATTATAAGAATATAACAGTGTGGATTTTGGAAACAGCCTGGTTTTACCACGAGTTTCTGTTCAGGTGTTTAATCTCTTAAATATGTGTGTAAAATTAATGGGTTAAATGATCACCCAACATATAGTTACTTTTGTTTCTTTTACCAGCTGTAACAGCAGGTAGCAATCTCAGTCTACCTTGAAGGCATCATCCATTATAAATTACTTGCTTTCAATCATGAGTGAATTTATAATGAAGGAAAATCACCAGGGAACCCCAATACTGTTCTCTCTGCAAGAATATACCACAAGCGCCTTGAAATTATCAGCGTTTTCAAAATATCAAAATCTACCTATTGTGTATGCAAGTTGGTTTCCTCAGGAGGATCTGAAGGTAACTAAACATAAAGTCTTCCTTGATCACTGACCTTGGCAAGGACGTTTGTACCAGGCAAGCTCTAACCCTCAGAGGCAGTGATTCAGGATATTATACCACTGTAAAGGTTTCATCTACCCTACAGTACCTTCTGGGCCATCATTTAAACCATATCAATCTCTGCCACTACCCCAGACTGCAGCTGTAATAACCCTGTGTATGAACAATAGCTTCCACTGAAGCTGTATTGCTACTCCACAGCCAGCCTTTAGGGGTTGTGCAAGAATGATGTATATATACTTCATTTTTCCATGGAGACTGAGAGCATCTCATTAGCAGTCCTCTAGCACCTCAAACCATTAGAACAAAGCTGAGTCCCTAGGTCTGTTTAAGATACAAGTCTGCCATTTGCATAGCATATTTAAATACTAGGCAAGCCTCACTCTGGCTGCTGTAACTCTGTGTTACAGGTACATGATCCTAATGCAGTGTGTGTGGGGGGGTTAAAAATTAATATTGTATTTTTCTTGTTAGTGGGGATTCAATATATTGCAAATAAACTAAAAGTTGGTTTTTCCGCATCACTTCTGAGCTCTATGTGATTAGTTTGCTGCTAACTTTTCAGCATAATCAGAATATGTATAATCTGAAGGTCCTGGAGTCTGCTGGGAAAATTGGCTGGAGGGATCTAATTGAGCACTAATGCTTTTTCTCATAATAGGACCCACAGTATGAAATGTGTCTGACTGATGTTCTCTGCATGTGATGTGTGCCTATGTTTGATAAGCATAAATTGCATAGCACTACCCTAAAATTATTTACTTTTATCAAATCTTCTAACCTCCCCTGGTGATGTGAATTATGATGCAGAGGTGATTACTTAATTTGCAAAGCGAGAAGTCTTTAAGCAGTCTTACATTTTAGTGTATTTATGTTGAAATAATTGTACCACAATTAAAATATTACAATACAAAAGAAATGGTTTCAAAGGTGACACAATTCTTACAAATGGGTGATGATTTTTTTGGTGGTAGGCTATAGCTAAAATTCTACCTTCATCTCTTTGATCTATGAAAACACCATGTAGCTAGATTGGAAGCCAGAATAGTAAAAGCTTTTCACTCATTTAGACATCTTCAGGCGGGTTGAAAGAAGAAAATATGGACAATAACAAAAGCCCTGCTTGTTAGAAATAAGACTTTGTTTATTTAGATTCTCTCTACTAGCAACTCTTGCACGTGGTCACTTGCGAGTATGTCACAGTCAGTCTGGATGTCAGCCTCAGTATTCTGATGAGCCACTCCCCACTTTCTTCTTTTAACTAGCTTTTTAAAGCTATGTCTGCACTGAAATTAGACACCCATGGCTGGCCTGTGCCATCTGACTTGGGCTTATGGGGCTTGGACTGAGAGGATGTTTTATTGCGATGCAGACATTTGGGCCTGGGCTGCAGCCCAAGCTCTGGGACCCTCACAGGGTCCTAAAGCCTGGGCTTCGGCCTGATCCTGAATGTCTACACTGCAATTAAACAGCCCCTTAGTCTGCTGACCATGGCTCATTGCCTTTCGGGGAGCTGGTTTTACTGCATTGCCGTAACTGGGTGCTAATGTTGGCAGGAGACAAATCTAAGAGTAGATTCACGCCAACTAGATCAATGTAAGATGGATTATGTCAACCTAACTTTGTAGTGTAGACCTAGCCCCTGTATTCTAGCTACATATATTTTTTCTGTACTATATTGTTTCCTAGAATTACTTTGTAAGGAACATACAAGGATTCATGCATCCTGTGATTGCAAATTTGATTTTTCTGAAAAATATGTTAAAGAAAAAAAAGGGAGAGGACAAAACAAGAAGACAGAACCTAAAAGTGCTGTCACCATATTCGTGTTAATTAATATGCAGCACTGGTTAAGGTCAAGGCAAATTTGCAGCATCAGTGGGATAGAAAATTAAGTGGTCCCTCTTTTACTTAAAAACCACCACAATGCAATATTCTCTGAAGTCAGGAATACAGATTAGTCATTCTCTAGAAGGTGTAGATGTCATGGGATTTTCAAAATTCCTAGTCTTCTTTGAATGGAATCAATGCATGCAGAATTTCTTGGTCATTTATTTTACTGGAATATTTATCTGCACTTTATGGCCTCATCGCTATAGTAGTTGAACATCTCACAAATATTAATGAATTAAGCTTTGACCTATCACTATTCCAAGAAGCCTGTTACAATTATTTAGTCTCTGGCAGAATGAAAACTGGTTGATTGCTGCAAAACAGTGTTCAAGAATAGTTGCTTGAATTTCAAATAGCTGTTTGACCCAACCATAATCTGCAGAGCATCCAATTAACTTCTGGCCTGGGTTTAAGATATTGTTTTTACCCTTAACTCATCTTCAATGATACTAAAATCATCTTCCCAGAATTCTAGAACAGAATTACATGAAATTACTATATAACGCAGATTGTAGTAAATTTTACTCATGTTCCTGAGGCAAGTCATCTCACTGAAAGCCATGTCAGTGAAGTCACTGAGTAAGTGAACATCATTATGAGTAAAAAGGTACCAGAATCTGGCCCACAGTGATTAGACTTTGATTATTATGAACTAAATTCATTTGATTTATTACTCCTTATTAAAATTGGCTTCAGTGTAGCTATGTTGAGTTCTTCCAGTTGAGGATCTGTTTTCCTCTATTAAAATTCATATGTGTAATTTCATTATCAAAATCATAAACATTTTCCTAATTATTTTAATTATTAGTTTAGTTAATAAAATTTATAAAATTCATACAAAGTTTGATTAATTGAAGCAACATGGAATCCAACTAATGTATGTGAAATGTTGTCATGGTTAATTAAAAATTAATGGTTGTGTTTTGTAACCTGTTATTCTCACAAAAGTGTTTCGCTCCTTATGATTTATGTCAGTTATAATAAAGAATATCTCTTCCATAGTGCTGCAGGTTTTATATTGGCCAGTGATTCAGCTCAAAACTTTTCTCTCTGACTCTTGTATGCAGATAATATTTGTGTGTGGGAGATGGCCATTCCGCTGTCCAATACACCAGGGACCACCATTTCTAAAAAAGCATACATACTTGGCTGCCTGTGTCAGTGCTGTGAGTACTTACCAGCATTGCTTGAGTCAATGCAAACTACAGTGAACCATTGATAGGTATCCCATTGTGCCACGCACAGCCGTATGGTGCAGTGTCTTTTAGGAAATTTTCACAATGTATTGTGGGATAGAAATGACTCACCCAGGAATCTCTGGGAGCTTGTCATCAAATTCCCACCAAGCAACTTTCTCCATCCCATAATGTAAACCATATTCTATAATTTTTACACCTTTTTCTAAAGCTCACCAACCCATGTGGCACTTTTCAATGTCCGCCTTCTCAGACAGAAGCATGAAGCCCAGACACCTCTGAACTATTCTCATGGACATTGCAAAAACAGAACGCAAAATTCTCCAGTATTATCAGTCTTGGGAAGTACCACAACAACAGGGGACATGAGTTCTTGGAGGACAGATTGCTAGGGATACAGCAACAAAGAATTCAAGGTTGTTAGTGGCATTCACAGAGCAATTGTAAGTGGTGGATCACTGTTTTCTGGGCAGAGAAACAAGCACTGACTGGTGGGATCACATTGTAATGCAGGATTGATGCAATGAGCAGTGGCTACAGAACTTTAGTATGTGAAAAGAAACATTCTTGAATCTGCAAAAAGAACAGGGATACTTGTGGCACCTTAGAGACAAACAAATTTATTTGAGCATAAACTTTCGTGGACTGCAGCCCACTTCATCAGATGCATGCAGTGGAAAATACAGTAGGAAGATAGATATATATATAGATAGATAGATATAGAGAGAGAGAACATGAAACAATGGGTGTTACCATACACATTATTTGGAGAGTGATCAGTTAAGGTGAACTATTATCAGCAGGAGAGAAAAAGAACTGTTTGTAGTGATAATGAAAATGGCCCATTTCCAGCAATTGACAAGAAGATGTGAGGAACTGTGTGTGTGTGTGGGGGGGGGAGGGCAGGAATAAACATAGGGAAATAGTTTTACTTTGTGTAATGGCCCATCCACTCCCAGTCTTTATTCAAGCCTAATTTAATGGTGGCCAATTTGCAAATTAATTCCAATTCAGCAATCTCTCATTGGAGTCTGTTATATCTTCCTACTGTACTTTCCACTACATGCGTCTGATAAAGTGGGCTCTAGCCCACGAAAGCTTATGCTCAAATAAATTTGTTAATCTCTAAGGTGCCACAAGTACTCCTGTTCTTTTTGCAGATACAGACTAACATGGTTTTATTCTGAAACCTGATTCTTGAATCTGTGTGCTGAGCTTGCTCCAGCCTTCCAGTGTGTAGACACCAGATTGAGAGCTGCTTTGATAGTGGAGAAGTGAATAGTGCTCATACTTTGGAAGCTTGCAAAGCCAGAATACTATTAGTCAGTTGGAAATCATTTGGGAAATTGGAATGTCCACTGTCATGCAAGTGCGTAGAGCCATTAATCGTCTCCTGTTTCTCTGGACTGTGACTCTTGGCAATGTGCATGACATAAAGGGTGGATTTGTAGCCTCGGGGTTCCTGAACTTAGGTGGGGCAGTAGATGGCACATATACCCCTATTTTGGCACCCACCTACCTTGCTACAGAGTACATCAATAGAAAGGGTTGTGCAAGCCATGGTGCATTACTGGGGATGCTTCATCAGTATCAATGTGGGCTGGTCAGGAAAGGTTCAAGACACTTACCTCTTTAAGAACATAGGACTGTTCAGAAAGCTACAAGCAGGGATATTCTTTTGCTACTGGATCTCATTGAGAAAAGTATCCCAATGGTTACAGCTGCCTGTTGAGTCCTGCAGAATATCTGTGAGGCAAAGCTGCTGCCAGGGTCGGGGGCGGAGGTGGAGTAGCTGTCTGCTGACTTTGAACAGCCAGACACAAGAGCCCAACTTGGAGCTATTCAGTTGAGCGAGGTGTTGAAAAAGCACTTTAGTGGTCATCCACAGTAGTGTGCTGCGTTAGAGAATTCTCTGGGCTTGGAGCTTTGGAACTGTGTAGGGCTTTCTGTACATGTATAAATCTGATTGAGAGATTTATTGTATTATGTGGTGCTTGCTGTGCATTTATATTTACATATGCTTTGAGTGCCACTGTGTAGTCTGCAATATGTGTTATGAATTAATGAAGATCATTTTATTCTCCAAAAATAGAACTTTATTGAGTGGGAAAACCAGTGCCAAAACAAAACAATAACAACAACAAACCCACAACGTGCAAAAAACCACAGGCAATAAACCTTTAAGATAAATTAGCAGAGTGCAACTTTAAAATTGGAAAGGAAGTAAACATTTCTGTCCATTTCAGCGCACAACTGTAGTCCATTGTGCCTTCACATACACCAGCTGTGGTTCTCCCTACAGGTCAATGTATGTGAAAGTGTGTTTCATGCAGTGGTAGAGGTAAGGATGTGGCCTGTGATGCTATGCGGTATGTTGGGGAGTGTAGGCAGCTGCAAACATGGAGTTCTCCAAGAAGCGAAAAAGAGAGTCCAGGATTTTTGGACATGTAGGTCAACATAGAAACTGCAGTATTTGGGTTTTTCTGACAGAGAAGACTTGCTGTGTCTTGATGCCTGTCATGTACCTCTTGTACACAGTAGGTTTCAGGAGTACTGTTAGCAGCTCAGGCTCTTGTACCACAAATGGACTGGCTACAGAGATTATTTTGTGTAGAGATACACCAGATATGTCTTCCATGAGATTCTTTAATGCACTGCCAGGTATGGCTGTTCTCGGCTCAGATAAGGGAAGCAAGAGGGAAATCAGTGGGGGAAATCTGCTCAACATCTTAGATGTCTATACACAAATGTGAGTAGTGTGGGGAATGAATAGAAAGAACTGGAAGTATTAGTGCATAAGCTAAATTATCACTTAATTGGCATCACAGAGACTTGGTGGGATAAGTCTCAAGTCGGGAATATTAGTATACAGGGAATGGCTTGTTGAGGAAGGACAGGCAGGGTACAAAGTGAGGAAGTGTTGCATGATACATCAAGAATATATACACTTGTTCCAAGGCCCAGAAGAATGTGGGAGACAGATGAGTTGTGGGACTCTGAGTAAAGATAAAAGAGGTAAACAATATGGGTGAGATCATGGTAGGGGTCTATTCTAGACCACAAATCAGGAAGAGGAGGCGAAGGAGGCATTTCTAGAAAAAATAAAAGGAATATCCAAAACACAAGACCTGGTAGTGGTGCGGGACTTTAACTTCCCAGATATTTGTTGGAAAAGTAATACAACGAAAAACAAAATTTCCAGTAAGTTCTTGGAATATATTGGAGACAATTGTTTGTTTCAGAAAGTGTACAAAGTAACCAGAGGAGGAATTGTGTAGCAAACCTGAAGGTGGAAGGTAATTTGGGTAACAGGAAAGATAGATTTCATATTTCTAAGGAAAGGAAGGAGTGAGAGCAGTAGAATAATAACAATGGACTTAAAAAAAATCAGACCTTAACAAACTCAGAGAACTGGTAGGTAAGATTCCATGGGAAGAAAATCTTAGGAGAAAAGGAGTTCCAGAGAGCTGACAGTTTTTTATGCAGACAATATTAAAGGCAAAACAGCAAACTAGCCTGATGGAAAGGAAGGATAGGAAGAGTAGGAAAAGGTCAATATGGATCTATTGGGAGTTCTTTAATAATCGGAAAATTAAAAAGGAATCCTACAAAAAGTGGAAACATGGACAAAAAGTGGAAACATGGACATGCTACGGAGGAGTGCAAAAGAACAGTACAAGCATTTAGGAACAAAAATCAGAAAGGCTAAGGCATAAAATGAGGCCCCTAGCAAGGGACATAAAAGACAATAAGAAGAGGTTGTTTAAATACATTAGGAGCAAGAAAAAGATGAAGGAAGGTCCAGGAATGAAAACTAATAGCTGAAGACATCCAGAAAGCCGAGGTATTTGATGGCTATTTTGCTTCAGTCTTCACTGAAAAGGTTAATGGTGACCAGATATGAACACATTATATTAAGAAAAAGACAGAAGGAATGCAAGCCAAAATAGGGAGAGAATAGGTTAAAGAAGCTTTAGACAACTTAGATGTATTTGGGGCCTGATGAAATTCATTCTAGGGTATTTAAGGAACTAGCTGAAATAATCTTGGATCCATTAGCAATATCTTTGAAAAGTCCTGGCAGACAGGTGAAGTCCTAGAAAACCAAAGAAGGGCAAACAGAGTACTTCAAAAAGGGAAACAAATAGAACCCAAGCAATTTTAAACTAGTCAGCCTAACTCTGATACCTGGAAAGATACTGGAACAAATGATTAAACAATCGATTTGTAAGCATCTGGAGAATAATAGGGAATAGTCAGCATGGAATTTGTCAAGAACAAATTATGCCAAACCATCTTAATTTTCTTCTTTGACAAGGTTACTAACCTAGTGTATGTGTATGTGGAGGGAGGGGGGAGCAGTAGATGTGATATATTTTGATTTTAGTAAGGCTTTTGGCACAATCTCACATGATATTTTCAAAAAGCAAACCAGAGAAATTGGTCTAGATGAAATTACTAAAAGGTTGACACACAACTGGTTGAAAGACCATACTTAAAGAATAATTTTCAATAGTTTGCTATCAAAATTCAGAGAGAGTATCTACTGGCATCCCGCGGAGATCAGTCCTTGTTGTGGCACTATTCAGTATTTTCATTAATGACTTAGATAATGGAATGGAAAGTATGCTTATAAAATTTGCAAATGACACCAAGTTGGGAGGGGTTGCAAGCACTTTGGAGAATAGGATTAGAATTCAAAATGACTTTGACAAATAGGAGAATTGGTCTAAATTCACCAAGATGAAATTCATTGATGATAAGTGCAAATTACTTTACTTAGGAAATAAAAATCAAATGGACAACTGCCACATGGGGAATAACTGGCTAGGGGTAGTACTCCTGAAAAGGATTTGTGGTCATGGTGGATCACAAATTGAATATGCCGCTGCAAAAAGGCTAATATCATTTTGCGGAGTATTAACAGGAGTGCTGTACGTAAGACATGGGAGGCAATTGTCCCACTATACTCAGGATTTGTGTGGCCTCAGCAGCAGTACTGTGTCCATTTCTGGGTGCCGCACTTTAGGAAAGATGTGGACAAATTGGAGAGAGACCAGAGGAGAGCAAGAAAAGTGATAAAACATTTAGGTTTAGTGAAGAAAGGTTAAAAAAACAGGCATGTTTAGTCTTGAGAAAAGAAGACTGAGGGGAGACCCAATAGCAGGCTTCAAATATGTTAAGAGCTGTTATAAAGAGGACTGTGTTCAATTGTTCTCCATGTCTGCTAATAGTAGGACAAGAAAAGATGGACTTTATCTGCAGCAAGGGAGATTTAGGTTAGATATTATAAAATCTAACTACAAGGGTAGTTAAGCTCTGGTATAGGCTTCCAAGGGAGGTTGTGGAATCTCCATCAATGGAGGTTTTTAAGAACAGTTTGGACAGACCCCTTTCAGGGATGATTTAGGTTTGTTTGGCTCTGCCACAGTGCAAAGTACTGGAGGGACTTCTGGAGGACCTACTAGCCCTATATTTCTATGATTCTATGCTACACATAGTGCCACCTAATGGGTAAACATAATACGGTTTAATATTTCATTACAGTGCATTTTCCTTTCATTATCCTATTCCTGGGCCTGTCTTCTCTTTCCTTCTCAATACAGTTAGTCATATTGGCCCTCCAAGCCCTTTGTTCATGATCTGATGCAGTACTGGCTTACAGGATCTTGCTGAACATGTCCTCCCTAGTCCTTTCTCCTCCTCAGGATCAGGCATTCTGTGGGTGTGGAGAGGACACCTCTCAAGGTCACCATGCCAGAAGCTGCTGATAAAAACAGATAGATGTACTATTGGATTTACAGTCACAAATTACAGGGAAATATATGTTTAAATACACCCTTCCCTTAGTCTCATGAACACTTTTAATAAGAAATGCTTATAGACACTACAGCTTTGAAGCACTTCTGCACACCATTGCTTGGCAGGCTCAGCCATAGTGAGTATGGCTCACCAGAGCAATGGGGGAAGGTTGTTTTGTGCATGAAGTTTTAGATTTTTGGTCCCTATTCCATGGGCACGAGTACAGGGCAAAGACACTGAATATTGGCACTATTTCCCATATGAAGTGGTGGATTTAGCTGATATCTCACTCCTGAGGGTCACAAAGGCACAGAGAACACACCTGCTACAGGTGTCCTGAAGCTGCTTGGGCCCAGATGCTGTTGGTCTGTTTGCTGTGATGGTGCCATCTGAACCTATTGCAGTGTTGTGGGAAAATGTCCTAGTGTGGAGGAAGAAATAAGGCAGCCCTCCCTAGAAACCTTCAGGAGAGTATTGCAGAGTATCTCCATGAAAATTTCATCGAGATCTCTCAGGAGGATAAAAGCGATGGGTCTATGCATATAAACAAAGAGCTCTGCATGCCCTTCCTCCCAGTCTGATCCAACAGGAGTATGGAAAGCAGATGCTAACTCTATCTCTGTTTGTTATACATCTTCCTCTTCTGAAAAGTCGATACCTGTGTCTTACCTGAGGATGAACTGGGTGTCATCATTACATTGAAACATTGTAAGGGAAAATGCATGCACACACTCACTCGAGGTTCCTGCCCTTGCTCTGGGCTCATCTGTGCTTGGCTGGTGGGACTGACCAGACTGTTTCAGACAGGTCTTGGCTTGTGGTATAACCAGACCCACTCTCTGCAGCTCCCCCCCCCCCCACCCCAGTTTCCTAGCTGTTGTTGACAGGGATCTATGTCTTGGGAGTCCACCAGGGTATCCACAGAGGTCTGCAGGGTGCTGGTGGGATCTCCACGAAGTATGCCATGCAGCTTGTTGTAAAAGGGGCAGGTCTATGGGACACCACCAGATCTATTGTTGGCATCTCTGGCCTTGTGGTATCCCTGGGGAAGTTCTTTCACTTTCACATGGCACTGCTGATGATCCCAGATATCATCTCATGTGCAATCTGTTTGTAGATCTCCACATTTCTATGGCTGCTCTGTAGCTGTGCCTGCACAACCACTTCTTCCCACAGGCCCAGGAGATCCAATACTGCCTATTTACTCCAGGCTGCAGCACATCTAGTGCTCGGAGCTGGCATGGTCAGTTAGGCAGTTGCACACAGCAAGGGTGAGCAGCTAGGTGTGGCAATCAGGAAAAGGAATTTAAAAACACATGGGGTATGTGTGAGAAAGAGCAGGATGGCTTCTAGGCTCTGTTACCCATGTGCAGTGAAATTTACAATTGTCACCAGAGTGGTCACTGTTGCAGGAAATGGGTCGCTGTGGGACAGCTGCTGGAGGACTGTTAGAGTTGACGTAGGTCACGTGATATCTACACTCTCACTATATCAACCTCAGTATGTTAACCATGGCTTTATGCTGTTCGGGAGATGGTTTTACTGTGTCACTGTTAACAGGGCGCTAACATCCCGCCTGAGACAAATTTGAGAGTAGACATATGCCCAAATAGGTAGATGCAAGGTAACTTACATCAACCTAACTTTGTAGAGTAGACCAGGTCTTAGTCTATAAAACTTCCACACCTCTTCTTTGAGAAATAAGGGACCCAATCATCCCAAATATGTGTTCACATAACTCCTGTTAGAATCACTTATCTGGGGCTCTCCCTTTCCCTTGTTCTTGTAGGCCCTGATTCTGCAAAGCACTCAGAGGCAGATTCTTAGCTGGTGTAAATTGTCATAGGTTCATTTACTTCATTGCGTGTATTGACTTCAGTGGAACTATGACAATTTACACAATCTGAGGATCTCCATTTATATTTAAGCATATATTTAAGTGCTTAAAGTGGTACTTTAAGTGATACTTAAGCATGTGCTTAAAGTTAAGCATGAGTTTAAGTGTTTTCCTGAATTAGGATCTTACTCTTTACTTCCTTTGACATAGCTCATTCAACCCTGCTTTTCCAAAAAAACCATACAAGATCAGATTTAAAAAACTCTGTTGCAGTATTCTTGTTCTGCACATGATCACTTGGTTTTCAGTTGCTCCTTTGTTTCCTATGTACAGAGCTGTTTGAATGTCTCAAAAAAGTGTAGGGGAGACTTTTCTCTTTGTTTTAGACTAAAAGACTGTGCTGCATAGACAAACAAACATTGATATGTGAGTTCATAGTATCTTACCTACCAGTTTTTGAATCCATTGTAATCAGATTTTGGTGGACCTAAATCTTTGCAACAGGAATCCTCTAGTCATGAGCAATAAAAAGCCCTTCAGTCAGTGTATATGGTAAAAATTCAGGTATCCTGAAGAATATTTCATAAAACCAACACACAGCTAACAATAAAGACACCATACCAACTAATTTATAGAGTAATACAAATAAATCATATATGAGTTGTGCTGCATTTGGACTTTTGCATGTTTCCAGTAATTTATAATTGTTTAACGTCATTTAATTATGGTTGCCTCTTTAACTGAAATTCATTTGAAAGTCTTATTAATAGAGTTTGATATAAATTCAGTGCAGGGAATTAATTTATATATAGTAACTAAAGCATTTACTTGCAGTGTTAATTATCCCCATGCAAATTCTGAATATTCATCAGAGATAGTTACATAGGTTTGGGATTCCTCAAGTTAATAAAGTGATGAGGTTTTTCATTATTTCAAAGGAAGCTATTTGAAGGTAAGTTTATTATTCTTCAGTTCAAATGTAACAGAAACAGCAGCTGATAAACCCTTTCCCAACATCAAACATACATTGTGTTCCCTTGGAATAATATGCTTCATTTTACAAACTTTATTCAAAGATGCCATTTTAAAATATTTACTCTAACTTTTATGCTTTCCCCATGCAATGACTATTTGTCATTGGCATCCAACCATAAGCTGGCTGCAAAAGTCTTCATAAAGGAAAAACTCTTGTTTTTAACCCTGTAGCTACAGCCTGACAAGCATGGTAGAAGTCTATCCTACAGCTCCCTCTTGGAAGTGTAGTATAGTGTGCCATTGTGATTTTAAAGAAGCATCTTCAAAAGAATGTGTAAATTTCTACTAGATTTTGCATCACCAGACTTTGAACTGTGGAGCCCTTTGTGGATTTGAATTCTGCCACAGGTAGTCTCCTGGATCTATCTTGATTCCATACTAGCAGCCACAGCAGAGGTTCTAGGAATATCCCTGGATTATTTTTTCTTATTTTGCACTTCATTTAGGTTCTATTCTTGCAAACACTTACATTCAAGCTTAACTTTACTCATGTTAGTAGTTCCCTTGGCCTCAGTGGAGCTGCTCATATGTGCAAAATTAAACACATGTAAAAGCATTTGCAAGATCAGAACATTAATGTTTCCTCTATAGAGAGTTAGCTTTTTGAGTGGAGCTTTGCAGAAACTTCCAAATTTGCTGCTTGACATTTTTGAATAATTTCTTACCAGTTTGCTTGGCTTTGAGTTATATTGGTTTGGAGTAAATTTTCAGTTAAAAAAATGCTTTTGTACTGCTTTCATATTATGTTAACATCAGGGTCTGTGAGGAGGTGAAGACTCTGTTCAGAACTTGGAAAGGAAAGTGTTAAAAATCTCTCCCTTTGTAGAGGAAAGAGCACAGCTGCATGTCCTTAAAGGCAGGCAGGTGCTGAGCCTGCCTACCAGGGAAATATAGTTGTGTCCAGCTGTAGTAAATTGGCCAATTCCTCCCAGCACAATATAAGAGGATGTGGTTTGAGCTACTTGTTTATCATGGTAGAAGTCAGATCTTTCTTGTAGAGAGAGGAAAGGGGTAGCTAGAAAAGGTCTTATTTGATGGGCTCTGAGTTTGACTTCACAAAGCTGTCTCTTTGGTTAATTTAGGAATGAGGAAATATGTAGCACTCTTTCTGAAACTCTGACTGGGAAAATATTTTTCAGCTGGGATATGAAAAGCCTTGTTAGTGCATTCATTAGGAGTCAGTTACTTGTGGCTCTGTACCTCATTGTGGTTTGTTTAAGAGAAGTCACACAAATTTTAAATGCATAGCTAGATGGTGAGGGAACTGACTAGTTATTAGCATGAATGTTCATACACTTCTAAAGTATTCAATATACTGAATACAGCACTGCAGTAAATTTTGGAGATTTATTTACCTCTTAGATGAGAGCCCTATTTTACAGGCTTTTTAGTAAGAAAATGCTTGTTAGAGCATTTATTTCTCAGTTGTTTGGCTGAAATCTTTTGTGGTTATTTTTTGAGGATCCAGTTAATTGGAATTCCCAGGGAGATAAGTAGGAGGAAATTCCATTTTTTTTCAGAGGCAATATTTTATCCTATATATCAGAGTGTGTATCATGCCATGAAGAAATACACAGCAGCTGCTGAAAGAATATATGCTAACATTGGGTCGTGTCTAACATCTTCCTCAACCAAAATATAAAATAGTTAAGTCTTAGTTAATAGTTCAGAAGCAGCAGTAGACTTAAATTGCTGCCCTGATCCAAAACCATCAGATTTCACTTGTTCCATATTGTTGATAGACAGCCAAAGCACTAATGCATTAGGCTTGTTCACAGACCTGAATATTAGCTAATATAACGTAATGCTACTTCAAATGCCAGCAGGGAGACAAGATCTTTTCCAGAGTGAGGTGCAACCAATTTGCTATAGAAAATAAAGTGCATTTTGGTGACAAAAATGTATAATATGTAAACTAAAGTACTGATAACTCAGGTGAACCATGGGCCAATTCAACAAATCCAGGCAGGGATGATTTGAAGGGAGTTAAGGACCAGCTAAATGCAACTGTTGTTCAGCTACACAAAAACAAAAAGCAATGTGAGAGAAGCGGGAAGACAGATTAATGGTAATGCCTTGGTACCATGTCAAGTTTTATTTGCTTGGGGGGATGGGTGTAACCTGTATGCAGCAGCTGCACCTAAATAAATTATTTTCATCTGGAGAGATTAAGGCAAAGATGGTTTACTCGTAATCAGTTTAAGATTCAGACATGCTCTGAGACCAAATGCTGCTATTGTGTCAGTGTTCACAATACAGAATTTTAGGCCTTTTGTATCATCACTGTGGTTATACGCTGCTGTGTGCCTCTGCTCTGTGACCATAACTGAACTATTTCTAGATGTGGAGTTGAGGAATTTTGAGACATTTGATTGTTAACTTGTGCACCAATATTAAGTTATTGTGTCTTAGCCTAGTGACCTTTCTCCCCGTTGGGCCCTTATTCTTGCTAAAAATACTCTGACACAATATGCCACTAGCAGCCTCTGCTCAAGAAAGATCTGGTGGTGGAATAAATAAGGGCATTAGAAGTCAGGACTGAGCTATATTAACAGAGATAAGCATGAAAGATACTCTGCTGGTGTAAACTGGTGCAGCTCCATGGAAGTCCGTTTTATCCACTCAGCTTTAAAGAGACTGAGTTTCAGTAGGTGCTGGAGATATGCAAAAGGAAATGCATGAGAAAGGGATGGATCTGGATCGGACATACTGATAAAACTTAATTCCCAAATCTACTTCTCTTCCCTTAACTGCACACAGGGACTAGTTGACAGATAAGGTTGCTGGTAAAGTACTGAGGTAGAAGAGGTGCTACAGGCCAGAACCTTGATGAACTCCAACAGACAGAGGGAGAGGAAAAGATGATCCTCTGAAAGATATCCTGGAAAAGTAGTCATTTTAAGGTTCCTTTGGAGAGCACAGAGCTGCAGATGGCAAGGGAGAAAATAAAGGAGAAGAGGAAAGAGCGATCAAATGTTTCAGAGCCACATTCAAATTAATAAATTGTACACATTAGTCCAGGGACTAAACTAATATGGGAATCCCTTGTGTCAGACAGCAGGTCTATTAGCTCTGGTATGAATCCACTGGAGCTGTGGAGTGGTTGCTATATTCCAGAAACATTCCAACATTGATCTCGTCCTTAGGCCTTGGCTACACTCACACTTTACAGTGCTGCAACTGGGGTGCGAAAAAACACCCCCCTGAGCACTGCAAGATACAGCGCTGTAAAGCGTCAGTGTAATCAGGGTAGCAGTGCTGGGAGCACGGCTCCCAGCGCTGCACGCTACACCCGTAAGGGATGTGGTTTACATGGCGCTGGGAGAGCTCTCTCCCAGCGCTGCCGCTCTGAGTACACTCACACTTCAAAGCGCTGCCACGCTCCCGCAGCGCTGCCGGGGCAGCGCTTTGAAATTCCAAATGTAGCCATACCCTTATTAGATTCATTCCCCAAGTGAATGCTTTTCAAGGAGATTGTCTCTAGGCCGTGACCTCCCCCACAATGCTTACGCTTCCTGTGCTCTTGCTTTTACTGGGTAGATTGTAAGGGGGGAGAGATGATAGCACAGAGCTAGCAGAATCTTCCAGCCAAGTCTTATTGATGCAGGTGACATCAGGCGCCTTGTACGATATCAAATTGTGTATGATGATGCTTTAGCTGATGAATGACCTTGTATTGATCAATAAGATCTTTCCTGGTTGATTCTCCAGATGAGGAGGGAAAAAACTCCAGTAATTGAAACAGCACAAACGATCCAGAACCCATCAGTGCTCCAGGAAAGCATGCTCAGCCTATAAAGTAGGCACATAAAGAAGCAGAAATATATTGAAGCTGCAGAGCTAAAGTAACAAAGTGCTGTATTTGTGAGAGAGAGAGAGAAAGATAACTAATGAATGATGACTTCACATTTAGTGTATCATGGGGGCTGGCATTCAGAGAACACTTAAAGATCCTGATAATTCAAAAATAAATACCCTTCTTGAAGGCTTCCGTTATATTGGCATATAAGAGCATTCATCCCATTCAGTGCAAGTCAAGGCACTTTAGAAAGTGCTGTATAAATTGCATATCTGTGGATGGAGTGGCTTTTGCAGTCACACAAAACTACTAACATTATAGATGCTTTGAATTATTTCTCATTCAAGCATGAACACTGGCACTGTGGCACTTAATGTGACATTAGTTTAATCTCTCGTTTCAATAATAGTAGCTCTAACAATGGAGTCACTTTTTGTAATGAAATTTACCAACTTTAGATATGAATCTAAATTACACTTTGGAGCATTTCAGCCTGCAGGATTCTTGTCTGGAAATGAACAAGTGCCACCAAAGTTTTAAATAGCTCCGATATTACTAAAACCATCTCAACAAGAATCTGATCCTGTGTGAACATTCAGAATTGAACAGTAGAACTCAGTAAAATGTTGCATTTTGTGGTTTGATCCAAAGCCAGTTGAAGTTAATAGAGTCCAACTGACTTTAATGGATTTTGGATTAGGCCCTTGGTTCACACAGGTTTGTGTGTCCTGGTTCCTACCCTAAATATAAATTGCCTGATTCACTTGCATCGTCTACCAAGTTCACTTGAAACTTGGTCTAGACTTGCCTGAAGCCTTTCAGCAAATCTGATTTGGGTTTTGAGTTTGTAACAAATCGGGAAAGCAAAAGAAACTTACCTGAATCCAGGTTACCTAATGTATGTTTGTTTGTTTTTTTATTTTTTAATGTTTTTTGCAGAGCTTCCTCAGACTAGTATCCTACCAATCCTACTTAATAGGAGGCACAGTGATTCAGTGCTCTTGCTTTTTGTCTCTGGAGGCCTGATTGACCCTGACACGTCAGTGGGGAATGTTTCCAAAGTTATAGTTGTGGGCTCAGCTTTGAGTTGCAATGCAGAGTCCTTGTTAACTGCTTTGAATGTCTAACACAATGAATTTTGTGACCTCAGCTTTGTTCGTACTGAGCAACCGCTCCTCCTGCAAAACTGATATAAAATGGCACTAACAGTCCCTGCTCAGGAAAGACTGTTGTTAGAAATAATGTTGCAATTTAGGGCCAAGCTATATTGGCTTAATGAGATTATCAGCACTTATACTTATGAAAAATAACACAGCAAACCATATTCATAATTTTCCATGTTAAATATCACTTCATTACACTTACAAGTCACATGTACAATTTGAGCCAGGAATGTGAAATCACCGCCTGTGTAGTCTAATGGTGACATGAGATACTACTTGTTAAGTACAATACATTCATTACTCCTACCTGGCACTGGCAGGAATACAAACTGGTGCAAAGAGTTATCGGTTAGAGATTTATGGTAAAGTCTTACAACAGTGTTCATGCAATTAGTCAGGGGAGCAGTGAATACAGGGCATCTTCCAATGAGATTTTAGTTGTATTTATATAATTATACCATTTTCCCCTGTCTGTGAATACTAGATAATGCTTCATGGACACCACCACCATAAAAATCACTCTTCTGTATGAATATTCTTAAAGGTAACCGTTAATATTACAACAAGCTATAACTAAAACTAGACTGTAAGTGAAAGGGATTAGAGGGGAAAATAATTTCCAGGTTTTTTCTATGAACTTTATGCATTTGACAGCATTGTGTGTAAATTCCACTGCTTTGTGTGTATAGTCAGTATTCCCTGACACCTCCTGGGTAGACAGGTCTCTAGGAAAGGTTCTATCACCTTTCTTCCATGGAGTACCTAGATGGAAGTTAGTAGTTTCCCCTAACCTAAAGATCTTTTCTTCTCATGCCATCTACCTGAAGGTATGTCTACACTACAAAATTAGGTTGATTTAATAGAAGTCAATTTTTTAGAAATCAGTTAGTCTATTGTGTGTGTCCTCACTAAGCGCATTAAGTTGGCGGTGTGCGTCCACAGTACCGAAGCTAGTGTCGACTTTCATGTAGTCAGGCCCCCCATCCCTCCCTCCATGAAAGCAATGGCGAAACATCGTTTTGCGCCTTTTTTCCTGGATTACCCATGCAGACAACAGACCACGGCAAGCATGGAGCCCGCTCAGCTCACTGTCACCATACATCTCCTGGGTGCTGCTGACAGATGCGGTACTGCATTGCTACACAGCAGCAGCTCCTTGCCTTTGCAAGTTAGCAAAGACAGTTAGCAGCCATATTGCACTGTCTGCTGCTGTCTCCTGGTTGCTCCTGGCCAGTCTCAGTGAGGTCGGTCGGGGGCGCCTAGACATAAATGGGAGTGACTCCAGGTCATTCTCTTCTTTACATTTCGTCTAATAGAGATTCAGTCCTGCCTAGAATATCATGCCAGCTGGGGGCTTTTGCCTCAGGCTGCTCTCCTAGCTGGCAGCACCTTGCGGTCGCACCTACCCCAGCCTACCCCTTGCTCCCATGGCTCATGAAGCCTGGACAGTAGTAAGGAGCAGTTCAACTATAGGCTGAGCAAGTGCAGAATGGTGGTAGAAAGTGCCTTTGGATGTTTAAAATTTTGCTGGTGCTGTTTGCTGTCTAGGCTGTTTGCAATTAAAAGAGCACAGCAATGCACACTGCGCATCACAGAGGCTTTGAAAACCAATTTCATGACTGGCCAGGCTTCGGTGTGACAGTTGCATGTTTCTCCTTGATGCAAATCTGCCCCCTTTGTTGATTTTAATTCCCTGTAAGCCATGTCATCAGTCGCCCCTACCTCTGTGAGAGCAACTGCAGACAATCGTTTCATGCCTTTTTTCCGTGCAGATGCCATACCACGGAAAGGATGGAGCCCACTCAGATCACCTTGGCAATTATGAGTATTGTAAACAGCAAATGCATTATCCTGCAGTATATGCAGAACCAGAACCTACCCAAGCAGGCAAGGAGGCGACGGCAGCACGGTGACAAGAGTGATGAAGACATGGACACAGACTTTTCTCAAAGCATGGGCCCTGGCAATTTGGACATCATGGTGATAATGGGGCAGGTTCATGCCATGGAACACCGATTCTGGGCCCAGGAAACAAGCACAGACTGGTGGGACCACATAGTGTTGCGGATCTGGGCTGATTCCCAGTGGCTGGGAAACTTTCTCATGCGTAAGGGCACTTTCATGGAACTTTGTGACTTGCTTTCCTCTGCCCTGAATTGCAAGAATACCAAGATGAGAACAGCCCTCACAGTTCACAAGTGAGTGGCAATAGCCCTCTGGAAGCTTGCAATACCAGACAGCTACTGGTCAGTTGGGAATCAATTTGGAGTGGGCAAATCTACTGTGGGGGCTGCTGTGATCCAAGGAGCCAACACGATCACTGAGCTGCTGCTATCAAAGGTAGTGACTCTGGGAAATGTGCAGGTCATAGTGGATAGCTTTGCTGCAATGGGATTCCCTAACTGTGGTGGGGCGATAGATGGAACGCATATCCCTGTCTTGGGACTGGAGCACCAAGGCAGCCAGCACATAAACTGAAAGGGGTACTTTTCAATGGTGCTGCAAGCACTGGTGGATCACAAGGGAAGTTTCACCAACATCAGTGTGGGATGGCCAGGAAAGGTACATGACGCTCGCATCTTCAGGAACTCTGGTCTGTTTGAATAGCTGGAGAAAGGGACTTACCTTCCAGACCAGAAAATAACCGTTGAGGATGTTGAAATGCCTATAGTTATCCTTGGAGACCCAGCCTACCCCTTAATGCCATAGCTTATGAAACCATAAACAGGCACCTTGGACAGTAGTCAGGAGCTGTTCAACTATAGGCTGAGCAAGTTCAGAATGGTGGTAGAATGTGCATTTGGATGTTTAAAAGCGCGTTGGCACATTTTACTGACTCGGTTAGACCTCAGCGAAACCAGTATACCCATCGTTATTACTGCTTGCTGTGTGCTCCACAATATCTGTGAGAGTAAGGGGAAAATGTTTTATGGTGGGGTGGGAGGTTGAGGCAAATCGCCTGGCCACTGATTACTCACAGCCAGACACCAGGGCAGTTAGAGCACAGCAAGGCATGTTACGCATCAGAGAAGCTTTGAAAAGCAGTTTCATGACTGGCCAGGCTACAGTGTAAAAGTTCTGTTTGTTTCTCCTTGATGAAAAACTGCCTCATTGGTTCACTCCTACTTCCCTGTAAGCCAACCGCCCTGCCCACTCCCCTTTTATCTTCGCTTGCAGAGGCAATAAAGTCATTGTTGTTTCAAATTAATGCATTCTTTATTAATTCGTCAAACAAATGGGAGGATAACTGCAAATGTAGCCTGGGAGGGGTGGGGAAGGAGGGAAGGACAAGACTATACTGCACTTCAAAATTATTTATTGAATGCCAGCTTCTGGTTGCTTAGACAGTCCTCTGGGGTGGAGTGGTTGGGTGCCCAGAGGCTCCCCCACCGCGTTTTTGGGCATCTGGGTGAGTAGGCTATGGAACTTGGGAAGGAGGGTGGTTGGTTACACAGGGGTTGCAGCAGCGATCTGTGCTCCTGCTGCCTTTTCTGCACCTCAACAATACGCCGAAGAATATCAGTTTGATCTTCTAGTAGCCTCAGCATTGCATCCTGCCTCCTCTCGTCATGCTGCTGCCACCTATCATCTTGATCCCACCACATGTTCTCACATTCATTTTGTGCTTTCCTGCACTCTGACAGTGTCTACCTTCATGCATTCTGCAGGGCTGTTTCAGTGAGGAAGGCTGCATGAGCTCAGAGAACATTTCATTGCGAGTGCATTTTTTTCACCTTCTAATCTTCGCTAGCCTCTGGGACGGAGATGATACTGGTAGTGTTGAAACATTTGCAGCTGCAGGAGGGAAAAAAATGGGAAAGTCTTTCAAAAGACACATTTTAGGGTACGTCCACACTACAGCTTAAAATCGGTATTAGTAAAACTGATTTTATAAAACAGGGTTTATAAAATCGATTTTACGCGTCCACACTAGGGCACATTACTTCAGTGGTGTGCGTCCATGGTCCCAAGCTACTATCGATTTCTGGAGCGGTGCACTCTGGGTAGCTCAGTAAAAGAATGGGACCAATAACTTCGATTTCCGTCCACACTAACCCTAAATCGATATAGTAATATCGATTTTAGGGTTACTCCTTTCGTTTAGCTGGAGTACAGAAATCGATTTTAAGACCCCTTAAAATCGATTTTAAGTGCCTTGTAGTGTGGACGGTTACAGCATTAAATCGATTTAACGCTGTTTAAATCGATTTAACGCTGTAGTGTGGACCTGGCCTTAGAGAACAATCAGTAGACTCTTTCACGATGAACCAAGCTGTTAACATTACATAGCATGTGTGCTTTCTTTACAAGGTCGCATTTTGCCTATTATATTGAGGACCTACCAGTTTGGTGTGAGAGATCATACACACAGGGCCAGTGGGTAACAGAATTCAGCTTGCAGGCAGCCATGATAAGCAACAGTCTTTTGGCTTCTTTACCTTCATAACATGTGGGAATGGTTTCAAACAGCAGTGCTCTCATTTCACATACCAAGCAGCTGTTGGGTTGGTCATTTAAAAGGAGGGGCTGTGGTTTTTGGATTAACGTGCAGCACAAACCCAACTAACCCCCCTCCCCACACACACATACCCAATTTTGTGGGATGATTGCTTCACTCCTCCCCCACCGTGTGGCTAAGAGGCTTTGGGAGTACATCCAGGAGAGCTCCATTGAGATATCCCTGGAGGATTTCCGCTCCATCCCTATACACGTTAACAGACTTTTCCAGTAGCTGTACTGGCCGTGAATGCATCCCAAGTCTTCAGGGCAAATTAATAATTAAACATGATTGTTTTTAACCCATGTATTATATTTACAAAGGTACACTCCCCAGAGGTCCTTTCTCTGCCTTCTGTGGGTTGGGAGGGTACTAGATCCAGGGTGAAAAATAGTTCCTGGCTGTCGGGGAAAACAGTTTCTACGCTTGCTTGCTGTGCACTATCTTCCTCATCCCCAAAATTTGCATCCCTGTTGGTTGTGAATCCATTGACGGAGTCCATGCACAGGGATGGGGTAGTTGTAGGGTTACATCCTAGACTAGCATGCAGCTCATCATAAAAGCAGCATGTCTGGGGCTCTGACCCAGAGCGGCCATTTACCTCTCTGGTTCTTTGGTAGGCTTGTCTGAGCACCTTAAGTTTCATGCAGCACTGCTGCAGGTCCCTGTTATAGCCGCTGTCCTTCATGCCCTTGGAGATTTTTTTTCAAATGTTTTGGCATCTTGTCTTTTGGAACGGAGTTCGGATAGCACAGATTCATCTGCCCATACAGCAATCAGATCTAGTACCTCCTGGTCCATGCTGGAGCTCTTTTGCGATTCTGGTCACCTGTGCTGATGAGATCTGCACGGTCACCTCTGGGCTTGCCACACTTGCCAAAAAGGAAATGAAATTCAAAAGTTTGCGGTGCTTTTCCTGTCTACCTGGCCAGTGCACCTGAGTTGAGAGCGCTGTTCAGAGCGGCCACGATGAAGCACTCTGGGATAACTCTCAGAGGCCAGTACTGTCAAATTGCATCCACACTACCCAAAATTCAACCCAGCAGGGTCAATTTTAGCGCTAATCCCCTCGTTAGGGAGGAGTACATAAATTGATTTTAAGAGCCCTTTAAGTTGACAAAAATGGCTTTGTCGTGTGGACGGGTGCAGAGTTAAATTGATCTAATGCTGCCAAATTTGACCTAAACTCATAGTGTAGACCAGGGCTGAAGCTTAATTGACCAAGCATGAGTGTCTTCTGTTGGCCAGGAACGGGAGCTGTTGGGAAAAATGAGCTGCTTTTACTCTTCCAGTAGTAGCCTTGAGGAGCGGGCCTAGCTAGTCAGTAGCATCTCAAAGATGTTCCTGGGCCATATAGGCATCATGAGGTGGTTTTTATGAAACCTAGATTATGTCTTCTGTTGTTGATAGATGGAGGGGAACTAGCAGCCCATGTCCCTAATAGCAGAGTGTCAGCAGAAAATCATTCTGTTAACCTATCCCTCGGAAAAAATACCTGTGTCATGTCACTTCCTCCACAAGTCCATTTCAGAGAGGAATACATGGAGACCACAGTGACCTTGGTTCACACCTTGAGAGGGAGAAATGGGCCTGGCTGTCCTCCTCAGGGAGACACAAGCCCTTTTCCCCCCAAAAGAACCCAAGGGGGGAAATATTTTTCAAATGAGCAGGGGGGCAGAGAGCATGGGGCTTAATAGGAGACTCTTTATCTCTTCTAAGGAATTATTGAGGTAGAAACTGAAATAGAGGCACACTGAGGGAACAAAGAAATGGGGTAAACCTATTTGATCAGCTCTAGCACAGCTGCATTGCCTGTGAAATCAGATATATAAGCACCAGAAGGAACTAATAAGAAGCATGATTGCCACAAGCCTACAGTGAGAATGAATAACTGTAACTTTCCCAGCAAAATACAAACAAAACTGGTAAGAACTAGCATCTCCTGTCCTCAACATATCAACAGATGTCAGATTTCATTAGTCAGAAAATAGAAAGCCCTAAACAATTGAAGAGGGGTTGAAATATCAATGGCTTACATTATTGCCTGCCTTGCGCTGTTTTTGATTACTGCAGTGTTTCCTGTACATGCAGCAACATGCAGCTGTGTGAGTCAACCTTCAGTATATTAAGGATGTGACGCATTTTTGAATGTTAAAGAAAATGGCATCAAATGAGACACTGCAGGCAGAATTTCAAATTGCAAAAGGATTTAGAAATAATACACCTACACCAGTCCATTGTAAAAGGGATCTAACCACTGAATCCTATGTGCTGCAAAGCTCCCTAGGTCTGGACAGTGACTGAAATCTGTTCGTAGCTCTGGGTCACGTGCATTCCCCAGGTATTGACCCCTCCAGTGCCAAGAGGGGTAATGGTCACCCACCTAGACCACAGAAGTAATGCTTTGGAATTCCCAAGCCCCAAGCTCAATTCCTCTAGTTCCTCTAGAGTCCACCTGCTTGGGTGGCTTCCAGTTTCTTTAGTTGCATACTTCACGTGACATAGCAAGTAAACTTCTTAAATGTACACATGCTTTGCTCTTAGAAAGCACAGGGGTATTCCAGATCTGGGCAAAACCACAAACACTTGAGCAGATTTCCCCCATTAACCCGATCTCACCCTTTCATTTGTGTCTGAAGTGTAGATGTAGGTTTCCTTGACTTCTCTGCAGCAAGTCTTTCTTGCTGCTGGCAGTTGTTGATCTAGCACACAGAAGATCCCTGGCTCATAAAGACACATGCTGATTTTTACTGTTTATCTGGCAGGCACCAAAATCCATTTTACTTGAGAAGTCTGATTTTTTTTTCTTCAGTTTAAAAACAACCCTCCTCACTTTTTTTTCTAACCCTGCTATAGAAGTGATCGTATTTCACTTACATTTTTTTCCTCTTCCTATTATATAACAAAATCATAATTTAAAAGGTGCTTTCTCTTTAACAGTTGTAAAACTTAAGTGGTGGAAATGGTGTTATGTATATTTATGATTATCAGCATTCTCTTAATCCCAGAATAGTGGAGATAACTTTGCTTTTGCTCACACTAGTGGTAAAATTTAAGATACAAAAAAATCTCCGTTCCTTTCAATGTGAGTTACTCATGTTCTGTAACAGGAGAGGAATATGGCCCAGGACCCAATCTTCCAGGTGGTGAGTGTATCTCCTACTTAGGATTGTGCTCCCAGCTACTTAAAGATAGGTTTTTATATAGGAGCTAATTTGGGAAAGGGGAGAGATTATATTGTGGCAAACTCAGGAAACTTAGCTACCAGGAGAGGGGTAGTAATTAGTCCCAGAAGGCTTAACCATGGAGGAATAAGGTTCAGCTGGGACAGGGGTTACCAGGGAGCTAATTAGTTTCATCTGGTCCCAATGGCTGGAGACCTTTTTAAACCCTCCCTGGCAGGAAAGCAGGGGGGAGGAGAGAAGTAGAGTAGCTGCCAGCGAGTAGGGGCAGCTGAACTCTGAAACTTTTCTTGCAAGGCAGATTGCACTCTCCCCAGAAGGAGAGGAAAACAGAACAAGGGTCTGACTGAGAAGGGATCAGTCAGACCCTGCGTGACTGTGAAGGGCTTTTTGCTTTGCCCAAGCCTGTGTCTCCAAGGCTAAGAAGGACTGAGCTAGCAGAGGAGAGGCAGGTACTTTGCCACACGTGGTGTCAAAAGTGGGATGTACTAGTGAGTGAGGCTCGGTGGCAAGCCATCACAGGACAAGGTAAAAAAAAAAAGAGAGAAAAAAATTTTTTTGGGGGGGAAATGGAGGATGTACTGAAGGCGTTGATGCAGGCCACCGTGGCTCAACAAGAGGCTACCCGAGTACAGGTGGCAGCCCAGCGAGAGTCCGTACGGGTACAACAGGAGACCAACCAGCTGCTGATGAGCCAGGCGGCCCAAGATCGAGCCATCCTGACCGAGGTAGTGAACCAGTTGAAGGCCCTGACCGTGATGACACACGAGGCCCAGGGGACCCGGCTGCTACGGGCAAGCAACTACTTACAGAAGATGACAACAGATGACGATATAGAGGCGTATCTCCTTGCGTTTGAGAGGACGGCACTGCGGGATGCCTGGCCCCAAGACCAGTGGGCAGGTCTGCTGGCTCCATTCCTGTGTGGGGAGGCCCAGAAAGACTACTTCGACATGACCGCAGAAGCAGCTATGGATTACCCTTGGCTGAAGGCGGAAATCCTGGCGAGGGCAGGCGTGACGCCAGCCATAAGGGCCCAGCGCTTCCACTAGTGGAGGTACCGGGAGGACAAACTACCGAGGTCCCAGCTATTTGATTTGATACACCTTGCGCTGAAGTGGCTCCACCCCAAGGCCCGTGGGCCAGAGAAGATAGTAGAAAGCCTGGTATTGGACAGGTACATGAGAGGGTTGCCGCCGGACATAGGGGGTGGGTCCGCCAAAATGATCCCTCCTCTTATGATGATCTAGTTGCTCTCGTGGAGAGGCACTTAGCAGCCCAAGAACTTTCTCAGACCACTGGGGGAGGAAGGCGCCAGTATCGGAGACCAGCCTCTGCGCCGAGGCCCCTGTTTGCCCTAGCTCCAGGCCGGAAAATGGAGGGGAAGCAGGAGGCGGAAGAGCCGCCGGCAGTCCTGGAGAGACTGGAGGACTGGGGAAGAAAGGCTCAGGGGATAAATCCCAGCAGCCCAAAAAATAGGGGGCTGCCCCAAGGGGGATATCGCTGTTATGCCTGTGGTGAATTAGAGCATATTGCTGCCCTATGCCCTAATCTAGGAGAGCCCATGCAGTGTGAACTGGGAGATATAGGGGGACCATGCGAGCTAATAAGTCTAGTCGGGGTTGCGATGGTCCCCCATAGGTACACTAGGCCCGTTAAGCTGAATGGTATAGCGACCACAGCATTATAAGACTCGGGAAGTGCAGTCACACTGGTCTCAGGGAAGCTGGTCAGCCCGGGCCAACTATCCCAGGCCAAGCGCTCGGGAATATCCTGTGTACATGGGGATATCAGCTATTACCCGACCGTCCCCATACGCATAGAAGTTCTTGGGAACCCCGCTGAGTTGACAGTGGGAGTCTTTCCGAAACTCCCTTATCCTGTCCTTATCGGACGAGACTTCCCGGGGTTTGATGGCCTACTCCCCGGGGACGAGGGAGAAGGAAAGAAGGACCCTGGGACCCAAAGGGTGGCCCAGATCAGGGACCCTCTCCCTGCCTTCCATGAGTTTAGCCAGGATGTGTTCTTCCCACCGGGGAAGTCCAGGAAGACTCAGAGGGAATGGAGGGCCGATAAAAGGAGGGGGATGAGGATCCTGACCCAGTACCTGATGCCTACACTGGCAAGGGAAAGAGGGGACTCAGCTGACAGTGGGACGGGGTCGGCCAACTACAACCCAGTTGTTGGACCAGGTTCCCCAGGCGCTGTCCCTGAGGGGGAGACGGAGGTAGAGCCCCCTGAAATAGGGCCAATAGGGACTGCACGTGGGACTTTTGGTCAGGATCAGGCCTATGATCCCATATACCACAACATTTTTAAGGAAGTAGTTGAGGTAAATCGGGTCCCAGTGGAGGAGAGAACTAAGGGCCCAGGGCCATATTATATGATTAAAAAAGATCTGCCGTATAGAGTAGTCCGCGTCCAAGAGCAAGTCATCGAACAACTCTTGGTCCCCCGGAAGCATCAAAAAGCGGTAATGGATCTGGCCCACAGTCATCTATTTGGGGCCCACCTAGGGATGGATAAGACCCTCGATCGGATTCTACAGAGGTTTTTTTGGCCTGGTATTTATGCAGCCATCTGGCGATATTGTTTCTCCTGTCCGGAGTGCTAAATACATGGGCCCCGACCATACTTAAGGGCCCCTCTGGTACCTCTGCCAATTATTGAGGTTCCATTCGAGCGAATAGCTATGGACATAGTGGGGCCATTGGAGAAGTTGGCCCAGGGCCATCAATACATCCTGGTAGTGCTAGATTATGCCACCGGATACCCTGAGGCCATCCCCCTACAGAATGCCATGTCCAAGACCATAGCCAAAGAGTTAGTCCAGATATTCTCCAGAGTAGGGATACCTAAGGAGATCCTGATGGATCAAGGGACCCCCTTTGTTTCTAAACTGATGACGGACTTGTGTACCATGCTCCACATACAGACCCTCAGAACGTCGGTCTACCATCCCCAGACCGATGACCTCGTTGAACGTTTTAATAGGACGTTGAAGAGCCTGTTATGGAAGGTGATTAGAAGTAATGGAGAAGACTGGGATGCCCTGCTACCTTATGTATTGTTTGCCGTACGGGAAGTTCCTCAGGCTTCCACTGGATTCTCCCCCTTCCAGCTGTTATATGGTCGACACCCCAGGGGCATACTGGACCTGGCTAAAGAAGACTGGGAAGAACAGCCGAACCCGGAGAAAAACATTGTGGAACGTGCTGCAAATGAAAGACCGAATAGCCCAAGTCACCCCCCTTGTGCGCGAACACATGGAGAAAGCCCAAGGGACGCAACGGACGTACTACAATCGTCAAGGACGGTCCCGGAAGTTCCAGGTGGGAGACCGGGTGATGGTGCTCATACCCATGGCGGAGAGCAAGCTCCTGGCCAGATGGCAGGGGCCCTATGAGGTAATCGAAGCTGTAGGAGAAGTTGACTATAAGGTCCAGCAGCCAGGTCGCTGGAAGCTGGAGCAGATCTACCGTATAAATCTACTGAAACCTTGGCAGGATAGAGAAGCTCTGGTAGCTGCGCTGGGGGCACCATCCCCTAAAGGCGATCAGCCCAACCTGGTAGGAATATCCCCGGAGCTGACCCCGGAACAACGATCTGAAGTGGTCAGCCTGATCAAACGCAACCAGGATGTGTTCTCGGAAAAGCCAGGCAGGACTACTGAGGTTCACCATCACATCTTCACAGAACCTGGAGTGAAGGTGCACGTCAAGCCACATCGGATCCCGGAGGCCAAGAGAGAAGAGATTACGAAAGAGGTCAGGAAGATGCTGGCCTTAGGAGTCATTGAAGAGTCTCATAGTCAATGGTCCAGTCCCATGGTTTTAGTGCCTAAGCCAGACGGCAGTATGAGGTTCTGCAATGACTTCCGCAAGCTAAACGAGGTGTCCCGATTTGACGTCTACCCTTTACCCAGGATAGATGAGCTGATTGACAGACTGGGAAAAGCCCGTTTCATGTCTACCCTTGATCTTACTAAGGGCTATTGGCAGATCCCCCTGGCTAAAGCCGACAAGGAGAAGATGGCTTTTGCAACCCCAGAAGGGCTATATCAGTACACTGTTCTTCCCTTTGGGTTGCATGGGGCCCCCGCTACCTTCCAGTAGCTGATGGACAAACTGTTATGGTCCCATGGAGAGTACGCTGCTGCCTATCTTGATGACGTCATCATATATAGCCTCGACTGGGAGACGCACCTAAGAAAGGTAGAGGCAGTCCTGGATACCCTGAGAAAGGCTGGACTGACTGCAAATCCCTCCAAATGTTCGATCGGGTTAGCTGAGGCCAAATACCTTGGATATATAGTGGGGAGGGGCGTGATGAGGCCCCAACTCAACAAGCTAGAAGCCATACAGAAGTGGCCCTGACCACTCCAGAAAAAACATGTCCGAGCATTCCTGGGACTCGTGGGGTACTATAGACGTTTCATTCCCCACTTCACCACCAGGGCATGCCCATTAACGGACCTGACCAGGGCTCGGGGCCCAGACATAGTAAAATGGTCTGCTGCGGCCGAAACCGCTTTTGCAGATCTGCGAACGGCCCTCTGCACAGACCCCGTACTGATAGCCCCAGACTGGAGTGAGGAGTTTATCCTACAAACAGATGCCTCTGAAGTAGGGCTAAGGGCGGTGCTTTCACAAATGGTCGGAGATGACGAACACCCCATCCTCTTCCTCAGTAGAAAGCTCCTGCCTAGGGAACGGAAGTACGCCATAGTGGAAAAGGAATGCTTGGCAGTAAAATGGGCCATTGAAAGCCTCTGCTGGGACAGAGGTTTACCCTGGTCACGGACCATGCCCCGTTGCAGTGGATGCACCAAAACAAGGACAAAAATGCAAGAGTAACGAGATGGTTCCTATCGCTTCAACCCTTCCACTTCACGGTGAGACACAGGTCAGGAACCCAACATGGCAATGCGGATGGCCTGTCAAGGGTGCACTGCTTTCCGACCCAAGTAGCCCAACCCCGTAGTGTTGAGCGGGGGGGGCGGGATATGTGGCAAACTCAGGACACTTAGCTACCAGGAGAGGGGTAGTAATTAGTCCCAGAAGGTGTAACCATGGAGGAATAAGGTTCAGCTGGAACAGGGGTTACCAGGGAGCTAATTAGTTTCAGCTGGCCCCAGTGGCTGGAGACCTTTTTAAACCCTCCCTGGCAGGGAAGCAGGGGGAGGAGAGAAGTAGAGTAGCTGCCAGTGAGTAGGGGCAGCTGAACTCTGAAACTTTTCTTGTGAGGCAGATTGCACTCTCCCCAGAAGGAGAGAAAAACAGAACCAGGGTCTGACTGAGAAGGGATCAGCCAGACCCTGAGCGACTGTGAAGGGCTTTTTGCTTTGCCCAAGCTTGTGTCTCCAAGGCTAAGAAGGACTGAGCTAGCAGAGGAGAGGCAGGTACTTTGCCACAATATATAAAAACAATTACCCTGACACTATCAATCTTTGCATTTATATGCATAGCTTACTTTGAAGATTATCAAAATGATATACAAACAGTTAATTGAGCAGCACAATGGCCCTGTCAGATAAGTATCAGCATTATGAAACCACTTTACCGATGGGGAAATTCCGAAGCACAGAAAGGTATTTAATGTTTGCCTTCAGTGGTCATGCCCAAATGGGCACTTTAACCAAATATAAACAACTCCTGGTTATAAAAATATCCCCCCTCTAATCATATGTTAAAGAAAAACAAACAAAACGCAAACCAAATTATAACAAGGATGGAAATAATCATTGCTCAGTATTCTTGGGCAATTCTCTCTTACTCTCCTTCAGATTGTATTTTAAAAGTTCTCTTCCTGCGCCCCCCCCCCCCAGCATTTTAGCTTCTAAACAGTGTCCCATTGCTCTGGGGGTATGTACTTGCTGCCATTTAATTACCAGGTGAAGTTTAAGGTTCGATGTTGACTTAAAAAGGCCCAAGTGGTGCCTACCTGAGAGAGACTGCCATTCTTGCAATGAGTTGGAACCCCCATTTCTTGTAACAGGGGAGCTGCTGGAAGGCTGTTCTTTTTAGGATATCTTGTCTTTGCAAGGTTTCGGAGTAGCAGCCGTGTTAGTCTGTATCCACAAAAAGAACAGGAGTACTTGTGGCATCTTAGAGACTTACACATTTATTTTGAGCATAAAATAATTTGCAATTCATTCTCATCTTGGTCCTCATATTGCCTGAATTTTGCTGACATTCAGGGCATGCCGCACAGCTTTTCTATTTGTTTCGGCTTTTGGCAAGAATTGAGTTCAGATAGCTGCTTGGAATTGTTTTTAACAGAGGGAGAGGTGGCCTTTGGGATGGAACAAGAATCATGCCTACTTGTATGTTTGGAAAGCATCTAGAACTAGGATTGAGTGCTAGTGAAAAATTAATATTGATCTGCAATTCTGTTGGCAGCTTCTCTGATGCCTCGTCCTTTAAATGTTAGCATTTTATCCACCAGAGTCAGATTGTAAACACCTAGTACAGAGAACTTGTGTGCTCAGTGTTTGCAAAATTGCCTATAGACAGGCAGTGCAGCACTATATTAGTAACAAATTATCAACCAAACCCTAAGATTCCTATTCAGTTTTTATTCAGGCAAACTCTCATTGTCCCAATAATTATGGAAGTGACTTTTTGAAAATTATACAGCTAGTCAGTGCCAGATTTTGGAAACTGAATCCATGAGTCCTTGCTCTTTAGGCCAGGTTCTAAACAGTGTAGATGCCACTAGTTCCTGCAGTTCTGTTTTACTTTTTTTCAAGAGGTGTATCTGAACAAGTTTTTCAATTATACCCAACTTCTCCACCTCTTCTGTTTGATTGTGCAGATTACATTATGCTTTATTTATGACCTCTTACTTTAGACATTATTAAGATGTCACACATTCACCATCCTGATCTCAGTGATGGAACAAGTGGGAGGATGAAATGGATTGGAAAGGAGAAAATGGCAATTGCAATCCCACCCCCATAGAGCAGCACTATATGTTTTGGTTTTAAAATCTTATGTTTGTCAGAACAAAAGAGCCTCTTTAATTGAATTGAATCCTTTCTTCTCTACTATACCCTGTCCTTTATGAATTCTGATTTATCACTTAATAATTAACCCAAGAGAGTATCTCAAAAATTTTATCCACATCAGAAAAGAATCTTTTCCTCCATTGGTTCTGTTATTACCAGGAGACAGATCATTTATTTCTCTTGCAGAAACCTCAACCCCTACACATACTCTTCTTAAAATCATGGGAAAGAACATCCATAATTTTTTAAAATAATCTCTTCTAACGCAGCATCTTTCAGGAACAGTTAGAACAAAATTTACTCTGAAAAACAGCTATTTTTAATGCTAAAATGCACTATGTATTGAATATCTATTTACACAAAAAAAAATATTTTTTGTTTGTTACCACTCCTGTTGTACAATGCACTCTTCCTACATTGTGTCAAGTATCAGAGGGGTAGCCGTGTTAGTCTGGATCTGTAAAAGCAGCAAAGAATCCTGTGGCACCTTATAGACTAACAGACGTTTTGGAGCATGAGCTTTCGTGGGTGAATACCCACTTCCTCAGATGCATGTAGTGGAAATATCCAGGGGCAGGTATATATATGCTAGCAAGCAAGCTAGAGATAACGAGGTCAGTTCAATCAGGGAGGATGAGGCCCTGTTCTAGCAGTGAGGTGTGAAAACCAGAGAGGAGAAACTGGTTCTGTAGTTGGCAAGCCATTCACAGTCTTTGTTTAATCCTGAGCTGATGGTGTCAAATTTGCAGATGAACTGAAGCTCAGCAGTTTCTCTTTGAAGTCTGGTCCTGAAGTTTTTTTGCTGCAGGATGGCCACCTTAAGGTCTGTTATAGTGTGGCCAGGGAGGTTGAAGTGCTCTCCTACAGGTTTTTGTATATTGCCATTCCTAATGTCTGATTTGTGTCCATTTATCCTTTTCCGTAGAGACTGTCCAGTTTGGCCGATGTACATAGCAGAGGGGCATTGCTGGCATATGATGGCGTATATTACATTGGTGGATGTGCAGGTGAATGAACCAATGATGGTGTGGCTGATCTGGTTAGATCCTGTGATGGTGTCGCTGGTGTAGATATGTGGGCAGAGTTGGCATCGAGGTTTGTTGCATGGATTGGTTCCTGAGCTAGAGTTATTATGGTGCGGTGTGCAGTTACTGGTGAGAATATGTTTCAGGTTGGCTGGTTGTCTGTGGGCAAGGACTGGCCTGCCACCCAAGGCCTGTGAAAGTGTGGGATCATTGTCCAGGATGGGTGGTAGACCTGCAACTGCACACCGCACCATAATAACTCTAGCTCAGGAACCAATCCATGCAACAAACCTCGATGCCAACTCTGCCCACATATCTACACCAGCGACACCATCACAGGACCTAACCAGATCAGCCACACCATCACTGGTTCATTCACCTGCACATCCACCAATGTAATATACGCCATCATATGCCAGCAATGCCCCTCTGCTATGTACATCGGCCAAACTGGACAGTCTCTATGGAAAAGGATAAATGGACACAAATCAGACATTAGGAATGGCAATATACAAAAACCTGTAGGAGAGCACTTCAACCTCCCTGGCCACACTATAGCAGACCTTAAGGTGGCCATCCTGCAGCAAAAAAACTTCAGAACCAGACTTCAAAGAGAAACTGCTGAGCTTCAGTTCATCTGCAAATTTGACACCATCAGCTCAGGATTAAACAAAGACTGTGAATGGCTTGCCAACTACAGAACCAGTTTCTCCTCTCTTGGTTTTCACACCTCAACTGCTAGAACAGGGCCTCATCCTCCCTGATTGAAATGACCTCGTTATCTCTAGCTTGCTTGCTAGCATATATATACCTGCCCCTGGATATTTCCACTACATGCATCTGAGGAAGTGGGTATTCACCCACGAAAGCTCATGCTCCAAAACGTCTGTTAGTCTATAAGGTGCCACAGGATTCTTTGCTGCTCTTCCTACATTCAAAGCTGTGGGACAAGCCACTGGGGCAAGTACAGTGATTATCCAAATTCAGGCATTTAGAGAGCTTGATCTTTGTTGTACTACGAGCCCTTCTTGTTTGTGCATTGTGGAGCTTATCACACACAATATGATTCCTGTGGAAGTGCCTGGTGGTGTGGCACTTCTTTTTTTTCCTCTGTGTGTGTGTGCGCACCTCAGATGTCTGTCAGTGGGAGTATGCTGAGTAAAGGCTTCAGGGCATGGTCTGTGGAAAGTGTCACTAGATCTTAATAATCACAAGTGCTCAGTCAGAAACTCAGGTTTGTGATATCTGAAAGATGGGACCTCTAGAGGAGTATGGCCCCTAATTCCAAGCAAATGATCTCTCAAACAAAGCAATCCAACTACTAATCACCAACACCATTTGAGCAACAAACAAGTGAGTTTACTTAGGAGGGCTCCCATCCAGATACTATACTGATAAATGGCTAGATTGTGAGACAACTATCTGAATAGAGGTGGTGCACTGTTACAGTAGCCCTGAAACAGCTGCAGAAAGGAGACTGGTTTTGAGTCACAATCCCTTTATCACTTTCCCAGATGTTCTGAGAGGTAATAAACTGAGCAGGGTCTATACCCAGCACACCATGTATTCCCAGCGCACCAGTGTGGGGCACAGGCAAGGCTCCACCCTTTCCTCACCCTGCTCCCCATTTGCATGGGGGAAGGAAGTAGCAGCTCTGTAGACTTGCTTCCATGCCCGCACCACTATCCATTCCTATCATTGAATCATAGGACTGGAAGGGACCTCAAGAAGTCTTCTAGTCTAGTCCCCTGAATTCAAGGCAGGACTTAGTATTATCCAGATGATCATTGGCAGGTGTTTGTCCAACCTGTTCTTAAAAATCTCCAATGATGGAGATACCAGAACCTTCCTAGGTGATTTATTGCAGTGCTTAACCACCCTGACAGTTAGGAAGTTTTTTTTTCTGATGTCCAACCTAAACCTCCCTAGCTGTAATTTAAGCCCATTGCTTCTTGTCCTGTCCTCAGCAGTTAAGAATAATTTTTCTCCCTCCTCCTTGAAACAACCTTTTATGTATTTGAAAACTGTTATCATGTCAGCTCCATCTTCTCTTTTCCAGACTGAAAAAATTGGATTTTTTTAATCTCCCCGCACAAGGATGTGGGTAGTTGGTGCAGGGGGAAAAGGGGGCACCTTGTATTGCTACACCAGCTGGGCCATACTTTGGCCCCAGGAGCTTTACAAACTTTAACCAATTCAGCTTCACAACAGAAGTATGAGACACAAGAATTATTACACTGATATACTCTCCTGCCAATTCATTTCCATACCAGTTTGACACTGCAGTAGGTGAAGAACTACCTAAGCAACCAAAAACAGAAATGAATCCTGAGCTGGGAGTTAAAGCAAGGAGCCATCTGGTCATGATGAACTTGCCCCACAGACCCTCTGGGGCAAAAGAAAAGCAAACAGAAATTCAAAACAAGCACAGTATTGTGAAGAATGTGTAGGAAGATGATTTACCTGTTTATTACTTTGTCACATGACTAGTACGTGGGGATTATATACAAACTCTATTCTGTTAAGAAAGACATACAATGCTGGTTCCTGTAGGGCTTCTCAACTGAATCAGAATTGAAACTAACAAAATTAGGAATTTAAAAAACAAATTAGATTAGTTTTGTTCCTAGCAAGAATATTATCAAAGAGGATGAAGAGAGGGGGTGAAAGACACTGTACTTGATATGAGGAAGGGATTGTACCTCTGGGAGTAGTAGTGGTCTACATGAGTAGGCCATTTTTTCTCTGTTAAAAATAGGCCCTGATTTGCAATAGAATCTGAGAATGACTATTTTGTAGTATACAAGAAAGACTGTATAATCAGCATCATGTGTCCTTTTGCACTTTTCGCAGAACACTGGAGAAATGTAGAAGTGGGATTTCCAAACCCAGATGTCCAAGAAGAAGAGACATAAGTTTGACTTTGAAAGATTTTAATGTGCTATTTTCTTAATGAGTGAACATGGTAGGTGTTAGCATAACTGAGGAAAGTGTCCAGAAAAAAAGCATAGCATAAAAGGTGTGGAAGTGATGAATGGTTTGGGAAGTACTAGAGAATAGCAAATCTGATTTAAAAACAGATGGCAAACTTCAATTCCCATCAGGAGATCTTACAACGACTATACTGCTTTGTCGTGAATTTACAGAGGCTACAATCCATTATTTTCAAACTCTCATTGCATTTTGTGTGCATCAGAATTTGATGGGAAGACAAAACCAAAGTGAAAATAAATATTGAGACTCCTTTTCTTAATGCATTTTCTCTTTCCCTTCTCGCCCAAAGAAGTCTATCAGGAAAAGAGAGATGGACAAAGAAGAAATGTCAAGGCTTACTAATATGGAGATCCACCATCCAAGAGTCTAGCTATAGCTCAAGGGAAAAAAAGCCATTGTTTTCTTTTATATTTCTTTGTCTGAATGCATCACATGGTATTTGGGTTAAATATTATTCTTCAGTAAAAAGGCAATGAATGATGGAAAAGCCAAGCCAACCTTTTAACAGACATAAAAGTTAGAACTATCTGGCATAACTCAGACATTCTCCTTTTAGCCAATTGCAAATGATTCTTCTAATGATTATTTTTTCAACTTCGAACTGGGAATAACCATTCTAGGCTGTTTGCTTCTTTGACTTACGCACCCCAGAGTGTTCTTTCTTCTGCACAGAAGAAAGGAAAAAAGACTTAATTCATTCCAAAGTACATTCTCTATCAGGGAATTGTGTGTTTAATCAAATACCACTGTCTGGGTTTAAGCAATGCCCTGCTTTAAAATATATACTTGAAGAAAAGCAAACTTGCTTGTCATTTTTTTTAATCCTATGGGATGCTTTTTCTCATTTGTTGTTGGAGTGTCTAACCTATATGACATACCAAGCTGAATAATTTATATAACAAAACAATAACAACAAGGTCAGAGGAAAAGTATGATTTTTACAATAGGGACCATTCAATGACATGATATTGTGAGAGATGAGTTTCTGAATGTTACGTTTATTTTACTGATGTTTCATCCAAGGAATGAAGCACAATGGAATAAGAAAGGAACTTAAATTATCTAAATTGTGAAAGCTTGAGTGAAGGTTGAGAACAGGAATTAACTTGGTAGAGTGTGTTCTAGTCCCCTTACATGGAAAATCCCAAGGCCCTTGCGGGAGGAACACTCCATGAGGTTACACTAGGAACATTTCCCTCCTAATAATTTCATTAGGAAGGGACTGCGTAGCCCTCACAGGGCTGTGGGGATCTCAGGGGATCAACCAAAAGCAAAAGGTGATCTGCGTAGAGGCCTCTCCATCAGCTTTGGGCTCTCTAGTCTTCCTGCAAATCATCAGTAGCATGTTGGGAAAAAAACCTGGCGACACCACCTCCAAAGACAAGTTCCCCAATAGGGAGCAGGAAGTATAGTCAAAGTTAGTGCAGCCTCAAGCTGCACTATGTTTTGGGAGGATTTACCACTGATATCTCAGGTGCAAGGTGCATTTCCTCCAGTCCTATCTGTCTGTCCCCACCACACACAAGAGGAGTGGGAACAGTGTTGCAGAGATGGCTGACCCTCCCCTTTGTGCCACGAAAGGGGCCCTCAGCTTGTGCAGATCCAAATAGAACATGGCAATCTTCAGTCATTAGGAGCTGATAATTGAAATGTTCACACTACATAGCACTAGGGTTTGGTAGCTGGGAGATTGTCATCAGCCGGTCACCATGATACCAGTACATGATTCTGTATTATCACAACTACAGCATCTGCAATTCAAAGTATATGGATCTGTCACTGCTCACATGGTTTAGTTGCTACTATTAAGTCTGAATTATTTATATTTCATAAATAATTATATATGTATATAAAATCTTCATGTTCACCTTCACAGCACTTTAAAAAATGAAGTCTATGTATACACAATGTTGTGAAGTGCTATGAAGGTGTAAAATGCAGCAAAAACACATGCTTCATTTATTTATAAAAGTGCATTTACACTGAATTTTAGTTACTACCTTGAAAGTTTTTTCTCATTTTTGTTCCTCATTCCCCATCACTTGTAATCTCACAGAGAAGCTGGAACGCAGCATTTTATTCTCTACCACTTTAGTCCTTTTCCATTTTTCAAAAATTGATTTTCCCCTCCCTCCTCCCCTCTGTTTCTCAGCCTACCTTGACAGAGTATTTACTGTCTTGCTTTGTAAAAGCATAATCAGTTATGGCAGCAATGATGCCAATGAAGTTCTGGAAACCGGCTTTGTTAAATAACTAGAGCTCACTTTGCTGCCAACTAGAAACCTACTTTTTTTCTCAGTAAAACAAAATTTACTGCCATGCCATATGTTGATACTGGCTATGGTCTAAGCTTAGGTACCGAGGGTTAAATTGGTCTTGGATCCAGAACAGATATAAGTTAAAAATACATAGAAATATGCTAAGTAGGACTGAAGCGCTTCTTTTTCAGGAGCTGGGCTCAGAGGTTAAAATATCTGATAGCCAATCTTTTGCTAGCCATCCTGGTTTATAAAGGAGACAAGTTAGAAAGATGCATGAAAATTAATTGAAGAGTGGGTTAGTAACATTTTAAAACACTGGGGTGAGTGAATACTGCACTACAATGTTTGTGAATATTAGTCTGAATTTTCCAACCAGTGGTTTGTTTCAACACCCAATTTTATTCTGTTAGCTCAACAATCAAGTGTGTTTGTTCATACTAATGTTTGGTGAGCAGTTGTTCCTGGCACTAGTACCCGTGTTCTCTGCAAATGAGGGTGTTTGTGTGTGAACAAGAGCCTGAAGACTGCATTGTAACTGGATCTTATACGAGGGCTACACTCTCACATGATCTTGACCAGGCACAGGGCAAGGTGATGAGGGAAAGGAAAACACAGAGCAATTCACAACTACTCCTTCTGTGTATTTCCAGGAAACGGGAAGGAGGAAGGGCCATGACATCTTTTGGTGGTGCAGGGGGAACAGGACAGTAACAAAATATGAATGTAGATATTTTTAAAATATAAAATGTATTTACAATCTGTATTTTAATGTGCATATAATTAAAACTAATAAGTAGACTTATTAATTTTATTAGCATATTGTATATCAAATTTGGACCTCTTCACTATTGTATCTGGCATACTTCTCAAGTACTCTTTCCACCACAGCTGTGAGGGATGCCACCAAGTCCTGTATTCCCTCCTCTTCTCCCACATCCTGTTGTATTTTTCAGTGCTACTGTGGCAATTCCTTTTATGCAAACCAGTTTAGCTTAACAGATGCATGTCCCTCTTTTATTCTGATAAAGTAAGATTTTCATCTTTGTCATCTTTTGCCTTTATAATAGCAGTGTGCAGCACTCTATTTCCAGTGTTTTCCAAATATTAATTAAGCCTTTAAAAAAAACTTCACTAGAATTCAGGATCTGTAAATATATTATAATAAACCCCATTTTACAGCTAGGCAACCTGAGACGAAGGAATAAGAAACTTGTCCAAGGTCAAAGAGATCAGATTCAGATGCAGAAGAGGAAAATAATTGTCTCCACATATTCCTGTTCTAGTCAATAGACTGCTGCCTCTGAAAGTCATTTTTAGAGGGAAATCCTTTTCCCACACACCAAGTCTGAATAACAAGGTTTGGCACAGGAGAAGTCTAGGGATGGTTGTGAGGGAAAGAATCTTTCCCACGGGCCACTATGTGGAAGCTGAATAGTTCTGCAGTTTCTGCCATAGCCCTAGGTTGTCATATACTTTCTATAGTTAGTTCCCTATCTCTCTGTATGCTTTATGGATCCATGTATCCACCAGTGTTGAATTTATCCCCAAGTCCTCCACTTTGGAGTTGAACTCTAATGATGTGTAGACCCCATGGAGACAGTCCTCAAATCTTGTCCTTATATTATTTCAAGCCATTCTTCATGTCTTAATTTGTACAACACATATAAGAAAAAAATTGACACCTTCCCCCACCCATTCCCCACGTACTTTAAGAAGACCAGTGTGCAATTGGCTGGGACACAGCTAAAACCTTTTCTACTTAAGAATGGGTGCAGGGAAAGTCTCTTACACACTGTGGAAGTAAAATAGCTGTACAATTGGCTATAAACATGCAGGTCACAAACACAAAGGCAAGGAAGGCAGGCTAATGATTGTGACATATAATAAAATGAACACCTGATGCTGATGACATCCTTAATGGTGCTGGAAGGAAGTTGCTATGATATATACATTTAAAAAAAAAAGCAAGAGGGATCATTTTTGAGTGAGGCTCTGAATTGAAGCATCTCTAAATTATAAACCCATAGACATAAGCATTGAAGACAACTTTGCCTTTCCACACAAAACAGTATGTCTTGCTTGTTTCCTAGGAAACTGTCAAGAATCAGGAATGCAAAGTCTTCAGTGTAATTCATAGTTAGTGAAGGTATGGTACATTAATAAACACAAGCTGAAATATTTTGTCCAAAATATAAAAGGCAGAGGTGACTGCTCTGACAAATAATTCAGGAGGTCTCCCTTGATAAACGTGGACCTGATAGTCCACCTGATGTGTGTGAAATCACAAATGGGGTTAGAAAGGGATTGGTGTACATATCACCCTGGTGCATTCTGTAATCTTTGGATGATCTGATTCTATTCCTCACTGTAGTGGCCTTGAAATCTCAGGATGGATTGTTCTACACTACTTTAGTGTTCATTGTCCCTTGGATAGTGTCAGGATTTCACAGCAATGATGATAACTATATAACTATTGCTTGAGTTTAATAACTCAATCCAGACAGCTAGCCACTCTGAACCTTGTCTTTAAGATATGACTGAAAGTGGGAGGTATGGAAGTTATACTTTGTCAATACGAGCCACCAATGATATTGAGACGTATTTGACCTAATAGTGCAGTGGAACCTGATCTGTTCTGCGTGGCTTATACAGTGTTTGGTTGAGGGTGACACAGTTTCAACACAATACTAGACTAGAATGTAGTTAAGGTAGCATGATAGGGACCAAGAGGAAGAAATGGAAGAATTGTAGGGAGTTGTGCTTCCAGGTATCTCAGTAGCAGTGATGTATTTAAGCATGGCAGCATTTTCTTTTCTTCCATTCTTTTCTCCCACAGTGATCCATGGTTTTGTGACATCTGGACTGGATTATCATAGTGCCCTCTCCATACAACTACATCTTAAGTCCACTCAAACTGTAGCTAGTGACAAATGGAGCAATCTATTGTTAAAAGGTGTTTCTCATACAAAGCACATTATACCTGGCTTCCAGTTAATTTTCAAGTGCAATTTAAGGTGCTGATATTAAGCTATCAGTTCTTAAATGGGTTAGGTCCAATTACCTCAAAGACTGCCTCTTTCCCCAGACAGTTGTGATTACTTGAAGTGCTAGAGTTAAACATACTGGAAAAGTGCTACAGAATTTAATAGAGATAAAACCAATAGGGTTTGAATGAAGTTGTCATGGTACAATCCCCACTCTGAACCTTAGCGTCCAAAAGATGGGGTACCAGCATGAATTCCTCTAAGCTCAATTACCAGCTTAGAACCTGTAGCGCTGCCACCAACCAGGAATTCCAGTGCCTGGTACACTCAGGTCCCCCCAAAACCTTGCCCGGGGACCCCCAAGACCCAGACCCTCTGGTTCTCAACACAAGGAAAGTAAAACCTTTCCCCCACCATTGCCTCTCCCAGGCTTCCCCTCCCTGGGTTACCCTGGAAGATCACTGTGTGATTCAAACTCCTTGAATCTAAAACAGAGAGGAAAATGCAACTTCCCCCCTCCTTCTCTCTTCCCCTCCCAGATTCTCCCTGAGAGAGACAGTAATCCTAACACAGAGAGAATTTAGCCTCTCTCTCCCCCTTCCTTCCTTTCTCCCCACCAATTCCCTGGTGAATCCAGACCCAGTCCCCTGGGGTCTCACCAGAATAAAAAAACAATCAGGTTCTTAAACAAGAAAAGCTTTTAATTAAAGAAAGAAAAAACAGTAAAAATTATCTTTGTAAATTTAAGATGGAATATGTTATAGGGTCTTTCAGCTATAGACACTGGGAATACCCTCCCAGCCTAAGTATACAAGTACAAATTAAAATCCTTTCAGCCAAATACACATTTGAACTCCTTCCAACCAAATACACATTTGCAAATAAAGAAAACAACCATAAGCCTAACTCGCTTTATCTACCTAGTACTCACTAGTCTGAACTTATAAGAGCCTGTATCGGAGAGATTGGAGAGAAACCTGGTTACACGTCTGATCCCTCTGAGCCCCCAGAGTGAACAACAACCAAATTCTAACAGCACACACAGAAAACTCCCTCCCTCAAGATTTGAAAGTATCCTGTCTCCTGATTGGTCCTCTGGTCAGGTGACAGCCAGGCTTACTGAACTTGTTAACCCTTTATAGTCAAAGAGATATAAAGTACTTCTGTGCTATTAACTTTTCTTATGTGTTTATGACAGAAGTTTAGTATGATTCTATAGCAATTACACTATATAAAGATATACAATTTAAGAGAAATTATATTTCTATTATTTTAACCTGAGCATTGGCCTGCTAAACCCAAGGTTGTGAGTTCAATCCTTGACGGGACCATTTAGGGATCTGGGGCACAAATCTGTCTGGGGATTGGTCCTGCTTTGAGCAAGGGGTTGTCTAGATGACCTCCTGAGGTCCCTTCCAATCCTGATATTCTATGATTATACAATTGTTTTTTGTTATATTCTATAGGATTTTTCCAAAGAGACTAGCCCCCTGGTTTAGCTATTAAAAGGGCTGGAGTTAGGCTATTCTCAATGTGGCATTCTTGCTTCTTTTGTCAGCAAGCTGTTGACATGCAAATCAAGCTGTAAAGCCCATTTGGTTTACCTTATTTTACTTGTTGCGAGAAGAGGAATGAGTAGGTTGGTGTAGGGGTGGGGTAATTTGAGGGTTGGACTAGATGACCTCCTGAGGTCCCTTCCAATCCTGATATTCTATGATTCTATGATAATTCTGGTTTAAAGGAATCCTGTCCTTTGAAGGACAATTGCTTGGTCACTTGTCCTAATGGTGGTTTAGTTTTTATGAAGTTTACATATCCCCAGAACAATGGATGCCTTTTTTAATAAGCTGCAGTAATGAATGAAACAAAACAAAACAATTATTTTCAGCAGAGTTACTGAAGCAAGACTATATGAGTGCCAATCCCACATATAATATATTAGGACTAATGAAAATGTGTGTTAATGAAAACATTACATGTAAATATAACAACCCCCCCATCAACCTAGTTCCTTAAGATATTTGCTTGATGCAAAATGACAATCTGTAGTTGGTTAACCTAGAATAATCTTATTAATTCAATAATTCTTTCCCCATCTACTGTGCATTTAAAACCTTTGGTTTCTCTGCCTTTCTGAATCTATGAAATCCTCCCTGTAATGATAGAGCAGGACCACAGATCAACAGGGAAAATGGAAGAAAACTCAGCTGTCTGTTCACAATAAAGAGGAAGAACCTACAGAACAATCCGGAGAGCACCTTAGTTTTAAAAAAGAAAGGCATTGATCAGAGGGAAAGCAAATTCCGAAAGAGAAGCCTAGAGATACTGGGCCTCAGTCAAAACAGCTACCAGTCAAACAAGGAAACAAAGAAAACTATAGCTGGGAACCTGTGGGACTAGAGATAATAAGAACAGCAGGAGAAGAGAAAAGGAAAATATATAAGAAGAAAAAAACATTAAAAAGGAGAGACATGAAAGGGAATGAAAAACCAATAGACGATGCCAGAATATTTGACAGTGAGGGGCAGGATCTGAAGGAAGTGCTGAAAGGTTAGGCTGAACTCCCCTCTGGGGCTAGGTTTGCTACAGTAAGATATTAAGCAAGAGGGATGTCTGTACAACTCCAAATCCAACATGGAAAAAACCAGAATATAACTGGGTTGTATGAGTATATTCTGAAATATTTTAGTCCTACAACAGAAATGGTATAGTTAAAATCTAAGATCAAAGGTGATTAGTAATACATGTGTTTACCTTCTGTCCATCTTTCTTTTGACTAAGGTACTGTGCCATGGCTGGAATTCAGGGAGAAGAAAAATTATTGGTGCATGAGTTCTTCATTTGTTTCTCATTGTGTGTTTAAAAAAAAACCAAAACATTCTTTCCTCCTCTGATCCTTTGAAGGGATTATAGGACAAGATGATGGTTCAGGTTTTTAAATCAAAACTATTATAATCAGAGTAACATTTTTATAGCTTCTTTAACCCAAAGCACATTAGAGATTGTATTTACAGAAATCATTTTAACCTCCAGTGAAATGCTGGAAATGTTTAATAAACATTACACAACAAAATCCTAATTTTACACACAATCCTCACATCACTAGTCATATTTAAGTCAACAGGGTTACTTATAAAAAGAACAGGAGGACTTGTGGCACCTTAGAGACTAAAAAATTTATTTGAGCATAAGCTCTCATGGGCTAGAGCCCACTTCATCCGATGGATGCTGTGGAAAATACAGTAGAAAGATATATATATATACACAGAGAACATGAAGCAATGGATGTTACCATACACACTATAAGGAGAGTGATCAGTTAAGGTGAGCTGTCATCAGCAGGAAAGAAAAAGAACTGTTTGTAGTGGTAATGAAAATGGCCCATTTCCAGCAATTGACAAGGAGATGTAAGGAACTGGGGGTGGGAGGGATAAGTATGGGGAAATTGTTTGACTTTGTGTAATGGCCCATCCACTCCCAGTCTTGATTCAAGCCTAGTTTGATGGTGTCCAATTTGAAAATTAATTCCAATTCAGAAGTCTCTCATTGGACTCTGTTTTAGAAGTTTTTTTTGTTGCAATATTGTGACTTTTATGTGACTCTGAGTTTGCAGGTTGGAGCTGCAGTTTAGAAGAGAAAGTGAAGAATACTGTATTCACTAGAAATTCTAAACAGATTTTTTTCAGGTAGGCATTATCCAGACTAGAATTACACCAGGGCACCAGACTTAATATTCATCAACTCCAGCAGTACAATTTTACCTCACGACACAGGAGTATTGGCTCAAGACTAGGAGGAAGAAGTGCCACCTGCTGAATTGCTAGGATCACTTCCTACAGCTCCTATGTTTTTCTTGAAAAACTGCCTTTCAAATGGTAACTAGCTGCTTAACTTGTAAGATCTAATGAGAACACAGCCTGAAGTGCAATAAAATTGTTCCACCCCTTAATTTAGTGGTTGGGGATGGAAAAAAAAAACATGTGAACAAGGCACAGTAAGTGACTGTGAATTGTTTGTACTTAGAAATCCAGATATTCCTATACATCTCTTGAGTTATCTTTTGACCAGACTTCTGGGGTATGAATGAAATAGGAAACTTCAAGTTTGTGATTTGCCCTTTGATTAATTTGAAAGTTAATTTCTTTTCAATAGATTACCAGAAAAAGTTGAGGAGAAAACCAACTGGGTAATGTAGAACAGAGGGTTGCAGTGGATGATGTGAGAATCCTAGTTCAGGTGAGTTTTGTGGGATTTCATATTTTGGACATAGGAAAACATAGCTAGGCCCTGTTAAATATTTCCTAAATGTGGCAGATGTTTAGAATAAATTGAAATGTACTAAAAGCAAGCTAGACAGCATAACTATGAAACCCAGGGCAACATGATGAACTCATACAGCACTGAAGTTAGAGTGCCATGAAGACAAGGACCTATCTACAGCTGGAGTACCTAATAAATGTGGTGAAAAATGAAAAAGTAAGCAGCAAATAAATGTCAAGGACCATAAAATATAGTCAGTTTGATAGCTTACAAAAGAACAGACCAAGTGTAGGCAAGGAAGAGTGGTTGGACCCCTGCTCCAACTCCATACCCGACCTTTGGTAAGGAGCTCTGGAGATGCTAGCAACTTCAGGCACACCAAGTTTGAGCAGCACCCAGGCCTAGCCATGTGGACTGGGGTTACAAGTGCAGGATCTGTAAGAAATGGAGCCAATCCCCAGGAGCATCAGCAATTTCTGCAGCAACAGTTGGGAGTAACAGTAGAATGGTGGGTATGAGGTATGGTTAGTGCTCCCCATTGATAGCTTTTCTCCCCACCAATCTTTACAGCCCAAGGACTCCTTAGGATTTAAACTCTGGACATTATTTTCTCTCTGCTTTATTGACTGTTTATCCTGCCCTTCATTGCCTCTCCCCTGTGTTCACTAGGCCTCCTCTCCTACTGGCCTCTCTCTCTCTCTGCCTTCCATATTCATCCAGCAGCAAGAGACTTTGACTAATGAAGATGAGGGAGAATGGAATACGCCACTATTCTCAGCAAATGTAGAGGGTCTCCAAGGCAGGGTGCTGGTGAAAGCTAACAATCAGAAACTCTGGTGGCTTTCTTGGCAGGACAACTATTTGCCTTAAAGCTGCTGCTGTTCATGTTATGAAGCTGTTTCACTGTGCATTTTCACATAGCAAGATCGCTGGATTGATTTGAACTGGATGTTTCACCATTCCATCTCAGGTAACTCCTCAGTCAGACGCAAAGAGTTTGTGAGTCAACCTAAATGATGTATCTTAAAGAACTACACACACTCTTCACTTTGAATGAGTAGAAGTGAAGAAAAGAATGTTTACAGCCCTTAGTGTGTAATGCTTAACGTGTGTAGTGAACTGTTCCTGGGTACAAGTTATGTTAAGACACTGTGGAAGCATGCAATTGACATCACTTGGAGGAATACTGTATATTCATGTCCAAGTGGAGTTGCTCCATGTAAAATATAAAAGCAGAAGGCATATCAAGTGAGATCTGTCCTCTCTTCAGTGGTTAACATCAGTGAAACTTCTGCATTTTTTGCCACTTTCTGTCCGCTATCCATGCTTTGCTCAGATGTGCTCTAGGACAGTGGTTCTCAACACGGGGCACGCATAGCCCTAGGGGTACACAGAGGTCTTCCAGGAGGTACATTAACTCATCCAGATATTTGCCTAGTTTGACAACAGGCTACATAAAAAGCACTAGTGCAGTCAGTACAAAGTAAAATTTCTTACAGACAATGACTTGTTTATACTGCTGTCAAGGTTCCTTCCCCACTCTGAACTTTAGGGTACAGATGTGGGGACCTGCATGGACACTTCTAAGCTTAATTACCAGCTTAGATCTGGTATCGCTGCCACCATCCAGATCCTCCATCTGGAACACCCCATTTCCTCCCAAAACCTTCCCCTCCCAAGGTAGCCTTGAGAAACTTCCCCAATTCCCTGGTGAACACAGATCCAAACCCCTTGGATCTTAAAACAAGGAGAAATTAACCATCCCCCCTCCTTTCTCCCACCAACTCCTGGTGGATCCAGATCCAACAAGGAAAAAACAAGGAAAAAATCTAGCTGTATGAAGGAAACATAGAAAAACAAGGATCTAAAAACAAGGAAAAAATCAATCAGATATTAAGAAAAAGGCTTTTAATTAAAGAAAAGAAAGGTAAAAGAAAACCCTCTGGGAGAGATTAGCATACCAGCTACTCTCACAGACAACAGATTTAAAACACAGAGGATGTTCCCCTGGGCACAAATTTAGTTACACAAAAAAATACCCAAATACCCAATTTTGATAATTCTCTTAATGGTACCAAGACAAATTACAAAGAAAATAAACATAAACCTATTTATCCCTTTCTAAAACTTACTACTCTGATAAGAGGCTGATTCCTTGATCTTTTTCACTGCAGCTGAAACTGAAACTTTAAACAAAGGAAAACTTCCCTCCTTCCTTTTGAAACATCCTGTTCCCCCATTGGTTCCTCTGGTAAGGTGTCAGCTAGGCTAGGTGAACTTCTTAACCCTTTACAGATAAAAGAGGCATTAACCTTAACTATCTGTTTATGACAACTGCTCCGTAGACTGAAATGTAAGTACAATGTTTATATCTTCCTCCGTTTTATTTTAAATTTATATGATATAAGTGAGGAAAAAAACAATTTTTCAGTAGCAGGGTGCTGTGACTTTCTTTTGTATTTTTGTGGCTGATTTTGTAAGCAAGTAGTTTTTAAGTGAGGTGAAACTTGGGGTGCACAAGACAAATCAGACTCCTGAAAGGGGTACAATGTCAAGCCACTGCTCCAGGGCTTTCCTGACATTATACACACATGCACTCCACTGTTGTCTTTGACCCTTTTGATTATAGGTCTAAAGTCACTATGTTTCCTTCATACAGCTAGATTCCATTTTGAGGGAGGGCACAACAATCCAAACTAGGATTTACTTGCATTTTACGCATTTTTAAATACAAGACTAATGATTCTAAATTAATGAACAGGCTGACAGAAATCTACCTGCAGCTGCAGGATTGATTCAATAGCTAACATTTGTCACCTGTGACAGTCATAGCTGAATTTCACATTACATTTGTGTGGTTTCCTTTTATGGGATTATTGCAAGATACCTCTGGATTCTTAAATATTAGCATCAACTTGGCTTTTTTATTTTTAAAATGGACCATGGTAGCCGGTAATAGTAGGGAACTGGACTTGATGACTCAGAAGTTCCCTTCCAGTTTTATGTCCCTAAAACTGGCTGTGAATACCATTTTAGTGAATTATCCAATTTTTATTTGAACAAATGTTCACAGATGTGTTTTTCTCCTATATTCACTCAGTTCTAGCCAATGTGTTTTTGGAATTCCCTCTTAGACTTTTCCTCTCATCTTATCCAGAACACCTTGTCTAATTCTGAAAGAACACTTCATTCAGTCCTCAGAAGTCCAAAAAAACTCAGTTTGACTTCAGCCCGTCACTTGGGTTAGTTTTATTAGGCATGTACAGTTCTTTCCTGATGCAGGTTGTTTAGGTATTGGGTGATACCACAATTTCAGTTCATGTCACACGCTACTACATCGTTTCTATTCATCTTCTCTACTTTACAGCTTACTTCTTGCATATAAGGACCAATCACTTTCCAGATTGCAATAAAGCAAACTTATCAGTTCGGGGTGTCCCTGCTTACTTTGTTTACTATAAACATTCCCACAATAGCTGGTTTCTGCTTCCCTTATTTATTATAAACATATTCACAACAGTTAGTTGTTTCAGCAATTACTTGTTTAGGCTGGTCTTGTCTTAAATTGGGATTACTCTTATCAGCTAAATTAGTCCTACCACCTGGAACTCATTATCTTTACTTTCTCTACATTGTATAGAGATTCCTTATTTTCCTTTTCTTTAAACTTATTTTTAGTGACACTTGTCATAGACTAGAGTTGTGTTTAAAAAAGAGTTCACAATAAACCTAAAAATATGCATACCTAATCTGGTTGCACAGCAAACTTGAAATTCACATTGTGTTTAATCCAAAGATTCTTGAAGATTTATGAACCTTTCAAGTGAACCTAGACTCAGTTTTGAGTGAATGTCAACCAGTGTATATTTTCATGTTGGAATTTATTTCATTTGGTTTTTTCTGCAAACACCCAGCTAATTCTACTGTTTCAAATGAGGATATTTTCTTTTAGTATCTCAGGTTTGTTGAACCAGAACTTTCAGAGAAATGTGTGGAGCTTGCAAAACCAGCTGGATTGAAACAGCAGAAAATGTATGGTTGAGCCCCTGAGAACTAATCCTCTGTGTATCATGTAGAGTTTAGTGAGGGCCCAATAAATGCTGCTGCTCAATCTCCTCATTTTTTTCCCACAAGTCCTATAGAATGTGTAAAAGTCAAATTCTATACATAATCACAATATAAGATGGTGAAAGTCCAATTTCTAGGCTGAACCTTACTTTTCTTATCCACAGAAGGTCAAATTCTCTGCTGCTGTAAATAAGTACAGCAGTATTGATTTCAACAGAATTTCACTCACACCCAGCAGAGAATCTGGCTCCATGTCTCTTTTTGCGAATGGAGGGTTTATAAGCTTTTTTGTTACCTTATTGATCATGTAGGTATTTCAAACTGAGCCCTGCGCCATGGCAATGATGGAATACTGCTGGACAGAGCACATTTAAACAGATATATTATATCCCTAAACTACAGACATTTGAAACAGTACTACTCATCCATTATCATACCAACAAATAAAAAAACCCTCCACACTGAATTACCCCACAACTTTTTTACACCAGCTATGTTGTTAAAACCTCAGAATCCCTTTGAAATCATTCAGCCTAAGCAACTTCTTGCTGTGCTCATTTCTTCCACGCTGACGAAATTTCTCCAAACATGTTTTTTTTGGGGGGGGTTTCTGGTATTCATAGCCTCCAGTGTACACTTTATACATTTGTCATTAAATGGTGGAACTTTCTTGTTGAACGTGTAAGTTCTTTAACCTTCTTTTGCAGTAGATGGAAGAAGTGTGTGTGTGTGGTGGGGGGGGGGACTCCACCACCCAGCAGGAACTCCAGTTGCTATGGACTATGAAGGGGGGGGGTACTCTTTTAAGCCATGTATTGAACAGGAGTAACTTGTGGCACCTTAGAGACTAACAATTTATTTGAGCATAAGCTTTCGTGGGCTACAGCCCACTTCATTGGATGCATAGACTGGAACATATAGCAAGAAGATTTATACATACAGAGAACATGAAAAGGTGGAAGGTAGCCATGCCAACTGTAAGAGGCCAATCAATTGAGATGAGCTATCATCAGCAAGAGAAAGAGAAAAAGAAATTTTGAAGTGATAATCGAGATGACCCATAGAAGATGCGAGGATACTTAAAATGGGGAAATTGATTCAATTAGTGTAATGGCCCAACCATTCCCAGTCTCTGTTCAAACCTAAGTTAATTTATCTAATTTAGAACTTAGAATTTAAAATAGACTGTGAAGCAGTATTTAAAAAAAGAGAATCTCTTTAGTTCTGATGGAAAAAAGGAAGAATTTTTTAATGTATTTTCAGTTTTATTAGGAATTCAATGAGCCCCAGATAAGAGAAAAATGTTGTTGTGCTACCTATGATGTAAGAGTTGTCAAAAAGACATTCTCTGCCTCCTATAGACACTTAGGACTGTAATCATGTCAGGTATCATAAGCTAAGGGTATGTCTACACTATAAAATTATGTCAACATACACCCCACCACACTAATTAAATAGCTTTTGCATGTCCACACTATGCTCCTGGTGTTGGTGGCGCACATCCACACTGGAAGCACTTGCACTGATGTAACTGTCAGTGTGGGGCAGTGTGGGGATGGCTTCTGAAAAGGCAGCAACAGTTGATACAAGCAATGCATGTCTATGCCAGGGGCAGCAACTTTCAGCATGCAGCTCATCAGGGTAATCCACTGGCAGGGCCGCGAAACATTTTGTTTATGTTGACTGTCCGTGGGCACAGCCACCCACAGCTCCCAGTGGCCACAGTTCAATGTTCCGGCCACTGGGAGCTGCAGGGGGCCATGCCTGCAGATGGTCAACATAAACAAAATGTCTTGTGGCCCACCAGCAGATTACCCTGATGGGGTTGCATGCCAAAGGTTGCCAACCCCTGGTCTATGCTGACACTGCATCAACCTAACTACATCAATCTAAATGCTATGCCTCTCCTAGAGCTGGAGTTGTTAAGTCGGCGTAGCGGGCTAGTTGTGTCAGCGGGAGTGACATTTTAGTGTAGGCATTTACAGAATTAGGTCAATGTAAGTTGCCTTACATTGCCTAATGTTGTAGTGTAGACCAGGGCTAAGAAAAGTGCAGCTTGGTAACTCTTTGGATGAGAAATATTGAAGGAAAATGCACAAAGACTGCAAAGAGTGCTGATGATGTTTTGGTAGGGGCCACTTTCTTTTTTAGTACCTGTCATAGGTCTCACCTCCACTCTGAACTTTAGGGTACAGATGTGGGGACCTGCATGGACACTTCTAAGCTTAATTATCAGCTTAGCCTCTGGTCTCGTTGCCACCATCCAGAATTTCTGAGTACCTGGATCACTCCCTTTCTCCCCCAAAAAAACCTTCCCCTCCCTGGGTAGTTTTGAAGACTCCTCCACCAATTCCCTGGTGAGTCCAGATCCAATTCCTTTGGATCTCAAAAACAAGGAAGAATTACTCCTTCCCCTTCCCTTTCCCCGCCCCCCACCAGTCTCTGTGAGTCCAGATCCAATTCCCTTGGATCTAAAAAAAAGGGGGAAAAAAATCAATCAGGTTCTTAAAAAGAAGGCTTTTAATTAAAGAAAAGACAAGGTAAAAGAGAGGGAAAATAAACTCTCTGGGAGACAGCATACCAGCATATCTCACAGACAATAGATTGAAAACATGGGATGTTCCCCTGAGCAGAAATCTTAATACACAAGAATACTCAATTTGATAATTCCCCCCTAATTGCACCAAGACAAGTTACAAAAGAAAACAAACATAACCTATTTATCCTTTCTAAAACTTACTACTCTGAAAAGAGGCTAGTTCCTTGATCTTCTCACTCTGGCTGAAAAAAACTGACTAAACAAAGGAAACTTCCCTCCTGCCTTTGAAACATCTTGTTCCCCCATTGGTTCCTCTGGTCAGGTATCAGCTAGGCTAGGTGAACTTCTTAAACTTTACAGGTAAGAGGCATTAACCCTTAACTATCTGTTTAGACAGTACCAAACCAAGGTCACAGCATGATATTGATGGGTATGTCCTTCGAAGTGGACATCTTTTTGACAAGATATAAAAGTGAAGTTCTCACCAGAAATCGGCATCAGTCCATACTGGTAACAGCTATGATTCAGCACCCCACCATAGCTTAAAGTAACACAAGGCCAGTTGGCAAAGACTGAATGGGCAGCTGTCAACCAGGCTGAAGTACAGGATCACATTCGTATGCCTGGGAGTGCTCCTATGAAGGGTATCAGGGGAGGTCAGCAGAAGCCAGCTTTACATCAGCTTAGGACTCTTCCACGGAAGGATGGAGCATCTGTGCTGTCTGGTTCCTTATGATTAAAAAAAAAGTCACATTTCAAAATTAGACCTGCACCTTTGTTTCTTGACACCTGAATTATTGTAAAAAAGTGATATTCAAGGGTGAAGCAGCATTTCTGATGCAAGGTCAGAAGCAATCGACATGTTTACTAGTAAGACACTGTACAGCAGGAGTACACTATTTTTGGATATCAAGCTGAATAAAAAGTTAGGCAGTGGAGATGTAAAGTTAGGGATGTGTAGTGAAGACAGGCAGATGTTAGAATTCTGAAGAAGACATTTGAGATCTGTTTAATTTGTATGGAAATTCCTCTAAGGGAAAAATAAGAACAATAGTCTCAAATATAGCCTGTCCTAATAATGGAAAAATTTTCTCCTGGGAGACCTTTGTGACCTAATATAAACTAAACACCACTATGAGCAAATTGCTTGCAGAAAGCATGTGCGCTTGCTGTAAGACTGATTGTTCAAAAGTGGGAATGCAGCAAAAAGGTCACAATACATGAATTGGTGGTATAAGCACCGTGTGACCTGGGTAACCCTGGAAAAAAACTCCTTTCTAATTTTAATGCGATAACATTTCAGTGAGTTTTGTCCTAGTTTTTCAAAGATATAACTGAATACAATTTCATATTTTTACACTTATTGGGGCAAAATGGCCCCTAGCTGCACAGACAACTGATAAATTAGAAAAGGAGAATCCTTAGCTGCTAATGGTTCAATTGGAGCCATTCTTCCCATGACCCTTTTGATCTTTTAAAAGAAAAAAAAAAATTCTACCACAGACATTCTATGGGACAGGCTACTTGGTTACTACTCTTTTCCCCTCCTAGTACGCTGTTGGAAATGTATAAAATAATAAATACTAATTTAACAAAATGAACTCAACTCCCCAATATTCTCTTTTGCAACTTCATTTTTCTGTTTTTGAAAAAAGCAATAAAAACAAGTCCCTATAGTTAAATGCATCAGCAAACTTGTGCACCTCTTTAATTTTAGTCTAAATGTCACAACAGATGCTGCTCTTCCAGTCTCAATAGGGAGCAGATTCAACAATCAGGGAGCATAATTATAGAAAGCTCTAGCTCCTGCTGACTCCAAGTTATACTTAGGGCACACTAAATAGTCTGCCAGTTTCAGTCTTCAATGGATGACTGTGGCCTTTGGTGATAAAAGATCAGTGAAGAGTGCATTTTGATTCGTTACAGAATGCTAACAGCTTTGTAAAATGTATAATGTAGTCAGACATATGCCAGCTTTGTACACTGGCAAACAGTTAAAACAAATATAATACAATTAGGAAGTAAACATTAATGCTATCAGTGTGCAGTGCAAAAAGTGATTTGCCATAACCCAACTGAGGGAATGTATCCTTTGCACTGCATAAATTGTGAAAAAGTCAGTCTTTTGTAACACAACAGGACCCTGACCGAGCTTTCTAGACCTTTAGGAAAAGGTAAGGATCGGATAACTCATTCTTTGTCAAAGGATGATAGTTAAAAACTAGAAATTACATAGGGATCCAGGATTTTTCTTTTTCTATAGGACTAATCTGCATTAAACCACATTTTTCGATTATTAAAAATTAAGGTTTGGGGAAAAGGATACTAAAAAAGGGTAGACCAGTGAATAATCAGGTATGAACCAGACTAGTCTTATCCTTCACTGCACTTAAGTCACAGGGCACAAAACAATCCATTTTTAAATATACACTACCATACCCCCTCAGCCCATCCAGCCCCAAATGTGGGATATGACGTGTGACAAAGATCCAGAATGAGGGACACAAGAAAATTATTCAGGCAGGACACTTAAAATATGGTGGGATTCTTTCCTTTAGTGTAAATAACTTTTCTATAGCAGCAGTTCCATGATTCTTTATTACAGGTGCTCCTAAATGTCAATAATGAAAAAGGGACACCAAATTGTGTGTGAAATGTTAGGCAACTTGGGGAGTAAAGTGAATGAAAGGACAGTTAAAAAAGGCGTGCATGTGGTAAAAACCAATCCTGACATGGAGTGGAGTATACCACACAAGCTCTGATTGACTTCAGCAGGAATTATGGTTTATCCCTTTTGCAAAATCAGGACGGTTGTTTTGATCTCAGCTACAGCATTTTATCTCCTTGACTCCAGTGGAAGAATGATCAGTGCCAACTCCAAATTTGAAAGGACTTCCCTGTAGTAGATATTTAATCTATACATTCTTAATACAAGAATGGAAAGATTTCCAGAAGTTAAATATCACATGGACTCATTTCTCATGTTTGGGATACACTTCAATCTGTTCTTGAACTAACTTTTTTTCATTATTTTATTTGCTATTGCTCTTCTTTGTGTAGGTGAAGATTTTCTGACTTTGACCATATCAGGTGACTTCATTCACCACATGTATATGATGCTGTAATAACCCTTTCCTTTCTATTTTTTTTCCTTCTTAGTTTATAATTGTCTCCATTGAACAATCTGACTGCACTATTCTGGTACCATTGTAATTTTTGATAGTTTGTGTTGGATCTAAAGGAGCTGTCTCTCAGTGTTAATTGAAAAAAAAAATCTCAATAAGCGGTAAACAGAAATATACCAAAGGAAACAAATAAAGTATACGGTTAATTAAAAAAAAATATGTAAAATGAATGATCTACCAACAATTTGTATGCAACAGCCACAGTATGAACAGGAGCCTAAGAAGCAGTGAAATCAGAAAGTACAAGATTAACTTCCAAGATACTTTGGCTTTATTTGCAGCTAATTAACATTCTATCTTCATGAACATGCTTTGCTTGTAAATTCTCTGGGTTTATCACACAATATTCACATAAATACCTGCTAAGAAAAGCCATATCTTCGGGAGAATTACAGTGAAATTAACCACAGACATAGCTGTCCAACTCGGGCAGCATTATATACTCTCCGCAATCAGGGTTCAGAATGCACCGAAGTTAGACACTAAAACCATTGAGTAATAACTTAGTCACTCCCGTAGAGCAAAGGGGTCAAATGTCAGCAGTAGCTAACAAGTACAGCTACAGCTTTATTCCAAGCACATAATCTCCCATGTTCTCAAACTCACATTAGGTCCTAACACCAGTCTTCAGACTCTGGGTTTCTTGAATAATGCTAACCTTTTCTCCACTCACTTTCCCATAGTAAAGAGAGAGATGCTTATATTTCTCCCTCCCAGCCTGCATTTCCTAGCTCAGGCTCCTTGTTGATCATTCTTTGTGCTTATATAGGTACCCAAGGAAAAAAAATTTATATCACTGTCATATGGCATCAGGCCACCAGGAAAGGAAGCAGAGTCGCCCCTTTCTGGTGATGGTGGCTTCTCACCTTCGAGCCCACAAGACCTAGCAGCCAGAGTCTATGGATCTGCTCTTCTCTTCAGCGAAATCCAGCATGAAACATTGATAGTGCCTCACTAGCCTGAGGAACTGCCTTGCTTGCTTCTTGGTTGTAGGGACCCAGACAGTCCCTCAGGGTTTTGTACCTTGTTTACTAAGGGGTGCAACTAGCTCTTCTCCACCCTGCACCCCAAGTATGTCACCTCTTTTTGCCCAAGGTGGCACTTGCTGGGTTTGTGGTCAGCCCAGCCTCCCTGAGGGCTTGCCACACAATATTAGGTGCTGCAGGTGTTCCTCCCAGCCAGAGCTGTAGGCCATGATGTCATCAACATAAGTGACATGTTTCGATAGTGCGCCACAACATTAGTCCATCAGCATTGAAAGGTGGCCTGATGACGAACTGGTAAAAGCCAATGGTATAGAGATGCCCTCTTCTCCCAAGATGTCAGGGTCACGGGTATCTGCCAGTACCTTGGTTAATCTAGGGTAGATATAAATTTAGCATTCCCAGTCGCTGGAGCAGCTCGTCAACTCTGTGCATCGAAGCGCAAAATGGCACTGACCTTCTGGAAGTCTATGCAGAATCTTATCATGCCCATTGGGTTCTGGGACTAGGACCATGGGGGGATTCATCACTTGTTCCTGGATTCTTCCACAACCCCCAGAAGCAGACTGCATTAACCTTCTTCCAGACAGGTTCCCACATCTTCTTCGACCTTCCTGTCCTGGCGGTGGTTATGTGGTGACAGGTCACATCCATCTGCCTGTTCATTGTGAGGTGAGAATATGGTGGGAAGGATTGGACCAGTTGTTGCCGTTGTAGTTGTTGTTCTGGCTGAGATCTGTCCAATCAAGATGGGGGCTGTTGGGGGGCCCAATGGCTAGCGGTCCCAGTTCTGGCTCAAGGGCATATGGGAGTGATTAGCAAGCCTTCTCAGGTTTTTCCAAGTCTCCAGGAGGTTGACAGGTATACCCGGATGTCTTGCCATTGCCCAGGCAATGGATTTTTTAGTCAGCCGGTCCTACCCCTTCAAATAACCTTGAATGGCCCGGACACTTGGGAAAGCAGCATGGACTTGGCAGGGGTAATAAAAGTAGGACCCTGTCCCCAGGGTCAAAGGTTTGTAGTTTTGTATCAGTTATACTGGAGCTCCTGAGTTTGCTATGCCTGATATAAATTCTCCTGAGGACAACCTGCCATGGCCTCTGGAGGAGTTGTGAAGTCATAAGGTATGGGGAATGGACCCTGTGACCTAGGACTCCTGGCTCTTTCCCAAGTCTCCTGTAGCAGATCTAGGATTTCCCCTGGGTTGTCTCCTGGTAGCAAAGTTTGAATAGGGAGAACCCCTGTGGAGGCCTGGAAAACCTCCTGCACAGCGAACAAGAGCACGAGTGGCATCTTGTCCCCATGCCATGGGTCATTGTTGACAAACTTCCTTAGCATCACTTTCAATGCCCTATTGAACCTCTCTACCAGGCAGTCGATTTGTGGGTGGGTATACTGACCAATTTGAGGTCAACTGATTGTTCGTCATGGTTGGCCAAAATTCTACCTATCATTAGTCCCTCTGTTCATTAGTGTCTTGTGGTATCCAGACACCTGGTGAGGATCTTGAGGATGTTTGGTGGCTATGGCAAGAACTGTGGTCATATCAGGGGTTGGCTTTGGGTTACCGGGTCGTATAATCCGAAACTATGAGTAAATGGCGGAAAACCCTGACCCACTCTCTCAGGGATCAAGCTCATGCCAAGTTTTGAAGGGTACCCCAATCATTGAGAATGGTCATCAGGGGAGCCTTAGATATCCCCTTCACACTGGAGCTTAAACTCTCCGGGCACAAGGTGAAAAAATATTGCACTTACTTGTAGATGCCAGGCCAGAAAGATCACAGTACCACTCATTGCAAAGGCTGGCCTAGACAAGCATCTGACTGTACCCCCGAGTCAACCCGGGCTGTTACTGGGATGCCATTGACTACACGAGAGGGTATCAGGACTTTGGTCTGCCCCCGTTTCTGGTGTGAGGCCTGGTGGCCACTTACCTATGCTTGGCCATAGCTGCAATCCATAAGCGGGCACTTGCACCTGAAGTGCCCCTCCTGGCCAACATTGATAGCATCTGTTCCTTGTGCTCCCATCAGTGTGCCCAGTTTCAGTATTCCAGGCCACCCAGCAGGCTTCTTCCTCTTGGTGAGCAGGACCTGCAGGTCATCCCCCTCCATAGGGGATGACCTGCAGGTCCTGGGGTTGTCATCCGCTGTCCAGGTTTGTTCTGGGGTCTCTGTCCTTCAGGCTATATTATCCTCCATGGTGGCTTACCCCCTGACCTCTGGGGCTCCCTGGACTATCTGGCCCAATGGCGACTGTTTCAGGGCCCGTGGTGGACAGGTAGTCCTCCATCAAAGATATCAGCTCTGAAAGGATCACTGGGTGGTGGTGTTGCACTCTACTCATCCCCCAGCAGGGAGAATCTAAGTGAACTCTTCCAATAAGACCACCTCCATAATTTTGGCCTCAGTCAACTTCTTGGGCCTAGCCATCGCCAGCAGTAGTTTCAGAGGCCTTAGGCCACTGCCTGTGGTCGGGCCTCAGTGGATCTCTCTCCCAGGCGCACCACAGCTGATTAGTATGCCCCAAGACTTATGTGGTACAAGATGGTCTGCTTTCACGTTGGGGTAGTCCAAAGCATCTGCGGTGTCCGAATTCTGATAGGCATTCTGTGCAGGGCTGGTCAAATATGGAGTGAAGAGAGTGGCCCGTGCTCTGGGGGCCATCAAGCGTCTGTGACGACCCTGCTCAAAAGTGACCGGAACACGTCCAGGTCATCTCCAGACCCCATGTTGGCTAGTCGTACCGGAAACCTGTCAGGATGTTCTCAGCCCCAATCATGCTGGCACAGTGGTGGGCTGTCCAGTTAGTTGTATCAGTACCACCATCTGCTGAACCATGGACTCCTGTGCCTGGTGTTTTGCGGCTAACTCCCAGACCAACTGTTGTTGTTCCTGATGTTGTGCCATTTGTACTTGTTTCTGCGTGGATATTTGTTGCAACAGCTGGGCCTGGTGGTGGTGTTATTGGGCCATCTGTTCCCGCTGGCTCTCCAGCATCCATTTCAAGAGCTTCTGTATCTCCATACGGGCTGTGCAGTTTCATCTATTGTCCGCTGTTCAGACCTCTTATCAGGCCCCAGTTCATGCTTGCAATTCTTCACCATGTGTCACAGGGTATCAGCCATCAGTGGAAAGAAAGGGGAGGTCATCCTCTTCTGGTGCTGTGGCTTCTTGCCTTTGGCCCTGTGAGGCCTAGTCAGCCAAAGTCCATGAAGCCAACCTTGTTCCTCAGTGCAATGTGGCTATCGTGACCTGAGTCTATGGAACTGTCCTATCCTGGGGCAGTGAGGCCTAGTGGTAGGTGGGGAAAGTGTTAGGGAAACCTAGGCCCACCCTGCTCTACTGATTCCTGATCCAGGGCCCTGTGGAACCAGCAGTCCTGGCTTCAGGTTCAGCCCCCTTTTTCAACAAATTGGTTGCCTGGGCCTGCTTCCTACCCTGCTCCCGGATCCGGCAATTTCTCAAGGTTAGTAGCCTTCCATCTCCCTCATCCTCTGCAGTAGACGGGTCCTGCTGTGGATTCAGCACATTCAGACTCTGCACACTGGAGCTCTAGCAGTTCCCTGGCAGGAGCCTGCAGTGTGTTCCCTCTCCTCCTCAGTCAGTCCAAACTGAGCTGAGCCACCTCCTTTATATACTGCTTCCAACTGGAGCATTCCGAGCAAGGGCATGACGGTGTGGCCTCCTGGTCCCAAAGTGGATGGTTAACTCTTACTGGGCCATTGTGGGGAGGTACATCCAGTCACGGTCACATAATCAGATTGTCCCACTGGACCAGGAACGCCATGAGAAGGGACTTTGGGATTCTTTTGGAGATTTCTCTCCTAAAGTGGAGATCTCTTTCCCCTTAAAAGCCTTCTGGATCCTCACATGACTATACGTAACAGAGAGAGCTTCACATCTGTGGTTTGCCTATGCAGGAATCAGTACAAATGAAACATGAATCTTAATGTGAAACCCAATGGTTTCAAACTATGCAAGCCAAACGAAAGTTTGGCCCAGGCTCTCAGTAGGGCAATAAGCAGCCAATGTAGCTCTCTAATTGAGGTGCAATGGTGGCTTTAAGCCACTCACATCTGGGGCCATTACATGCCAGCTGCCATTGGCCCCATCAGGCTGTTGTGCCAGCCATAGATCCTTGGAATCAGATAAATCAACCACACCCCCGACATCTGCTGGCTGTGCTCTACACTGGCTGCAAGGAGAAGCAATAGCACAGAATCTGTGGCACTGGATGATCCCCTAGACTGAGATGATCCTATTGCACCAATACAAAGCTGTTCTGATGCTGCAAAGGTTCTGGTTCTTCTAAAAACCTGGTCTTTTAAAATTAAGCTGTTTTGTGAATGTGTGAAATTATTTAAATAAAATCCTTATCAGTAAGTCAGAGCAGACAATCCAGCAAAGTGCCTGACCAATAATACTGGCTGTGTTTTTATCTCTGTTAAATAGCAATAACAGGAAATGTGCAAATAATCAAAGAAATATTTACCACATTTTTCTGTGATCCATTCATGGTAACATGCCAACTTGCCTATATGTTGGCTGCTAATCACTGGTCTTTTACATTTTAAATGTGAAAGCATAAATATGAAGAATTTTCTGTTATACCCTTTCTTACTATCAAGTACCACCTGTTCAAATTTCCCAGACATGAAGAGGTATGCCAAATAACATGACATTTCATTCTACTATATAAATGTGTGAGTGTGTGCATGTGTCTATATGACTAGAAAATATGAAACCAAAAGTATCTTTAGGTGAGAAATAAGTATGCTGGGAGCAATTATGCAAAACTACTTTTTCCAAATAAAGCCACATAATGTCTCATACTAATTGTTAACTAAATTTACACAACAAATCTGCCTGAGCCAAAGCTCCTCAAGTCTAGGTGTCTGGAGAATTAGACAAACACTGTAGACTTTTGTAACAGGGAATTAGATTCCTCTTGGATTGTATTACATCACTCATTCCACCTGCCTCAGAAGTGAATTTCTGCTCCCTCCTCCCATGCTGTGCTGTTAGCCATTGTGACGAACTGGGAAAGTTCTTAATGTTTTCTCTGAATACTGTATTGGTGCCTCAGTGTCCCCATGGCAGTTCTTAAGTATCTGGCAGAGCAAAGGGCCAGTGCACCTAAATGCCTGACACTCTGTCTCTTAGCAACTGATGGCCTGGGCCCCTCCTCTGCAAAGGTGCCAGCTGAAGGTGTTGGAGACAAAGGGATCAGGTGACCTCCTGGCCCGGGAAAGGAGCTGAGCAGAGAGGAGGGGCTGGGAGGGGTTGTTAGTCTGGAGCTGGCTGAGGGCAGACGTGGGGGTCTGGCTCACTGACCCCCAGAATGGACCCGGCCAAGGGGTCTGGTTCGCTGTATCTACAAGCTCTGTTTTAGACCCTGTTCCTGTCATTGAATATAACCTCTGTTTTACTGGCTGGCTGGAGAGTCCACGTCTGACTGCAAAGTGGGGGTGCAGAACCAGGTGGCTTCCCCAGGACCCCCGCTGGGGTGGACTCGCTGTGGGAAGCGCAACGGAGGGGCAGAGGATGCTGAATGCTCCAAGGAGAGAACCCAAGAGGTGAAGCTGTGTGAGCTTCTTGCCCTGAACTAGTCTGCTCCAAGGGAGAGGAGGTCCCCAAAGTCCTGACTGGCTTGGTAGGGAGCAGTTCCGGAGCATCGCCCGGTGACTCCGTGACAGCCATAGAATCCAGCATTTCTCATTCACAAAGATAATTATTCTCCCCTGCTCTAGTACAACAAGACTTGTCACAGACCTCAAATCACCCTGGGCAATTTAATCTCCCTAAATAAAACCTGTAAATCCAGCCTTGTCCACTATTAAGATAAATATGTAGGGTCCAGCACTTCACACTGGTATAAAGATCAAGCATAAAATATATCAGGGCAACCAAAAGCCTAATTATTGGCAAAACTGGTACCTTCCTCAATTAACAGCACTATTTTTGATTAAAAAAATCAGCTTCTGTTTCCCTCTTGACTCTTTAATTAGCCCAGTACTACCACACAGTCCTAATTATGAACGTGCCCAGTCCACTTTTACATTATGCTCCAAAGTACTACCATGTATATGGATTCATTACTTACTGTTTCTTAAAAGATGATAATCCTGAAATATAGATTGTGCCTGAACCAAGCATCGTGGCAGGGATAAGCATGGTACAAGGAATCTTCCCTCTAGTGTCTTTCATGCTGAGGCACAGCTGCAATCCGTATGTTGTACTGAGCAGAAGGACTGCCACATGAAAGGAGACAGGGAGGGGGATAGAGAACTGGGGCCATCCAGGCCTTTCTCAGTTCTCACTCCAGACCAGTCACTGGAGCCATTGTGCTTTACAGGCACAATCTGGGCCTGTGTGTGCTATACATAGTGTTTGGTTTTTTTCAATCAATAATTTGATGACTTCATCAGTCAGGACATTCTCAGTAAATCCAGAAATAACTTAATTTCCCCAGGCCTGATTCTACTCTCGCATACGCTGATGTAAATCAGGAGTAACTCCACTGAAGTAAATGGTGTAAAAGAGGCCTTAGAGCTATAGGTATTTGCCAGACGAGGTGCAACAAACTACATAGTTACAAACAGTCATTTACATTTTTAAATGAGTGTTATTATGTCCAGTTTGGGTTTGCTCTCTGTGAACATGCTAGAGGTCAAGTTCACTGACATGGACATTTTAAGGAATTATTGCAGCATATTCACAGGCTGTGGATTTCAGATTCACAATTGAGGGTATTCACATTAGAAATCTGATTATAGAAGCTACACTCAATCAGGGAATAAAACCATACTGTGTGTCCAATCATAACAGCTCAGACTTCAAGTTGATATTACTTGGATACTCAAAGCAATACTCATAGTGAACAGCTCATTAGCAATATATAGAAGTATATTTGTATTAACCCTATTCACTTATTTGCAGACCATTCCAAAGAAGGATAGGGCAAAACTTCTCTCATAAGTTATTCACTGTGAGTTGTTTTTTCCCAGATCTAGTAAAGATCTCGGGGTATGGCTAATCTTTGAATTCAATATGCCAGATATGGCAAATGGATGGTTCAGGGATCAGCCACGTGCAGCTCTGTTGTGATTTGTTCTTCTCACTGCTAGTGCTAATGCTCACTTTTGGGTTCTGAAGTGGCTTCTGGACGATGATGAAGATTCTATTTGATCAGGGCATGGTACCTGTGCAGCTTCCCCAGTGAAGAGAATCCACACGTCCTGTTTGGCTGTTATGGTCAGTGTGCTCAGTCATACAATTACCTTTCACTTTCTTCTTCTCCTCTTAGAAATTCTTGGATTAGACTCTTTATCTTGTGATCTTCTAGCTTCTTTTGTTACCCACATGTATTACCTGAAGTACTTGGTTCTGTGGGATTTTGGCTGATTTATTTGTGTGTCTGTTAGTCCCTCTTTCCTCTTTTCTGGGTCCTAGAGCTGAAGTGGGACTTTTATATTGGATGTTTGCTTAACTCATCTTGGCTTGCAAGACAGTTTCAAACGTATTTCAATATCCCAGAAATAGTAGGTAGATTTTATCATCACTAAAGAAGCTCCTTTGTATTTTACTTTTATTGCTTCAGCTCTTCAGTGTTTTCAGATCAGCTTGATTTCCAGGAGTCACTACCACAAACTTAAGTGCTAGCTACTGATCTTGCCCCTGGACACTCAGTTACTCTACTTCCCTGCTGACCTCCTACAGAGGTAGCTCTCTTTATACTTCCCTTACCCTGTTGCAGTGACAGGTTGCTAGGAGAGAAAACCCTACCGTAATAATGAATATGAGTAACTTTCTTCTTATTTCAGCTAGGCTCCACCTTTTGGTAAAAACTACAAACTACACATTTCTTCACACTAAGGTCTAGTTAAAGTGTGTACTATTAGAAATGACTTATGGCCACCTTATGAATTACATGATCCATACAGCACATCCATAGTTAAAAATAAAATCTCCTAAAAGGCATTTTCACATAGTCTATTAAGTATGGATTGGATAGTAGATTAAGGGAGCCCTTGATAGGCCAGGAGACCTTCATTTTTCATTAGCTGCTTTTTGTCCCTCTTTACAATGTTAACATTTGAGACTATTCCTCTTACTTTGGTACATTAGTGTAACATGATATTTTACCCAGCTATCAAATTGGCTTGGGTGTTGAATTTGTGACAAATCTATTCACTGATTTAGAATCGTGACTGAGAAAAGTATCCACCCTTACAGATGTCTAACATATTAGCAGTTTTCTGAAAATCCCCAAATACCATATAGATATTTTATAGTGATGTTTAGCATTGAGCACCAGACCAACCTTATAAAATGAGTCTTTTGTATGATTAACACATTAGTCACTCTGTGAGATTGAGTTTGACGAATTATTCAAATAGAGTTCTGCAGAGCTGCTGGTTGAGGGCCCTCTGTGAGGGCACTTAAACTCTCCAGTTAAACTTGGGAACAGTGAGGTGAGAAAAAGGCAGGCAGAGGAATGGAAAGGAGACATACTGATGTTTTTCTGCTTTATGAAAAGCATTTCGATTGCAAAGAAAGGGCAGAAGGGACAGGAAGGGGTAAAGGACAGGATTGCTCAGTCATTAATTAATACAGAAGTGGCAGAACAATGATACATAACCGTTCACTGTCCAGCCTTGGAGTTCCAGTGCAGTACGGTATAGAAGGAGGTAGAAGACTCCTTGGATGAGAAAGTGATATGAGTAAAGCAGGATGAATTATTCAGAGGGAATCAATCAACAAATTTCTCTTTTTTTTTCCTCTCTCTCTCTCACCTCAAATGGTTCATGAACAGACTTTGATTTTTGTTAATTTGTTCATGCAATCAGATTTCAGTCTGTGGATTGCTTGTCACCTGTGTTTGCTGTATCTATTTACTATTGCTTATTACCACTGTGTGATTGGTCAGCTTAGTCATATGTCATTATTCTGTTCACCCTTTGGATGAAGGCAACTTTTTAGTAGGCAGGACAGGAGGATGAATGTGATCAAGTTACTCTGCTTTTGATTAATTCAGGAAGAGTGATAGAACGGTGTGTGGAGGTTAGGCCAGCAGGATTAAGGAATTATTAGGACATACTTAAACCTTTTCCTATCTAGGCCTCTTAAATAATCCATTTCTCTTTCCAATCCATTTGCCTAATAATCAGTGCTAGAAAAATTAGCCTGTTGAAATAGTGAAGGCCAGGGAGAGACTTGCAATTAATTTTCTCACATCATATGCACATAGAGTGGTCCTAGGCATTCTGACAAAGTTCCTCATCTACTTTGGTGGATCCTGCACTTATTGGCAGATTTGCTCACCTCAGTGATCTTCCCCTCTTGTGGAACCCACAGTCTGGGTCAGCTCCTCCTGTGTCTGATCAGGAGTTGGGAGGTTTGGGGGGAACCCAGGCCCACCCTCTACTCCAGGTTCCAGCCCAGGGCCCTGTGGATCACAGCTATCTATAGTGCCTCCTGTACCAGCTGCATGACAGCTACAACTCCCTGGGCTACTTCCCCATGGCCTCCTCCAAACACCTTCTTTATCCTCACCACAGGACCTTCCTCTTGGTGTCTGATAATGCTTATCCTCCTCCTCAATCCTCCAGCAGCACACTCTCTCACTCTCAGCTCCTTGCCCTCTTGCTCCCAACTCCTCTCACACACTCCTGCTCCTCACTGCCTGACTGGAGTGAGCTCCTTTTTAAACCCAGGTGCCATGATTAGCCTACCTTGATTGGTGGCAAGTGTTCTAATTAAATTAGCTATCTCCACTGCCTTCTAGAAAGATCTTAATTGGCCCCAGGTGCCTTGATTAACCTGGAGCGACTGCCATTTGGTTGCCAGGGTACTAGGGATTTGTTAGCCTGGGGCTAACGTACCTGTTTCTCAGTACTTTACTGTAGCCATCTGGCCTTGCCCCATCACAGCATATGCTATAGATCATTGTCAGATTTATTTAATTGTGTTTGTGTCAGGACTCTGAACAGGGGTTTGTATTAGATCTGGCTTAGAAGAGGAAGAACAAATTGAGTATACCTGTCTAGAGTGTGAGTCCTAGGACAGAAAGAAGGAGAGGATGATATTGGTTTTGGTGTGTAGGTTGCCCTATTGCATCACAAAATCCCTTGAAGCTGATGTTATATCTCGGTACTGTGGCCTTGGAGTCATTTAGAATGATAATTCTACAAATCTGCATTCTACTACCTCTGATGGAATACTAGACTTTCTTTCATTCCTGCTGCAATAATAACCCTAACCACTAGGAGAGTGGAAAGAAACAGCCCTCTTATCGTCCCAGTCTTTTCAATGTTTAAGTCTAGATCTGGGGAAGAGGGGAATGTGGAAGAAAGAAGTAAAGTGTGATACATTGAAGTGGCAATTAACTGTTATTGAAGACATGAAAAAACAATTCATAGGACAAAAAACTAAGTAAATGGGTGGTTCACTGCAGTTTATCAACTTCTGAGAGTGGCTGGACTGGTCCAAATAGTAATGATCCTGAGCTTTCTCCAATTCATGTGCTGTTTATGTCTGTCAGTAGTGTCTGGTAACAGTGCTAATGGACATAAGCCCCATCAATTAAATTTCTTTAAACAATCAACCCTTTGTGGCAGTTACCTTTCGTATCTCCCTTCTTTACAGCAGTACAATGGAGAGATGTGACTTTTGCCTGGTTGTACAATGGGCACAAATCCCAAACTTTAGAGGTAGATCTGTATGGGGTGTTTATAAAATACACTGGCCTATGAGCTTGACTCTGTCTAGTGATGGATCCCAGTGATTACACAGCCTGCTACATTCTCTCAGCAAATGAATTGTCCTCTAGGTCAAGTGGTAGAGACATGTACTTTTGATGTAGAAGGTCCTGGGTGAGCTCCACACTGAGTATTGGCCATGGTTTTTTCATGATTCATGATCATCATTTCATGATTAGATTTAGGTTGTAGGTCTCTAATGCACAGTAGGTCAGATCTGAGTGCCATTGATACAAGTTAGGAAATCCAAAATGAACTGTAGATCTATGTTCCAGAAAGAACAAATTAACTCCAAAATTCTACTTTTGCAATGTTAATTTGCAACTTGCCTATAGCTTACATGAGAGAAATCCATGTTAATGATGTAAACTCCCAAAATATACAGTATATGAAAGTAACAGAACTGTCTGCCTGAGCTTCAATATTATAAAACTACTTGCTGTTATTGAAAAGTATTGAAAAGTCTGAACTGGTTTCAAACACACTATATTAGCTATAGATGTTTTTCGTTTGTACAAAATCTAATTTTTTTTCCCCTGACAATGGACTGCAGCTGTAGAAGCTTTGCTTTTCCTCTGAGCTCTGGGTTGTTCCACTGAATAATAACTTGCAAACCAATCTGTAGCCCAGGGAAAGCAAACTAAGAAATTAATTCCTTATCCCTGACTCCTCAGACAACACACGTAACTCTAATTGCATTCTCAGGGTCTTATTCGGAATGAGTAGATAAACCCTAGGAGACAGGTGAGCTACCAGGCAACACACAGAAATAAAATAGCATTGCAATAGTTTTATTGGTGAAAAAAACCTCCACTGTATTTATCTTTATAGGAAAACTTAGTGTGTAAGAATGTCACCTTAGCAGTTCAGCTTCAGTTTCAAAGTTGTATTAAAACAATAAAAAATGATAAAAAAATGAAAATCCAATAGTAATACTTTATTTTATATTAATTGATGCCAAATTACAATTGAAATCTGAAGTACATAGTATACAGAAGAGTATGACACAGCACCTAATGAGTGCTACTTCAAGGCACATAGCTTCTCCAATGAGATCAATATTATAGATATGACAGGTTTCAGAGTAGCAGCATGTTAGTCTGTATCCGCAAAAAGAACAGGAGTACTTGTGGCACCTTAAAGACTAACAAATTTATTTAAGCATGAGCTGTGCTCACGATAGCTCATGCTGAAATAAATTTGTTAGTCTCTAAGGTGCCACAAGTACTCCTGTTCTTATTATAGATATGGACACTAGATAATAATTAGGAATAGAATATTAAGTTGTCTTATTCTTTTTGTCCTACATTCCTCTTATCTCCACCTATTACTTGAGCAACATAAATAGACCTGTTATGTATGTAATGCACAATCACTATTTTTCCGTCTACAAAACTAAATTTTGCATGAGGGACTCCTTATGTAATGGGGGCACGATGCTGTGTATTCTTTAAGGGTCTGATCCTGTGAAGTGTGCACACCCTGAAATCAGTGGGGTGCACGGGCATTCAGGACTCAAAGAAAGTGCTCACTACTCTGAGCTCTTTAAGTCACATATACCATGTGAAATAGGGAGAAATATGCTCAAACAAACTAGTTTGCATCCTTCTCTGGAAAGAAAAAGCAAATCTGAAAACAGAATTCAGTAAGTTAAAGTTCACCCCAGGCAGCTTTAATTATATGCTAAGCCTGAGCTTCAAATTCACATATTGATCCAACCATCTAGAAATAAAACTGCAATAGATATGTGCAATTTTAATTTGTTACAGAAAATATTGAATATTTATCCTACTTATATCATAGATTCCTTCTTTATTTAGATTTATGCAAAGTAAAAGTGCACCTCTCTATTTGCTGTAGGTGCCCTTGATGTAACATAAAATAGAAAGAGGATATGATTAAACTTCAGCAGTTTCATCCTGTGCCACCCTAAGTTTCATTCACAAAGCATGAAGCTGAGTACAGTTTAATCTGAACAAGTGAAACTTTATTAAAACTCTGTGGAGTGCTCCTTCCAGCCTACCTCCTCCTCTTCCCCAATCTACAGGTTGTCCCATCAATAATAGTCCCTCCAGGAAACAGTGGCCTTCTGATGCCAGTTCCACTGATCATGATGCATCTTCCCTATTTTACAAATATTTTAATATAAAAATTAAAGCAAATAATTGATGCCCAGACCCCACTCTGTGTTCCTTGGCCAGAGGTTGCTATCACACAGCCATGTTGGAGTCTTGTCTTATTCACAGGCTCAGCTACTTACATAGTCTTTAAGATAGGTCCCTTACCTGAGGAGGAGACCAAGCTATTTCTGTCTCCCTGTCACCTGTCTCTGAGTCTAGCAAACTTTCTCTGTGTGGAGTCTCCTCCTTTTTGTGGGGTTGGCTTCTGGATGGTTCTCTGTCTCTCTGTTCTGTGATGATCTCTGTAGGCTTTCTTGGGGATTTGTCTGCTGGCTCATGTCTCCTGTTCCTTCAGTCACTTGTCCCTATTCCATAATCACCTTATATGGCCTGGGTGCCACTGCAACCCTCATGACTCCTTCAGTCCACTCCTTCTGGTATCTTTCTGATGGCTGGATCCTCACAGGAATGCCTGTCTCCAGGGATGATAGGTTCTTGGCTGACCTGTTGTATACTACAGCCTGTTTTCTCTGATTGTTGGCCATCTCCTCTCAGTGCTATTTCCATCCTTCCAGTTGCAACAGATCTCCCCTCACTGGTAGCAGGTATGTATTTTTTCCATGACATCTTTAGGTAGTGAAGTGGGAATAACAGCTCTTTTTCCTCGAATGATGATTCCATCCTCCATTTTCAGCTGAATTCTAATTTGAAAATATGGTTTTGCTTCTGCTAGTACTTGGCTTTTGTCTTTTGTCCACCCTGCTAGTATTGCTTTCTTGACTGTTTGTAGTTGGATACCCTTTTTGGTTGCTTCTTTGATTTCCATTAAGTTTGCTGTTGAAATAGTGCAGCATGTTAATGGATTCAGCATTTTGATCCCCTTTTCTCAACTCACTGATGCTGAGTATGCCCTGCTCAGGATGTAAGCTAACACTAGTACCTTGGGCATACTAAATTACCAGGCATGTCCTTAAGGTAGCAGATGAAGGAATCACAGTTATAGAAACAACCCTGACAAGAGTCTGTCTTAGTTAGCCAACCACTCAGAATCACTGAGTCAACAACAATTAATTCTAATGAGGTATGGAGAGGGGTGGACCAATCCATAAGACAGTTCATCACCTGAAACAGGAGATCCTATCAGCTAAAACTAGAATGGGATGCTGGAATGTGAGAACCATGTGGGACACTGGGAAACTGTGTCAAGTAGTTAAAGCAATGAGTCAGTTCAATATTGGTATTCTTGCAGTGAATGAAATGAGATGGACTGGATGTTGAACATTCCATTCAGATGGCATCACAGTACTTTATTCAGGAAATCAAGATGATACTCTCAGATCTCACCTTTCTTCCAATCTCAGGGCGAATTGGAGCACTCCTCGACAAAGAGACAACCCAATCTCTACAGGAGTGGGAGCCAGTTGACTCTCACATTATAGAAGCACATTTTGTTCCTGATCATGAAAAGTAACTATTATCCAGTGTCATGTACCTACTAATGACCATGATGAACAAGGAAAAGATATGTTCTACAGCAAGTTGCAAGCTGTATTATACCCGGTCCATGCTTATGATATTGTTCTGGTTATGTGTGATTATGAGTGCCCAAACTGACAATGGCAACCTTGGATATGAAAATTACATTGGAAAACACAGTATTGAGGAGTAGCTGGAAAACAGTAAAGATTTAGTAAGCTGTGTAGTATGTATAATCTGTGCACTAGGTGGACACTTTTTTCTCATCACAGCAAACACAAATTAACATGGAAGTCAAACAATGGAATTAAGGAGAAACAACTGGCTCACACTGCCATCGGTAAATAATGGAGAATATCACTACTGGATACATGAGCTCATGCAAGTGTTGCTGTAGGAAGCAAGCACTATCGTCTCATCAGAACAGTTAGAATAGCTAACCAAGACAAGCAAATAAGGAAAAAGGGATTGCATTTGATGTGAAGAAATGGTGTGACCTGGGAATCAGGAGGGACTTTAAAATCCAGCTCTCAGTGAATGATGATATAAGGAACAATGGGCTCACTTTAGATATGTCTCTTGGGAAGCTACCACAAATTCACTTGGACCACAGAAAGAAGAGTGGATACAGTCATGCATGTGGAAATTGATTGAAGAAAGAAAAACCAAAGGCAAGCACAACTAGAACATTAACATTTAATTCAATGGGGTTATGTAGAGAAAAATAAAGAAGTGAAGAAGTTGTGTCAGAAAGGTAAGAGAGAATGGCTTGACCAAAAGCAAGAGAAGCTGAAAAAGCATCAGTGAGAAGCAACTCCAATAACCTGTTCCAGATGTATAAGGAATTATCATCATGTTTCAAGAAGTAGTATCATAAAGGCAAAAGATAGAAGATTCTTAACAACTGAAGCAGAACAAGGGCAAGGACATTTTAATGAAGTACTCAACCAACCAGAGACAACAATTCCAACTGGTGGAAGTGAAGAAAGTGAAGAATTAAAAATATCACTGCTTGAAATTTCAGAAGCAGAAATAGAGAAACAATTAAGCAACTAAAAATAGCAAAGCACCTGGTCAAGATAAAGATCACTGTTGAAATTCTTAAAGCTGGGGAGAGGGTGGTAGTACATGAAATACATAAACATTTTGAAATATAGTTTGGGGGAGAGAATTCTGCTCAGAGGAGTGGAAGAAAGGAGTACATTACCAGAAAAAGAAAATCAACTTGTGTGTGACAATTGACAGGGAATAACACTACTTTTAGTAAAAAAAAAGTGTTCTGTAGTGTACTATTGAACAGAATAAAACTGGTCATAGGTGGAAAACTGCATACTGAGCAAGCAGGCTTTAGACCAAATAGATTGTGTACAGATTACATCTTCAACCTGAAATGATTGAGAAGGGGCTTGCTTACCAGAGAAGATTAATCTTGAATTTAATAGATTTCACCAAAGCTTTTGATTGCATTCATGAAGAGTCACAATGGAAGATTTTGTGACAATATGGTCTTCCTAGAAAGATAGTGTCACTGGTTATGATGCTGTATGAAGGTTCAAAATGCTGTTTAAAGACAGAAAATGGAGAGAACAACTGGTTTGATATTGTCACTGGAGTGTGACAGAGATGCATCTTATCACCTCTCCCCTTCTGCATTTTGATTATGTGACACAAAAAGTAACATCAAAGGAAGAAGTGGGAATTAAGTGGAGTAGGTGACTTATGAGAGAACCATTGAGAAAGACTGCTGTCATGGAAACGGACTATAACAGAGCAAGAAATGTGACATTAGACAGATGGAAGTGGAAAGCCTGGGTTGCTTCATGAGTCGCAAGGCACGAGAGCATGTAATAAAAAATAATAAAATAAATAACATAAGTAGTTGTCCTGAAAAATATCTGATCTCTACCAAGTAGTACTAGAGGCACATCAACGCGAGCTGTAATCTCTTAGGAGCATTAAAAAGGGACTCCACCATAATTGTCTCTAGGGGGTTATGGTCTGCTTGTACTATTACTGAGTGGCCATAAGTGAACTGATGGAATTGCTCCACTCGAAATACAACAGTCAGAATCTCTTCTTCTATTTGGGCATGCCTCTGTTCAGTGTCAGATAGTGCTCTTCTGGCATAAGGGACCAGCTGCTCCTGAAAAAGAGCTACCTTTAATCCTTTCTCCAGTGCATCTCACTGGAGTCAGTGGCTTTCCGGGCTGCTAGTATTTCAGGACAGGGACATCCACTATCATTTGTTTCAGCAAGTTAAATGCTTGCTACTGTCCAGTTCCATGAATTTGAAAAGTTCTGTCCTGTTTGGGAAGAGTAAGAACAAGTTAAAAAGTGCTCAAGCTTTTTGAAGGGTCTTATCTCTTCCAACCCGAACGCCTAAGCCTTGTGTCATCTTGTTAGTACCATGAGATATCACCAAATAAATGAGGATAAGGCAGGGTAATTATGCTTGCAATTTATTCTATTTTTTTGTAGGTCACCACTCAGTAAATTAGTTGGGGCTGCTGTTTACATGCAGTAATTGTAGAGATAAAATGGGTGAAGATCAAACCGGTGGCATAGTCCTTGCAAACAAAGATGCTCTTAATACTTTAACAACACCAATTCATAAATACACAGAGTTAAATAGCTTTTCAGGCATGCAAATTCACTCTGGAAGATGAAAACTAGTGTTTGCATTATATCTCTGAGAGAAAGAGGATAGTGCAGAGGTAACTGCAAAGCTACACGTACCCAAACAGGGTTCTGAAGATATAACTGCAGCGGTGATATCATTAGAAACCAGGGATGTATGCATAGCCTCCTACAGAGATTTCCTGTGTGCTCTGTTTTATTGGCCAGATTCTGCTCTCTGATGTTAATTGGATAAATCTGGATCAACTCTAGTGGAGTTATTCTAGGCTTACATAAGTGTAACTGAGTGCAGAATATCACCCTTTTTTTTCTTTGACTCCCACAAAGTTTTAAAATAAACAAAATCCCCATAACCTCTTATTAAAATCATGCATAAAATGTCCCTCTATCCTTCATGAATTTTTAATTTTTAATTCAGATTTGAGTTAACAGTTTGGTAATACAGAAGAAAACTATGTTGTTAGTTTTGCATCTATAGTTTGATTTTTAGGTTAGCTAGAACAGCTCATTGTTAGATAGTGGCATTATTTATAACATTAGAAGCAGGTCAACTAATCAGATGACCATTTCTTTGCATAATGTAAATAAGTCTGGTCTATTCAGAAATGTAGGCTTAAAGTCAGGAGAGCAGGTTCAGAGCGGGAAAAATCCAGTTGTGTGAAAGTTAGTGGGAAGCTTTGTCTAGAACAGGGATTGGCAACCTTTGGCATGCAGCTTGTCAGGGAAATCTGCTGGCGGGCCAGGACGGTTTGTTTACCTGCAGCATCTGCAGGTTTGGCTGATTGCAGCTCCCACTGGCCATGGTTTATCGTTCCAGGCCAATGGGTGCTGTGGGAAGTGGTATGGGCTGAGGGATGTGCCAGTGGGAGCTGTAATCGGCTGAACCTGCAGATGCTGCAGGTAAACAAACCGTCCCGGCTCGCCAGTGGATTTCCCTCACTAGGTGCATGCTAAAGATGCAGATTCCTGGTATACAATATAGAATTGCTCTGATAGCAGTTATTAGTGGCCATCCCTGGGTACAGCTGGGCTGGCACGACCCCAAGCGTGGATGGGCAAAGTCACTATTTGCTAAGTTTATCATTGGGACTTCAAGAAAATAAAAACCAAATAAACCTCTGACCCCGATACACAAATCACTTCTGATCTTCCAAATATAGTAAGAAACTTCCAAGTTTCTGATGTTATATTCTTTTACCATTGACATACTGCTATTTTTGCATACTTTGCAGGTATTGCAACTACCCATATAGTATGGAACCTGTAGTTATAGGACTGCTCAAAGGAATTACTGTATGATATAGTACAAGATAAATTAAAGAATATGAAGAACAACAAACATTTGTGAAGGTAGAGGATATTTTGATCTAGGTGAATATGAATTCCTAATGCTTAGCTACTTATACACAGCCCCTAACTCTCTTTCAGTCTCTGCTTCCCAGGATAGAACATTCTCTCTTGTATGTAAGGTCTGCATTCTTTGTTCCTAGATGAATACATATATATTTAGCCACATAAAAGCACATATTGTTTACTTACACGCAGTTTACCAAGCCATGCAGATTGCTCTGAATCAGTGATCTGTCCTCTTCATTATTTACCATTCCCCTAATTTTTGTGTCATCTGCAATCTTTATCGTGGATGATTTTATGTTTTCTTCCAGGTCATTGATAAAAATGTTAAATAGCATAGGGCCAAGAACTGACCTCTGCTGGCCTCCACTGGAAACAAACCGCTTGAGGACAATTCCCTGCTTACAATTACATTTTGAGACTTATCAGTTAGCCAGCTTTTAATCTATTGAATGTCTGTCATGTTAATTTAATAATATTTAAAAATAAAGCTATGTGAATATCTGAATCCAAACCTTAATTTTTGGCTTAGCACTTCTGATCCTTCCCTGAGGTGCTGAGCAATGGAGATGAGTACTGAGGATTTGAGAATTTGGCCCAGGTGTCACAAAATTAGTCACTATCTAAGGCCTCTCTTGATGGTTCTGCTTTCTACTTCCATTTTAAGCTGGTGACACTGCACCGAAATCAACAGAATTGCTGCTTCGAAAGCTGGAATACACAATGGAGACTGAGGCCCTGTGATTTTTAATTCAACTCCTGTACTGTACATTTTTATTTTTGTTGCTTTAGTGCAGAGCATCTTTCCACATGCATTTGAACATGGACATTTAAGAGAGTATGAAGGGTACCAGTGTGAAGTTTGTGAACAGTTGAAGACAGAAATGTATGGGATGGTTTGTATAAAGACTGTGGGCCTGTACTTGGCTCTTGCATTAATCTGCTGCTTTTATAGTACTATTATAACCATATTTCATTTTTATTGTGTTTGGTTTAGAATTACTTATTACCAGGACTCCTGTGGCCATTTTTATGATCTTGGTGTTCTCTTTTGTTACATACTGTATGTGATTTTAAAAAAAAATTCATCTGTATCTGTGTAACAATAGCATATTTTGTTCATTTTCTCTAACTGCACTGGTCCTACCAAGATTCCATTTCTCTTAACTTTGTCTTCAAATATTAATTTTGAGATAATTATTTCTGCTCAACTTAATACCACAAATGTCACTTTATTTTTCATGCTGTTTTGTTATACTAATAGAGTATTGATTTCCTTCCATCTTCCTTGATGTAATGTTTCTGTTAGCTCCATTTCTTACTTAATTATAAATACAGTATATTTTTCCAGATCTTGTGCATTTCTCTGCGTGGATTGTTATAGCCCAGAGGTAGGCAACCTCTGGCACGTGTGTCGATTTTCAGTGGCACTCACACTGCCTGGGTCCTGGCCACCGGTCCAGGGGTCTCTGCATTTTAATTTAATTTTAAATGAAGCTTCTTAAACATTTTTAAAACCTTATTTACTTTACTTACAACAATAGTTTAGTTTAGATATTATAGACTTATAGAAAGAGACCTTCTAAAAATGTTAAAATGTATTACTGACACACGAAACCTTAAATTAGATTGAATAAATGAAGACTCGGCACAGCACTTACAAAAGGTTGCTGACCCCTGTTATAGCCACTTGCAGATTGATTAGATATTCCCTGTGCACATTTTGTTATATGAGTGCAATGACCGATTCAAGGAATGCCTATATTTTAGATACACAACTTCAAGGTAATGACCATGGGCAAGAGTCACTCCTGTACTGATGCACTATATATAGGTGGCAATTTGTGTCTATTAGACTGAGCTGGTTCAGTTCATGGCACAGATTAGAGTGGACCTGAGAGCTGTCATAACTTGCACTCATATTGTATGACTACTATGGGCCACTATTGGAGTGCAGAATGACCAGGACAAAAGAATACTCAAGACTCAAACCTTCCAGCCCAGGGCCTGCCCTAGAATGCTTTCTCCATTGGCTTTCCTGCTTGGAGCTGCTCTGCATGTTGGAGTGCTAAACTGCACATTGAATAGAACCCCATAATTCTAATGCTGACATCTTTACTGGAGAACTGGTCATTGTCCCCAAATTTACATGTTGAAGAAAAACTTTGCTCTACAGTCTTGCCAACCCCAAGCATTCCAGAACCATTAGTCAGGCCCCACAAAAACATGAGATTGGCTTAACATTCAAGAGATTATTAAAAAACAGTAACATGTGTGGTGTATTAGAAACTGGTTTAAAAATGACAATCTGTCACATTAAGAGGGAGAGATTTCCTGGTCCTGCTTGCACATCAGAGGTTCCGAGGAAAACCACATGGTCTACGTCATCTGAATCAGTCAGCAGTCAGCCAGTCTGGAAGGAGACAACTGAAAGCAAAAGGGAGCGGAAGGTGAGTTTTGCCTCAGGGAGCAGCATCTTTTTTCTCTCTATTTGGGGTTTATTAACTATACATTAACAACATGTACACACACACACACACTTTCATGTACATGCATAACTTCCTCTTCGTTGCCTTACTGTGATGGGTCATCCGCCCCACGCTGGCTTGTAAGGGGTTAATGGAGAACTAAGGAGGCTGTGCAGAAAGCAGCCAATAGGAGAGGAGCTGCAAGGAACAGCCAAGGAGAGCTGGGCAGGCCAACATAAGAATGGTGCAGAGCAGAGCAGCTTCAATTGTTGTCTGGAGCTCGAGGAGGCAAGATCAGGCTTCTAGCAGGAGGAAGGGGTGCCAGCACCGTGGCCTGAGCACTGTTGTCAGCAGGGATCGGGGAAGCTAGAGCGAGCTCTTGGCTACCTGCTAAGACTGCCAGGCTGAAGCCCTGAGATAAGAGTGAAGAAGGTGCTGGGGCTGTGGGGAAGTGGCCCAGGGAAATGGACTAAGAAGTCGGAGGGGATGCAGCATGTGGCTGCTATATATAGGATCCCTGGACCAAAACCCAGAGTAGAGAGCAGGCCTGGGTCTCCTACCGTGGCTCTCACCACTGAGGAAGTGGCCAGACAATGGGCTGCCGTTGTCACTGAGTGAAGTGGCTGGAAGCAGACTGCAGTTTTCTTGGAAGTGGGAAGCATAGAGTGTGGCACAGCCAAAGGGTTGTGTCCTGAAGAGGATGTTGTGGTCCTTGGAATGACACAGGTCTAGGAGCAAAAGTGACAGCAGCAAGACATTACCAGAAGAAGGTGGGGTAGCTAGCAGAGCTAATCCCCAGGTCAGTCAGCAGGAGGCGCTGCAGTGGTCAGTTGCACTCCATTGCACTTACGTTTACAGAGAGCCCTGAATGTATGCACACTTAGACTGACTTATTCACAATTACCTGATATAGTGTTTTGGATTTAGTTAGCATAATCAATATTTTTGGTGTACTTGATTGGTCCAAAATCCAGGTGAAAAATAATTTAAAACAATTTTTTTTTAAACCCAGGAATTTTTCAGTAAAAAAATAGGGAAATGAAGAACCTTAGCTATGAACATAACATTGAAATCAACCATAGCAGTCTATAGCAGTGAACCCACTTTTCCTGGATGCTGTGGAGGACATGGGAATTGGCAGATGAGGTGTGGGGAGGACATGGGCAGCTGGTAACTCATAGCAGAAAGGGTTTGTGGCTTGGGGCAGCAGTGGAGGAAGTGCATTATCCCCAGTGGATATCTAGGAAAATCTGAATGGAAATACAATAGAACCCAGTGCTCTGTTATATTCCTATCTCCTCTCCCCAGGATGAGGGTTGACCTGTTTTATACCACTATTAATATTATAATAATAATAATACCTAACTCTTATATAGCACTTTTCATCAATAGATCTCAAAGCACTTTACCATTGAAGTCAGAATCATTATCTCCATTTTACAAATGGGAAACTGAGGCACAGGGAGGGGACGTGACATGCCCAAGATCACCCGCATGGCCAATGGGAACAGAATCTGTGGAAGGCACTGGCTTGGCAAGCCCCAGATAGTGAGGCTCCATAAGAGCTGCACTGTAGGGGACGTAGGAGGGCTGCAGGACACCCATAGATGGCATGATGGGGAAAACTGTGTTTGAAAAGACCCTCCCTACCAAAGAAAACAATTGGGTAGAAAACTATGTGAAAGCTTTGTGGAGCTTCCTTAACCTCCTCCATTGTCCATGATGCAAACACCTGCTGACTTAAATATCAATTTTGCCCAACTAAGGATGAAATTTGATCCATTGTCATTTCAAATCTCCTTTAAGCCAAATGCAGCTCAGTGTTTCACACATGTTGATAGTATGGATTATATAAAGAGGTTTTTAAAAATCAGTTAGTTATTCTGAGAAAATGTAATACATCTTGGCCTTTTGGATGGGAGTAAATGCAGGAATAGTGCTGGCAAAGCTATTATGTGATATTTCTGGCCTGACCAAACTCAGGACATTCCATAAGAAATTCTGTTCCGATGGGAGTCTCCCTCTCAAAAAAATTTCTTGACTGAGGATGTTTGTCAAAGTCTGAATAAACATAGGAAGGTTTAGATATTTCTGTGCATGAATTCACACCAAACTTCTAATCCTTTCTGTCTGCACATTAACCACTATTGTTTTGTTTTAATGCTCTAATCTGAATTAGTTGGCCTTCTTTCTGTTTCAAATATCCAGAGAGAGAAAATAGAAATACACAGGAAAAAGATAAATGAAAATAGTTATAAGCCTTTTTAATCAACATATTGTCTGTTTATAGGAACCCATAAGGACCTTCAGTGATGGGGGAGAGGAGAAATGTTGCCTTAGAAGAGCTGGAGTTTCTAGCTTCAGCCTAACCAATTGAATAACTATGTACCAGACTCTTCAAAAGTGATTCCTGGATTCTTCTCGCTCTTCTTCCAGTTGTCTAGCAGAAACAGAGACTGAAGGTCTCTTCAATATGGAGATTACATTTTCAATGTGGTGGCTGTGGATAATGAATATATTTAAAATAGTTCATTTTCCCTGTAAGGGTGGGCACTGCTTCACAGGTGGCTGGGTTTGGGGTTGTTTTTTGGTTTTGTTTTGTTTTTGGCTATCTGGTGAATTCAAGTATGTTGATTGTTCATCGATGTATTCTACCATGTATTCCACGATGAATAGGAGATATCCAAATAGTTATAGGACCTTCTCTTAGAAAATATTGTTCAAGGATTATGTTGAATGTATTTGACACACTAACTTGTTCTGCTCTGACAACTATTAAAGTGCATGTCTCCAGAACAATGTACTTTGCTTGCATAGGCAGCTGAAGGATAATATTTGTTTGAAATTAATGTTTGTCTGTTTTAATAGCAATACTTTGTAAAAATGTATAATTCAGCATAGGGAATAGTTCAGGCTATGTGTCTAGTTGTCTATACCAACACTTCCTGGGATTGAAGCGCTATCTCAGGGCCCCATGCCTAAGCATTCTCATTCTTTGATCAAAGAGACCAGGTTTGATCCTCCACCCCGTAGAAGTAGATTTAGTGACCCAAATACAGGGCTCACTAGGGATTCACCAGAGGCATGCAGAGGAAGGAACTCTGTCAGGCAGGAAGAGAGAGTTATCATTGCTGTCATTTATTCGGGAGGCTCTCAGACACCAATGCTGGGTTCCAATGTAAGAACCTAGATAGGAGCTGAACCCCTGCCGTTTAGTTTGTATGGCCAGGAGATAAATTCTTCATAATGTTCACTCTGGATTTTGTTCTGTTTGTCATACAGTCGTTTCTGTGTTGTTTAAAGTTTATCGGTATGAACAGGAGTGTTCATGCCAATGACATTCATTGATTTTTTTTTTTGAAATTTCAGCAGTTTGGACATTTTACTATGTGTAAATACTTCTAATTATTTCATCTTAAACTTTAAAAAGGCCTCAATTAGGCTACCAATACTAGAGCTGGTCAAAAATTATTAATTTAATTTATTCTAGTGAAAAGCTGTGGATGGCTGAATACTACACTAACTTGCTTGATTAAAAATTGGTAAAATTCACAAAATAAAAAACTTGATGAATAATATGCAACTAGCTGTAGCTCTCAATAGTTTAATCTGCCATGATGATAGTTTTAGCCATAGCCATTTATTAATTACCCACCATCTGTGTCTCTCTTGTGTATTAACTCATGTGCATGCATGCGAACGCGCATGCACACACACACACACACACACACACACACACACACACACACACACACACACACACAGTGTGAGAGACAACATAAAGTCTAGGCCAATATTAAATTGACCATGTGGAATTTTTCATTTCGTTCAGTGTTGGAAAAAGATGCTGAATATGACCCAATCTCTGTTAATGTTTAGCAAGTCTCAGAGTGACTGCTCTGCAAACCTGTGTGAAATGATACCCACTTTGTCTTACAGCACCGCAGGATTTTTTGGCTGCAACAGTATGTTTCACAAATGTTTCTGAAAAGCCCCTGTTCCCTAAAGGCTCTTTTACATTCAACAACACTCAAGTATCTGGTGTATCTAACAGCACACTAACAATGTCTGTTCATTGGTGTGTGTGCTTACACAGGAAAGATGGTACATGCACAGATAAGATCATATGAGTCAAACAAAACCTTTAGGCATATTTCAGAGAGCCTTGTAAACTCATATCATTTGTCAGTGTGGATCAGCAAGCATAGAAAAGCCAGAAGGATTACTGATAACTTTACATGCTAGGAAAGGGACACAGGAAGTACATAAGTTCACTTGTACAAGCAAGATAGAACTTTAATGAATTTGGATGATTGTGTGAGGAATAAATGCAAGTATAAGTAAGGCAAGAACCCTACCAAGCCAAGAAGTTTCTATGCCTATGTGCTACAATTCGGTTCAAGGTATATGATAGATATCAGTAAAAGAGGGGAAATGATCATTATATTCATGTAAATGGTGCCTTTCATTGGGAAGGATCTGAAAGCATGAGACAATTTATATATATATATATATATATATATATATATATATATATATATATATATATATATATATATATATATATATATATATATATATATATATATATATATAAACACAATTATACATATAATAATTGAGATACAGCCACCTTTGAGATGGAGGGTGACATCAAACTTGTACTGCACAGCAGAAAAGGAAAGACACATTGAACCAAAGGGAGTGCCACAAATTCCTTCCTGAACATAAAGTATCATGGGAACTATAAAAGAAGATACATTTTTTTTTAGAGTGATCACCATGCTTTGAGTAGGGGGTTGGACTAGATGAACTCCTGAGGTCCCTTTCAACCCTGATATTCTGATTTTATGATTCTATTATCTGAAAAATCCACACACCATATCCTGCAAGGTGTTAATCAATACTCAATAGATCTTGTTATCCCAGAACAAAAGCAGCTCAAAAATGTTTACTTTTATTGTTCTAATGATGCCTTGATTTTAATGTAACACTCCTTTCACTTACAAACTATGAGATCTTTATTATTAAAATAAATGAGATAAACCAGAATGACCTCTAAAAGCTTCCACTCCTTTGGTACTCGTTGTGTTAATGGAAGGCACTCCTGACATCAGAGCGATGGATGTGACATAAGATCAGTAATAGAACAGAAAGGGAGTGGAGATGTCTCTGTGGTCCTGGCTCCCTGCCTCCTCTACATGACTCAGTAGATCCTTCTTTTCACAGACTGAAATCAGCACTGGGGGTGGGGCAGAGTGACAACACTGTATATATTTTCTTCCTATGGTAAATCCAGGCATCATATGGAGGTAGGCATGCCATAAATCTGGTTTTAAGTTAGACAGTCCTATTTTTGTCTGGTTTGTCCCTTGTCCAGTAAAACCAGATGTGGTTTTATTTGATATTGTGCATGAAGGATGACATTTTGAAGAGCATGCTGCTTCATCCCCACCAGTGTAACCTTCAAAATGGCATTCTTCATGTGTTGTGACCTTGCATACATGGTGCATGTGAGGTCACAATGGCAGAGGTGAGGATGGGCTCATGCTAGCCCCAGAAGTATTGGAATATCTGATATTCTGGGGATGTATCAGTGGCCACCCTTTGTGGAAGGTAGCAGTTTCTTTAGCACACTCCCACTACATTGCATTTTCCAGCCCAATCAAACGTATCTCTCCCTCCCTGTGATGGGGTGCATGAACCCCACACTAGGCAACAAGTGGTTAAGTAATTACTTTGGGTCCAGCCTGCCCTGACCTGCCATACCTGCAGAAAATGCTCCATCTGGTGGAGGAGTTAAAAGACAGGGAAACAGCTCATTTGGTGGCAGACTGAAAGACAGCAGATCTGCAGACCACAGAGCAGAGGGAAGGCTGAAATATCTAGGGCCTTCCCTGAGGAAAGGAAGGACCCATCCCAAAAGCATTCAGAGAGGGAAGCATTCCCCTCTCCCCCACATATGGACCTGGACATTGGTAATCCCTTTTTACTTTGTTGGTGTTGACTATCCCAGCAGTGGAAAGCCTTGGGCTGAGCTGGTGGGTGAAGGGAATAGGAAGTGGCCCAATGAGGGCAGCTTTAAGCAGCCTTGGTTGCCAGATCACTAGTAGCCCAGAGGAATGGGAGGGCCCAGGCCCCCCTACCAACAGCCTTTGCTGGTCAGGGGCTGTAGCCCTGACCAGATGGCCATGCTTCCCTACCAACCCCTGAGTGAGGATGGTTACACTCCCACAGTGCAAAATAATCCTCCTTTTTTTCCTCCACCAGTAAAACTTTACTTTTTTTCTGCTGTGCCCTATATCAGAGCTCGGTCCTCCTGGCTGTTTCTTACCAATTTCCATAAAATGCCTACTGCATTTTTGGTGCTAAATAATGATCATCAATAACAGTGAGTAAACCATGACCTTCTCTCTGGGTTTTGTTGTGCAATCCCGCTGTGATCATCCTGAGTGAAATTCACTCCTGTGGAGAGGGACAGTACAAGGGCTACAGTGTACCACTTAAACCCTCAAAATAGGATTTAATTGGGGCTTAAATGGTGAAAAGGTCTGTGAAAATGTAAAAAGGTCTGTCACCCCTTCCTCTGCACAGGGGTGAATTTCCTCAGAGGCATCAAGGGACACAGTTTTCTAGAACTGGCTTTGAGAAGTTACAGTCGTTTTCAGTAATACAATGATGATAATGTAACCCCTGGAGTTTGCCAGCTTCTAGAACTCTGGATATCATCAAGCAGTTTTCTGGGCCAGTACTCAGCCCCACAGTGTGAGAGGACAGGCTGACTAGGAGGCTAGTTTCAGTTTGAGCTTGGGATCAGAGAAGCAAACAGTTTGAATGGTCTCTGATTAACACCCACTCTCTTCAAAACGAGTCTTTGAATTGCTGTGAGATCTAGTGCATAGCTCAGGAACTTCCCTGCAGAGACAATTGTCCACAGAGGCAGAGAACTGACCTGGTGCCAGCTATTGAGAGCCAGCCAGGACCTCCAAAGGACCAAGAAGCCAGGAGAGGACCCTACTCCATCCAGGATTGGAGACACTATAAGAGGATCCCTTTGCTTGTCTAGGCCAGCCAGAATGCACAGCTCTGCAGCACCTGTCTCCAAACTTATTCTGAGTATATCATCTGCCTAGGAAGATGTCCAGGAGGGAGATGAGGGTTGGGATAAACTGTGAATGTTTAATTGTAGATATTTAGTATTTATTAGTTAATCTTAACCCTTTCTTTCCTTGGGTCTATTTTCCTGCTCCTAGTCCCCCTATGTTATATTGTTGTTTTGGGATGTGTCATTCTTTGTTAGGCTTTATGTTGATGTATTTTATTGTTTCTTATGGTAGCATTATTCATTTTCCCAGTGGACAGCATGCTCGTATTCCAACCACAGTGAGGAGTCACTTGGGGTGAAGGCACCAGGCTCCCCTAAAAAGAATTAGGACCCAAGTTATGTCAGGAAAGAGGAGAAGCCACTGGAAGTAGCAAGCAGGAGGCTTGAGCCATACCTTGGAGGAGGGGCAACAATAAAGACACAAATCAAAGGTTTGATTCTGCAAACACACACATTTACTCATGTAAGTTATTCCATTGATGTCAATGAGACTACTATACCTGTGTGAAGTGTTTGAAGCACTGGCCCTAGCAGAGCTCTCTCTCCTACTAGTTCTTTATCACCATGTATTCCAAAACATCTTGGACTCTTTTTCATCTTCACTGATCTAGGAGCTATATGGAACTGAGTAGTGCTAAAAGTTTTAAAATTCTGCATTAGTCACAGAACAAGGCACACAAATGATTCTTCCAATGTTGTAACCCTTTTCATAAACATAATTGAATTAGACCACATTAGCAGCTATCAATCGTAAAAACAATACATTAAAAAAAAACCCTAAAAATATTTTTCAAGCAGCTGCTAAATCAAGTAATGTATTTGTTTTATTACATATTTGCATAACAGGGCAAACTAGAAACTCTCTGTAACAGATGTGCTGGTGGCAGGGAAATTTGATTACTGGCTTCTGTTATTAATCACTGCACAAATCTTAAATGATTTGTTTCTACAGTTTGATCAATTTACATCAGAGTACTTGCATTTAGGCACACAATGTAGGGATAAAACATCTGTTCACACCCTTACTGGCAGCACTGATTTTCTTATAGGGCTTGAAGTTTTGCATTAAAGAAGGCACAAGAGAGTTCAGTGAGAGACTGACAACTTCTTAAAAAAAAATTGTTATTCCTAATAAGAATAATTCATAGCTGAAAGACATTTCACCTTGGCAGTAATATTTATATTGCTCTTATTATTGTGTCTCGGTGAAGCAACCAGTGTAGCAAAAGTCCATAATTGATTCTTGCAACTTTAGCCACTTAAATAGGGAAACACTGAGAGAGATATATATATTTTTTCTGTACCAGCAACTTTAGATAGTATTTTGGTGAAATACAATCTGTAATGTTATTATTAAGAAGCTGCACCTAGAATTTTACACTGAGCCTATTTTAATTTAAAAATTGAAATTTTGTAATCCTACAACTGTAATTTACCTTGATATTTGAATTGATTATACATATTTCATAACAACTTATCTAAATAAAAATAAATAAATAAAAACTAAGCAAAATAAATATTTTTTCATTAGTTCCCCATTAAACATGATAAATGCTTTGGTTCTACAGTTTGGCAGAATATTCATTTATACATTAGAATAGCAGAGAATGTGTTTTTTATAAAGTAAATGAATACCTGCAAGCAAAAGGACAGATAGATATCTAAAGTAACTGAAGCAAAGCAAAAGAAATTTTAAATATCTCTGTATGGACATACATAACATTGATTTTTCATTACGTAGAAAAGCATGTTTGATGATGCATAGCAGTTTTACAGAAATCTGTCTAAGGGCCAGATCCTCAGACTCCCCTTCTGGCTACTTTGCTTAGGCAGTATAAAGCAGCCGTTAGACTGGCCTAATGGGACAGTTGAGGATTTCCCTGGCATAGCCTGCATAATCCTCCCTATCATACACATTCCTAGTCCCCACAGCATAGGGCATGTCAGGTTTAGGAAGGGGCATGGCTGGAGCACTTTACACTCCCGAAATTCCCAGCCAGTGGAATGACCCTATGGGGCACCAGTCTCCAAGCTGCAGGTCATACTAGGATCATGGGAGTGGCAGATGGCTTACAATTACTCTCATCCACCTTTAGGTCTTAGATAAATGCAGCCTAGCTGGGCCTGATGATCTAGTCCTGTGTTTTTATACTGTCCATCACTATATATCTCAGTGCCTAGGAGCCATATTCTCTGCTGCAGACAGCTTCTACTGTGTGCAGCAGAATATGGGGTAACAACAGAAAACCGGTTACCTGATAACCAGTGTGGGTTACAACAGCCGAGGGGCTACTCTAATTTGAACTAGTTAGCTACGTTCCCCTAGCAGAGCAAATGCCATATACCAACTGGGAATAGCTTAGTTACACCATACTGCAGCAACTCGCAAGATGTTCCTGAGCTGACAGTTGTGGCAGTGTAGGCTTTGCTGGGTGTACACATGTTGAAGATGCCTCCACACTGGGGAATCCTCATCAGATGACTTGCAAAAGGTTACCCTCTGACCCTGCCAGCAGCTAGGGGATCTTGGGGGACAACTACTGCACTGGTGGGGTGCAAAATAAAATTTATTAAGAAAATGCAAAAACAGGGAAAATTCAGTAGTGAGGGGTATGGGTTTGTTAAGGTAGACAATTGGGAAGGAGTTTCTTTTAGTAAATAGTAAAGGGGGTTTCAATAGTGGGGTACAATACAGTGGGGTACAATACAGTTGGTAACCAGTTAACACTGAAGTATAAATGTAACAGGTAGCTAACAATTTCTGTGTAAAGGGTGTGTCACAGCAGCATATAACCAACTAACAGTTATGGGTAAAATGTGTTAAATAACCAACAACTCTAGGTAAAAATGTGTCACAGTGGTGTAAATGTAAAATGTTAAGTGTGTCAGAGAGAAAAAAGGTAACCAATGGGGTTTTATGCTAGACTTCAGTAATACAATTGAGGTTTGGCAGCAGTAGGAGCGGGGTGAACACGTGGGGGAAGGGATTAAAAGAGAGAGAGAGAGAGAGAGAGAGAGAGAGAGAAAGGCAGTGGTAGAGGAATGAGGTTGGGGGATGGGGGAAGAGGAGCACATGGTGGAGCAGAGACCAAAGGCAGAGGTGCTGCGGAGGGAGATTTAAACTCAGGGAGACACAGAGAGCAGACAGGCTGCAAATTTAAACAGCAGAGAGACTGGGGAGCTCGGGGGGAGACACGGGCAAGCTTGGGGGGAGAGGGGTTAGGGCAGCGGGAAGACAGACTTAACCATAATTATACAGAACACAGCAAAATCTTATTTATGATCCAACTTAACCAAGACTACATAAATTAGCAAGTAACAGAACACAATGCAACAATTCTTTTTTAAACCTAACTTACAGAGCACAATACAAACAATTCTTTAAACCTAACTTAACCACAACTATGCAAAATGAAATTACAGCTTATCTAGACTAAGAACCTGATTCTAACAGGTGCACCTTACACTATGCCGATTCTTTGATCGGGAGGGGGAGCAGTTCCAGAGGGCAGAGTGGTGTGTGCCCAGGGTACAGCCCCCGAGGGGGGGAGGGGTGGCTGCAGCAGTGGAGCGGCTGCAAGCCGGCAGCCCAGGATACAGTCCAGGAAGGCACAGCTTAGCAGCGTCACAGGCTTATTTTTAGCAGCAAAGGCGCTGTGGAGCAAGAAACAGATTACAGATACAGACCAAGGAGTTAGCTTGGGTCTGTCTGCTGGGGAAACAAGGCCAGCAGCTGGGACAGGGGGAGTCTGCAAGAGGGAGTTCTTACCAATTCCCAGGACAGCAGCAAGCACAGAGGCAGGAACAGCAGTAGCATTGGAGGATGGAGAGAGGACTCGATTTGCTTACAATAATCAGGAGATCTCCAGGCACAAATTCGTTGTTCGTGGAAGGGGAGTTTAAAAACGGGGGTATGCTCAAAAACAAACGAGAGTGGGGAGAGGGCCCCCCAAAGACCCCAGCTGAGCAGACTAGGTGGCAAAGCAAGGACCTTCTCCGAGATCTGATCAGAAAATGTCCGGCTTTAAAGGCAAACTCAGGCAGTTTCCCACCAGTACTTTTGATTGGCTCCTCTTGATACAGGGGAGGAGAGAAGGCAGGGAAAGGCTGCAGGTAAGCATAGGCATGCCTGGGCATGTTCTGAGCCACAGGTATTACTCATATGCTTAATTAGTTGGCCACTTCAGGTCTTGCATTTCTGGGCAGCGCCCCCCACACCGAGCCCGGGTCTGAAACAAAGGAGCCAAACAAAGAAGCAAGAAGCCCCTCCGTAGGCAGAGCAATGGCTCCAGTTAGTCTGTACAAGCCATTCCTATGAATAGGGCTGTGACTTTAGTTAGCACAATGGCCGGGAGGGGCGGTCACACAGGACAAACAGAAAGGAGAGGGGAAAAAGGAATGCAGCAGGGGGACAGCTGTAACAGACACCCTCCTTTTCCACCACTAGATTGGCACAAAGAATCTGCATCTAGGTATTTTTCTTGTCTACATATTTAATAGGTCAACTGCTCATTGGTAGGTAAGAAAGCTCAGACTTAGAAACAATGCTGTCATATCAAAACAACAGATGCAATTTCAGATTAAAACTTTGTTTTAACAGTATAGCACTATTTTTTTTGTCCGCTGAGAGACATAACTATTATTATTGCAATTTCCACTTTTTACATTCAGTTTTATAGCTAATGAAGCATTAGGAATCGTTTTCAAATTCAAAGCCTACATGTTCAACAAGGTTATATTTCCTTTATACTGTCTAGTCGCAAAGAGCACTAAATGTGATCATCTACAAAATGCATTTTATCAAGCACTAAAAATACACTTTCAAATGACAAGACATTCTCTTTTCAGTTGCATGCAGAATATAACTGGCTGTAAAATATGGCCATCACTTTTTTGCAAAAAAGCATATTGTAGCGGATGGAAATACATAGAAAGGCTTGTAAGTCAGACTTATGAATGGTAATCAATTAAACCAATGTGAGTTAAAGGACAAAAGGAAAAAGACGTCTGAGAGTAAACAGATAGAGTTAACTTTGTTTTCTGGATTGTACTATTACAGATCCAGAGCCATCTCCAAAGTCATTAACACAGTTGCCTGAGGTGTTTGCCAAGGAGCCAGATGTCACTCTTCCATAATTTGGCATCTAATGATTGTCATTTAAGCAGAAGGAGAAGAGAGCATTGAATTTAGATATGGTAAATGTGAAGCCATCTCCTAACCCTAATGGTGTTTTTAGTTTTGTTTTAAAAAATGCTAAATTTTGAATAAACACTAGAGGCACCAGCAGTGCACAATGCAAGTGACTACTTGCACTGCTATCCAACTGATGCAAATTATTTTTCAGAGAGAACTTTGCACAGATTTTAAAGCCTGAAAGGACCAGTAAGATAATTCAGTCTGGCCTCCTGCATAATATAGACCACAGAATTTTAACCAGTAATTTCTGCAGTGAAATTTTTCTTCTACTGTAAAAGTAAGCAATATTGAGCCAATTATGCTTGAATTAGAGCCTGTATTTTACAAAATGAAATGAACAGTATAGTTTCACACTACTTTTCTATTTCTGTGGCCTGTAATGTTAAGAAGGTTGTGAAATGTTTTATTTTATCTGATAATACCATGAAATAGGGTTATAAGACATGTCCTTTGAAATGGGTACTGATGTATGCAGTAAATAAAACTGAATGAATACTTCAAAATATTTCAATGAATATTCAGTCATATTTTAACACATCCACTTTGAGTACAAAGGAAGTTTTAATCTGAAAATTCACTTTTGCAAGTATTCATACTAGTACAGAATGTTTGCAGAAAGCAAATACAAAATGGATATGGAACAAAAGCAAATATGCAATGCAAAAATTTGAACAGTCGATAACTTATAAAAGACATCTATTCACGGAACTGAAACTGAAATGGTAATGTAAGATATAGCTAACTGTGGTGTTCACTAATCCTCTGGGTCCAAGGTGCTTGAAAGAGATCCTCTTTATTCAGTGATGCAGTTCCCCAACTGTCTCTACTTAACAGAAGGGTAAACTACCCAGTGCCCATCCTCCAGACTTCTTCTCTGGCAGGCGAAAGCACTTAATGGTACAGTTTCCAATACCACACTAGCCAATTATCTAATCCTTAGCCACTTAAAGTCAATGGGATTCTTTCCACTGACTTCAGTCGGCCTTGGATCAGACCTAAAAAGCATGAATTTCAAATTTGGCTTACTTACAGTTGCTCACGAGTGACCAACAGACCAAGAATTATTCACTAAATATGTTGGGGAATATGAGTTAAATCTGAGAATTTCACAATTTTTCCTGGACAACCTGAATAGGAGAGTAAATGTACTGAAAAATTATTAAGAATTATTCTTTTAGTTCCAGAAACAAGATTCTTCCTGTCTGTATAGTAGAAGGCATTGTCATTTTCTGATGTATCCAGAGCTTTGAAAGATTCCTAGAACAACACCAGTACCTCTAAATGTATTGAGACCAATAATCATTTAATTTCTGTTGTGGTGGTGCAAGACTGACTATAACTAGCTGAGTATTATAATAGTAAATTGTGTTGGCACTTAACCCGTGTTCTTAATTAGCATGCCTGGTTTTGACAAATCTGAATTTCAGAAGACTAATATAACTGAGCATGAAATGAAGGGGGAAATGCTCTCTGAAAAAGCAAAAAAAAATTTTTTAAATATAGTATTATTTAACAATACTTATTCAAAACATGGGCTTACTAATGCTTCAGATCCTTTAAGTAGATTTTTTTTGCAGTAGTTGGATGATGCACTATTTTCCTTCAGAAAGCAAAGCCCCACTGGTGCCATTATAAATAATCTCATTGGTTCATTGACCAACAACAAATACATTTGGGAATTCATGTACTTATAAGCTGTTGGACTGACTCAGCAGAAAGAAAAGTATAGATGTTGTCAGCAAGAGTTTTCTTCAATGGATACAATTTGTAACAAGAAATCAAAACAAGTTAAAATAAACTAAAAGCAGGAGTGAGTGAAAACTCCTCAACCTTCCCAGAGACATTTTGCCCTCTGTCACTCAGTGGATAGTGTGTAGCCCTTTGCCTGAGCATCTGCACGAGTGGAGAGGGGAGAGGAGTTAACTTTAACTCATTGTGAGCATCACTGCACTCTGCTAACATTTTTTGAAAGTGAATCACATTGGTAGATGTAACAATCTCATAGCATGGGCATTTATATTGAAAGAAATAGTCTCCACCTACCACAGCATGGCTGCTGCAGATGTACAGCATCTACAGTGACAGTAACTACCAATTTGTCAGTCCCACACCCAATTTGCTATTGACCTTTGATATCAACGTGCTTTTGATTAAGTTAGATATTGTTACTTCAAATTCCAAATGGCTTCCCTTTACCTCCCAGTTTAACACAAACCATTTTAACTATAATATACTTAAAGAGCTGGAATAAGATTTTTAAAGGCAGTAAATGGAGTGAGTTACCTAAGTCCAATTGATTTACAATGGGTGCTGGGTGTTAACACCCTTGGAGGCCTTTCAAAATCCTACTCTATACCATGCAATATTACAGTATTGTAGCAGTCGCTGACAGTGACTGCTACAGTCAACGGTACAAAACAGTTTAAACTATAACAGCCTGTTTTCGCATGCTCATAACTAGAGCTGGTTGAATAAAATTTGCAAATAGGTTATTTGGCTTTTCTTCCCTCTGTGAATTGATGAATAATTTATTTGCACTATTCGATTAACTTTGTTCAAAGCAGTTTAACTTGAAGTTATCTCTCAAGCTGAAATCTTCCAGGCTTGGTATCTGCCTGAAGGTAATGTTTTGTACTGGAAACTGAGTAAAATTTCTTCAGTTGTTTTTGAGCTGAGAGAATGGGGAGAAGGAGGGAATAACCCTACACTTTCCCAGCTCTAAAATAAAAAAAAATCCAGCCAAACTTTGATTATCCCTACAGCTAAAAAGCAGACATATTCAAACAGCTCATGCCAGCAATGAATACACATGCTGTAGATAGCACATATAAGTACTAAGCTGCATGCATGCAGGCACCCCTATATATGTGAACAGTGGAGCTGAGATTACACCGTGCGCATATACAGGATGCCTCCATAAGCATTACTACTTAACAAAAATGACATCCTGCTCACTGGGGATAGTATTAATGTTCTTATAGTAACTGGACCACATGTAGGATAAGATAACATGGTAGTCACAGTTCACCTGCATTACACACCCTGAGACCCAGTGCCCCTCAGTGTCTCAGTGGGGACTTCAAGGAGTTGCCAGGTGCTGCTCCCCACCCAGCAGAGCTTTTTGGAAGGTCACAAACTAAGACCCTTGCCTCCCTCAATCCTCCAAGGTTCTTTAGGGGTTCATGATGCAGTGATCCTCCAGCAGAGCTCCAGGAGCTGGAGACATTCACATCCTCCTACTAGAGTGGCTTCGTAACTGACAAAGAGCAGCTACATGTACAAAAGATTAAGGGACACTACTAGCTCTACCAGTTACAAAGCCACTCTAGTATGAGGATGTGATGTCTCCCAGCTCCTGGAGCTCTGCTGGGAGGATCATGCTTCATGACCCCTAAAGAACCTTGGAGGATTGAGGGAGGCAAGGTTCCCAACAGACAATTCATAACCTAGCATGCATTTGCTAGGGAATTGCGTGACCATCACTAGCTATCCCTTGGAAAGGACCATCAGCACTATGAGGAGACCTGCCATGGATAGTTCTCATGAAAACATCCACTTGGTGTGCAGCGACGTCAAAAAAAGCGAACAGAATGTTGGGATCATTAAGAAAGGGATAGATAAGACAGAAAAATATCATATTGCCTCTATATAAACTCCATGGTATGCCACATCTTGAATACTGTGTGCAGATGTGGTCATCCCATCTCAAAAAAGATTGGAAAATGTTCAGAAAAGGGCAACAAAAATTATTAGGGGTATGGAACGGCTTCCGTATGAGGAGAGATTAATAAAACTGGGACTTTTTGGCGTGGAAAGAGACAACTAAGGGGGGATATGATAGAGGTCTATAAAAATCATGACTGGTGTGGAGAAAGTGAATAAGAAAGTGTTATTTACTCCTTCTCATAATACAAGAACTAGGGTCACCAAATGAAATTAATAGGCAGCAGGTTTAAAACAAACAAAAGGAAGTATTTCTTCACATAAGGCACAGTCTACCTATGGAACTCCCTATAGAGCTTGCTGAGATATGTGTGAGCACTTGGTACCTTCTAAAGACCCTGAGAGAACCTCAAAGGGTTTAACTGATTACCTAGCCAAGGAGTGAGAGGAAGGCCTTTCTCCCTTGAAGAGATCCATCAGTGAGGGGTATGTGAAGAACAGGTGGGCCAGGGGAACTGGCATAGTGACAGGTGATGTATTGAAGGTACCTACGTGGTAAAGGGAAGGCATGGAAATTTTGGGGAAATGTGTGTTTGTAGAAGCTGACTTCCCAAGTGAACCTATACAGGGTTGATCCGATGCAGCCTCCTACTGTGACAGGATCATACACCTGTAAGCCATCTGAAATGATACAGTGGTGTTTATACATGCACACAAATTATAAGGACTAAAATCAGTGCCTAAACTGAGCCTGTGAAATATATGCACATATGCAAACAGATAATTGTTCTCAAAAACATGCATATGCATGAACCAGATGAGTAAATTGCATGTGCAGACTACTGCTAGTGCATGAATTACTCTTTTGCAAGTGTAAATTGGTGTTATGCATGCTCATTTACCTGTTCACTATGTTATATTTTGTGGGTTCAAGTTAGCTGCCTATATTTAATAATTTTGGCCCTAAGAATAGAAAAAAAAAAGAATCAAAGCAAGAACTGAACATTAATTGTGATCAGGAATGAAAATACAATATGAATTTTTCCAGTGCAGTTGTATTTATCTCATTGAATATTTATCAGATACACTTAAATCCTATCATTTCCAGTGCTATAGTCCAAATTCTCCAGCACTACAGGGACATTACTTCATACAAAAAAGTGTTTTTTTAGAAACTGGAAGTTGCACTGCCTAAAAGCAGCACCCTTTTTTTTTTCTAGTAACAAATTATGCAAGTGTATTCAGTTTAGAAGGGAAACAAAAGACCTTTTGTTTTGTGTAGACAACTAGGTATGGAGAGTTCTGTGAAGAAGAAAAAAATACAGGTTATAAAACCCTGATCTTCAGAATTCTGTGAGTTTCGAGCACAATTTATAATCCCCTATTCAGTTATGTGTCATCCTCACAATTTATCCTTTACATGCAAGGCACTTATAGCACTCATGCAGATAAATTCCATTTTTCACAGCATTACAGGTGTTGGTGTTTCCAGAGCAGAACAAAATATTAATTTCTGTTTCATTCACTTTGCCTGTGCGCATATTAATACAGTTTCTAATATTGCCACCTGATTCACCTGCAGACCTGCATTTTTCTTCCCAATATACTACAAAATAATTTCCAGTTCTCTTGCGTCTCCTTGTAACTCTATTACTATATGCTTAATTAGTTTACTCTGACTGCAGCCTTTTACTGGTTCTACAAGAAACGGTGCAAATTCAAGCAACCAAAGATAAGCTGCAAATTATGTGAAATATAGCATAGTATCTCACCTCATTATTCTGTTCCTATGGAAGCGTATGGCAAAAACTCCAAATAACTTTAATAGGGGAAGCATCAAACCCATAATGAACAGACTTGAGGCATGTTTCCTGGACTGACTCCTTATGTGGTGTGGTCCTAATTATCCTCTTGGATGTACCAGTAGGGTGTGTGAATTCCTGATGGATAAAGAGCTGGTGTAATCTATTATTTTGCCATCATCCTTAGGTCCACACCACCTGGGGGTCATGATGGAGATGGAGAGGAGAAGTGGCAGATAGTCCTAAAGAACCATTGCCAGCTGGTACAAATTCAAAGCAGCACCCAGGCTGCTCTGAAATTTGCCAAGACTAGGACCAGGCCAGGGCTGGGGAAAAGAAGTAAGGATCTGTAAGCAGTGAATGTGGCCCCTAGTTTACTGGACTTCAAGATCTTTGCAGCAAAGACTCTGATTTTTTTGCATACTGCACAGTGCTGGGAAATTATGGCCAGCACTTGAAATATAATAATGATAAACAGATGTAGTTCTGCATTATATATACTTCATTAGAAAATTGTAAATGGTTGATCTACTTCTGAGATTTGCTGTTAGCTGCTAGGGCTTCGTACTGAAGTCACACGATGTTGCCACCCCGCCACTGCATTAGAAAGGAGATTGTTGCAAAGTATAGGATGTAGAAGCAATGGAAATACATTGCAGGTTAAACAGTAACAAATACAATTTGCATTATGGTCCCTCTAACACAGGTGTGCCAAGTGGTGCAACAAATAACTTCATCTTCTTTTTTATTATTTTGATTACCCTTAATGGGAAGGTCTATGGTCCAATTCTGCAAAGCTTTGGTTATGTGAGCAGTAGAATCAATGGGTCTACTTGCTGAGTGAGGATTTGCAGGATGAGGGCCTTGATGACTATAAACAACACTATGTATTAACACAATATAGCTATTTCTCAGGTAGCCAGCTTATAATTCTCTGTGCCTAAAGATTTCTCTGTTGAATGTGCCTTTTGTTTCATTGTTCTCTGTTTGATAACAATGCAAACCTTGTATGTAACCATCCAAAGTAAAAATTACAAGATAAAATATATCTGTATTTAAATAGTGAGTAACCAAGGTTTAGAGTACGGGGGGTGTCTCCTTTTTCGATCCTTTATCAACAAATTCTTTCATAGTTTACGTGCTCTACTGCATATTGGAAGTGCATAAAATGCACAGCCCTACACAGATGTCGATAGCATCTTATTAGCATTTTATTTGTTTTAATGAATCAAAAGCCTGCTTCAAAAGGTCTAATCCATGGGAAGTCTCAAAAGTAGGATTTATGCACTACTACTTTCCATATCTCCTTTTCCGCATCATCCACAATAGAAGATGTTTTGAATGCTTAGTTTTCCACTGTTGTTTCAATTGTGATATATATTATAGCCAGAATGACCTCTACATTGTCAGGGTTTCACAAACCTTGAATTTAAGCTACCTGCTTCACAAAAAGTATCTGAAATAATCACTCTTTTATGTTGCAACAAACATTACATTTAATGAGTACAGTGCACATGTAATGATACACTGAATCAGTATGAAGCCTCAAATAATGATTTCTGTTGGCACTATAAAAGGAATGTAATTTTTCTTGTTGAAATACCATTTTTCAGTTACTGCATGACTGATGTGGTAATTATCCCCTACACCTGGGATTTAAATCCAATCCTACAAGCCCATTTTCTGTTTGCAAGCTGTCAGGCTGATGCATAGGCTTTGTTCTTATCTGGCAGTAGGCGAGGAATCGGTAATTCAGAAACAACAAAGCCACTGATGGGTCATCATGTAATCTGCACTGAAAATTGCAATCTGTAATGAGATTGGAAACACAGATGAGGTGACTAAAATTGATTACCTGCCATATCTGAAATTTTAAATTTTATTGCACAAATATGATCAAACTAGTCCGTAAGTTTGTGAATTAGTTGAGAAAGAATAAAGATAAGTTTTAAAAATTAGGTGAAAGGGAGATAAGTTATTTAAATGTAAATTATTTGTTTTATGGCAATGATTCATCTGAAAGATGATTCACATGTTCATATTTTATTTTACATTTCAACGTATGTTGTTGCTTATTTGCTTAGTTAAGAATGGCATTAGCTTCTTTATGGCCTGAAAACAAAAATAAGATCAGTAATGAAAGGTAAAGTAATACTGAAGTCACTTAGCTACATTTTATATTATGGAATATGGTATTTGGATGGGAAGGCATGAACTGTTTCTCAACAGAGTAACTAAAAATCAATTTAATTCATCTTGGAAACATAACAACTTACTGATGTTATCTGCTGCTTTAGCTCCCAGACAGCCACTCACGTGGCAAACTGCTGGTCTCAGATCCACATCATGGATCTCATCTACAATATTACAATTTCTCCACAGGGGTCAACAGGCCCATCACACCATAAGGATCTCAGAGAATGTTGTCCAGAACAGGAGAAGGCATCCAAAATTCCAAGCTGAGTTTGGCAATTATTTGGGGGACCAGAAAGCAGCACCAATGTGATGAGATTTCCTTACTCACCTTGAATTCTTATTTCAGTTCAAGACCTCAGTGGGAGTTTTGTTTGAGTAACTGGGAGTTTTTCTCTCTCCAGAGAGAAAATACCATTGAAATTGGATTTCCTAGAAAAATTTGAACATTCCCTGCCCCTCTTCTTAACAATACAATATAAGAAAAACCCTTATGAAGCAAATGAGTGGATTTTTTTTAAACAATTTTCAGCCCAGAAGATCCTGTACATTCTTGAGTAGCTGTCAGATAAGTACCGGAGCATCTCCATCCATTTTAGAAGAGATGAATGTGCCAATGAGTGGGGAGAGTGACAAACAACAAAGTGACAGTTTTGAACAGATAGTCAAAGTGGGAAGGAGGAAGAGGAATTAAAAAAGGCTGTTGAGCATCAGTTTTTAGACGTGTCTATTTTTCTCAGGAAAACCTCAACAAGGATATGAAATGTTTTTTAATTACACTAACTTAGGCTTCTGAATTCCTTTCTCTCCTTTCTCTGAGTTTGCATGCAGTTGTCACCATCAGAAAGGTAGCTTTACTAAAAAGTAAGCACTCATTTGTATCAGTAATATGGCAAATATTTCTCTATAATTAACCTTTTACTTTATTAATCTTTTCAAAATAAAAAACTGGTTATTTACTACAGTAAGTATGGCAATTCCAGATGATTGTCTGGAAGACTAATAAAGAGACAGGATGATCTAGTGAGTAGGATCTTAGTCTAGGGCTTGGAAGTCCTAGGTTTGAGTATCTGCTCCACCAGATTTTCTGGGCAAATCACTTAGCCTCTCTGACTCTCTGAGTAAGCCACTTTAAAATGCAGATAATATCACTTCCCTAGCTCACAGGGATGTTGAGGGTAAATACCATACAGATTGTGAGGTGCTCAGATATTACAGTAATGGGGATCATATAAGAGACTAAGATAGACAGAAGGATCCACTCTTGGGAGAAGCATTCCCCAGCTTATGAGCTCAAAAGCTAACAAGCAGAGTCCATTGGAGTCCCTTACCCTTTCCCCTCCATTGCTTTTCTTTCAAGGGTAAAAAATTTCTTATTCAAAAATTCTGAGTCTCTGAAGAATTATGAAAGGTGGGTCCCATATGAACAATTATCATGGAGAACCATAGTTACTGTAGTAACTAGCCATAGTTTTGCCTTCAAAAGCTTCCCATATGATTCTTCTTCCTTGAGTGATACCTAGCAGTAGCGAGTCTCTAGGAGGAAGGATTTAGGGAGTATTTGTCATAAAGTGATTAGTCCTGTAATCTCCCAAATGGGACTTCGGAACTAGAGGTCAAGCTGACGGAATAAGGAGGGATGTGTAGTGCTTTCAGTTCCAACTTACATATTTCCATGATAAAGACATTGCAAAGGCATCTGGTGGAGACTACCTTTTACCTAGTGAATCACAACAGGTGGTTGTACACCTTATAGGTTATAGCAGTTAAGTATATGCGTTCTGAGCCATTTGCACAGTATTTGTGTTAAGATGGATCAATCCTTCATCTTATCCAACTGTGCCACAAAATGTTGGAAGTGAGGAGTGAAGAGACAGGTCGGAGATGGAAACAGATTCCACAACTCCTGACTTCCAGGCCCGCGAACTAACCAGTAGGATAGGTTGCATCTGTTTCAAAATAATAAAATATCATTTTAAATATTCAGTTTGGTGTACAAACTGAATGAACCAAACAAAACAAATAGCAATAGAAACCATAAAAACACAAGTACCGTATAAATACAATTTTCAATTCCAGATAGATGTAAAACTAAGAAACTGAGACTTCTATTGACATAGCAATTGTCATTTTGTTTTAGAATTGTAATATTTGTGAGTAATTCATTATTATTCATACTGTAGGACTGATAAAAGAGTCATCTAAATGAATGTCCTAATTAACATTTGTTTATTCCACATGTTAGAGTGTGGTATGTTAGGAATCATTCTATTCATACCTACAGTTACAGATGGAATAAATAAAGAAGAAAAATCAATGTCAAAAGAAGAAGGAAAATGATGAGACCAACTAATACTAATGTAACAAATTAAACAGTTGATATAAAAAGACAAAATATTTTATACACATTGGAGATCACTTGACAGCGCTGGGAACAAAGAAAGTCAGAAGAATGAATAAAATATGCTAAAATTACTAGCAATACTGGTAAGTATAATGAATGGATAACTAAAATATGTAAACAAATGCAGTCTTATTGCAAAATCTAAGGTGCACGTGATTCTTATGTTCATACTGGATAATGCAGATATGACCAAACTTTCAAAAATAAACTCTGATTTTGAGGCCGAGCTTTGGGACATTTAGACCTAATTTTCAGAGGTTCCTCTCATTTCCCAGAGTTGAAGAAGAGCTCTGTGTAAGCTCAAAAGCTTGTCTCTCTCACCAATAAAAGATATTACCTCCCCCATCTCATCTGTCTAATATCCTGGGACTGACACGGCTGCAACAACACTGCATATAAAATATTTTGTCTTTATATATCTCAAGCTACATGAAATGAAATGGGGTGCAGTGTGCTAGTCTCAGCCTATATTTAAATGACAACCACTATCATTGTTTTTAAATAAAAAGTTTATCTTCTAGATCCAAATAGGTTTTATTTTCATATCTGTCTGTGTCTTGGAATACCATCCACCAGAAATATTCCTACACATTAGCTTATTCCTCTATTAATCCCTGGATTCTCTGCAATTACTTTCAGGACTGCTTTTTTCTTTTACCCCAGACACACAGCCAGCTGATTAGGTTGTTTTATCTCATGGTATTCAGTAGCATTTTCCCCTTGCCCAATGCTTTCATTACCCACTCACAAATTCAATATGCTTGCCAAAATTCTTGAAGCATCCTCTAGCATGGTCAAACAATTTAAACTCTTCCACCCATCTGCTGTTTGTAGCTCTTTTAATTGCCACTTCCACCTGAAGACTGACTGCCATCAGATTTCAATGAATTAATGTTTAAGAAAGTGATTCTACAGTTCAGAATAAAGTTATATACCAACAGGAAATATAGTTTTCTAGTCTCAACAATATTCAAGATACTTGGCCTTTGTTTATCAAAATAGTTTCTTTGTTATTCCAAAGTCCAAACAATTGTAACTATCCTGTCAATTATTAATCACTAATTATTGTAAGGTGTAAATTTACTTGTAATCATTTTCTAGTGATGACAAAATTGAAAGGGTAGAACATAGTAGAACATAGCTACAGCATTATCTGGAAAGAGACTAGAAAAGTGAGCATCTGAGCTCAGATTTACTGAGGTACCGGAAAGTGTAAACTTATACACATAGAAAAAGGAAATAAACAGTGTGAATACAAACTGTCTGGAAACTTGTGAATCTGAGAAATACTACAAATGATAATGAAAGGGCAAACACAAGAGGAGCTCAAAGTGAAATCCCATTTCAAAGTAAGTCACTGTTCTTCCAGGATATACGTCATGCATGGGTCTTGACTGTAGAATGGAGGAGGTAATTATATTTCACCACTTAGCATTAGTCCAACTGCACTAGGAATAGTGTGTACAGTTCTAGCCTCTGCCCTATAGGGAGGAAGTGTAAACTGGAGAAAATACAAATAAAAATGCTATAAACATGGGAAGATGAGACAGATAGAGTGAAAGAGCAAAACTTTCATATTAATGTTTTTCTAGAAATTTTCAGTTGAAACAATCAAGTAACCTCTAGAAAGGATGATGATACTAGCAGTAGAGAAGACAATACTATCATCAAACAAATAATTATCAACCATCTTCAAATTAGTTTATTAAACTGTGGAAGGTATCAGGTGAGGAGGAATTATCAAAAGGAAAAAATAATTTACAGAGCAAAGATTTACAGATTAACATTCTTTACTGAATAACAAATTTAAACAAAGCAGCAAAGAGTCCTGTGGCACCTTATAGACTAGCAGATGTATTGGAGCATGAGCTTTCATTCATCCGACGAAGTGGGTATTCACTCATGAGAGCTCATGCTCCAATACGTCTATTAGTCTATAAGGTGCCACAGGACTCTTTGCTGCTTTTACAGATCCAGACTAACATGGCTACCCCTCTGATACTTGAATTTTAAACAATGCACTCATGCATTTTTTATATTAAGTCCTGAAAAAATGTTGTGTCTATACTGTGCCTGGTTTCCAGGCCTAAGTCTGGAGACGGTAAATCTGAACTTTAATGGATGTGTCGCTGACATGTTGCTCAGAAATGTAGTTCCATGTTTTCAACACTGGTAAAGTCTTTTTTTATTTTATTTTGAGTCCATGGAAATTGTCTCATATGCCCTTGTACCATACAGATAACACCACGTTTTCTATAATCACTCTTAGCTGTAACTAAATCCAGTATAAAGTCATGATTCTATAATAGGGATGGAGAACCAAAACAAGTCTCAAAGCTTACATTAATTTAAAACATTTCTAAAAAGTTTTAGAAGTTCTGTTACAGCTTTAAAAATAAATTCACAAGAAAATAATGATTTCTAAGGGAAATGAATTCGAATGCAATAGATTAGTTTGCTGAGCATCTTGTAGCAAGAATAGAATAAATGCTAACACACAAAAATAAAACATAAATCTCAGACTTACAGCCCTTTCACTCTAGTCTGTTTAATTTTCTCTTTTTCTCCTTAAGATCTCATTGTATGCATGCTCTCTCTCACTACTGATTGCCAGTTACCAAGGAAGGGAAATAAGTAAATGTCATTCAAACACCCCATCCCTTAACTAGCTAGCCGGACAATTTCTATTTCCCCATATTTCACTCTTTGAAGTCCTTCCTGCTTCAACCAGTTTTTTTGTCCCCAGCTATGGCCCCAAACAATCTACCAAAAATGTAGAGAAAAGAAGCCCACAAATGAGTAGGGATCTGTTAGTGAATTGTTGTCCCCCAAAGCTCCAATGTACAATACATTATTTATTGTATATAATTCCCTCTGGTTTTCTCCAGTTCTTGCTGTATTTTTTATTGAGATTCTACAGCTGTTGTCACTGTAGGAATTTTAACTAAATTTCTTTTGTCTGTCCCCAGGTGGAAGAATTTATATTAGATATTCTATTCTGGCTCCTCATCCCATGGAGTGGAAGGCCTTGACAGCAGTGAAATCATTATTTTTACCCTGCATCGAATGGGGACATACTTAGAACAGTCTATATCCATGTATGTATGGTACAAAGAGTTCTCTTCACTTGAATGTAGATGGGCTTGTGTATTTGAGGATATGATGGGGTGTACTGGGGGAGAGGTGGTGAATTCTGTGTTTCAGTGACTGTGGTTTTGCAGATCTAGCAGCCAAACATTTGTATATAAAGAGGGAAAGGGGAATCAGCGCAACCACAGAGTCTATTGCAGCTTACAGCTGCACTATAAACCTTATATGTTTCTACAACTGTTCAGTGGCATGGAGGGAGGATTCCGTATCCACTGACCACACCTCTCCTCAACATATATCCCATTTACTCAGGTTATACTCTAAGTCCAGAATTTGTCCCCTTAATATTGCAAGTCCACCCTATACATGAATTCATCTGATGTTCTTGGGTTTAAAAGAAACCCTAATACAATAACTTCAGTTTTTCCTTTTGAATTACAATGCATCTGTTGTTATATTGCTAGGGCACTCCACCATTATTTTATGTTGCTGAATTTTCCACAAAGAAATGCAAATGATCTCAAACACAGGTATTCTCCTATAAGCCAAGCCAACAATGAGCCAAACTCTGCGAGTCTTACTCAGGCTGAATACTCTCTTCCTCCAGAAATTGCATTAATTTCAACTTGCCCCCATGTCAAATAGAGCCTGTCCTTTCTCGAACATTTGGCAATTCTTCATTTTGCTCTATGATTTTTCAGTATTAATTCTAGTTAAAAACAATAAGTCTTAATTCCAAAAAGGCATCTCTGCTGTGGGGTCTGATTGGATATGATCTGTCAGTGAGTGACTGTGGCTTGAAAGATAGCAGACAGCATCTAGTCAATATTACATTCTGAAACACTGTAGAGGAAGAAAAAAAGGTGGTGTTCATAAAGTACCTTTTAGCTGTTTATTTTTTAGACATAAAGCAGCCCTTTGGAATCCAATAGTACATTCTAGAATTAGGGAAGGTGTTGTTTTGTTTTGTTTTGTTTTATCTTTCAGTAATGTCATGGTATAATTTGGTCTTTCATTAATACAACAAAAAGCAGTGTTTTGGAGTTCATTAGTGATTCATCAAGCCCTCCATTTCACAGAAAAGATCCTTGGCATATAACAAAGGAGTCAAGAAGAGATTGGCAGTTTTCCTATCCTTGCAATACTTTTAAAAATTTGTGGTGAATTTTATTGAAAAATATGTACTTCATGTAATTTGTCACAGAAGTGTTAGCTGTGATGACAATAAGACATACCCTCTCCCCAGCAAGCTTCATTTCACCGTCAAAGAATAACAATGCCTGCAAGTTATGAACAGAACATTCTTACCATTTTTCAACTCTGTCACACTCTTTTATGTTTTGTTCATAATGGCAACTGTCTTGCTTGATGTATCATACCGATGTTCTCACCTGCTTGTTGCCATTCAGGTGCTAAATGAGCAGAATGAATATGTATAATTCTTTCAAAACTACATTATAATGACCCAGTCTGGCATATTTTATTATACATCCCACCAGACCCTGATTATTTTGCAAAGTTGGCATTCAAGTTACACTAGTTGGTTTCTGATAGCCCTTGCCAACTTCCTGAATGCATATGATTAATACGTATAATAATGGGAAAAACTCCTAAGTATAGCCTTGATGCACAGACAAGGATTTTTAAGAAGTTTCATTCTTTTTCTGCCATTAGGAGACATTCTTTGTTAGTTTGCTTTACACAAATCAATTTTTCTAAACTTTTTTTTAGTGGATAATTAAATGGTGCAATTATTGCTTTTTACTCTTATGGGAAATTGAACATCTCAATTTTTATTTATATGAGTGGGTTTCATCTGTTTTATGATAATTGATTGCATAACATGGTACCAGGAAAATGTATTATATTAGCTCTTCTGGTATTGATGGTTGTTTGTTTAATGCTCCCCACTGAATCCACAATCCTTTTTCATTTACTCTCTTAAACTTGAATTTTAGTTGTCATAACATGGTGAGGAGTGGGAGTTCCTAAGGTCTTTAAAATAGCAGTGTAAAAACAACCCCTTAATTTAAAAAAATAAAACAGCAACATATAATTTTAACAATGAAATATTACAAATGGTTCCCAGATGCAGATCTAAAGCTCTAGTTATCAGACACTAAATCTGGCTTTAGGATTTCAACTTCCCCACAAATTCTGGTGCTGTTTAGCTCTTGGCATTGGTTTGGAAGATAGAGTAAGGAGCCTGCTATGGTACCTGCCCCAACAGATAGTCAGGATACTTCCTTAGCAAAGAAGATCGTGCCGGGTAATGGTACACTCAGCTTGCATTCTTTCGTATGCATCGTGTCCTAAAGAGGCCATGGTCCACAAAGAGATGTGTGAAGTGCTGCAGTCAGAGAGTGCATATGCTGCATTCACCAGTAAGACTAGCTAGTCTCTAGTTAGGGGTCACATGTTTTGTCCAGTGAGCGCAGAACATGTTCCCACCTTGAAGTTTTAATGGTTTACTGTGAGACACTTTGCCCTGTGGCAGGAGAATGTCTCAAATGCTGGATGCACGGCCGCTTCCTGAACCCTTCTCTTTCTGTAGGAAGGGCCATTTCCTGTAAAGACACTATTTCACTCACAGTTGTTATAGCCAGTTTGGTATGCAATAAGAAACAAGCAAATAATGTGTGTGAAACCATTGAGTTGCAGAGTGTGGAAAATGTCAACCCCTTTTGGGGCTTGGTTCTCATCTCAGGTATGCTACTATAAAACCTGTGGCCTGAAACTCTAGAGAAAGATTGTGTGACTCTCCCCAGGAGCTCATAGGATTGTGAGGCACCTCACCACTACCTGCACTTAGTGTGAAACAGTCTTGTCTGTGCCTGCTATATTTCAGCTCCTTGAAACCAACAGTGTCTAGCAGCATAAGCACTGCTTTCCAGGCCTCTGCAGACCTCACTTTCCCCGTGTGGATTAGTAATAGGCACACACCAATCCCCAAAGTCTCAGGAGTCACCGAACATGGACAGAAATTACCAGGTTTGCTAACCCCAAGGGGACTGTGTACATACTAGCTTGTTTGATTCAACTGAAAATCAACTGGTCTATAACATCACAGCACTGAGATATATTTATAGTGAAAACAATTGTAAGTTTATTATCAAAGGCTAAGACTTGAGAGAGTGACTAAGGATAATTAATGGAAATAGAAATTGTTTTATATAAACACAAAGTATAGTATGCTTCCTCGAATCTAAACGTAACTTTAACAGGCTAAACCCTGGTCTAAGTAGTTTATCTGATGTAAAGCTATCTCCCAACATCTTCAGCCAACTTGGCTGGAATCCCTCTTTCATGAATGCAAAAAGCACTGTCCTTTTTGGTTCTTCAGTGAAGGATAAAGAGGGGTCCTTTTTTTCTTTATAGATAACTATTATGAAAGTAGTATGCTAGGTATAGTGAGTTTGTCAGGCCTGATAGAAATTTCTGTTTTAGAACAGTGAACCTTTGCCAGTTCACCTAGAGGTGTTCTTAGGTTCACAGATTATTGCTGTGTTTTCCCAAACAGATGGTATCTTCCCTTTTTCCTTAATAAAGTTTTTCTTGTTTCATACACAGAGTCATTTCTTGCTAGTAGAGAAGTATTGCCTCAGAAAGGGCATTCAGAAAAGGTATTTAGTGACCCCAGAAATTCTGCCCAGGAGCTCCAACCTGTGGTGTACATTAGTTTTTAGAGGGACCCCTCACTATGTTAACCTCACCCTTGTTGCTGCTGACAATATGTGGCAGAAGGGTTATAATCATGGAACTCTGCTTATTTCACTAGGAGTACATCAGGGCAAAAACAGCATGAGATCATTTGCTGTCTCTAGTAGATGCAGTGCCAACATAGATTTTCCGACAAAACAAAGACCCAGAACTCTGAGCTTCTTAAGTCAGATGAGTAGCAATATTTTAAAAGTGTGGCATATCAACCACAAACTATAGAACATACTGTTCTGTTTGTAGAGGAAAAACCTATTACTAATAAATATCCAGAGCTGTTCGTGCACTTCAGTTAGTTTTAGGAATTTATACACAAAGACAGCAGAGAAGACAGTGGAATCATTGTGTCCAGCAGAGAAAAAAATAGTTTAGGTATTGAATGGAATTGTACATAATCTTTCACACTTCTACCATACATTGGAATAATTAAATATGACGCATAGTGGAGAGTTGCAGATGAATTCTAATAGTAATTGAACTGGCACTTGAATGATACTTTATCTACATTGCCAAGATTTAAATCCCCCACAGTTTTTCCTCTCAGCCTTCATAATATCAGCTACTACTCTAGCCCTCCATCTTATTCAGTAAGCTATTTAATGCTTATTTTGGGACAAAATGAGTCTACCGCATCTTTTCCTTTTAAGGGAGATTTTGTTTTTTCAGGAACAATAATGACCTTTTGTCATGTCTCAAATAAAAAACGTCAGTCACACCAACCTCTGTTCACAATTAAAACTTCAGCAGCAGCATCTCAAAAGAATTCTCTTATGGTCTGATTTTCCATTACTAGCACTGCAACTTTCATAGAGTTTAAGGCCAGAGGGACCAGTAAATCATCTAGTATGATCTCCTGCATGTCATAGGCCCTTAAATTTCACTCAGTTAATCCTGTATTTTTTGACTACAGCACAACCTATCTTCCAGAAAGGTATCCAGTCTTGTTACAAACACATCAGAAGATGAAGAATCCACCACTTACTGTGGTAGTTTGTTTTGATGGTTAATCACTCTCACCAGGGGCGGCTCGAGGCACCAGCACGCCAAGTGCGTGCCTGGGGCGGCAAGCCACAGGGGGCGCTCTGCCAGTCACTGTGAGGGCGGCAGGCAGGTTGCCTTTGGCGGCATGCCTGCGGAGGGTCCGCTGGTCCCGCGGCTTTGGTGGACCTCCCGCAGGCAAGCTGCCAAAGACAGTCTGTCTGTCATGCTTAGGGCGGCAAAATAGCCCCTGACTCACACTGTTAAAACTGTGTGCCTTGTTTCCCATTTGAATTTGTCTGGTTTTAGCTTTCAGCTGTTTGTTCTTATTATGCCTTTTTCCTTTATATTAAAGAGCCATTTAGTATGCAGTATTTTATCCCAATAAAGGTAAATATTATAATGAAATTACCTCAAGGAACAAATCCTTTATAAAAGTCTAAGTGCATTGCATCTACATAGTTACCTTTATCAACCAAACTTGTAACATCCTCAAAGAATTAAATCAAGTTTGTTTGACAAGATACATTTTTCATAAAACCGTGTTGACTGGTATTAATTATATTCCTATCATTTAATTTTTGTCACTTGAATGCTGTATCATCTCTTCAATTATTTTCCTTGGGATTGATGTCAGGTCATTCGCCTTGCCCTTTTTGAATATTGGCATAATATTAGAACTCCTTTAGTGTTCTTGAATTTCCATGGTATTCCAGATTTATTACACAGTAACATCAGTGAACAATCGACTCCTCAGCCAGCTCTTTTAGGATACATGTGCTCAAGTTATCCAGGCCTGCCGATGTAAAAACATTTATCCCTAGTTGATTGTTGTTAAACATCCTCTTTGATTTCTAATGGACTGGAAAGTACTTCATTATCCTCATGTGATACAAACACATCATTCTGCTTCTCTCCAAATACAGAACAGAGATATTTATTGAACACTTCTGCCTTTTCTGCATCATTACAGAACAAGCGAGCATGGCATACAGAATAATAATTGTTAACCTAAATAAGACTTTGTATTTATACAGCACCTATCATCCAGAAACTTCTAAGTATGCTATAAAAATTAATTAACCCTTTCATCAGCACTGTGAGGTGGCTAATATGGTGACCACAATTTTACAGAGACGTTAATTGGGGTACAGAAAGGTTAAGGGTCTCATCCAGCTCCCACTGAAGTCAATAACAAAATTCTCATTAACTGGAAGGCAGGAGGATCAAGCTCTGAATGACTTGTCCGAGATCACAATGCAAGTCAGTGGCCATAATGGGAAGAGAACCCAATTCCCTGCTCTAATCTGACCTCCAGTCTAGATTACACTCTCCATCCTGCTAGTATGTCTTAATTGAAAGAATTCCAAGTAACAATATCAGATTTTATTTTCCCCTTTCTTCAGCAATTTTAAATTATTTGTAAACCTGCCTGGATTCTGAGTCTGAGTAAGCACTAAATGGAAAAGTCCACTTCATTCCTCAAAATTGTTTTCATCTATGGCCTGCTAGGAAAAGAGTACTAATAATAGGAATAAAAATGAACCAAGAGGTTTTTTTAAATTTTGGTTGTTCAAGTGCAAGTTAAAGATTAACCTGAGACTTTGGGCACAACCCTGGATAAACAGCACCATCCCCAGAGGCACTGTGACACAGAGACATATATCTGAGTCACCATCCCTCCTTTTCTGCCTTCTTGTTCTGGGATAAGGGAAATAATTGACTGCTGGTCTTTACCAGGAACAAATTACACTCCCCCTGTGTCAGGACAGCCAGGCAATTAACTGTGGCTAGATCGGGGCAAAAGGAGTCTCTCAGAACTATCAGGTAGCAGGGAGTATCTCCAACAAGATAGTTACCTTGAGCAGACTGGAGTCGCTGCTTTCACTAGGAGTCTATATACCTGTCTTTGGGTCATGCGGCTAGACCCTTGCTTGCAGATTGGTTGAGTCATCAGACTCAGAACAACCAGGACACTCAAGCTCAGAGTTGATTCATCAGATTCAGGTTCAGGAATGACTTATTAGGCTCAGACACTCATCACACCCTGTCAGCATACATGTTCTGGCCAGGAAGCAGAATGGGCAGTGGGAGAAAGCCAAAGTTCAACTTACCACACTCAGATCACAGTGCATTGCTTCTCAATCTAGCTAGATGTGCTTAATCTTGTGCATAAGAGCCAAATAGGATGCAGGCTTGCACCATTATGGTCAATGGGAATTTTGCTACTGAATTGCATGGGACCTTCCAGAGCACGATGTGTTCTATAGAGAGGTATAGAACCTCTGCTCCATGAACTGATGCTGATGTGCATGCACCTTGAATGAATTGGCCTTTTTCCTGCAATATTGTATTGCAAACTCATATCTAATTTATTGTCTCCTACCACCACTATAGAAGGTCTCTTTCATCTTTACTTCTTCCAAGGTTTGTGTCTCCCACTGTGTGTGTTTGTGTGTGTGTGTACATACAGGATTATTTACCCTAGATGTATTAGCTTGCATTTTGCCAAACTACATATTTTTCATTATTTTCTTCCTTTGTACTACCTCCTCTGCCTTGAGTTGGGTTTTAGGTTTCTTCTAATTTACCATCACATTGAAATTTAATTAACATGATGCTCACTACCTCTTCTGAATTATTAATATAGATGTTAAGAAAGACTGGACCTAGCTTTAATCCCTGCAATACCCCTACTAGAATATTTTGCATAACTTTATATATTGCTTTCTTTTGCAGTCTTCTTTTTTCAATCACTGTGACAGTGACCCAAGCCAATTTGAATTAAGTTTTCAAAAAAGATGTAGTTAGACAGTGTCAAATGCTTTACTACTATTTAAATATAATTACATCTGCTCACCTTCATCCACTAATTTTGTAATTTCATTTAGAAAAGTAAGCGTGTCTGGCAAGGTTTGTTCTTTATAAGCTCGTGTTGGTTATCTTATGATTCTATCACCCCATGGAGATTTAGTTATTTAGTGTAAGATCTAAAGCCCAATGAACTCCATGAAAATATTCCCATGGTCTTTGAATAAGGCACTCTGTCTCTTGATATTTGCTCCATTATTTTACTAGGGATAAAAAAAACAGACTACAGGGACCATAATTGCTAGGATCAGTCTTTCTTTCTTTCTTAAATTAATGGTTTTGTTGCTTTTTTATTTTTTTCAGTCTTCTGGTACTTTCTAGTTCTCCATGAATCCTCAAAAACAATTCAGTGTTACAGCTCAGTAAACTAGTTAACTAGTGCTCCTAATTCCTCAGGTTGCATGTCATCCAAAATGGCTGATCAGTAAGCTTGAATGGAAAATTTCAGAATGGAAAAATGAATTAAACCTTACAAGCAGGGAAAATAGTACAGAAGAGAGCTCAAATTTTAAAGAAGGGAGAGCAGCTTAGTGAAAATTGAAATAGCATGTAATAAAATGAATTGAAACAGGATATTAATCTTGTATAAAAGATAAAAGCATGTTAAACTCTGATTGTAAAATATTAATATGTTAAACCATCATAAAAACTTAACACATGCCCTTTAGTGACAGTACTGTGAATGATTATAAAATCTTATTTGTAAATGGCTGCTTTATGAAGTCTGAAAATTGTCAGTTAAAAAAAAAAGGAATTAGACCTATTCCTTATGTACATTATAGAAGCTCAACATCTAAATGTCCACTTTCTTATTTAGAGTATATTTGTGCTTTATGTTTTCTCCTCTTTTCCCCCACACTTTCTTGAGACTTGTCGATATAATCACCTACAAATTCCTACACAGCTGCTGTCTTTCAATCTATTGTCAAATCATCACTGTGTGTGACATGTTGAAATGCCACAGGACAGCTCAAATTCTTGCATTCGCCTTCTTCCTCCTCAGGAATACCAACTTCAACGTCATCACATCCACAAAACCGTGTGTTTCTTTGCTGTCTGACAATGAGACTAAAGACAAGCTGACCCATTGATCAACAAATTCATATCTTAAAACATAACCATTTAATGGAGCAACTTACCCACCACAATGTCTGTCATCTAAACCATATATAGAGTGAGGCATAACAATGTAACCATACTCACTGGATATGGTTTTATCTAAACCATTAATAAACTTATTTTCTTTTTAAACATGGAACTTAAAGAAGATTTTTTTTTAGATAGATAGAGAGGGTTGTTTGGAGGTTAGAGGAGGTTCTCTGAACATTGGAGTTCAATATCTAGCCAACTACTGATTCAGTGTCACTCTGGATATTTGTCACTTCATCTTTCTGTGAAAGACATATGATAATTCCCTTCCTCACTGGGGTGCTGTGAAGCTCAGATACATAGAGCTAGGTTATGGCTTTCACATCCCTGCAGAAGAAGAACACCAGAGAGAGACTGTGCTTCAAGAAGGCACAATTGCTCCTTGGGCTTCTCTTTACAAGGGTCTGAGCAATATGTGCCATCCAGGGCTGGCTCCAGGGGTTTTGCCACCCCAAGCAGCCAAAAAAAAACCAAAAAAACCCCACAACTGCGATCTGCAGCAATTCAGCAGGAGGTCCTTCACTCTGAGCGGGAGTGAGGGACCCTCCGCTGAATTGCCGCCAAATCCCTGAAAGTGCCGCCCGACTCCCGAGTTGCCGCCCCAAGCACCTGCTTGATAAGCTGGTGCCTGGAGCTGGCCCTGGTGCCATCCATTAGAATGGAGCATACACCTGGTACCATTCTGCAGGAGGGCACAGATGGGTGGTGCCTTTTCAGCATCCTGCTCCCTTGGGAGTGGAACCAGGAACAAGTAGCCCCAGCTCTCCTCAGAACCAGAAAGCCAGGGACTGCTATTGCAGCTACATGAGCACAGGCTTCATCTTGCAAACTGTCTCTTAATGTTTATAACAGGCTTAGAGATCTTCTGATTGAATTCACTCTATAGGCACTATATTAAATAGAAACAATCAGTCATAAGACTTTTGTTTTCATTTTGCCTTACTCTTGGGGGTTCACAACAATTCTTGGCACAGATAGTTTAAGTCAATGTCTCTCAGTTGCAGTATAACAACTCCAAGTACTTCATGAAAAAATACATCTTTTTCACTTCCCACCATATAAAGGCACATATGACATCATATAGCATCCTTTCTCAAAATACAACTTGTCTCTTTCTAACAGGCAGAAAATTGTCCTGTTACTTAAATTGCTTCATTTTGTTTTCCAGTCTTACATCTGTCTGCAAGATCACAGAAGTTGTAGTGACAAAAACATGGTACGGTGATATTTTCCAACTCAATTTCTATCATAAATCCTGTCAAATATCAAATAATTCAGAGTAAATGTTATAATACCTTCTAGTTTACCAGGAACGAAAACATTTCTGCTTCTTTTCTATCCAGAAGAGGCCATTGGTTCACTAGTAATTGGAATACCAGTGAGCCTTGTCTGTTTGCCAATCTGCAAATTAAATAGAATCTTAACCTGTTTGTTGTTATGCCAGTTTGTTGACATTTTACAGCAATGCAAACCATGATATGAACTAACCACAGCTTTACTCATTGAAAATAGGTTGAGTCTAACACTACGTTCTGTTTGTGGCAGTAAACCCTTCTGTCTAATCAGTTAGTCTTCTGGTAGGAAAGGAGAATACCAAACTGGCATTATCTCACTTCACAACCTAGGTAACAAAAATAAAACTCATGTAATAAAAATAAGTGTGGTGGTAGTCGAGATGAATGACTCAGTAAATTCCTCTTCCATCCCACAAACACTGCAGAGTTTTCTGAACCCACACATGCTCTTTCTCTTTGATGTCCTTCCAGGATGTTTTATCACCCCTGAAAGGGAAGATTTTTCACTCCTGATAGTGCCAGATATTATCATTTTCAGAAAGTATTTCTCAGGCAACCGTTTCCAGGCGTACTCTTTCCAGCTTGAAAAAAAATGCAGCTGTTCAGAAAGGTTGATAGCATGCAAACATTGCTTCCACATGCTTCTGAAGAGCATTGCATTTGGATATAGCTAGTTTTCCAAGCCAGTTCAGCTGTTAGAGATGGACAATTGTATGACTCTGTTCATTGATGGGCTAGTGTTACACACACATGTGTGTATGTGTGTAATATACTGTTAACAAAAATATCCAAGATCCTTTACAGAAGCTTCACATATCTGTTTAAATTAATTCTTTAATCTGCTTTATCAGAACTCATGACCCTTCAATTTATTTTCTAAGTAGCAAAGAATAAATGTACAGGGAAATTTTGTCCTGATAGTCTTTGACCTGCTATAACAAAAGAAGGACACGAGACACTGGATATGGGTAAATTAGATCATACATTATTATGAATGATCTGGGGGTACCTGGCAGACAAAAGTGTACAGTGCAGGTAAATCCAAGATCATTTCAATATCTTCCCACTCCCCATTTTTCCATCTTTGTCCCTCGACAACCCACTGCTGAGACCTTACCATCTCCCACCTCAAGTGAGGGTTATGGTGGGCTATAAAGCAAGGAGGTTGACTCCCTGTCATGCCAGTCATGAGAGCCCTGAATTCCCTCCCACCATTTCTATTCCTTTAACAAATAAGTCCTATAAGGCCTTACCAATCCATTTATCTGATCACTGTACCCCTTTCCTGTGGAGTACCTGCACTTGATATTGGTCCCATGCTTACATAATAAGTTGTGACATCATTACAGAAATCCTGTTCCATGCTCTCTCCAACTATGCTCCCACCCTGAATGCACTGTAAGGAAAGTGGAAAAAAACCTCTTTCTCTTGGCCAATCTGGCTGTGAGGGAAAAATTCCTTCCCATTCTCCCAAGAAAGGAATGACTAGTGCAGTGCCCACAGCAGATCATGACTAGACCTGGTATTTCACCATTTTCACGGGTGGGAGGGTGGGTGTTGCTCCACTTGGTCTGGCTGAGGGAAGGTGCTTTTTCCACTTGGGTTGCCTCATATATTCTCTCTCCCTTCTGGTCTGGTCACCTGGGAAAATGAATCAGTATCCTCTCCCTGCAAGCCAGACAACCCTGCCCTGGTTAAAGTGTAGTGAGGTTCTTTTACATGCACAAAAAAAGAATGATACAGTGGCTAGACTGATGATATCATATGACTCAGGAGATGGATTCAATGCCTTGCTCTGCCATAGACTTCCTCGGTGACTTTGGACAAGCTACTTAATTTTTCTGTGCCTCAGTTCCCCATTGCACAATGGGGAAACCCCTAACTCACATGGTATTGTGAGGATAAATACATTAAAGATTTTGAGGCACTCAGATAGCATAGTAAAATATGGGCCATATAAGTAGAATAGTGATTGAATATATAGAGAGAACTTCTCAATTTTCCCTCATTTTGCCATTTTCTTAAGCACAATGACTTTCATGTGGATACATTTAAAAGTAGGGTCAAAATGTCCTTGGGAACAATAATTTTGGATTATATTGTTTGATAAATGAGTTTCAGTGGTAATGAAGAGTGCTAGATTGAGTATTATAAACTAAAATCCTCTATAAACAAAAAAAATTTCAAACAGCAATACCACAGATCTCTAATAAGTGCATTTTGCACCAGAGCTGATCAAAAACACTCACATGCAAAATAAAACATAAAATTTCTAAAATGTCAGTCAGCTGTTCTCCAAAAGTGGCAAAGATTAGGGATGCTACTTATTTAAAGTTTGTTTTAAATAATTGGAGGCATTCCACCTTATATTCTGCGTTTTATTTTCTATATCATTCAAGTCCATATACATATATATTGGAAAAATACCTATGTGACTCAGGCTTGATTATCAACAAGACTTAAGAGCCTAGTCCCCTTTTTAAAGGTGCCTATGGTGTTTAGGAGCCTACATCACTTAATTGCTTCTGAAATTTAACCCATTATCAAAAAGGCAAGTAAAGAAAACATTAAAAATCATATTTTTCATAACAGTTTAAGAAGTAGCCCCAAGCGATATTTAGGATGACAGAACAAAGTCCAATAGTTTTCATCAAATAGGGTATGCATCACAGCTTCATTCAAGATGCAATTTATTTATATTTATTGTCTACAAATGTTATACCACCCTCAATTAACCATTCTGATATATACCTGCACTCATATAAACTATGTTTTCAAATATTCCAAGTCAAGATTTCTTTTCAGAGAAGAAAATTAGACAGGTGCAGCACGCCAAATGAGATGAACTTTGTCCTCAGAGAAAATTGGTTTTTCCTTTTCAATTTCATTTCAAAGAGATCTGACAAGTGCCGCTTTGAACAAACTTTAACAGCACAATATCCTTTGTGCAAGTTTTCCCTGTCAGCTTTTCCATTCCAGTAGAAACTTAGAACAAAGTGTATGCTGCCCTTTAAGTTGAGAACTTCATCAGTTGAATGAACACTAGTATAGTGCAGTGAAATTGAGGGCATACTCTCTCTGTGAATCTGAACAGTGCAGTCTCTCAACAAATATGATTTCTCTATCTTGTACAAGGATAGGCCTCAGTTATATATCAAGTCTCACATTCGCTCCTTTCCCCCCTCATCATTGAAAATGAAAAAGCATTTGAAAATCCACCTGTGTCAGAGCTAGTCAGGTCTAATAAACAATAAAAAAACTCCATCTTTTTTAAAACTTCTGCCTATATAGCACATAATGGAACTGATCAGCATTTATGCAGTATCTAACCAGTATCCACCTCTCTGATATGTACTGCCCTCACAATGTGTTTTCGATTTTCATTGCCTTGCTATGTGAGCACTGTGTGGTCATTTAGAAGTGCGTGTGGCAGGAGTTGGAGGAGAATAGTATTCTTAGGAGACACTCTAAATTCTAGGGTTAGATTAATCAGATTCACTTCAATAGAACTATGCTGATTTGCACCCAGTTAAGGGTCTGGCCACTGAATCTTTATATCACAGTGGCACTTACCCAGCTATAACTATGCATTCCCATGTGTCTTTGAGCCTAATCCTGAGCCACACAACTTAATGGCAAAATTCTCATTGACTTCCATGACACAAATCAGGCCCTTAATGAGCAATCTTATGTTCGTTATGTCTGCACAGTATCCACTGATGTTCATGGGGGCAAGGTCTATCGGATCAGAGGTCAGAAACTACTAAGAATTAGAAACAGGCTTTAGTTTACATATCTTTGTTCTCTGCTTAACTTTCCTAAAATTTATGTTAAAATGACACTTGCTTTTTATTTCCAGGTGCCTGCTCTCTTTTTTGCTTTGCATTAATATTTAAACACTAGTGTCCAACATGCATGTGGAGACAGCTTGAATTCAGAGTGGTTAAGGATACTGCAGAAGTCTGTGCCCAATTTAATGACTCAGTTTGATTAACATATATTCCTTCAGCTCAAATATTGCAGAAGGACACTGAGCGTAATTTTTTCTTCAAAACTTCTAAGAAGAACTCTCTGATTAACCAATTTAGACATCCTACCTGATTAAGAATCTAAATATCTTAGGATCATGGAAATTCATGTTTATTGATAAGATAAAATATTTATAACATAGAAAGCCAAATGAGCAAAAAGAAGAGCACTAGCCTGATTCTAATTATAACAAAAATAAATGCTGGTTGAAAACTGAAGACCTAATCATTGCAATTGAATGAATTTTTGACATTGCAGAGATTATAATAACAGCATACCCAGGTGTGTTTAGTCTCATTGTACCTCTCAAGTTGAAAAGTGGGATTCAGTGCAGCATGGTGACAAGTTCCTGAATTACTGCATAATTTAAAAATAGTAATCACTAAAATTGGGCAGAAAATTGAGATCCTGTTCCAGATTTTGAACTCCCTGAAGTCTGGGAGCTGTTCCAACCTGAAGTTTTAATTTGGTCCACTATAAAGATAGTGGACTTTTGTGATACAGTGATCTGGTTCCAGGCTCAGGTTTGGAGCTCCCCCAAAGGTCTGTGAATGCTTGGATTCAGAGTGTTATGTTTTTATCCACAGTATTATATATAGATATTCTGCATGACCTTGTATACAATAAATAATCTTCCTTAATACTCTAGTATAAAACAGAGAAGAGAGGACAATGTCCAACCTCTCTTTGCCTGTCAGTAGAAGAAAAAAAGGAAGAATTTGTTGCTGAGCAGTAATTGGTGCATCTGTTGGTCACTGCTGTCAATATGAAGAGGTCAAAAACCACAAGGCAGACCTCCTATTTAAAACCTGGCTATTTGAACAAATGAATGTCCCCTCTATGTACACACACAATGGATATTTGGGGATCTAACTTCTGATTTCGGAACACTTAGTGGAAAATGTCATGATTCCCATTTGTATGGATGAGTACACATGCACATGTTTCGGAATGAAAACTGAACCTGAAACAAACACAGCAAGGCCATGCATAGATGGATCTCCTGTCCACACTCTCTTCTTTTTCAGGTAGATTATAAAAAGAAAAGGGTTATGTCAGGAAGGGATGTTAGGGGATGGTGTTTGTACCTTTCTTTTATGTTGGTTCCTGTGTTCACTTTTTGTACTACACTTCTGCAGTGGTCATTTATTACCATGTATACTACTGACTGTTTTGTGACATCTTTGGGGGTCATGGAGATTGAATTTAGGAAGAGCAGGGGTGCAACATACATCAGATCCTTCCAGTAAATGAAACAGGAGACACTGAAATGTGAGGCAAAATGAAACACTCACTTGGAGCCACTTTGAAATTAGCAAACACCCTTATTGCAATTTGCTTTCCACTTTCAATGTGTTGAAGAAGATGCATGAGAGAGAGAGAGGGAGAAACAACTGAAATAGTTCCTTAAAATACTGCCATTAACAAAGTACTAGAAAGTTTTGGGTTAAAATCATGAATCCAGATCTCTTAGGCAAATTTGTGGTACATAAAGGCTCCTCCTATTGCACCCACACAGCAATACTTTCTATAACAAGTTCCTTAGTAGAAGCCAGTTAGCCGTTCTAGAAATTCCAGTAAGGAACAAGTGATGATGAAGGTTCAGCTTCCTAAAAGATTTGAAAACTTCCTGTCGTCTTAGTCCTATTACTGTGGACTGCATAACACTGTAAGCAAACATGGCTCCAGCAGCATGAGCATCGGTGATGTATTTTAAAATGAATGCATCAAATACTACAAGAATGCATAAGTACGGGAACTAGGGGTGCAGGAGGTGCTGCCACAACTCTGGCTTGATGTGGTTTCCATTATATACAGGGTTTACAGTTTGGTACAATGGTTCTCAGCACCATCACTCCCCTCTACCCCCACCACACACACATACAAATTGTTATAGCAACCCTGCAAGAATGGGGAGAAATTGACAATTAGGTACATTCTTTGCTTTTTATCAGTTAATATTTGATATCTTCTCTGTCTTGGGACAATAACTTGAATCAGCAGGAGGAACTGACTGGATGAATTAAGGGTCTTCTCTATCGCTATCTATGCTGATCCTATATTATGACCCTAAAGGATAATATAACTGAAAGGTAAACTCTGCAGACTCAAAAAATGCAATGTGGAGAGTATTTGGATTTTTTTGAATGTGTATCATTTTATAGGAATTGGAACTAGATTTTGTACTGCGTGTACTGTATAGCTGCAGTTTATGTAGAATTAGACCAATATCGAAAGTAAAAAATTAAATATCCCCTGGATTTTTACAACATTATTACCATGGCATCTGAGTGTCTGAATATTGTGGTGCCAGGGGTTGGAGGTACTTGTATCCCACACTGGGTTTGAAAATCATCATCTTCCTCTGGACCTTTCCCTTTGGTAGGTTATGACAAAAAATGGTTGTGCTGAGGTGAATGGGGATGACAGACTAAATTCTTTGCACACTTAGCTCTCCCTATGCTCTGTTATATTCTGAAGAACTATCAGGGAGCTGGTTACAGTTCTCTGATTCCTGCTCCAGCCATGGTACAGGTTAGAACAACCCAGGGGCTGCTCCAAACTTTGCCAGTTGGCAAAGGCCTGTAAAGTACTGCTCACCACAAGGAATAGTCAGAGCACATTGCATTCGAGCCACCCCTTTTCCTCACCTTAATATGCCCTTCCCTGCCCTCTGTTCCAGAGGATATGGCAAGGGAGGTATGGGAGTCAATCACATTGTTTCTATAGACACCCAAAGATAACCCCAGCTAGGGAGTTACAAGCAGTCTCTTCCTCAGCAGTGTCCTGATGTGATGTCCTTGGCATCACAAAATGGAAAAAACAGCAGTCCTCTTTCCATGTCAGATATTTAAAAATATTGAATCCTTTAAAAAAATCCTAAAAATCTCTTTTAACACATATTAAACTTGTTTATATTTCCCTTGTTCAACCAATGCTGTGGACATGTTGCCTCTTTTGCAATAAAAAAATAACTCTTCTTTGTCCTAGTGAAACCAATAAAAGATTGGGTGTTATGGCAAAAGTGAGCTTTTTAAATAAGCAGAGCAGGTTCCCTTAAAGATAAATCCTCTAGTGCCAGTTTGTACTACTAGACCTTAATGCCTTGGTTCATTTGATAAATTGCAAAACTAACCAAATCATATATACACTGTCAGTTATGTTTATTTCACTTACATTTATACTCCCTCATCATATAGTGGCAATACATGTGTAATTACATTATGTAATAATGGGTGATAAAACACTTCATCTACAAAAAGTATCCCATCTTCCTCCATAGCTTGGGGGCAACAAGCACCAGCAGCTTAAATATACTGGACTGGATCAACTTTTTCATGTTACAGATCAGCATGTTTGTTTCTTTTCTGGTATATAGCTAGAATCTATTTCAAGGAGGTACAAAATTCCTCTGTTACAACACATAACACCTAGGCTGATGCTTTATCTTATGTTATTAATTAACCCAGGGTCAAATCCTGTATTCTCTTCTGTGACCATGGACAACGCCACTTACAGCAGTGGATGAGATGCAGTGAGAAACGGGGCCAAGGCTGTTCAATCCATCTGTACATGGATCCACTAGTCATTGCCCACCTTGCCACTCTGATAGGAGCTACTGCTGCAGTAGAAGTTACAGAGCTGCTTCACTGCTCCTCCACAGCTGGGGTAGGAGGGTCCCTCTCTCAGTGTCTGCAGACCTCTCTATCCCATCTAGCTTATCAGGTTTAGTGCAGGTGAGAGGACTTTAATCTTAGAGAAGAAGGAAGTTGATCTGCTTTGGTTTTCCCATCTGAAATGGACCCTGGTTGTGCTTCTGTTGCTCTTCATGATGAAAAAACTAAACCCAAATAGTCATCTCTGCATTCAGTGATCTTTTAAGTTAGAGGGAGGTTTATCTTGAGTGATCATTCAAAAGACAGTGGATAAAATGTGTTATACTCATCCACTCCGCTCTCGTATAATATGTTGTTGCCTAGAGATTAGAATTTAGCATATTACCACATTAAAATAATGTATGACAATATTGCCAGCATCACTTTTAGAAAGACAGCTAAAAAGAAATTTGACTATGGCCCTGCTCAGCCATAAATCCACCAGATAATTTCAAGAAGTAGCTTTGCTGACAAGAGATTTCTACATACTGTCCTCCTGAGACATGCAAAGTTAGAGTCCTATAAACAGTACTTAAGCTGAAAGTCTTAACTGTCCTCAAGCAAAAGAGAGAAACATAATACATATATAAATAAAACAGCCTAATAATATATCATGACTTAATGCAATGAACTGTCCATTAGGCAGAATAGGAACAATATACTTGTATGTCAAAGGCTCTATATTGTTAACAGCCCTTAGAACTTCCTGTTAGCAGTATTGCTAGGCCTGTGTTTTGGGAGCAATAGTATGTTGGTTTTATCTCATCTGTTGTCATGAAGTATCAAATGGCCATGGTGTGATAACCATGTAGGTCCTAAGTGGTCACAGATTTGTTACTATGCTTAGCACTTACTTAGCAATTACATCTTCAAAGCATGACACAAACATTTAATAAATAATGAGACAGCAGAGAAGGGATCATCATGTAAGAATAGCAGAAAGATATTTGAAAAAGTTTCAGTCATGTAAAATCCATTAACTGTTTCCTGAGGTCAGTACTATCTCCACAGAATCCCAGCTCCATGCTTCTGAACAGGAAGAAAAGTCCACATTTGTGCTCGTTTGCCAAAACGTATTTCTGCTAGACTTCCACAATATGAGATGGAAAGAAGATAAGACATTTAAATCATACTCAGTCACTACCTAACTTTGACAATATGCCACACATCTGCTTTATACATCCATATTTATTCATTGTGTTATTTAGAATGCACTATGCTACTCTGATAGTGTTCATTTGACAACATTTGGATTTGGTTACAATTATTTTTATAACAAAATTTTCAAAACTGCTGAAAGGTCCCAAGTTCCATTTTCAGAGGGGATTTAAGACACTTAGAAACCTAATTCTCAATGGAAGTTAATGGGATTTAGGCTCCTAAGGGCTAAATTTGTAAAGATATTTAGGTACCTAAGGATGCAGATAGATGTTGTTAATCGTAATCAGTTAGACTTCTCTAACATTAGACTTCTTTAACATTCTCCTGTACCTTCTAAGTAAATCTAGAATTTTCAATCCAAATTATTTTTCTTTTCCAAAACTATAGGGCAGCTAAAAATGGGGCTTATACTACAATGTGATGACAGGAGATAGACCAAAACATAGATCTACTGATCCCAAATAAACTGATTTGAAGAATTAAATTGATCATTCAGATGTATCTACAAATGCCTATTATGTACCTCAAAAACATGAAGTGCTCATTCAAAGTCACAGTGATTTACCAGGGGAGAAAGCATTTAAAAAAGACCCTTTCCTTTCACAAATTCACGGTCCATTTGGGTCAATTTCATGATCATAAAAGCAGCAAAGAGTCCTGTGGCACCTTATAGACTAACAGAGAATATGTTTCAGGTTGGCAGGTTGCCTGTGGGTGAGGACTGGCCTGCCACCCAAGGCCTGTGAAAGTGTGGGATCGTTGTCCAGGATGGGTTGTAGGTCCCTGATGATGCGTTGGAGAGGTTTTAGCTGGGGACTGTATGTGATGGCCAGTGGAGTCCTGTTGGTTTCTTTCTTGGGTTTGTCTTGCAGTAGGAGGCTTCTGGGTACACGTCTGGCTCTGTTGATCTGTTTCCTTATTTCCTCATGCGGGTATTGTAGTTTTGTGATCCCACACTTTCACAGGCCTTGGGTGGCAGGCCAGTCCTTGCCCACAGGCAACCTGCCAACCTGAAACATATTCTCACCAGTAACTGCACACCGCACCATAGTAACTCTAGCTCAGGAACCAATCCATGCAACAAACCTTGATGCCAACTCTGCCCACATATCTACACCAGCGACACCATCATAGGACCTAACCAGATCAGCCACACCATCACCGGTTCATTCACCTGCACATCCACCAATGTAATATACGCCATCATATGTCAGCAATGCCCCTCTGCCATGTACATCGGCCAAACTGGACAGTCGCTACGGAAAAGGATAAACGGACACAAATCAGATATTAGGAATGGCAATATACAAAAACCTGTAGGAGAACACTTCAACCTCCCTGGCCACACTATAGCAGACCTTAAGGTGGCCATCCTGCAGCAAAAAAACTTCAGGACCAGACTTCAAAAAGAAACTGCTGAGCTTCAGTTCATCTGCAAATTTGACACCATCAGCTCAGGATTAAATAAAGACTGTGAATGGCTTGCCAGTTACAGAACCAGTTTCTTCTCCCTTGATTTTCACACCTCAACTTCTAGAACAGGGCCTCATCCTCCCTGATTAAACTACCTCATTATCTCTAGCTTGCTTACATATATATACCTGCTTCTGGAAATTTCCACTACATGCATCTGACAAAGTGGGTATTCACCCACGAAAGCTCATGTTCCAAAACGTCTGTTAGTCTATAAGGTGCCACAGGACTTTTTGCTGCTTTTACAGATCCAGACTAACATGGCTACCCCTCTGATACTTGACTTCATGATCATAGGATTTTAAAAATTGTAAATTTTATGATTTCAGCTATTTAAATCTGAAATTTCAAGGTGTTGTAATTGTAGGGGTCCTGACCCAAAAAGGAGTTGTGGGGGGTCGCAAGGTTATTGTAAGGGGGGTTGCGGTACTGCTACCCTTACTTCTGTGCTGCTGCTGGTGGTGGCTCTGCCTTCAGGACTGGGCAGCTGGAGAGTGGCAGCTGCTGGCCCGGAGCGCAGCTCTAAAAGGCAGAACTGCTGCCAGCAGCAGTTAAGAAGTAAGGATAACATGGTATAGTATTGCCATCCTGACTTCTGCGCTACTGCCTCCAAAGCTGGGCCCTCAGTCAGCAACTGCCACTCTCTGACTGCTCAGATCTGCAGGCAGCAATGAAGAAGTAAGATGGCATAGTATGATGTTGCCACTCTTACTTCTGCGCTGCTGGTGGTGGGGCACTGCCTTCAGAGCTGGACACACAGCCAACTGCTGCTGCTCTCCAGCTACCCAGCTCAGTAAGGTGGCATTACCATGATCCCTCTAAAACAACCTTGTGATCCCCCTGCAACTCCTTTTGGGTCAGGACCCTCAATTTGAGAAACGCTGGTCTCCCCCATGAAATTTGTATAGTGTAGAGTAAAAGCAAACAAAAGACCAGATTTCATGGGGGGAGACCAGATTTCACAGTCCGAGACATGTTTTTCATGGCTGTGAATTTGGTAGGGCCCTACACATATTATATACCCAGTAAGATGCCTTTGTGCTCTGTTGAGTCAATAAATATTTCAACTACTTAAAAATATTTTATGTATTTATCCACCAAAACAGACCCAGAGGAGCCATTCCAACCTACATGTTCATTCATGTGCTTTTTTAAAATGGCCTATCATTTATCCAGCACATCTGGAATGGCTCTCTCTGAACTGTTCTGGTCAATCGAGTCAATATGTATTAAGGAGATGACCCAATAAAGTTCCTTGTAAAAACTGTCTTAGGGAAAGTTACTTACTAGTTGCTTATTTTAAACTTTGTTTCTAATACGTGATTTTTCACAATACTGCAGGCTACAAATCCAGATTTGGTTCCTACTAGAGATGCTACATTTTTGGCAAATTTATTAAAACAAATAAGCCCCTGAAACTCAAGAATATGGTTTGCACATTTGTATAATGCCTTTCATCTAAGGATTTTAAACCATCTTACAAAGGGTGTGATTCTCACATAGTGTAAATCAGCATCATTCTATTGAAAACAACGGAGCTATGCTGATTTACACCTGCTAAGGATCTGGCCTAAAGCCTCATGATGCCCTGTAAGGCAAATATTATTAATGTCTATTTAACAAATAGGAAACTGAGGCTATTGTACAAAGAGACTCTAGTCTCCTGCACACCTGCATAGGGGTTAATCACTATTCAGATCTTTGTGTGTCCTGAGACCTGGGACTGTTTGTTTTTAGTAGAGCTAAAATCTAGATTCCACAAAGGGGCTGTGGCAGTTCTGCCTTCTGTGTCAGCAAAAGAGGAGGGTCATTGCACATGTAGTGCACCCAGTGCCCTTTTGAAGTGTGTCACAGCTCCCCGGCCAACATGTTGGTCCTTTACTATGCTTCTAGGACTCCAGTGCAATGTAGCTTCTGTTTTAACCCTGTTCCCCTCAAATGCCTTGCACCTTGAAAAGGTGTAAGGTTGCGTGTGTGGGGGTGTGTGTATGCGCACACACCAAACAATTTTTGAGCTAAGTCCCTTTTAAAACAAGGATTAAAAAAAATATCAAAAAACACAACAGCTGGAGACAGTGACAGAGTCTTTCTGGCAACACTCATTAATGGAGGCACTCTATAATGCAGAAAATAATAGAGCATACAACAAGCTTCTGCTTAAAATGAAATGCCATTTCAAGGTGAACAGAATGATCATATAAATAAACGTCTCAGGTTTTTACTTTCCTAAGGCACTGCAGAATGAAAGGGTCTAACATTTGATTATATAAATGTCCATGCCAAAGCAACCATCAAACCATAAAAGCAATCAATAAGATCAAAGCAAAAGAGAGAGGCTTAGTGCTAGTCTTTTTGCAGTGTAGATGCTTATTTTTCCACTCTTCTCATTCTTCTTTTGTTCCAGACAATTCCAGATCCTACTCTAACTTTTTTTCTTTCTCATATGCAAAACTAAAGCTTTGAGCACTCAGTTGCCATGGAAACCAAAAGGCCAGAAACAGTTTATGTATTTCAAAAGCTGTCAGCCTATATGCTGTGGATTTTGATAACTAAACCTAAACATCAGCCATTCTTTTTTTTTAAACCACTGTGACATTTATTTCTGTACATGAGTGTGTGTTGCTAGGGAAAATAAGTCATCTATTTGTTTAGCTTTGCTCCCATCAGTTTTATAAATAGTTGGGGTTACAGAGCTAATTTTTATTCTTAATAAGTGTTTATCAAATCAGAAAGGAAACAAACACATAGCAAGTTGGCAAACACTGCAGCTTTCTCTGTAGTTAAAATAAAGCAAATTGCAGCTCCAATATTCAAAGAGCCAGACCTTGATAAAAGGCTTGTTTTATATTTTATATAATTTGAAACTTACTAGCATGATGTGTCCAGTCACCTAATGGAATAGCTAGTTTGAAATTAGAAAATATAGTCTGTTCTACGCAATTCAATAAAACATTCATTCCTTTGTGCCTTCCTCATCCTTGAAAGGGGAGGTAGAACAACAACTGGCATATAGAATCTGGATTTTTTTAAAATTGAATGAGACTCACTAGAATGAATGGTTTTGATGGATACTAGCAAAGTCCATTCTCTTGACTATTGTTTCCTAGCACATCCTGATACTTCAAAGATGAGGGTTTCCACAACAAGGTCATTTTTATCAGGTTTAGATGATGCAGTTAAGTGAACCAAGAAAGATACAGAGGAACCCTGACCTTCAGATCTGGAGCTTGGTACAGTAGCTAGGGCTTGTGAGCTTTTCCATTATAAAACTCATCGTCTTGGACATTTATAACAATTCAGTTTTAGTTGGAAAATTGGCACAAAAATTGTAGCTCACAGGGAATTCTTTTTGTGTAGCTTTGTCTTGCCATTTTTAAGTTGAATGCTATTAAAGTAATTTTTTAACATTTTTCTTTCTTCTCCCTTTCTCGTAACACAGCATAATATAACACCTGTGATTTTAGAAGTTGTATTTTTGTCAAGATAATTCTTCATTATGGACCCAGATCCTGCACCACAGAACTCAATGGACATTTTGCCATTGACTTTAATGGGAACAGAATCAAGCCACGTGGGCCCAATTCTGACCTGCTTATTCATATCAAGTATCAATGGGAACCCCTTGAGAATTAAGGTACTATCAACATGAGTAATGGTGAAGAATTGTTTCTAATGTGATTTTGTCTCCTTTAGTAGGTTGGCAGCAGAAATATAAAGGAGGAGCTATACATATGATTAAAAATAGTTATTTTGTATGAAGAGTATATTTTGCTATGGATTATGATACAGTTATTATACTGTGTACAAACACAGATTAAACTGGACTACTTGTGTAAATGTCTTCAGGACTCGACCTACATGGTAGCTATGATTGCAAGAAGCTACCACAGACTATAGATTTTCATCTGTTTAACTATAATGGCATAATGCCATCATGGCACATATATGAGTCTTCATAATGTTTCAAAACAACAATACAGCATCACAACACATGCATCATATCCTGGTATTGTGCATCAGCATTTCAAAGTAGAGAGTTTGGAGTGGTTTCTCTAGCTGCATTCCATTTAGGTTATTTTAACATCCTAAAAGCAAGACCAGTTTGCTACAATTAAGGCTGTCCAGTCAAATTTGGAAAGGGTGGCATCTCTTCCTTTGCACTCCTTGCCTCCCCTGAAGCTTGATAGCTTAAATTCCCTTCTGAAGAGAGCTCACACTGATTTCAGTGGGAGCAGAGTTAGGCAAATGCTGAGTGCTTTTGCAAATCCCACCCTGAATATTTAATTGTGCACCTGGAAAGCCCCCAGATTAGATTTATTATATTTAGGATGATTTGAAGGTACAGTGTTTTCTCAAAAACCATAACAATGCAATGAAGATATTAAAAATATATAATCTTCTAAAGGAATTTACTGGGACAGTGTCACACAGAGTCACTGAATAATCTTGTGCTTAAGTCATTGTGCTGGTAGTCAGGAGACCTGGGGTAAAATCCTGGCCCCCTTTTAATTTAATAGCAAAATCCTCACTGATTTAAATGGAGCTAGGATTTTACCCATTTGTTCTACACCTGCCTTTATCACACATTTGCTGTGAGAGCCTGGGCAAATTGCTCATGACTCTCTTTTCCACTTGTAAGATGGGGATAATAATGCCTCTCCCCTTCACAGGGCTGTTTGCAAGGCTAAATTCATTAATGACTGGAAAGCGTTTTGGAAGTCTGTTCTGTAGACACACAAAGTAGTAGTATCACATTCACTACACAGGGGTCAGTGAAATTAAATGTAGTAGTTAATGGACACATGACCAAAAGGCTCTTCGTCCATGGCCCATACCTGAAGACAAGAGGAAGAGCCTAAAAGCAGACTTTGTATACCAATAAAAGAGATTATGCAATGTACACAGGAGGTGAAGCAACATCTTCTGTTATGCAGCAATAAATTCTGTGTTAATAGCTCCAGCAATAACCCAGAATCTGTCCCCTGGGTGCCTTCAAACCTCAATCAGGAAGTGAATATGGAAGCTCTGTGGGAAATGCAGTGCTCCTAAGAACAGGAGTGCGCTGCCTTTTTTTTTTTTAATATCATACAGCTAATGGTTGTATGAATTTCACAAAACCAAACCAACAATGAAATAAGAGAGCTGTCTCTCAGAACTGAATCTATCAAGAAGAATATCCTTATCGTTCTTCTCCAGTCCCAGTGATGATGAGGTGGGAGTGAAGACAACAACTAATCAGGGCCGTGTGGTGTATTACTTACCAGAACATAACTGGCAGTAAAAATGAAAGGACCACGTCTGTTGTGGTGAATAATTTCCACACTGAGGCCCAGAATAGACAAGTCATGTCATTTGTAACATCTGCCTCAAAAAGCCCAAGCCAAAATAAGCCAGTTAGAAAGTTACATAGTTTCTTTTTATTCCAAGAAAGTTGTGTTGTAGAGGCCCATGGGGATTGCACATCTTGTGAAAGCATTTTCTCCAACAGATAAAATGTATGAACTGGACCCTAAAAAATGACATTTCTATGGCTGTACTTATTTCAGAAGAATCTAGCCAGGGTTTTTTAAACAAATAAATATCTTGTCTAAGGATATTCATTTGGAGACCACAGAACTTGCATTTCATGTAATGTCCAGTGATAGCTGAGTCACTGCAGTAACTGCTCTAGAAGAAGCAGTCAATAACTGTCAATCAAAAATTTAAAAATATCAGACCAATCAAATATAGGCTTATTTTGTGTGAAATTTATCAGGCAATAAAGGACACAGATCTAAAGACAAGATGGATCATTATTATTCCTTAGCATTTAAAAGAACTTTTTAAATCTAAGCTGACCATCACAAGATCTGAATAACGACTAATCGATTTACTTGCAAAATTATTACTTACATATTTTATTTATGTGCATGAGACCCTTTTATCTGATACATGCAGACATGAACCAACACTATCAACAGGAATTAGCAGTAGTTCCTTCACAGTGTATGTACTGGTGAAGAATTCCCCTTTACAATGATAAACAGTACAGTTATTTTTTGGTGCATAAAATCAGTGGGCAGAATTGAAAACAGTCTAATTTTATCCACATGGCAGTCTTTGCAATTCAAAGTTGTTTTTTTTCAATGTAGTTTTCATGTAGGGTAATATGCAAATAAGTACAATTATTATTCTATGGGAGACTAGTTTTTGAGACTGCATTTTGGATTTTCATTCTGCTGACCAGGGCCAGTGGAAGGATAAAATACTTTTGAGGTGTAACACCATTAAAGTCTTGGAATTAAGGAGACAACAGTTGAGATAAAGCAATAGAGTTCAGTGAATTAATTAGGGCTCAAAAATGTCTTGCAGTTTTGCTTGCTTCATGTCTGTATACCCAACTTTACAGGTATGATGTATAGAAAAATGATAAGGGATCTAAAGACAGGAAAAATAAATAAATCCATGGCAAGGCTGGCAAGGTAAGGACCATACAAAGGAGTTTTTAAAGTATATAGGTGTAATAAAGTGGTCATCAAAGTATTACATGAGTTACTCAGAGTATATTGGTTGGAGCCATGCTCCACCCATCCCTTTCTTCCTCTTTAGTTAGTGTGTATTTCCCCTCACTTTGTTTCTATGTAATTAAATAAAGCAGCATGTCCCCAGCCTCCAGTCCTAAAAGTAGATGTGTTTCTTGTGCACTGAGCAGTCCCTTTACAAAAAACTAGGAACAAAAGAAATCCTAACAATGGTATAGGCCCATCACTAGTTGGAGATAGGTAAAATTGTTAATAATGATGAACAAAAGGCAGTAATGCTCAATAAATATCTCTTCCATATTTTGAAAAAAGCAGAATGATGTACTTGTATCACATGAGGATGAGGAAGTACTTTTCAGGCCATTAGTAATTAAGAAGGAGGTTAAACAGCATCTTCTAAGGATAAATATTTTAAAATCAGCAGGTCTGGATAACTTGCACCCAAGAGTTCTAAAAATCCATCTGAGGAGACCTCTGGCCTGTTGATATTATTTTAAATAATCTTGGAATACCATGGAAATTTAGAGGCTTGTGAGCCTGACAACAATCCAGGGCAAAATAGTGGAAAAGCTTGTACAAGGTTCAATTAATAATTAACTGTTGGGAATACAATTAATGACAGTCAACATGGATTTATGGAAAACTGATTCTGTCAAACAAACCTAATCTCATTTTTTGATGAAATTACAAGTTTGTTTGATGAAAACAACTGTGTAGATGTTGTATAATTAGACTTTTCTATGGCATTTGGCTTAGTACCACACAACATTCTAATTTTAAAAAAATAGTCCATTAAAGATCAATAAAACACATGAAATTGATTAAGAACTGGCTGACAGCTCAAAAAGTAGTTGTCAATGGGGCATCATCATCACATGAGAATGTATCTAGTCAGATTCCACTAGAATTGATACTAGCCCCACCTCTATTCAACATCTGTATCAACGATCTCAAAGGAAATAGAAAATCACTGCTGATAAAAGTTGCAAATGACACAGATTAGTGGATTAGTGACAATGATGTGGACAGGGCAGTCTCACAGAGCAATTTAGATCATTTGATAAGCTGAGTGCATTCAAACAAAATGTGTTTTAATATAGCCAAATGTAAGTTTGTACTTCTAGGACAAGGAATGCAGGCCATACCCTGAGAATGCAAGACTATACCTTGGAAAGCAGTAACTCTGAGAAGGATTTTAAGAGCCATAGTGGACAGAATATGATACAGTGACAAAAGGAGCAAATGAGATCTTTGGATGTATAAACAGGGGAGTAGGCAAGTGATTTTACCTCTGCGTACAGGCATTGTTGAAATTGATACCAGAATACTGAGTACAGTTCTGGTGTCGATATTTTTAAAAGGATGTTTAAAAATTATAAATGATGCAGAGAAGGGCCACAAAAATGATTTGAGGGCTGGAGAAAATGCCTTACAGTGACAGAGAGCTCAATCAGTTAAATTATCAAAAAGAAGACAGAGAGATGACGTAATTACAGTGTTTGTGTATATTTTCTAGGAGAAAATACTGAGTTCTTCAGGACTCTTCCATTTACTGGAGAAAGGTATAATAAGAACAAATAGCTGGAAGCTGAAGCCAGACAAATTCAACTGAGAAGTTAGGCTCAAATTTTTAACAGTGAGAGAGTGACTGCCCACTTGAACAAACAACCAAAGAAAATCTGAATGCCTTCTTGGAAAATGCACTTTAGTCAAACACAACTCATTAGACTAAATATAGGGTTAACTGGGTGAAATGTAAGGGCCTAAGATGTTCAGGAAGTCCAACTAGATGGTCTAATGGTTCCTTTTGGCCTTAAAAATCTATGACTCTAAGATTTTCAAATATGGTTACTTCCTGTGGCTGACCCTTACTTTAATGACAGCTCTATGTGCTCATCTGCTCTGCAGATCAGATAATTGGCATCTCAAGTTAGATAGCCAAAGTTAGAGATGCTTGAACCTCAGTAGATTTTAAGTTTGGACTTGTTTTGGAAAAACAGCCTGGAAATCTCTCCAAATGCCTTGCTCTTGTGAGATTTATGTTATTGCTGTTTACACAGAAGTAATTAAGTTGTTTACTACAAAAAAAAATTTAAAAAATCACAAAGCTGAAAAAATATTTGTATTATGCCTTTGTCACCCTTTCTCTTGGCTCTGAACATGTACTCAGATGATCTTCTCCAGTTCCTATCCTCCAGCATCTTTTTTCTTATTTTACACTCCCTTGTTTCTTTTTCTGAGACAAAGATGTTCTTGCAGGAAGGATATGCAGGAAAAGATGAGCCCAGCATTGTGTCCTGAAAGTTGAGTCATATTTATAATCATTGTAATCTCTTGGAGTAGGTGTTTGATAGTTGTAGCCTGGTCTCTGAAAAATCTCTCATTGTTATCCAATCCATTGTAATTGGTGGTCACAATGATCCCGGTCAGACAGAAATCGTCCTTATGATGCCTTAAGTCTAGGCTACTGAAGACGACAAAAGGAAGCTGTGAAGTGTGTAAACATTTTATTCCTCTATAAGTGAAAACCAAATAAATGGAGACCAGATTTTTGATCACAGGTGCAGATTTACCTGGCTTGATTTTAGGACTTAGACACAGTCCTACATAAATAAACTGATACAGAATAAAGTGATAAAGTGGGTGCTTGTCACCAAGTTGCCAGACCTTGATTGTTTCTCATAAGACTATGTTATAGTTAAGTAGAGTATTTGGCTCCCAAGTTTGCTAATTTATTTAAGAGTTTCCTAAAAACATATTGGATTCTAAAATCAATGGGAGAGGCGTATACTTAATTGATTTTGAAACCTGACAAAGATCAAATTGATTGTGACTCTTCTAAATGGATTTACCTTTGATGTCAAGATATTTGCCAAGGTACTAACAGGTTGACTCTCCGCTGCCAGAATTCATTAATAGAGACCAGACAAGGTTTAGTCCAGGCCACACTGCTCAGTGGATAGCATATTGAGAGTTGTAGTAGCGAATCACATTTTTCTGTGTGATCCAGAGACCCCTTGGTGCCAGTTGGCAGAGAACATAAGTGATGCACAGGGTCCCATGGGTCTGATGTCTACAAAACAGCAGCATGTGAGATCTCTACCAACAGCGAGTAATGCACTGGTCATCTTAGTCATTGCAAGATGTATGTACCTATGATATTTAAGGAGTTATATATCTATACTGACAACTATGTTCTTAAGGTATACAAGTTTAGACAGGTTATCTGAAGGTGATAAACAGTTTCTGGTCAGGAAGGGGGTAGAGGGTGCTTATCTCTCCCTCTCACCATTGTGCATTGTGTGTCTTACAACTAAAGTCTATTTGCATGTGGAGCCACCAGCTAATCAAGATTGCAAAGCCAACAAGAAATCACAAAATCTATAGAAGGAGCACACAGCAGGAGGGTGTCCCATCTATGTCTAAGAGATGGAAGATTAGTTTGGTATATCAGGAGAAATCAGAAATACACCTGGTATCCTTCACCTAGGGAGGAAGATGTCAGCATGCTTGTCTTATGAATCACTGGAAAAAAGACTCTGGGGTGAGCTAAACTTCATTAGACCAGCAAAGTGTCTTGTTTAGTTAAGTCTAGGCTCTAGAAAGCATGTTATTATTTTATTTTATCATTTATCGTAACCAGTTGTTTCCAGTATTTATTACTCCTTGCTATGTCTTGAATCTCTGTTCTTTGTTGAATAAACATATACTTGTTTTCCCTATAAAAGAATCTAAGTGCTGTGAGAGAAGCAATAATCCTGAGGTGAAACTGGTAAGCTGGGGTGTATTCTTTAGGAATAGCATATCTGTAAATAGTGTGGAACAGGGGCTGGGCACTCCAGGGGATGCTCAGAGGACTTGGGGGTTGAAGTGTGCCTATAGCTAATCTGCTGAAGGATGGCAGAGCCAGAGTAGGCTGAGAGGTGAGTACTGGTGTTGCCTGTGGCTGGTGGAGTCTGGGAGCTGATCTCTGGCAGGCTAAGACACGACTTCCTCCTGCTTAGGGCTAGGTGTCTCAAAATTCTCAGTATCCCTGGGAACTGTCAGAGTCTATGGAAAGGTATATTTGGTAAATGTTTCTATCCCTTAATGCAGAGGAGGTCTTCAATCATGTCAAGTGGAATTAAGCACATAAAACATCTAAAGCAGGAGAAAATAGTAGGTGGATAACTTAGCATTAATAAGTGAGAATGAGTCATACCTTTCCTTTGTGAAAACAATTTTGTCGTACTTTCTAGATGGTTACTTGATCCAAGCCTAAAAAGACAAATTACAAACCTACCTTTCCAAAGGCAGACACTTTAGGAATGTAGTACCAATTATATTTCATCATCATCACCACCACCACTAATTACCTCAGCTTTTGTGCTGCCTGCTACATTTTGCTTTTTACACGTTAACAATACTGAAAGCTAAACTCTATAACTCCAAAAAAGACTCAGTCCTATGGTAATTTGTCAAGTGCAGTATAGAACTGAAACTAAAGATTGAAAACACTGTGTTTTGAATTCTCAGAGCTCCCTTTTAAGCAATATGCAAGCACTGTGTGAGGATTTAGTAAGTTGTCATTTTCCTGTAACAAAGTCACATACTGGTAGAAATACTTGTAAAGAATTCTGAGAGTCAGTAATGTCTTCAAAATATTAAGGGCTAGTTTGGCTAACTTTGCATGTGTGTGTGTACAATGGGAGTACAAGGTGAAAAGTTCCTTGTGTACCTTCCCTCAACCATTACATTCTTACACAGGTGTCAGGCAAAGTTCCAAGTTCTTGTGCTGCCTATAATAATATACTGAATCACAGCCTTCCTTAAACTGGGTAAGTTTACTAAACAAAACAATAAAACTCTAGATGAACAGGCTTCTACACAACTTGAGCTTCAGTTTTTGTCTCTCTTGCTTACCAGAGACCGCCCTCATCTGGAACTCCATATAGCAAACAGAAAGATGTAGTGGCTGAACAGCATACTGCAAGTAAACATAAGATTGCACTCTCAAAAGTGGCAAGGCAAGAGCAATATACTTATAACAGTAGCAGCTGGTGCAGAAATCACCTTGCCCATGCACGCAATGTATCCAGTGACTTAAAGCCACACTCCTACCCTAAATATACGGATCTCATGTACTTTGCCATGCCTAGAGCTATATAAATAGCAAATAATAAGGAAGGGAGAAATATTATAAAGGAATTTATTGAGCTTGATAACAATTCCGAGGTTCTGTTGTCTGTTATAGAATTGTGTGACTCTTTAAGGCTTGATCTCTCAAGCACCAGGCATATGAATTATTTGACTCACGTGAATAAAGTTATATGCAAATGTATGTTCAGAATTAGGCCATTATTTTGTTAATATTTGACAGCTAGATTGTTCATGGACCTTATGCAGGCATGTGGTGGGAATAAGGGGAAGTAATATACCTCCTCCCCCTCACTTGCAATTGGCTGCACCTGGCCCAGGTGCCCTACACTCCAGGGAGTACAGGGTCAGCTCACTCTCTGCTTCTCAGGAGTTGCATAGCACCTCAAAGAGAGTAGGGAAGAGGTGAAGCCATGGTCTTGAAATGCCTTCCTCATAAGGTAGAGTGCATATTAGTGTTCCTCTGGGAACAATATGTCTTCACATCTACCCCATACAGGATTGTCCTTAAATGGCACTGTTGAGCCCTGAGTGATTTCTGTGCTCTTGAAAGGTACTGGGTTGACAGTCATGGACAGTGTAAAAGTCCTCAACTTATCCTTGTCAAGGTGCTTCAAGCCTGTTTTGAACAGATCATCTCTGAGGTCTTCATATTTGTTCCATGTTTTCCCCTCCCTGCTGAGACTTTAAACATTCGTATCAGCAGTGCCAGGTGTAATGATGGTTTGTGTACTAGAAACTTACTGGGACAGTCTGCCCATCTCATCTAGGCTCTCCTGCTCACTATACTCATGGGAATAGTCCAGGGAAATTATAGTAATACTAGTGTCAGTGAAATAGGCAGAAGTTCCCCCAGATGGTAATTAACCACCAGAGCTGGATTCAGACAGATGCCTTTGCTATGAAAGACTTCATATACTAACATTACCATTCCCCTTAGCCATCAGCTCCAACCCACTTCTATATAAATTATTCCTATAGCATCTGCGTTAGCTCAAAATCTGCAATCTTTACTCGCATAAAGTTCTCTTTGACTTCAATGGCAGTTTTATTCAACAAATGACCAAAGAATCTGGCCAACTGTGTTTTACAAAAAATAGTCCTTATAGTGCATTAACTGTGAATCTGAAAATAGAAATCACTTGGAAATATATCAGAATAGATACAAATAAGCATTAGATTCTAAATTATATTCATTTATTTATATAGTTAGCTGCAGTGTGAGGTAGTAATATTTAATTGCAGTCTTGGTTTAGAAAAAAAAATCCTTTGTGTCCTAAGCAGCACAATGATCTATATTTTCAAAAAAGCCCAGCACTCAAATATTCCTATTTTGGCACCTAAATAAATGGCCATGTTTTCAAGAGCTCAGCTTCCATTTTGGCATCTTATGGGTGTGGCTATATTTTCAAAAGTGCTCAGCCCCCACACTGGTCCATTTAGATGCCTAAATAGAAGCTGATTTCATTTGAAAATATGTACACAATTGTGGGTGATGAGCACTTTTGAAAATCTGATCCAATCATTTTATAATTTGCTTGTTTGAGTATATCTATTGATATTTTAATGATGTGTAACTTTGTTTAATTTTGGTAAGACTTATGAAATATATCAGATTAACAGCCAGGGACACTGCAGTGCTTTATGCAGGCACACTCCCACCAACAGGCAGTGCAAGCTTCCCTACCAATGTGCAACTCTGACCAGATGTTCTCAAGACACATTATATTTTATTATAATCTAGTATACAATCTGGACATTCTGAATGTATAATTGGCCTGGTAGGAATTAATAAATATGCCACATCTCATTCAACAGTTTATTTTTTCTGTATTTTCAATAAATATATTTGAATTTGCCTTGGAACCTCAACATCATGAGTTATTAATCCATACATAATTATAGAGGCAAAGAAATATACAACTTTTTGTGCATATTTGCTTGAAGTTTATTAATTTACAGGAATAAACATAATTAGTAGAAGTAATTAATTTCTCCACATTTAACCTATTTATCCTGAATATGCCCATTTCTTAGATGAGTAACTGCACTAGCACTTTAACAAATGTAAATGAAATATGAACAAATCTTTCCCTTTTAATCATCTAGTTGCAATGAAGAATATGCAATTACTGTGACTTTATTGTATGTGTTTGGCAAAGTCATTGTTTTACAACTCTGTAAAGCTTTCAGTTAATTTGATATCTACTGTTATTTCAGATCAATAAATTCTCAGAACCAGAACTTGTGCAGCATGGTGATGTAACCCAAGCCTCTGGATTCTGTACTGGAATGCCCAATTAGGCTGAAAATTCCTACCCAGCATTCCTAAGGGCATTCTTAGTAGAAGCAAAACACATTTTATATTTTTTTCCATTTCTATCTGCTCCGTAAAGCGTTTTAAATATAATCTTGGTCTGATTTTTCATTGCAACCCCTTCTACAATTAAGAGTAAATAGAATACATGAAGTATTCCCAGCTCACTGCATGAAAACTGAAACTTGCATATAATGCCAATCACTTCGTTAGGAAGGTAGGCTGGGCCAGTAGTTAGAGCACTTGCCTGGTCTGTAAGAGACCCACATTCCATTCCTGTTCTGCCACAAACATCCTATGTGGCCCTGGGCATGTCACTTAGTGTCTCTATACCTCAGTTCTCCATCTGTACAATGGGGATAATAGCACTTCCCTATCTCACAGGGGCATGATGAGGATAAATGTTACACTGTGAGGTGCTATAGTGACAGAACACATATAAGTACAATAGATATGGTCTGTGGGACAACAGTTGTGCCAATGGACTAACAACCTCCTCCTGCTCTCTTCCCTACACACATGTTGCTTCTCATTTAAATGTGCAGATACAGTGAATCATAGAGCATTATAGACAATAAGTATCAACAATATACTTGCTTCCCTTACAGGAAGTGCAGCCCCCTTCTCTTTGTTTTTCTCCTCTCACCTTTCCCTTTCCCCAGTATCCCTCCAGCTTTCTCTTGTTAACATGCTGCCTCCCTGCTTCTGTCCTGCTACCCTCCAAACCTGGTTTGGGAGGGAAGGACTGGATTTCTTCAGGGTACTGGTCCCTTTATGATTCAGTCCTGCACCCTTAGTGATTGATGCCTGGGAGTGCGAGGGAGGACCAGGCTTAGTGGTCCCCTTACTCTGGGCAGTATCAATTAAGCGAAGCTGCTTGTGCTGGGCCCTGAAATGTCCTATCTCTGTCTGGCATGTACAGCTGTGGGTGAGGTGGTACATTAAGGATGCCACATCCGAAAGGCAATATACCTGCTCTTCAGAGGGTACAGTGTTCCCTTCTCAAGTACTCTACAGATCCAACCCTCTGCCTCCCCTCCCTAGCACTAGGCTCTCTTGTCCTCATCACCAGTCTTCTCTGCCATCCCTAAAGTCTGGAGAGCTGGCAATTGAACATATTTAGGAGAGCAGCTGCAGCTGTGAGCAGACAAGTGCAACAATACTGGAAGAGGCCATCCATGGCCCTGGTTTGGCTCAAGCAAGACCCTCTGGCTGCAAGCCTGACCCTCCACCTCCATTTTCTGTATATTATTAATTGTATTGGTTGATAGTAGTTGTTGATTGTGTTGTTGATTAGATATTTTTTGTTCTCTTCCATGCTTTTAGCCTGTATCTTTGTTTCCTCTTGAATCTTCTAAGACCTGCCAAGCACTGTGTAGGGAGGAAGGCCTCCCTACTTGCCCAGAGAATAATTCTGGGGGGAAATATAAGTACCTGTGTGGCACTTCCATAAGACTTGTGCAGCTTATCTCCACATGGAAGAGTGTCAAGGCCACACTCTTCTTCCTTTTTAGCACAAATATTTACTTTTATTTTTTATATTAATAACACTGTTTTCTCACATTAAACCCAAGTATTTTTGTAATATATGTAAAATCACTAGAAAGATAGAAAATTATTTTTAAAATGAAACATTTAATCTCATTAGCTGAAACCTCTGAAGATTTATGGAGGCCTGCTCCATGTCCATGTCAAAATGTGACTTTACTGCTATATTTACTGCCTCTGCCTACACAGCTGCAGATTTTCATAACTCCACTGGAATTAATAGGATTCTAATGCCACTAAGAAGGATTAGAGAGCAATACTTAAGAGAAAAAATAGCTTCATGTTCAAGAAGATTTTTTGTTTTGTATTTAGTTCCAAGCAAATGGAGGACTGCAGATATTCACTAAATTAATTTTCTTTATATTAGGGTTTAATTAATCCAGAATGACAGTTCAGTCAGTTGTCTTAATTTTCCATTGGAAATCATCTGCAAAGCTTCAGTGAACTCAAATTTAGAAGTATTTAAGCACTGCAAAAATAGAAATATTAATCCAGAATTATCACCATGGAATAAATTTAATTCTATTAGATTCCATATTAAAAATTGCATGTGCCTGGTTTAAAAGTTAAGAATAATTTTTAAATAAACAAGGTTAGTTTCAATTTTATTAATATTTGAACACTATTTTGTTGGTAATTTCTGGTACCACTGCTGCAGCTTTCATTCATCTCTTTATGCTCTGTCCACCATTTCCACATTTAATTGTCTAATAAATAACATGTGAGGGAGGGTGAACCTCCCCACCTAGTGGCTGCAGTCTGTTATGGTAGCCCAATCTATCGGTTATGGGGTAAGTGATCCCATAGGTTTCTGACTCAGGGACCCTCTTCAGTGGCCTCTTGCACACCGTAATGCAGGAGTCTGCTACCCGCTGTCCAACAAATACACTCTCCTGGGCTCTTTCTACTGCTTTATCCTTCCCCTTGGGGCATATCATGGCTGGCAATTGTCCCTGGCAAGTTGGTCCACAGGCCTTAACAAAGCAGGGAGTCTCAGCTGTGTGTAGCAGACATCCTCTGGAAATGCTTTCCTGATGTAGTCCCTCTGCAGCAGCAGGTGCCTCTCTCCATCTGCCACTTTGCAGTGCCGAAGATACTCCCTTTTAAGTCCCTCCTCCAACTGGAGCATGCCCAGCTGGCCTGATGAGGCAGGGTCTCCAAGGCCCAGAGTTTTTCCTGCACTATTAGCTTTCCAGTGTGGTTTTTTTCCTACCTATCACATATTAATTGCAAATACAGCTCCTTTTCAGTTAGCCAGTGGTTTGTGAACTGCATTTCCCTGGAATGCATTTGTCCTTCAGAAGTAGTCAGTGAATAGTTCAGATGAAAAGCTTTCCTAGTGGGTTATTCATAAATTGTTTGGCATTCACTGTTCATGTTGTGTGGTTGGTCAACTGAGTTACAGGATATTGTTTATATACTTTGACTGCATGAAGGAACCATCTTAGATGAAGTCTGTACTTAGAGTTGGAGTGTGATTCCCAGCTCAAGAAGGCATATTAGTGCTAGCTCTGACTGAGCTAGTGCTCCAAAAGTAGTAGTGCAGCCACAGTAAAATGGGGCAGTAGCGAGTGGTGGTACAGGCTAGCCACCCTGAGTACAAACCCATCCTGACCCCTTAAGTACATGCTCGGGGTGGCTGGCCCATGCCACAGTTCATTGCTGTCTGTGCCATTAAAGCTACGTTGCTATTTTTAGTGTGCTAGGACAATGAGAGCTAGTGTGAATGTGTACTTGTGCTGAGAAACATACACCCAGCTCCAAGTGGAGATGTAGCCTCAGAGAGAAGAATAGTGGACAGTAAATGTATTTCCAATTCTGTACAAATATTCAGAGACACACTTATGTTTAAACTTTATGAAGCTTTCAAGATTATTGCACATTTTCACATGGTCCCAGTAGATGTCAGTAAACTCTCAAAACAAATCTGACCCTATGAATCACAGCAACACCAACTTGCACTTTTATTTATGATGATAGTAAAAGAACTGAGTCTCAGTTCTCTGTCTAGCTCTATTCTCTAGGTTCTCAGTCAGTATCAGGGCCTGATGTTGCAAACATTTCCTACCAAGCTTAGTGCTTGGGGTGGTGTTTGTATTAAGTCAAGGGAGCTCATATTTCACCATTTAAATTATTTTATTTAAGCGTTACATAACTCTAGAACTTGATGTTGGCTGCAACTTGCAATCCAGAATCTTTCCTTCCACTGTGGCAAGTGACTCGCTAAATTCTGAAGCCACATTCTTACACAACCACAGCTTCTCCTTCAGTAGTCCCATTGAGTCTGTTCTGATAAGCTGTCTGTTCAACAGGAAGCATTTGGAGGATCTAGCCCTTAAGTGACCTGTGGAGCATGCTCTGTGTGGTCCAAGGGAAGGTGCAGATATGAAGGCAGCTAAGACTTCCTTATTCACAGTAGGAAGTAGTTCTATATGCTAAAGAGTCTGTAGCCATGCAAAGAGCTGGGGATGGGGGCGGAAATAACTCCATCCCACATTAAGGAGAATTGAGCAAAGAGGAAGAAAATTTCCCACAGATAGCAGATTCCAAATCAGAGTTTGGGAAGGAGAATTAGAGGGAGGATAAAATTTTACTCTCTCTCCTGAATCTACATAATCCAAGATGTCAGTAGCCAGCAACCGGAATGCTCCCAAATTCTGAAATGTTCCCAAATCCTAGTGTATGCTAAAAGTGAGGTGCTTCTGATTTATTTCTTATGTTCTTATGACACACAGAGCATGGGATTCCATCCCTGACCATCTTCGCTAATAATCATTGATGGACCTATCCTCCATGAATTTATCTAATTCTTTTTTGAACCCAGTTATACTTTTAACCTTCACAACCTTCCCTTGCAATGAGTTCCACAGGTTGAATGTGCATTGCATGAAGGAGTACTTCCTTTTGTTTGTTTTAAACTTGCTGCCTATTAATTTCTTTGAGTGACACCTGGTTCTTGTGTTATGTGAAGGGGCAAATAACACTTCCTTATTCACTTTCTCTACACCATTCATGATTTTATAGACCTCTATCGTATCCCACCGAAGGGTCTCTTTTCCAAACTGAATAATCCCAGTCTTTTTAATCTCTCTTCATATGGAAGCTGCTCCATACACCTAATAATTTTTGTTGGTCTTCTCTGTGCCTTTTACATTTCTAATATATCTTTTTTGAGATGGGGTAACCAGAACTTCATGCAGTGTTCAAGGTGTGGGTGTGCCATGGATTTATATAGCAGTATTATGATATTTACTGTCTTAGTATCAATCTTTTCCCTAATGGTTCCTAACATTGTTAGCTTTTTTGACTGCCACTGCACATTGAGTGGATGTTTTCAGAGAACTATCCCTAATGGTTCCAAGATCTCTTTCTTGAGTGGTAACAGCTCATTTAGATGCCATCATTTTGTATGTATAATTGGGATTATGTTTTACAATATCCATTACTTTGCAGATACCAATATTGAATTTCATCTGCCATTTTGTTTCCCAAACACCCAGTTTTGCGAGATCCCTTGTGACTTCTCAGTCAACTTCAGACTTAACTAGCTTGAGTAATTTTGTATTGTCTGCAAACTTTTCCACCTGACCGTTTTTCCAGATCATTTATTAATACATTGAACAGCACTGGTCCCAGTACACATCTCTAGGGGATCCTACTATTTACCTCTCTCCAGTCTGAAAACCAGCCATTTAGTCCTACCCTTTGTTTTCTGTCTTTTAACCAATTACTGAGCCATGTGAGGACCCTTCTTCTTATCCCATGCCTCCTTAGTTTGCTTAAGAGCCTGTGGTGAAGGACTTCATCAAAGACTTTCTGAAAGTTCAAGTATACCATATGCACTGGATTATCCTTGTCCATGTTTGTTGACCTCCCCTCAAAGAATTATAATAGATTGGTGAGACATGGTTTCCCTTTATGAAAGCTGTGTTGACTCTTGTCCAACAAATGTGTTCATCTATTTGTCTGATAATTCTGGTCTTCATTATAGTTTCAACCAATTTTTCTGGTGCCGAAGCTGATTTAAGCGATAGGTTATATGCCACGGTAAGTAGTTCTGTAATTTTACATTTGAGTTCCTTCAGAACTCTTGGGCAAATACCATTTGGTCCTGGCAATTTATTATTATTTAATAAATCAATTTGTTCCAAATCTCTATTGACTCCTCAGTCTGGGACAGTTCCTCAGATTTGTCACCTAAAAAGAATGGCTTGGGTGTGGGATTCTCCCTCACATCATCTGCAGTGAAGATCAATACAAAGAATCCATTTAGCTTCTCTCCAATAGCCTTGTCTTCCTCGAGTGCTCCTTTAGCACCTCTCTCATCAAGTGGCCCCACTAATTGTTTGGCAGGCTTCCTGCTTCTGATGTACTTACAAATTTTTATGCCATTAGTCTGTGTCTTCAAATTCTTTTTTGGCTTGCCTTATTATACTTTTATACTTGACTTGCCAGAGTTTATGCTCCTTTCTATTTTCCTCAGTAGTATTTGGCCTTCAATTTTTAAAGGATGCCTTTTGGCCTCTACCTGCCTCATTTACTTTGCTGTTTAGCCATGGTGGCATTTTTTGTCCTCTTACTCTTACCACTCCCCAACCAGCACAACCTACTCTGTCATTCCTGCATATTTTGTACCTTGGTATTACCATCTCCCATTGATTATCATCATTCCACCAATTTTTTGTGATGCCTATTAAATCAATATGCTTATTTAATGCCAGGCACTGGACTTCACACATCTTAGTATTTAGACTTCTAGCATTTGTATACAAGCATTTATAAAATTTGTCAATATGTATTTGTTTGCCTGCACGTAATGTAATTCTTTCATTTGACGGTTTCTTTCCAGTTCTTACTTGTACTTTATCAACTTCTATCCTCTCCTCTTTACTAGGATATAGAGAATCCCCATTAATAGATCCTCCTCTATGGGATGTCTCTGTCTGAACAGTGTACTCTTCTGCACCTATGCACTTTCCCCCAGTCCTTAGTTTTAAAACTCTGCTATGACCTTTTGAATTTTACATGATAGCCATCTGGTTCCATTTTGGTTTAGATAGAATCCATCCTTCCTCTAAAGACTGCTCCCTTCCCAAAAGATTTCCCAGTTTCTAATAAACCTAAAACCCTCCTAAAACACCATCGTCTTATCCACGTGTTGAGACCTTGCAGTTCTGCCCATCTAGATGGCCCTGCATGTGGAACTGGAAACATTTCAGTGAATGCTACCATAGAAATCTTGGATTTTAATCTCTTATGTAGCAGCCTAAACTTGGCCTTCAGGACCTCTTTCCTACCTTTCCCTAAGTTACTTGTAATTGCACATATCACGACCACCAGTGCTGCCCCTAAGTCTATGTAGATGTACCAAGAAGTCTGCAACATTTGCACCTAACGGGCAGTTCAACATGTGGTACCTCCCAGTCGTCACAAACCGAGCTATCTATATTTCTAATAATCAAATTCCCCATAACAATTATGTGTCTCCTCCTAATCACAGGTGTCTCTTCCACTGGAGGGGTATCCACAGTACGAAAGGATACCATGACATCATCTGGAAGGCGAGTCCCAGCTATAGGATTGTTTCCGTCCACTCCAGTTTTATGTTCTTCTTCCCTGAGATTTTCATCCTCCTCAACAGCACAGAGTGCATCAGCAATGACACAGAAACAGACTCGGAGTGAGCGGAGGGGGAGAGAGTTGCTATACTATGTCCTGGAAAGTCTTGCCTGTGTGCCACTATGTCTCCTTTAGCTCCACCACTTCAGCCACTTTGTCCTCAAGAGCCTGTACTTGGTCTCTGAGGGTCATGTACTGCTTCCACCAAGTGCACAAATACACCACAAGGCAGGTAATCATACATGCTTCATACAGTGCTATAAACTGGATAGCCCTCATCCTGCTGCTGGACTTCTGCCTGCATTATTTTTACTCTTGCAGCAGTTGTGAGGGTGGGGTTATTGGCCTAAGTTTAGAAGATGTTAGGTGTATGTCATAAACAGATAGCTAAGGGTTAATGTCTCTTTCACCTAAAGCACCTGACCAGAGGACCAATCAGGAAACCAGATTTTTTCAACTTTGGGTGGAGGGAATTGGGTGTCTGAGGTCTTTGTTTTCTGGCTGCCTGCTTTCTCTGAGCTTTGGAGAAGTAGTTCTACTTTCTAATCTTCTGTTTCTAAGAGTAAGGACAAAGAGATCAGATAGTAAGTTATATGGTTTCTTTTCTTTGGTATTTGCATGAATATAAGTGCTGGAGTGCTTTGATTTGTATTCTTTTTGAATAAGGCTGTTTATTCAATATTCTTTTAAGCAATCGACCCTGTGTTGTGTCACCTTAATACAGAGAGAGCATTTGTATGTATTTTCCTTTCTTTTTATATAAAGCTTTCTTTTAAGACCTGTTGGAGTTTTTCTTTACTTCAGGGAAATTGAATCTGTACTCACCAGGGAATTGGTGGGAGGAAGAAATCAGGGGGGAGATCTGTGTGTGTGTTGGATTTGCTAGCCTGATTTTGCATTCCCTCTGGGGGAATAGGAAAGTTCTTTTGTTTCCAGGATTGGGAACAGAGAGGGGGAGTCACTCTGTGTAGTTTCACAGAGCTTGTGTCTGGGTATCTCTACAGGAGCACCTGGAGGGGGGAAGGGAAAAAGGATTATTTCCCTTTGTTGTGAGACTCAAGGGACTTGGGTCTTGGGGTCCCCAGGGAAGGTTTTTCAGGGGGACCAGAGTGCCCCAAAACACTCTAATTTTTTGGGTGGTGGCAGCAAGTACCAGGTCCAAGCTGGTAGCTAAGCTTGGAGGTTTTCATGCTAACCCCCATATTTTGGACGCTAAGGTCCAAATCTGGGACTAAGGTTATAACAGTGTATTTCACAAAACTCCCCTGTTTGCTGCTGCTGTTCGCTAGTTCCTCTGGTCACTTAAGAGATGGCTTTTTAAACCCTTGTTCTCCCTTAGCAGCCCTGCCCCCTAATTAACAGTTCCTAAAAGGGTTAGTGATCAAAGCATCTTTAAGAAGCTCTCAGCCATGCCTAGCAGGCCACTAGGCTCAGTACACACACCCCTGCCCCACGCCCCACTTCCACTGAAAAATGCCAAAGCAATTCAGAATGCTGCTGGCTGAAAATGAAGACTAGATCAGCCACTTCGCTCAACATACTGTTGATCAGAGGAAGCTGATCTGTTCAACTAATCACAAGTGCCAACTTTCCAATGTCCCAGGCCCCACCCACACTCCACCCCTTCCTCCAAGAGCCAGCTCCACCCCTGCCCCTCCTCTTCCCCCCCCATTCTGCCAGACAGCAAGTGTGAAAAATCAGGATGGGTTGGGAGTAATAGGAGCCTATATAAGAAAAAGCCCCAAATATCGGGATTGTCTCTGTAAAATCGGGACATCTGGTCACCCTAATTCTGCCCCTTCCCTCCAGCATGCCATGCCCTCTCTCTCCTCCTCTCCCTCCCAAAGCCTCCTGCACACCACGAAACAGCTGATCATGGTGGGCAGGAGGCATGGGGAGGGAGGGAGAGGCGCTGGTCAGGCGGCAAACACTAGGAGGTGGGGGGAGGGGAGCTGGTAGGGGAGCTGCTGGTGGGTGCTCAGTGCCTACCATTTTTTCCCCATGGCTGCTCCAACCCCAGAGCACCCACAGGGTCGGTGCTTGTGCAACTAACGATACCAGTGACTGGGGAAGGGGAGAGGAAATGTCCAAATTTGGCTCCCTTGGTCTCCTGGCTGCATCAGTGCAAACATATTTAAAAGGTAAAAAATGAGGACATTAATGGGTTGAGATATATATATATGTACACATAGAGAGAGAGAGAGAGAGAGTATTAATTATTTTTCTGTCCTTTAATGATCAAGGTGAATATGGAACAAGTTGTCAACAGAGAAAGACGGGTGAAGTATAAGCTCAGAACAGATTGTTCCTTTGTTGAATATTTTTCCACAGGAGAACTATTTTGCAGCTGTGTATGTGAGCAGCATGCATGACCTGCAGAGAGTAAAAGAGCAGTTTTCTAGAAGACTCTCTTCCATTAAACCTAAAAAGTAATAGGAACCACGCCCCAGTTTGGCAGTTTGTTTGTAATGAAATTTTGTTCTCTCTAACACAAAGTTGCTGGAGAGATTAATGGGGTGTTTTTCCCCTAGCCTACTGTGTTTTATAGAATAGATTTATCTGCATGCTTATTAAAGAAGGATGAATGACTACATGCACATAGAGACTACATTGCACTGTTTAAACTGCCTTGCCAAACAGAGTTATGACATTATGCTATGTTCGGAGCAAGTCACTGTCAAGGCTTAAAAATGTGAATCAGCAAGAACAGTTAAACAACTTGCCAAAATGCAAGATGGAACAGGATGTTCTATTTCTTGCATGCTCAAGAGACTGCTGGAACAGGAAACTGCTCTCCATCACACAGCATAAAATAGACACCTTTAAGTGAGTGAAAAAGAAGTAGTTTTCAATATAATGTGCCCAAAATGATCCCCAGTGAGACAAGATATTATTTATCCTAATGGGATTTTTAAAGATGAGATATTTCATTTTTAAAACTGTATTTAAAATATCACTTACTATGTGCTCTCACTATCCATTTGTTCTGCGCCTAGTTTTACCAGACTTGTGTTTTCAGTACTCAAGCAGGAAGTTTGAAGGTTCCCTCAAGTAACTCTTCCCCAATTTTAACTGCTCCTGATACTGTTATTAGAACCTTGCACTATTTCTAGCTGCAGGGGTTTGACTTCCCTTTGACCTCAGTGATACTAGGCTGGCCTCTGTGCCTGTAATCCCAGTGCGCTATTCCAGTAGCTCTTTCAGTCATTCTTTAACATGGCATCTGCCCAAAAGCCAATAGTGCTGACAATTACCTAGTTTCTCATCCTACCCCAAAACGTATATTTGTGTGTGAGAGAAATCCTAGCCCTTAAAGTCAGTGGAAGTTTTGCCCATTGACTGCAGTGGGGCCAGGATTTCACCCTCTGGCTCTAATATGGGTTTTTCTTTCATTCACATCAAAAGTAGAACTGTACAAAGATGCATATTTCATATGGAATATTTTTGGAGGAAAGTTAAAGGAATAATAAAAGAGACATAGTTACTCAAAGCTGTTTTAGCAATTTCTGTAACTGACAAAATCTACAGGGCATTTGGGGAACTACCTTTTTTTGGTCAAATGTCTGTTTTATGGGCGCTTTTGTTTTTACCATTATTAATAAAAATGCAAGGCATAAAATATACATTGAGCCTTACAGACAGCTGCACTTTCTAAACACTTGTCTGAAATCTTAAGAAAAACACTGTGTCATCTTGAAATTTTAGTATATTGTACGATTTTCTACATTTAAAATTTAATTTTAATTTTAATTAAAATTTAAGTTCCTCCAGTCTGAGTAAGGGAGGTCTATGGTTACCTGCTACTGCCACAGTATGTATGAAAATATTATAACATCTTCTATGAGAATATGGGCACAACTTTCATTCTTGTTAAATATTTTGTACTAATATAACACCTTTCATTGGAAGATTTTGAAGCACTTTAGAAATCTCATTTAAGCCTCACAATCCCTGTGGCAATAAATATTATTGCCATTTTATGAATGAGAAAAATGGGTTATAGAGAGATTAAATGACAGATAAAATCAGAGTCAGAAGTAGGAACAGAATCCAGAACCCAGTTCTCTTCTATGATCATTTGATTACAAGCTCTTCTACTTTAGAAACTAGTATTACCTTCATGTACATAAATATGACCACCAAGCAAAACAAAAGAGCTTAGCAGTTCTGCAAATGAGAGAGCGATAGGTTTCTTTTAGTACTAGTGATAGTGGTGTTGCACTGGATGATAAGGTCACAGTTCAAATATCAACTAGGGGCATGCAGATAATACTCAGAAATTTCTGCTCTGCAGTGATAGACTCAATCAGCTCGACATGTTGATCACCCAGCTGTCAAGACAAAAATTTTAGAAACAGTTGTATTTTCAAACAAGGGCCCCGCTAGCTGTAGACAAAGTAGGCAGTTACCTTGAATGGCAGGGGTGGCCACATCACACCTGAGTGGCAGTGCAATCCTGTGCACCAGGTTGCAATGCCACTCATTCAGATTTGTCTTGGCCGTTCCCCAGTTATGATAGAGGGAGTGAGTGGCACTGCTATCTGGTGCTTGCTTCCAAGAAATCTGATTTACCCCTTCTACTAGTTGAGAGCTCTACTCTAGGAAGTAAGAGGGGGACAGCACACCAAGGTTTTGCCTAGAGTAGCAGATTGTCTTGAGCAGCCTCTGCTTTCAACAGAACCTTAAAGAAGATCACAGTGTTAGATTCACATTGCATGTCCTATATCTCTGGGTACAATAGTTCAAAGGAGTTTAATGGTCACAATGGGCAATCAGATTTAAAATTGCCTTTATCTGCTGCACAAATACATGCACTGGTGGTAAAATAACACCACCCTGCTTGGTCTGGTTTCAAACTGTGTCATAACCTTAATTTCAGTGTTGTTTATAATAAATATTGTGGAATTCTTTATATTCACAATAGGGAGAAGTAAATAACAGCCAGGACACATTGTCTGTAGAGCCAATATTTTCTGCACCATATACCTGGCATGCACTACAACATTCAAAGAGACAGAAACGCAACCTTTCCTTACACAGCCTGGGAAGTTATTGTTTTTGTAAGTGGAAGTCTCTCAGAGCAGGATTAGCAATGACACATCATTTTAAACATGGGCTTATAGATTTAGGATTTAGGCAGTTGGTATGGGTACTTCCACCTTTTCATGTTCTCTGTATGTATAAATATCTTCTATCTGTGTGATCCACCATATGCATCCGAAGAAGTGAACTGTAGCCCACGAAAGCTTACGCTGAAATACATTTGTTAGTCTCTAAAGTGCCACAAGTACTTCTGTTCTTTTTGTAGATTTAGGATTGACAGCTGTTTGGAAATTCCTGTCTAGGAATCTTGTCATCAACAAATACCCTAGATGTACATTGAGTACTGGCTTTTGGCTACTGCTACTTATGTCCATCTGTTAAGTTCACACTGTGCCAAGTCATAAGTAAAGATCTTTCCCTGGAGCATGGGAGTAAGGCTGTGATTGGTTTAGATACGCAATAAATATAGCACTGAAAATGTCATCTCTTCTGAAAGATTTTCCTTTATGCCAGCAGTGATCATTAGTATCTCACACTCTGCATACATTTATTATACTGATTACATATTGATCATACTGTACCTGTTAACCAGAGATGATTTAATAGTAAAAACAATGATTCAAGAATATTTTTGAAAATTGAAGCACTGAATTTGACTCGCTATGATTACACTGGTCTACAATTTTTGAGAAGTCGTCTGCTTCAGAGATAAAATGTGATATTTATTATGTATTTTGATGTGCTGAATTCAAATATGACAATTAAAACAACTGATTGGCTACTGTATCTAAGATATTTAAGTTTTTATATTTTATGTCTATGTATATTGTGTAGATAGTAGAGTTTTAATCATAAATTGTAAACCTAGGTCTTTCATGTGTTTATGGTTGCTTTACATGATAATATTTCACCTATCCTGTTTATGTAACACTTTAAAAATCAGCAAAAGGGTTATATAAATAAAATTTATTATGAAAGAAAAGGCAAAGAACTATTATGTACATAGTTTAGTCCTATTCAGTGTCTGCTCAGCGCTTCTTGACTTGTCTCTTGTATTCATGAAATGGAGCATCTCTTGTCACTGTCCAGCAATAGTCTGCAAGCATTGATGGGCTCCATTTGCCCTGATAGCCTGCCAGGAGATTCCACTGCTGTAGTCTGGAGCCCAACAGCTCTGCCTTACTCTTGGGTAGTTCCAAATCCCTGACAAGGTCATTCAGTTCACCTTGTGTTATGAGGTGTGGTTCAGAGGCGGAGGATGGGAGAAAATGTGGGTCCTGTGACATTGATGGTTCAGGACCAGAAGTTTCATCCTCTTCCTCCTCCTCGTCTGACTCAAGTGAGAATGATTCTGGTGCATCAGGAACCGGCAGTCCTTCTCCGTGGGGTACTGGGCGTATAGGTGATGGAGTGTTTGGATAATGCACAGTCCACTTTTTCTTCTTTGACACACCTTTCCCAACTGGTGGCATCATGCAGAAGTAACAATTGCTGGTATGATCTGTTGGGTCTCTCTAAATCATTGGCACTGCAAAAGGCATAGATTTCCTTTTCTTGTTCAACCACTGGCGAAGATTTGTTGCACAAGTGTTGCAGCATATGTGTGGGGCCCACCTCTTGTCCTGATCTCCAATTTTGCAGCTAAAATAAAGGTGATAGGTCTTCTTAACCATAGTGGTTATACTGCGCTTTTGTGATGCAAAAGTCACTTCACCACAAACATAGCAGAAGTTATCTGCACTGTTCACACAAGTACGAGGCATCTCTGCTCACTTTGGCTAAACAGAAATGTGTCCCTTTGCAAAATCAAACACTGACAAATAAGAGAGCACGACACTGTATGATTTCTAGAGCTGATATAGGGCAATTTGTTCAGCAGAGTGATGTAAGCTTCGTTATGATTGCATCATCCATGACTTCTAGGAATAACATGATGCAATTCATATCATGTATGACGCAATACCAGCTTCAGATTGCATCATTCATTGTTTTGCCTAAAAAGCAAGTACTGTCCAAACCCAGTCATAGATTTATTCATAGATCCAGTCAAAGATGTATTTTAGTCATTTCTGGTTTAAATTGAGATCCCGTCCCTTTATAACTCACTTATCCTCCGCCATTCCCAAGTCAAGGGTCGTATATACTGACCCAATAGCATATCTTGAAAACTAGAGCCAATCAACAATTTTAAGCATCATTTTCATTCTCAGTGACCCAGAATTAGTAAAGTTGGACTACATTTATTTCAGAAGCATTTTGGCTGTAGAGCAGTGTTATAAGGGCCATATTTGTGAGTACTCAGACAATAACTGGGTATATATGACACAGTTTGTGAATACCATAAAAATCATATTTTAGCACCAATTATTACTCATCCAATAATTCTTATCAGAGTGTTATATTTATTATTCCCTCCTCAGTTTAGATTTTTATTATTATTTTTTAAAGCAGCAGTCATCCAATCAGAGCAGAAAAATAATACCCTGGGCAACTACACACTATGAATAATGAACAGCAAATAGCAGAAGTGAATTATTTGGGAACAATACATTATCTGAAAATTATTTATCATAACTATTTAGCAAATACTTCTGAACAACAAATACATTTGAAGAGAATCTCATTTGGTTCCTGGACAATTTATTAACCCCCAAAAGGTAATAAATATGTAACAAATATTATCTGTATTGAATAGTTTGAACAGCCCTACATATAAAAAACATTCCTGAACACATGAGCTTAATGACAAATTCCAATATAACACACACTTGTGAGAAATTGCCATGATTTCTGTTTGGGATATAAAAATTATTTAACATGAAAGTAAAATTGTTGGGCACTTAATTACTAGGTAGGCAGTCCCATATAATGCAGAAACATCCAGGAATAAGTCAACACACAGAGGACTAACTGCATTAATGGTGCCCTTCTAATTTAGACTGAATTTATAAATTGCAAGAGAAAGACACATAATAGTCACTGTGTCCAATTCATTGTTTGCAGTGTCCCATTTTTCATTATATTTGTCTTGAGTCATTAGATTTGTTCTAGAAAGGGATGAGTGAATCTGTTCAGATAAAACCAATTTAAACTTTCATCCAAAATCTGAACAATACCACAGCTGAATTTTTGTGCCTGTTAAGAGAGGGGAAATTTTTTTTTCTCATGAATTTTCACTTTTCATGGTTGCCCTTTCTGAGGGCAGTAGCTGTCAAAGCACTAAAATAATATGAGTAAGACAGGCTACTCTCAAGATATTCCTGGTCTGACTGGAAGTAAGGAAGTTACTCAAGAAAGCCTCTTCACATGAGACCTCCGAGTCTACTTTTATGGACCTCAGAATTCTGGATAAATAGCCCTAAGTTTAAGTGCTTATCTAGGCTGATCTCAAACATTAGAAACTTTGAGGTTCATCCATCACTCATTCTGGACACAATATTAAAAATACTTCCTTTATGTCTTTTCTGGGCACACCTTCCAGGCTGGATCCTGCAGGTAAGATAGGCAGGGGAACACCTACTTTGAGAATCCTGCTGGGACTTAGCATGGGGTAGGGGTCTGAGCAGCACATTAGTTGTGATGTCAGGAAATGGGCAGCTTTGTGCATGCCTACGAATGGAAACTTTGGTATCTCCAGGACTTCAGACACCTACAGAGTTAGGTGACAGCTAAGTGGTGGTTTTGTGAATGTCAGTGGCAAAAAAATTGTGGACTTTAGAGCCTAAAGAGACAGTTAGGCATCTAAATCCCTCTGTGAACCTAGTCCTATTTCTTAGGTAGAGCTTTTCATCAGTAGATCTTAAAGCATGCCTTCATATTTTATGTATTTATTCTCATAAAACAGGGATAAGTAAGCATTATTATCCCCCATTTCAGAGAACTAAGGCATAGAGCAGGTAAGTTACCTACCCATGGTCACACAGCCAACCAGGGAATTGAACCCTAGCCTTCCATATTCTAAGCCAGGGCATGAGCAACTGGACCACCCTAACTTAAATAGCTCACTCCTCTGGAAAGCCAATGGGACTTAACCAGCTAAGTCACTTAAGGATGTTTGGAAATGTCACATCTATGCTACCCAACTGCCATTGATATTGTCAGATATACCATACTATGGACTCTTAAACTGGGTGCACTTTAATGGTGTGCTGTTTGAAGCAGTACTATGTTAAAGCATGCTAGAGAATCTTTAGTGTGTCCCAGCAGGGTCTACGCAGACCAATTAATGTACAACATCAATGTGCTTTAGAAATCACTCCTCTGTAGAGCACATTACCCCCCTAGATTGCTTAAAAAAACCCTTATTCATTCACTGGCATAGATTTATAGAGGAGAAAAAAAGATCTTGGGTAGCACTATCTAGGTGATACCTTTTAGCTTTTCCTTTCTTAACAGTTCTAACACAGCCTGGTTTGTCTCACAGAATGCTGATCAATTAAAACATCCATCACAATCAGAAAAAAAGTCATAACACAGTATCTGTCTTCTGAATAGTCTGCTATGTATCAGCCGCCACTTTGTTTCCAGTGCTAGCTGAAGGTTCAGTTCCCTGGCAGCTCTGTCACACTCCTTTGTACCTTTTTTTTTATCACAGGTTATTCTTCAGTTTGAGCCTAATGGGCACATTCAAGCTTGAAATGCAGAATGAGTCTAATGATTTAATGGCAAATAAAACTCAGATGCTCTGAGGGCAGGGGTGCTAGAACAGGTTGTATAGCGGGATGCTGAGCATCGTTGAACCAAACTGTAAACCCAGTATATTACAGAAACCACTTCAAGCCAAGGGGTGCTGCCACACCCCAGGCACTTCTAATTCCAGCACCTATGTTCAAGGGCTTTTTGCTTAGTGTTCTTAACCATGGTTATAGCTCTAATTCCAGAAAAAAGTCTTCCACTGTATTCCTAGGCTACTTGTTACACTAGGAACTATGAGTGTAATTGCCGTCTGTATTTATTATCTTTATCTTAACAATAGAAATTAATGCTATAATTAACACTTGTTTATAATCCAAGATATTTTAGCCTTTCTGTTCATAATCTATTCTCAAGAACTGGCTTCTACCTCATGTAAGCTTTCTGATGTGGAATGAGCTGAAAGCAAGCTTGTCAAGACCTGACATAACATAAATGGACTTGGAACTTTTTACAACTATTGCTGTTTTGTTGTTATCATTTTTGAGAACGGTTGCAGCTGAACGATAGTGGAAAGATGGAAAGGTCATGGACCCATTCAATGAATTACAGTACCTTGTCAAAGGAGGTTTTCTTTCCAGAATAATAGAATGAAAACTGCATGGATGTAGAGATTGTGCATGATTCAGATAACTATTCACAGATAACATCACAGTAGTTGCGCAGTTCTCTTGATCATAAACTTCTTGTTTTTCCCCATTGATTACAAGTTAGAAACACCTGGGTATTGATGCAATGCTTGGGTATATTCTATTACCTTCAAAATACTCCAGAGTGTAGCAAAAATTGCAGCAGAGAGAAATAGAGAAAAGTTTGATTTGTTTTAATTTCAGATGAAATTAAATCCCCCACACTTTTATTATTCCTTCATAAATAAGAACTCCTAAAACACATGGCATGCTACATGGAAGCAAACATGAATTTATCCCACCTGATAATATGTATATGTTAGAAGTCTAAATGTCTGGTACCCAAATAAATAAACCAGGAAATTTCTGTGGGGGATACTTTACATATATTGCTCACTCATCGTAGTTGAGAAGCATTATCCAGGTTCCTATTCCAGAATGCATGATGTAAAGAACTAAAATATGATTAGTGAGATGGAAAGGTTTTCAACAAAGGAAAATACTTGACTATTTAAAGATATTGAATCTTTTAAAAGATTGATCATGTTCACATCAGAATTGAATCCAAAATCTTTACTGGAAATGGTGGGGTAGTTTTTTCCTCATTTACAATTATTTACCTGAAAAAGAATGCTAGCCAAAGTAAGACTTCTGTCATTTTTAATGGAACTGTAGAAAATCTGTAAGAACTAGGATCTTAAAGTCAAATTTCTGCTGTTGTAAATTCCTTATACTCCACCATAAAACAACTTCATTGACTTCAGGTGATTTTTACCCATTTATACCAGGAGATAATTTAACTCTTAACTTTTTATGTATAAAAATAAAAAAAATAAATATAAACTGTTCTTGTGTGTGACCTGTTAATGGCAGAAAGTACTTCATTAACTGAGATCAGATACAAGAACAATTTTTCAAATACTATAGTTGATTACACTAAGCTTCTACTGCAACCAGAATATATCCTGGTCTGCAAACTAATAGGAAGCTCTTTTCTACAAGGAAGTTCACCACAGTTAGGTAATAGTTCTAGCAGACCAGAAAATGAGATCATTCTTTTAGATTCCTTAAATAACAAGTAAGCTTATGAAATTCAAAGCACTGAAATACACATCCAGTGATTGGAGATTCATGCTGCTTATTTTGCAATAGCTCTACTTTGTCATCAAAGGATACTCAAGGTCAAAGCGAATAAAAAAGTCATTGGTAGCTATTATGAATCCATTTAGTACTGTTGAGGAGAATGTAATACATGCTGTCACAGGAATTTCTTGTAATTTAGCATTAATTAATTAATTAATGTCCAATTACTATAAGGTCTTCCTAATTAATTCAAATGCATCTGTATTGCACTTTCATTTTTGAATATTTTTATAAAACAGAACATTAGACATTTTTCATTTTAATCTTGTAGGTTCTAGTGAAATACCCCTGATAACTCCCTGTTTTGCATTTCAAATAATGTGTGTTCATTAGAATGCAAAACAAGGGTCCAATCAGAATATGATGGCAATCAAATTACAATATTCAATGAAGAGGTTTCCAGGCTGATTTCATTAGTAAACTATCATGGATTTCACAGTCTCACAGGTCTTCTATTTGTCTGTATAACTGCAAAGGGCTCAATTATGGGGTCTTGAGACAGTCTCAAAATAATATAAAGTTTCAATTAGATGTGTGAGCCCTGTTTTTTAAATCTTGTTTTTATGTTAAGCTGTTACAAATGAGCTCTTGGAGGGAAGCCTGCAAAATATTTAAGAAGTGTAACATTACATGCAAAATCAAGTGTGCAGTCAAAAAAGCATACTTGGTATATCCACATATGATGAAAAAAGACCTTGCAGCTATGATTAAAAAGTGGAAATGAGTGATGCCAGTATTTAAGCCATGTTTACATACTCCTCTACAGGGGCTCATGTTTATTTTCTATCATTCTTGTTTGTGTCAAAGAACTTCAGTAAGAGTTTGCAGCGTCAAGTTGCTGCAGTCTTTTTAAAAGAAAAATGAGCAAATGGTTAATTCTCTGAAGTAATTTTCCCTTGAGGAGGCAAGATTCAAGTAATCAGGATAAGCTCAGGAGGTATGTTTATTATGATAATACTCTGTGGTGCAGTCAGTGCGGAAAATGTGAAATCATTTGAATTCTTACTTTCTAGAAATTAGCAGTAGGGTTCCTACCCAAACTTAGAGTTCGGTGGTTTGAGTAAGGGACAGGGATAAAACCAGAGATAAAAAACAAAACAAAAAAACCCACACTTTTGCTAGGTGATTTATCAGACCGTAGATGATACCAGGCAATGCAAGTAACCATGGCGTCATATGATTTTGCTCTTTATATCTTATTCTCCTTTTCTAAATCTCCTCCTTTCCCCAAAATAAACAAAAGGAATTAAAAAATTCTTGATACAATAGGCAAGCAACCTCACAATACAAGTTTTTTTCAAGTCACTTCTGAGAGCAGAACTGCACCTCCAGCTTATATTTTCATACCAGCAGATCTTTAAAATATTCATTTGAATATAGTTTTTATGTTGTCATATCCTTTGATTTTGCAGTGTATTAGATCAAAAGAATAACAGATATGTTACACTTGACTTGCCAGAGAACTGGTAATAAGATCACCTTTCACATACAGGTTACTAGTTCAAATCTGGCTCAGGTTTAGTAGTGACTGAAAATCATTAGAATCTTATGGTTGTTTGGTGACCTCTGAACTTCACTTGCAATATCAGCAGCAGAGAAGCGGTAACTAAACTACGTTCTCACATCAAGAAATGCTCCCTCCATATTAGTAGTGGAGCAAACGCTACTGCTTCTAACCTTGCTGCTCTTGTTCTGTGGATAGAGAATTCCATCTTCAGGGTGTCTATTCCAATACCTCAAGGGAGCACTATATCACTTACTTTTTTCCTAATAAAAATACATTTTAAATGTTCCTGGCAGTATGTAGCAGTTGCCACAGTACATTTTTAAACACTCTTTTGATATTCATTTTTGAAAGAAATGACCAAAGTTGCACATAATACATTTTAATGGACCCAATAGAGCTATTATGGCCTAACATATAAATATCTGTTTTAAGATCTTTTAGAAATATGTATTAGTGAGCCAAACAGTTCTTCAAACACATCATGATCTTTAATGCTGGATCTTTTTAGTGCCTGGTATTCATGACATAATTGATTTTGTGGGTTCTTCAGAAGCAGAAAGATAAAAAAAGACCAAGGGAATAGGCTAGGAAAGATAAGAAATAAGTGAAAAAGGGAATGAAAAAGAGGTGAAAATTTCCATAGTAACAGTGGAACATTATTATTAAGGTTCAAATCTGATGTAGGTAGAAGATAGCGGAGAGCTTACATCACAACAGGTGTAGAAGTCTTGTAAAGCACTTAGGGTATGGCTACACTTACACTTCAAAGCGCTGCCATGGCAGCGCTTTGAAGTTTCGAGTGTGGTCACAGCGCCAGTGCTGGGAGAGAGCTCTCCCAGCGCTGCACGTACTCCACATCCTCTACGGGTGTAGCTTGCAGTGCTGGGAGCAGCGATCCCAGCGCTGCGGCACTGTTTACACTGAGGCCTTACAACATTGTATCTTGCCGCGCTCAGGGGAGTGTTTTTTTCACACCCCTGAGCGCGAAAGTTGCAGCTCTGTAAAGCGCCAGTGTAGCCATGGCCTTAGAAACCATAGGTTTGCAAAAGACTGCTAGTTTACTGGGTCCATTCTGCTTATCTCAAATTGCTCTTTCTTGGGAGTCAAATACAATAGAACCCAAATATCAGTCACTCTGGTTTTGTTTTGGTGGAACCAAAACCACCTCACAGCATTGTCCATGTCTATAAAACTAAAATGCACTTTTTAAACCACTTATATGTTTACTCATCAGTACTGAATGGTGCCTTCCATTGTGAACATTAACTCATATGAACTCAATTGTTTGAAGAAAAGTGTTGATTTCCTTGTGAGAGTTTCTGCTGTGCTGCAAAAAAATGGCATTTTATAATGACTACCAACATGTATTTATTTGTAACAGGATTTAACGGAAAGCACATACATTGCCAAATACACCATCAGGTACACTGAGTTCCATAAAAATATCAAGCAAGTGCCATGTATAAATGTGAAAGGTGCATGGATCCTGAGCAGGGAGGAAGTGCATCTACAAAACTGCAATCAAGCAAGAAGCAGAACATCATTGAAAATTTATGAAACCAGTATGAAAACAAGCAACTCTATATGACACTGGGAAATTCATCAAAACCATACAACCAAAAATATGCTACTGAAATAGAACATGGAATTAAGCAAGACCTTTTTTTTGGTCCATATGACCATCTATTTACACTATGATCCACAGCACTGAAACCAAGCACTGAGAGGTCCACACTTAGAAGGTAAATCAGTAAACTCAGAGGAGCTATCTGCTTACTCACAGGAAATTGCCCTATGAGAAATTTAAATGCTGAAATCTATAGCACTGATAATCACTAGAAAGTTTGATCATTTCACCTTCTAAGTCAATAATATTGTAGGCCACTAGCTAAATGGTGGACAGAAATATTGAAAACACTGACTAACGCAAAAAGAAGATAAAAGTCAGCAACTGAAAAAACCACCTCATTATCATAATAGAAAGAAATCATCATAGAAAAAACAAAATAACAAAATAAAGGTGATTTTTGCACAGAATAGGGTTAGCGGCAGAAGATGACTAGTGAGTGACCTATCAACATCCTTGATCAACACAATTCCTGAGAACATGAACCCACATAGCTTGACTAGGAGAGTAGTGTCTGATCTGTGATATGGAGTGAATCCTAGGTAGGCCAGAGATGAAAGAGATTTCCTAAAAAAGAGGAAAAATCCAATGAGTGAGATCCTCGGCTAGTGTTAAACACTGTATTTAAGTCAATTGAGCTGCACTATTTTACACCAGCTGAGAATATGGCCCTGTTCTTTTTCTGAACATATATTTAGCATGAACTAAAAACAATATTAGACTGTGGAGCACATAAGCTACTCCCTTCCCTCTTTTCAGCATTGTGGATTTCCATATCCAGCATCTTTTATGCATTAAAAGACATCAACAACATGATAATTTTCACTCCCTCTTTAGTTTGGCAAGTTGATATGTGTACATTTTGAAATTTCTGTGTTTTTCTGATGCATGCTGCTTCCAATCAGTACAGAGTTGTTCTAAAAAATAAATGTCTAAAAGGTCATCCTAAACTATAAAAACAAACACGCACCTGCCACATAGCCAATTGTTGCTAGTGTCAGTGCTATCACCAATTGCTATGTGGGGTAGAACACGCCAGGCTTGACTTGTATGGTATCCTAGCTCTTAATACCATAGTCTCTTTTAACTTCAGTCATACAAAAATATCTGTAATACATTTAAAAACAAGGGCTACAAAGTTTTAAATACATGATGTTTTAATAGGTTTGAATCACATGAAAGAAGTTCAGCTATCACTAATGCACAATGTGTGATCAAGCTGCTGAATACTCATAGTCTAGCACAGGGCAGCGTGATCAATCTAGCGAGGACTGATTCTGGCTTCTGTTCTGGTTGGTTCTGTTCTGGTCAGCAAGAGGAAAAGTTTCTGTCACCACTCGGAGAAAAGTCAAAGGATCTGGGGGCTCTGAGTGGAGTGGGGGTAGTAGGTGGAATGCTTATTGGGAACCCCCAAGTTCTAGTGCCCATGGGCCTGCTGCCTGAAGTCTTGAAACTCGTAGTTAGAACTGATCGGGAAATGTTATTTCCCTCCACCCCCAGAAAATTTCAACAAAACAAAAATGTTCTAATTTAAAAAAAAAGAAAGTGACCAAAAATTAAATATTTGGGGGTTTTGCCTGAAAACTTTAATTTTCTGGTTTCCATTTCTTCAGTGGAAAGTGGCATTTTTTTCACAAAAAGCAGACACTATCCCTGAAATAATGTATTTGGTCGAAAACTCAATTTTATGTCAAAAAACAATTATGAGGGGAAAATGTTGCCAGCTCTATCTATGGTACAACACACACACGACTAGACATCTAGAAGGGGTTAGTGTCTACTGCAATCCTGTCACTAGTGTCTCATAGGAGAGGAAAGGTTACACAGGTAACAGTACATGGACTAGACATTGGTTTCTAGTTGAATTAATGCAATATGTCTATTATGGGGCATGGTTTGTTCCCCAACTCCTGTGAGTGTGGAGGGCCCTCTTTCAATGTAACCAATGTATTTTCACTGCATAAGAGGCAGCAGGATTTGGTGAGGCCATTCAGAGGCTGAGCACTACAGACATGGCACAGAGCATAGCTCATTGTGGGGGCACATGCAGGGAAAGGCTAGAATGGCACAGGGGCGTGCAGAAAGTATGGAGTTGGAGAATCTTCATCTATGTGATCCTTGTGCTCTCCTTCTGACCTAAACAATGAAGGATGAGCACTAGGACCACTGGTCTATCTACTTATTAGGAGGGCATAATCCCTTGGGCTTATTCTAATGTTACCCTACAGCCTCAGTGGTGGCGGCAGACTTCCTTGCCCACTTTCCCCATTGGTCTCCCTCTTGCATCCAGTCCAGCCTAGTGTTGGGCAGAAGATTTGCCCCTACATGAACTCCTCATGTGCTGTAGTTAAATACACAGACCTGCACAAAAGGGAAAGAACTATTGTTGAACCATAGCTGGACTCTCAGAGTGACACTCTCATAAACAGCTGACTCACAGAAAAACACACCTTGGAAACTGAAATTTTCTTCATAAAAATAAAGTTCTTATATGGTAGTTTTTTCCAATGTCCTTTATGTCCTTTGAAAGGGGTTCTCGGGCACAAAGTGTTGGAATAGTTCTCTTTTAGATAAACATACACTAAAAGAAATTATTATGTTCTTTAATATGGTGACAAGCCCCTTAGTTTGAAACAGTTTTAATCTGTCACTTAAAAGAAAATGTTGCAATGGGAGCCCTAAATTTTAATTGCATAAAGGCATGTCTGGTGGATTTTTTTTTAAATCTTTGTCTTTTTACTTCTACATATTTTATGAGCAATGGAGGCTTGTGTAATAGACTTATCAAAGTTGTCGTTATTCTACATATTGAGATTTGTTGTTTTTTGTGTCGTCTGCTCATCAACCATTAATGATACTAACAGACTTGTCTTGACTATAGAATTCCTTTTTATAGCTTATAATTTATGATTAACATGGCCTTCTGTGATAAAGACCCATCAAAGTCATCATTATGCTGCACTTATCTGCATTGAACTGTCTGTTTCATCTATTAAAATGTTTCAAGTCTTTTTTTTGCTATCTGGCTATATTCTTTTTATTCATTCTCTCTCTATTTTTTGGCAGTATTTGCCTTTACCTTAGGTTTTGTTCGACCCAAGAAAACAGAAAAAGCATACTAATCAAATACTTTTAGATGTTCTAAATCATAAATCATATTAGCAGTTCTTTTCGTTCAGAAAAAGTTTTTAATTAATGTTGTTTAGCTCTTAATACATTGATCTTTAAGCTATGCACCCCTTCTGCATTATAAACCTATACCAGCTATCTTTTCCACTGCTGATGGAATTACCTCAACATGTAGACTCTGCTGAAACAAACTGCCTTCTCCTTCATTTTTTATTCATATATTCATCATCCATAATATAATGTTCCACACACTTAACTTTTTGACTCTCTTTAATTCATTGGTTTAAATGATAAACACTTACTTTTCTAAAGCCTCATCATAATTTATCTGCCTTAATTTAACTATCTTTCTAACCTATATATTACATGTAGATAAGCACACTGATTCAGAAAAAAATAAGAACCAGCCAAAACTGAGGACTAAATATAAGCCTTTTATTAGGTTCACTAAGGTCAAGATAACTCCTCCTCCTTCCCAAAACACACACATCTCCTTTCTTTGCCGAAATCCATCTTAAGTTTTCAGTGCCTCTGGCAAACTCTTGATGATCTGCTGACATGAAATCACATGACTTTTGGGGCTTCCTGCAGCGTAGAGAGAGGACTATATATTCTGGATGACTATGGTCCAGCAAAGTCTCAGAACATATGTTAGATTTAAATAGGCCAGCTGGTTTTTCGCCACCAAAGATAATGAAATAAGAAATCTTACGTACAGTGCTAGTGGTAAGCTTTTTTGAAGCAAGGACTTTCCTTTACTCTGTGTACATATCCAAAAGATCCATATTAAAAATACTATTTTCTAATATATTTGTGATTTGGAAAAGGGAATGAACAATGTGAGGTAGAAACATCTTATACATTTTTGAGGTTGTTCAAGACTATAAAAGACTGAGGAAGTCCACAGGGGCCTAACAAAGTGAGGCAAGAGAGTAGCACAATGGTAGATGAAAGTCAGTGTTGCCAAATGAAAGACAATGCTCACTGGAAAGAATAATCTGTACTGCTTTGTGATAGGGGCCCTCTGACCCACACTGGCAATGAGGGGGTAAAGGAGCCTCAGACTCCCCATTGGCAATGAGAGCGTTAAGGACAGCCTGTGGAACCAGTTGATCCCACCCTATACCTGTAGGCAGTGTCATGCACAGAGAAGGGAGCTGAAAGGGGGAAACATCACCCATTCCAGGGCTAATCAGGAAAGAAGGCAGAGTTCTGCTGCTTCCTTGATGAGGGATGACGAGATGAAGGAAGCTTGCTTCCTGAGTGAACCATTTTGCAGATGGATCCACTAAGCCCAAGAGACCTGACAGAAAATGACTAGCTACCCAGAGACAAGCCCAGAGCAGATGGATGAAGGTTCTCCTGAAAAGCAAATGGATGATCCAGTTTATAAAGTTTGCTGTTTTCCTTTTGTTTTGGAGACTAACACCCCAAAAAGCAGGTAGGACTTGAGTGTGCCCTAGCAGGAAGGCTAAAGCATCACAACCCTAAATCTGTAAGGGATGATGCCTAGGATCCACAGCAGAATGAGTCATACCTTAACAGGCCACAAAGGGAGCGCCACTCAGACAACCTGCTTACATGCTCATACATAGAACCAGGAAATCATAAGACTGGAAGGGACCTTGAGAGGTCATCAACTCCAGTCTCCTGCACTCATGGCAGGACTAAGTGTTATCTCGACCATCCCTAATCTGCTCTTAAAAATCTCTAATGACAGAGATTCCACAATCTCCAGAGACAATTTATTCCAGTGCTTAACTACCCTGACAATTAGGAAGCTTTTCCTAATGTCCAACTTAAACTTCCCTTGCTTCAATTTAAGCCCATTGCTTCTTGTCCTGTCTTCAGAGGTTAACGAGAACATTTTTTTCTCCCTCCTCCTTGTAACAACCTTTTTATGTATTTGAAAACTGTTATCATGTCCCCTTGCAGTTTTCTCTTCTCCAAACTAAACAAACCCAATTTCTTTAATCTTCCTCACAGGTCACGTTTTCTAGACTTCTAATTATTTTTGTTCCCCTCTCTGGACTTGATCCAGTTTGTCTACATCTTTCCAGATATGTAGTACCAGTAACTGGACACAATACTCCAGCTGAGACCTAATCTGCAGAAAAATTACTTCTTGTGCTTTGCTTACAACACTCTTGCTAATATATCCCAAAATAATGTTTGGGTGTTTTTTACAAGAGTGTTACACTGTTGACTCATATTTAGCTTTTGATCCACTATGACCACTAGATCCCTTTCTGCAGTACTCCTTCCTAGGCAGTCATTTCCCATTTTGTATGTGTGCAACTGATCGTTCCGTCTTAAGTGGAGTACTTTGTATTTCTCCTTATTGAATTTTAACCTATTTACTTCAGACCATGTCATAAACAGATAGCTAAGGGTTAATGTCTCTTTCACCTGGAGCACCTGACCAGAGGACCAATCAGGAAACCGGATTTTTTCAACTTTGGGTGGAGGGAATTGTGTGTCTGGGGTCTTTTGTTTTCTGGCTGCCTGCTTTCTCTGAGCTTTGGAGAAGTAGTTCTGTTTTCTAATCTTCTGTTTCTGAGGCCATGTCTACATCTAAAATTTTGCAGCGCTGGTTGTTACAGCTGTATTAGTACAGCTGTATAGGGCCAGCGCTGCAGAGTGGCCACACTTACAGCAACCAGCGCTGCAAGTGGTGTTAGATGTGGCCACACTGCAGCGCTGTTGGGCGGCTTCAAGGGGGGTTCGGGGAACGCGAGAGCAAACCGGGAAAGGAGACCAGCTTCGCCGCGGTTTGCTCTCGCGTTCCCCGAACCACCCTGCAAACCGCAGGGAAGGAGACCTGCTTGCTCGGGGGTTCCGGGAACGCGAGAGCAAACCGGGAAAGGAGAACAGCTTCGCCGCAGTTTGCTCTCGCGTTCCCCGAACTACCCTGCAAACCGCAGGGAAGGAGACCTGCTTGCTCGGAGGTTCCGGGAACGCGAGAGCAAACTGGGAAAGGAGACCAGCTTCGCCGCGGTTTGCTCTCGCGTTCCCCGAACCACCCTGCAAACCGCAGGGAAGGAGACCTGCTTGCTCGGGGGTTCCGGGAACGCGAGAGCAAACCGGGAAAGGAGACCAGCTTCGCCGCGGTTTGCTCTCGCGTTCCCGGAACCACCCAGCAAACCGCAGGGAAGGAGACCTGCTTGCTCGGGGGTTCGGGAACGAGAGAGCAAACTGGGAAAGGAGAACAGCTTCGCCGCGGTTTGCTCTCGCGTTCCCCCAACCACCCTGCAAACCGCAGGGAAGGAGACCTGCTTGCTCGGGGGTTCCGGGAACGCGTGAGCAAACCGGGAAAGGAGACCAGCTTCGCCGCGGTTTGCTCTCGCGTTCCCGGAGCCACCCAGCAAACCACAGGGAAGAAGACCTGCTTGCTCGGGGTTTGGGGAACGAGAGAGCAAACCGGGGAAGGAGACCAGCTTCGCCGCGGTTTGCTCTCGCGTTCCCGGAACCACCCAGCAAACCTCAGGGAAGGAGACCTGCTTGCTCGGGGTTCGGGGAACGCGAGAGCAAGCTGGGGAAGGAGACCAGTTTGATTACCAGAGGCTTCCTCGGTGATGCTGGGATACCTGCTTATTCCACGGAGGTCAAGAAAAGCGCTGGTAAGTGTCTATACTTGATTACCAGTGCTGGATCACCAGCGCTGGATCCTCTACACCCGAGACAAAACGGGAGTACGGCCAGCGCTGCAAACAGGGAGTTGCAGCGCTGGTGGTGCCCTGCAGATGTGTACACCTCCTAAGTTGCAGCGCTGTAACTCCCTCACCAGCGCTGCAACTTTCTGATGTAGACAAGCCCTAAGTGTAAGGACAAAGAGATCAGATAGTAAGTTATATGGTTTCTTTTTTTTGGTATTTGCATGAATATAAGTGCTGGAGTGCTTTGATTTGTATTCTTTTTGAATAAGGCTGTTTATTCAATATTCTTTTAAGCAATTAGCCCTGTATTGTATCACCTTAATACAGAGAGACCATTTGTATTTTTTCTTTCTTTTTTATATAAAGCTTTCTTTTAAGACCTGTTGGAGTTTTTCTTTACTTCAGGGAAATTGAGGGCTTGTCTACATCAGAAAGTTGCAGCGCTGGTGAGGGAGTTACAGCGCTGCAACTTTGAGAGTGTCCACATCTGCAGGGCATCACCAGCGCTGCAACTCCCTGTTTGCAGCGCTGGCCGTACTCCCGTTTTGTCTCGGGTGTAGAGGATCCAGCGCTGGTGATCCAGCGCTGGTAATGCAATGTAGACACTCACCAGCGCTTTTCTTGACCTCCGTGGAAGGAGGAAGCCTCTGGTAATCAAGCTGGTTTCCTTTCCCGGTTTGCTCTCTCGGTCCCGGAGCCAGCCAGCAAACCGCGGGGAAGGAGACCTGCTTGCTCGGGGTTCCGGGACCGAGAGAGCAAACCGGGAACGCCGCGGTTTGCTCTCTCGGTCCCGGAGCCAGCCAGCAAACCGCGGGGAAGGAGACCTGCTTGCTCGGGGTTCCGGGACCGAGAGAGCAAACCGGGAACGCCGCGGTTTGCTCTCTCGGTCCCGGAGCCAGCCAGCAAACCGCGGGGAAGGAGACCTGCTTGCTCGGGGTTCCGGGACCGAGAGAGCAAACCGGGAACGCCGCGGTTTGCTCTCTCGGTCCCGGAGCCAGCCAGCAAACCGCGGGGAAGGAGACCTGCTTGCTCGGGGTTCCGGGACCGAGAGAGCAAACCGGGAACGCCGCGGTTTGCTCTCTCGGTCCCGGAGCCAGCCAGCAAACCGCGGGGAAGGAGACCTGCTTGCTCGGGGTTCCGGGACCGAGAGAGCAAACCGGGAAAGGAAACCAGCTTCGCCGCGGTTTGCTCTCTCGGTCCCGGAACCCCGAGCAAGCAGGTCTCCTTCCCCGCGGTTTGCTGGCTGGCTCCGGGACCGAGAGAGCAAACCGCGGCGTTCCCGGTTTGCTCTCTCGGTCCCGGAACCCCGAGCAAGCAGGTCTCCTTCCCCGCGGTTTGCTGGCTGGCTCCGGGACCGAGAGAGCAAACCGCGGCGTTCCCGGTTTGCTCTCTCGGTCCCGGAACCCCGAGCAAGCAGGTCTCCTTCCCCGCGGTTTGCTGGCTGGCTCCGGGACCGAGAGAGCAAACCGCGGCGTTCCCGGTTTGCTCTCTCGGTCCCGGAACCCCGAGCAAGCAGGTCTCCTTCCCCGCGGTTTGCTGGCTGGCTCCGGGACCGAGAGAGCAAACCGCGGCGTTCCCGGTTTGCTCTCTCGGTCCCGGAACCCCGAGCAAGCAGGTCTCCTTCCCCGCGGTTTGCTGGCTGGCTCCGGGACCGAGAGAGCAAACCGCGGCGTTCCCGGTTTGCTCTCTCGGTCCCGGAACCCCCCTTGAAGCCGCCCAACAGCGCTGCAGTGTGGCCACATCTAACACCACTTGCAGCGCTGGTTGCTGTAAGTGTGGCCACTCTGCAGCGCTGGCCCTATACAGCTGTACTAATACAGCTGTAACAACCAGCGCTGCAAAATTTTAGATGTAGACATGGCCTCAGTCTGTACTCACCAGGGAATTGGTGGGAGGAAGAAATCAGGGGAGATCTGTGTGTGTTGAAGTGGCTAGCCTGATTTTGCATTCCCTCTGGGGGAATAGGAAAGTCCTTTTGGTTCCAGGATTGGGAACGGAGAGGGTAGTTTCACAGAGCTTGTGTCTGTGTATCTCTCCAGGAGCACCTGGAGGGGGGGAGGGAAAAAGGATTATTTCCCTCTGTTGTGAGACTCAAGGGATTTGGGTCTTGGGGTCCCCAGGGAAGGTTTTTCAGTGGGACCAGAGTGCCCCAAAACACTCTAATTTTTTGGGTGGTGGCAGCAAGTACCAGGTCCAAGCTGGTTGCTAAGCTTGGAGGTTTTCATGCTAACCCCCATATTTTGGACGCTAAGGTCCAGATCTGGGAATAAGGTTATAACAGACCATTTCTCCAATTTGTCCAGGTCATTTTGAACATTAAATCATATCTTCCAAATAATTTGCAACCCCTCCCAGCTTGGTATTGCCCACAAACTTTATAAGTGTACTCTCTATGCCATTATCTAAATCAATGATGGAGATATTGAACAGAACCAGACCCAGAACTGAGGGACTCCTTCCAGCTTAACTGTGAACCACTGATAACTACTCTCTGGGAATGGTTTATCAACCAGTTATGGACGCACCTTATAATAGCTCCATCTAGACTGTATCTCCTTAGTTTGTTTATGAGAAGGTCATGTGAGACAGTATCAAAAGTCATACTAAAGTCAAGATATACCACATCTACTGCTTCTCGCCATCCACAAGACTTGTTACCTTGTCAAAGAAAGCTATTAGGTTGATTTGACATGATTTGTTCTTGACAAATCCCTGCTAACTTTTATATATCATCTTATTTTCTTCTAGGTGTTTGCAAATTGATTTCTTAATTATTTGCTCCAATATCTTTCCGGGTACTGACGTTAAGCTGACTAGTTTGCAATTCCTTGGGTTGTCCTTATTTCCCTTTATACAGATTGGTACTATATTTGCCCTTTTCCAGTCCTCTGGAATCTTGCCCATCTTTCATGACATTCTCCTTGATTCTAAATTAACCGTAACCACTGAGGAAAAAGATCAGGGTATCATTATGGTTAGCTTGATGAAAATATTTACTCACTACACAGATGAGATCATAAAAGCAAACACAAGTTTAGAATGTATAAAGAATGGAATAGAAAATGACACTGAAAATATTTTAATGCCATTACATAAATCAATGGTACACATACATCTATAACATCAAGTTCATTTCTGGTCTGCTAGCTCTGGTTTGCAGAGAAAACAGAAACAGAAGGGAGCCAAACATAGACAAAGAAACTTATCACAAGCATAGAAAAACTGCTGTGTGAAGAGATATTGAAAAGATTGGGACTGTAGTTTACAGAAGATATCATAGAATCATAGAACTGGAAGGAACTTGAAAGGTCATCTAGTCCAATCCCCTGCACTCAAGGCAGGACTAAGTATTATCTAGACCAGTGCTTCTCAAAGTCAGGGCCAGCCCTGCTGGTTCGGGCCAGTTTGTTTACCTGCCACATCTGCAGGTTTAAGGATCTTAAACTCACTGTCTACTCTGCCACCATTGTGGACATCAGAGCCATCTTTTCACAAAATATATGGAACTACTGCAAGGCATTATGCATGATAACTACTTGACTTTGGAACCTATTCCCCTGGCAAGATCTGAAACAGCCCAGATTTTTGTCCTCAGAAAATGTTCCAAAATTCATCTATTTACCTATACTTTTACTGAGAGGGGAACAATATGGCTAGTATCTGAGGTGAGATCTTGATTTGATTTTGACTCTATCTCTCATCGGTTATTTTATGGGTTTGGGTTCAGAGGTAGTTGCTATTACATTGTATTTTTTAAAATGTGACTGTATTTTTAATGTATGTCAAAGACATCTAGAATTTATGTTAAGAGTTTTTAACATGTATTACAAATTGCATTAAAAATAAGTTTTATGTCCGTGAAAAACATATAGGATGAAATCTTGTCACCATAGAGGTCAATCAAAATTTTGTGACTGACTTCAATAAGTCTAAGATTTCACCTATATTCTGTTGCAAAGGCTACTGATGGATTTGGTCAGATGGCAGTTAAGGGTCAGTTGGCCAGTATGGTCTGTTCACTCGTAGCTTTTTCAGCAGAAATCCATGATTAACAATTTCTCGTAATAGAGTGGCCAACTGGGAATCACTTGAAACACTTTCTTGAAAACTGATAGCTTGAGTTCTCACAGTTTCTTTCTACCTTTCTGTCAATGTTTCTCCAATTTTTTTTTCTTTCTTTTTAATCTGTTAGCTCTACAGCTCAAACAGGGTATGAAGCAAACCACCTGAATGCTAACTCCCAGTTCTTCTCTGCTATGTAATGATTACTTTGCTTGCTAAACCCCACGCAGATGCCTCCAGACTACATGTTAAGCAATTATTACTCTGTGAATCACATTCCTTTGCTAGTCACTTAGCACTTTCTAAGAGGATTTTGCTACCGTATTTTATTTCATTTCATTCTGTTTCCTACTTCCCATGTCTAAAGGTAGTTATGTTCTCCTCATTTCCTTAAAAAAGCAGTTAACTCTTTTGTAAAATCCAACCCTGAATGCTAGTGTTTTCTTTGAGTGCTACTGTTTTCCTATCACCATTTCTGACTGTCCTCACTTATTTTATTTTTCATGCTCTCTTGTTTTCATCACCAAATTTCCATTCTTTCAACGAATAAAGTGCCTTGTATTTACAAAAAGTTCTCATTGAACACAACTTGGGCATGCTAGCAATTTGTTTCTATAGAATCATAGATTAATCGTAGAAGATTAGAGTTGGAAGGGACCTCAGGAGGTCATCTAGTCCAATTCCCTGCTCAAAGTCTAGTCCTTCCTCCATTACAGTTAACAAAGTGGGGACAAGGAGATTAAATTGATTTTATCCTTCTGATACCACTAGTAAAGATTGTTTCAGTTAGATTAATAATTTGAATACTGAATTTAGACCCAATCCCATAGTCATAACTCAGAAAAAAGAAAGTCATTGTCTATTTATCTCAATAAGGACTTGAAGGTTAAGCCCTTCAAATATTTCACTTACATAATACCCACTAGAGGCAGGTAATTTCTTATACTTAAAGTTAATGGCCATTTTAATACCTACACATATTAGTCCAGGGGGTTCATGCTGGACTGATAATAGTTTGTTATGGGAATCTGCAATGTATGAGCTATTTGAATTCTCTGACATTGTTTAACCTTTGAAATAATAACATACACTAGAGGGGCTAAAAAAATTTCCATCAATGTTTATTTCAAAAAGAAAAGAGGGGAAAAATGTTCATACAAATATCTTTTTCTTTTCAGTTAACTCTAGTATAAATTGGGTAAGATCCCCAGGTGGAGTTCCATTGGCTGCAGTGGGGCAGATTTTCAGCTTCACCAGGTTACATCATTTGCCTTTTTAAAAATGGAGGTAGTTTTCCATTCAATCTAATGCTGATTTGAGCAGACCACAGTTGATCCAAAGCCCCTATCATCTATGTCAAAAGCAGAGATACTGTCTGTGGGTATGGAAATCCCTCTGCCCATTTAATAAAGATTGATGCATTTCTGGAAAGTTACACGACACAGCCATAAAAATTTGCATTTGACGGTTCACTCACTTGAAACATACCAAAAACTAGACTGTTTCTACCATATTTATCGGTGAAGGTAAATTACTTTAAACTTTATTCAACAATCAAATGGTTATTGATTGATATTGAAGATCCTGTAACCCTGAAGATTGAATTAAGAAATCTTGCTGAACACAACTGCAATTTTTCTAATGGCAGCATTGTTTTCAGAAAGTATTTTTGACACCATTCCATATCACAGATTAATTACAGTGCCTAAAATCAAAAAATAACAGATTAAGTAGAATGCTGGCTCTGAAAATTACAGACAAAGAATAGGACAATTTATAATAACATAGCAGCATTAGAAGTGGTTGCTATGTAAATGTATATTTCTAGGGAGAACAAAATGGAAAAACAAAATGGAAAAACAGCACGGTGTGCCAAGAGATTAACTGAATTTGGAAATGGCTTACATAATCAAGAGATGAATGAGAAGAAGCAGGTGTGTACTTTTGGGTAGGAAAAAGTAGGGGAGATGCAGCATATAGTTCAGACATTGCTTTTGTAGATATGTTTCTTTTACAACTTTTGCTGCTTTCTGCTACTGAAGACCTCATTTAAAAAGAGGGATTTTTGCAACAAGAAACATATTAAGTCCACAGCTTTAAAATGGTTAAATTAACAAATGTCTCCTCTAGAGATACAAGTATGATGTCCGAGAAAGTTCTTCCTCTTCTTGACCAAGATTTGGAACAACCAAAAGAGAAAACTACTTCTAAATAATCTATCCCAGATCTTCCACTGAACCCACTGCAGGCAGAGAAAGTCCTTTAGGAGTTTAATTAGAACTGTAAGTATTCCTGCTGTATAGCATTCAATAAAGTTGGATGTTGTATAGCATGCAATAAAGACTCAGTATTGAGTCCCAGTGCTTTGATTTTGGAAGCTCTTAGTAACCTGGGACACAAAGGAATTTGGTCTGGAGGTTTATCAAGGAACCCTGGGAATTGCAGCATCACCTGTATGGAAGAGCATGTAAGCCAGGACACCAGAAAGTATGGTTCCTAAACTCCAAGGGTATGTAGAAGGGATTAAAATGGCCACAGCAGAGAGGAGGATAAGCAGCATTATGTTGGTAATAATGGTGAAGGATCTCAGTGAAGATAGGAGTGTGTGCTCATGTGCGAGTGCTGGAGAGACAGTAGAGTCTTTGTTCTGAACAATGATTCAGATGAACTGTGTAAAACTCTACCAAACCTTTGAAAAGTGTCCAGTGTCCACCCTGCCACTGGTAGAGTTCCCAAGTTTGTTCTTTTGCCTGACCAATATTGAGCTTATAATGGACAACTAGTTACAACCTAAACTAAGACAAGGTTAAGTATCAGGGGGTAGCCATGTTAGTCTGTATCCACAAAAACAACAAGGAGTCCGGTGGCACCTTAAAGACTAACAGATTTATTTGGGCATAAGCTTTTGTGGGTAAAAACATCTGAAGAAGTGAGGTTTTTTACCCACGAAAGCTTATGCCCAAATAAATCTGTTAGTCTTTAAGGCACCACCGGACTCCTTGTTGTTTTTATGGAAAGATTAGTGTGCAAGCAGTGCAAAGACATTGGATCGTACAGGAAAAACTGTCCCTAATAATGACAGGTTTCAGAGTAGCAGTTGTGTTAGTCTGTATCTGTAAAAAGAACAGGAGTACTTGTGGCACCTTAGAGACTAACAAATTTATTTGAGAATAAGCTTTTGTGGGCTACATACATCCGTTGAAGTGGGCTGTAGCCCACAAAAGCTTATGCTTAAATAAATTTGTTAGTCTCTAAGGTACCACAAGTACTCTTGTCCCTAATAGCAGTTTCACTATTTTCTGTACGATTATACATGCTCTTGCTGGCCTCACAGAGAGTTAATTCCTGATCATGCCCCTGTTCTCTTAAAAAAAGTTAGAGCATAGTTGCCTATGCTGAAGGGTTCCTGGTGGCTGATTCACCCTCCATTATTCACATGCTAGCATATTGTAGAGTAAATCACAAGCCAACTTAGTCTTGCATATGAACAGTATTGAAGTAGTTTCATGAAAGTAATGACATGAAATATCAACGTTGTAACATGCCTTTCTTTGGTGGGTGAGTGTGTGGATATGAAAATGTTTCCTAACTTCTACTGCTGTGTGTGTGTGTGTGTGTGTGTGTGTGTGTGTGATTCTGGCCTCTGCATAATGGCTGTCTATTTCAATGTTGCCAGCCTCCTCTATAGACGTGTTAAGTTTTTCCCATCCCTTCTTCCCTTAGTAGTGCAAGAGATGACAAAACTGTAGGTGGACGATTTGACCTGGGTGATTAGCCAAAATTTAGGATCCTGTGGGTTGTTTCCACAACGAGAAGAAATTTGTGATAAAGACAGACATCTTCTTTTGTAAATTATTGTTTATTTATAAGCAACATACAAAAACCCTGTTCCCTTGAACACAGGAGGAATCAAACAACAGGAGGCAGTTTCTTTGGTCATAGTTTCAAGCCTTTTTTAGCCACCATTCAATCCTGTAGCTTTTTGATTAATTTGGCTGCAAATTGCACAAGTTACTAACCACAGGTTCTTTGCTCAGGTGGCTATGTCAAATTTATTATAGAGAGTGAGATTGATGAATCACACAAATGGAGACATAAAGACTTATTATATCAACAAGCAGTGATTGCAGTTGTAGAAAAATCAGTATGAGAATAAGTACAGTAAAATTGTTTTCTGCTTTATGCATTACTTACAACCCTATGGAGACCATCGGAAACAAAGGTAGAAAAACAGTAGTGGAGGAAGCCCCATAAGTAGGCATAACGATCTGGTTGCCACCATCATGTATTTCTGATTTCCCCACTAGGGATTGGTCTGACCATGTTTACAGCTTTCTTTCTTTACATCCCCCCACAAATCTGGGACCATATTTGATTTCAGTTTCAGCTCTTTGCTCATATTTCATTTCACGGGACCACAGAAAGGTTCTAGCTGCTAGCATAAGCTATTTGCTTCATGTATTTCTCAATGGTTTTGATTATGATTGTCGATTAATAGCAGTTAACTCACACGATTAACTTGAAAAAATTAACAGAGATTAAAAAAATTAATCATGATTAATCGCCCTATTAAACAATAGAATACCAATTGAAATGTATTAAATATTTTGAATGTTTTTCTACATTTTCAAATATATTGATTTCTATTACAACACAGAATACAATATACAGTGCTCACTTTATATTATTTTTATTACAAATATTTGTCCTGTAAAAATGATAAAAGAAATAGTATTTTTCAATTTACCTCATACAAGTACTGTAGTGCAATCTCTATTGTGAAAGTGTGACTTACAAATGTAGATTTTTTTTGTTACATAACTGCACTCAAAAACAAAACAATGTAAAACTTTAGAGCCTACAAGTCCACTCAGTCCTACTTCTTGTTCAGCCAATCACTAAGACAAACAAGTTTGTTTACATTTATGGCAGATACTGCTGCCTGCTTCTAATTTACGTCACCTGAAAGTGAGAACAGGCATTCACATGGCACTTTTGTAACTGGCGTTGCAAGGTATTTACATGCCAGATATGCTAAACAGAGGGACGAGGTGTGGAGCATGCTTTCAGAAGTCTTAAAAGAGCAACACTCCAATGCAGAAACTACAGAACCTGAACCACCAAAAAATAAAATCAACATTCTGTTGGTGGCATCTGACTCAGATGATGAAAATGAACATGCATCAGTCCATTCTGCTTTGGATCATTATCAAGCAGAACCTGTCATCAGGATGGATACATATCCTCTGGAATGGTGGTTGAAGCATGAAGGGACATATGAATGTTTAGTGCATCTGACACATGAATATCTTGTGATGCCGGTTACAGCAGTGCCATGAGAAAACCTGTTCTCACTTTCAGGTGACATTGTAAACAAGAAGTGGGTACCATTATCTCCTGCAAATGTAACCAAACTTGTTTCTCTGAGCGACTGGCTGAAGTAGGACTGAGTGGACTTATAGGCCCTAAAGTTTTACATTGTTTTATTTTTGAATTCAGTTATTTTTTGTGCCTAATTCAACATTTGTAAGTTCATCTTTCATGATAAAGAGATTGCATTACAGTACTTATATTAGGTGAATTGAAAATACTATTTCTTTTTGGGGTTTTTACAATGCAAATATTTGTAATAAAAATAAATATAAAGTGAGCACTGTACATTTTGTATTCTGTGTTATAATTGAAATTAATGTATTTGAAAATGTGGAAAACATCCAAAAATATTTAAATAAATGGCATTCTACTATTAACAGTGTGATTAATTGCTCGACAGCCCTAGTTTTGATATGTAAATATGGGTTTGTTCCATGGTTATACATGGATGCATATTATCACAGGATGCATATTGCTCAATTTTATAACCCCATCTCAAGCACCCATGCTAACTACTAGGCCCTATAGGCCTGAAGCTTATTGCAAAGCCTATTTCAAATCCTTTAATATTGTAAGTTTCCTTGCTTCCATTCAAGTTTTAGTTGTTTTGACTATCACTTTCTTAAGCGTTTTTGTGTTTTCTAAACATGTAGATTACAGTTTGAGCTTAGATATGGATCTTCCAAGATCAGGTCTGGGGTTAACAACCCAAAAGTACTCAACTTTTTCCCAGGATCATGCTAGCAGGATTTTTGTGGCTGTGGCGGTTCTTTGTTGCTGTCTTCTGTCCTCGGTGGTGTTTATCCTGCTTTTCTCTCTCTCTCTCACCCCCTCCCCACCTCTATTAATACATTACCAGCAAAACCCCTCTACCCACACAGTTCAAAAGCAGCTTCATATGTGCCTGTGTTTTGGTTGGAGCCCTTATTGTTTCATCTACCTGGTTCTGTAAAGAATTTTAATGGCTTCTTACAACTATCTTAAAATGAAGGACAGTGGTTACACCATCGCTGCTCCCCTTCTCCATCCCCACTGCCCGCTCCCAGTTTCAATGAATTTTAACCATCCTATAACACAAATTTCCATCACTGATGAAAAAGTACAGCAGCAACTAATCACATCTCACAACTTACATGTAACAAAATACTTTACATAAGAAGCAGGAGCTGTTAAGAAACTGGACATCAAGAAAATGACATGGTCTTTGTGATATTAAATACAAAAACTGAAAACTGTACTAAAAGAGCCAAACACAAAAATCGATCTATTAAATATGAATGACAAGGAATAAAATGAGTACAAGAAGAATCAGAAGACAATATTAAAGGAGGGAAAGCTGTGGTATCTTATCACTAATTTATACATAAGGGATTGTGTAGATTTATAGGCATAAAATGAAGATGGAATTGAGATTTTTATATTGGTACAACTTTGAAAACCAAAAGCATTACAGATTCTCCTTTTGATTTGCCACAACTGGAAGATTCTGAATCTTGGACAGCATTGATGGGGACTATTAAATGTCATTGCAAAGGAATGTCGAGAAAAACCAATTAAAGAAATAAATACTTTGTGGACACTGCAATGTAAAATATTTACCAAATAGAAACAAAGCAAACCTTTTCTTTCCCTGAATATCTTAAAAAAAACCCCACAAGTTAAGGAATTGGTTTAACAATAAGGCACAGTAATTGAAATCTTCCCTATGATTCAACATGGAACATTAGCCAACGATTGCTGCACACATGTATTCTTTAAAAAAATCTATATTATGTATATTATTTTCCTCTTCTTTGTGGCTCTAGCAGAGATAAAAAATAAAATAAAATCCCATTAGAAAAGAACAGCAGTGCATTGTGGATCTGAGTATAAAATAAAAAAGTGTGTACATAAAAGCAAACTTTATTGATGATTATCGCTGTAAACATGCCATCAGGTGCCCAAGTACAATCACATTTTTCAACAATCCTTTATCTAGAACAGAGTTCCCTATTCCTCCCCAACTTAATTATGGTCAAGACTGGAACTTACCATTTCACTCTGAGTAAGGTGAGGTACAAAACTGTGCCATCTTAGGAGCAGCCATGGGAAGAGTTTCAGAGTTCCTTCCCGGGTTCTCCCCTTGCTCTAAGAATAAGTATACATACCAGAGGCAGACTGCTTCCTCCTCCCCCCGCATGCTGGCTGGTACATTTGAGTGAGAAGAGTCAAGGCTCTGTGCTTTAATTGTCTGTCTCCACCCACCTGAGTGGATGGGGAAATAGCAGATCTGTTGAGCCCTTGGTACAAGCCATTGATTCAGACAGACTGTGCAGAAGAGTAAAAAGGCGCCCTATGCCTCTTTATTTCTCTATACAGCCATGTTAGAGAGGCCACAATCTTGTCCTGCGAAAGTAACTAACTATTTGACAAGCAATGTAGGAATGAAGTTTCAACGTTTGCTTTAAATAAGTATATGAAAGTCTGTATCTGTGCCACAGGCTTGACTGGAAAATTTTCCTTCTGCAGGGCAACTGTAAGTTATATGTCTGCAAGCACAAGTATAAAACTGTACTTAACCATAGTCTGACAATTAAGAAATGAAACATACAATCATGATGCCTGAAAAGCCAACAAATATGGTCTTCTAGCCAGTTCAAAAAATGTACAGCTTGATTTTCAGCACCTTCATCTCTCCCTGACTCCATCTGGGGCTTTCGGTGCTTAGTCCTCCTGAAATTCAGGTCCCTTTTTGTTTATAGTGCCAAATAAATCAAGCATTATTGAAATGAAAGTGGATCAAAATTAACCTAAAACAAAACACTGCTAAGAGCCTAACAAGCCTCAGCGCAATGAGAGCTGCTCAGATTAGCTCAAACAAATTGAAAGGTGTAAACAGACACTGCAGCACAATAATTCAATATTTCATCCTCAAATGATAAACTGGAAGAGGGGGTGGTGTCTGAAAACATTTTCACTGGGTGAAATTCACCCCCTGCAGGTGGCCTTTGACCATTTAATCCCCACTTAATAGTGGTGTGAATTTTACACAAAAGGAAGAAAAGCATATTTTAGTCTGAGGTAGGAGCCATTTGTATGATAAGAGAAACATTCATAATAAAAAAGCTGGATGTTTCAGAATTCTGAATGAGCTAAAATTGTCCCAAATAGATCTAAAATACAATGGTAACCACAGTGAAAACAAAGATACCAAGCATACCTTATAAAATGTATGGCAAAAAAAATGTATTTATTCTTTTTTGCTGAACTAAATAAACTAGCTATGCAGAGATCCTACATTCACAATGAAAATGTCTCACCTAATTCCTCAGCTTTTACAGCATTCCATACCAAGTAGCTGAAAAACATCTAGTGAATCCAAAGTGGATGTGAAATCTTCCGCATACATAACGCCACTACAAAATCAGCATGAATATTAAAATAATTTTTGATTAACAGACTAGAAAACAGCTAAACAATTATAATAGTCGCTGAAACAAATTGAGTGACAAAATCCCTACAGTTCTTTGGTTTACAATAAAGAATTGTCAGAGATGTGGATAAAGAATAAATGAATGTATCAACATTAAAATGATAAATAATCTGTCATATTTTCTAGTAGTGGGAGAGAGACCAAAATAAAAAATATAAGCAAGTTTCTCTCCCCTCCTCCGACTGCTCTATAGGAATAATTCAGTGGGCTGGATGCTATAGAGATACAGCATTCTGTCCATAAGAAACAGAATAATAGATTCACATTGCTAATTAAAACAGCCCTTCCTAACTAGAGATTTGGTATTAATTAATGTACATTTGATTTAGTGGAGGAGTCCCTGGACTCAGAAAATCCAGTCTTGGTACATCAACACTTTATGCAGCAAGTGGAAATTGTACTAAGTGATTCCGTATCCCACTGCACACTTGAAATTGTTTTGAAAGGTAATGAGGACTGCTAGACATATGACAGGGGCAGATAGTTTATATTCTGAAATCCACAATGTGATTGACGCACAACACTCAAGAAGTGACACATTCCTCTGATAGCTTTTCGCTGGTGGTACTGTGCAATGCAGAAATAACTTTCAAGATCTTGGCAAAATAAAAATTTTGTCAAGATAACAAAATTAGGTCCAATAGACTGATCAACCAGTTCCTAGTCTTTCAGTCAGACCACTAGTTCCTGATTCCAATTAATCCAAACGAAGTTGAATCCGTACACTGACCTATCTGCCCAGCCATTGGTGGTAGTAATAATGCCTTCAGCATCCCCACTACAAAAATTGTTTCAGCTCTACTGTACCCAGCAGATCTCAGGAACATAGACCAGAATATACTGGTCTGCCACTGTTTCCGTTCAGGAGCCCTGAACAGGCTCAAGCAGCATGAGATCTCAGCCCTGCAGAAGCTGTTTCAGATTGTGACAATGCTAGTTCCCAAGTTCCATCATTTTAGTGTCTAAGTCACTTTTGAAAATGGGACTCAGGCACCTAAATCACTTTTGAAAATGTTATTATGAAGGAGCAGAGAGACTGCAGCTGGGCACAGCAGGGGTTAAAGAATACCTGTGGGTTCAGTTAGCCTGTCCCATTATATCTGCAGCCAATGCCAGGGGAGAGAAAAGAAGGGAGCCTGGCTCAGTCAAGGGCTGACTGGCGAAGAAGCAGGAGCTCTCTGTATGCCTGCTTGAAGGTACAGACCAGCAAGCTGTCTGCCATCGCAGCCACTGGAGGCAGGTAAATCTTTCCTCACCAAGTGGAACCTACAGATAAGCCCCAACTGTGGGGCAAGTGGATTAGCGGGGCCATGCCTCAAACTAAAAGAACTTTCACAGGGAGCAGGCCAAGAAAACAGGCCATGAACCCTCCACATGGTTGGGAAAAAGATCCATCTCCCCTGTTTAGGGGTTCAGCAACACAGGACCTTGGCCAGGATCTGAGGGTGAAGGAGGGGTCAAGTCCCCTACAGCCTCTCTAACCAGCAATCTAGCCACTAGGCTCCCCGGCCACAGAGACCCCTATCACAGTTACCCATTATCTACCACTCTGTTTTAGCAATCCAAAGGCTGCAAGGTTTTAGCTTGGAAGCTCTTATGGCAGGGACTGTCATTTATTATATGTTTTTACATTGCCCCCATGCAGCGGGACCCAACCTGAATTTGCCCTTTCAGCACTACCGTTATATAAGTGTCCAATACTAATTAAGGGTGGGATTTTCAAAAGCTGTGACTATTGACCTATTTCTGCTCCCATGGAAGCAATGGGAATTCCACCACTGGCTTCAATGAGCAGTTAGGCCAGTGCTGAGTACTGTTGAAAATTCCACTAACCCCCCACCTAAAGTGGATGTTTCATAGCAACAACTGCCCAATATCATAGTTCTTTAATGTACTGATTTATTTCTAGTTCTGATTTATAAAAAAAGTGCCTGTTGCAGCTTCTAAATGTGTGCACAGACCAAATTATAAAATTACTTACATATGCAATTAGCTCAATGTCAATTAACAGTAGTAAAGACTACTCCAGGCTACTGGGGGAAAATATAAATCTAGGACCTCTCTCTCTCTCTCTCTCTCTCAAATCAGCCTGAAGAACTGTTCTGAGAAAACAGATAAGCCTCACAACACATCCTCATGGACAAAAACTTGGGCTCTGCTGGACAGAGTAAGGAAGCAAATTCTAGAGTCAAGGGCCACGCCCAGAACAAACATACCTAGAGACTGACAGCTTAAATGTCCCAGTTGAATTGAACTGCTCAGTTACAGTATGACCTGTAAAACTTAGGGGACCCAAACCATAAAAGGCCATTCTATAACTCAAAACTAATTATTTCAATTGAATCTGGAAACTAACTGGAAGCCAGTGCAGTCTATGGATCATAGGGATAATATGTTACAATTCTAAAATATTGCTAGGTTTTCAGGGAGCAAAGTTTCTGAGTAGTTACTACAGGAGCTAAAGTTTCTGAGTAGTTTTCAGATGCAGGCCCACACAGACGGTGTAGTAATCAAAGCTTGTAAATAATTTGAAATGAATAATTTGTTCAGTGTACTGAATCTCTTTATCTGTTTGCAAATTGTCAAAGATTTTCAGGAATTTTTAAATCATAATCATTTGCTGACTAATTTCCATGACTAATTCATGGTGCTTAGATTTGGGAGTCATTCTTTGCAAGTATTCAATATTCTAAATGTGAACACTGTTTAGTTCTGACAGCTATGGAGGTCATATGGTATACTTCTGTTCTCCGATAGGATTAGTAATGCTTAGCATCAGATTTCTAGCATGACTCTATGTATTTATAAAGTCAAATTTGTTTTCTATATACTTTCTCTAATGTTCATGTGATGTTGTCTGATTAAAATATAATCATGCAAATCATTATTGCTACCACTACTATATCTTTGCACCAAATCTTATGCAAAATATAACTCATGGCCAGAAAGGGTTAAGCAGCTTGCAGTGTCAATGACCCAGAGCCCACCTATAAAGTCATTTTAGAAAAGTATGCAAAGAGGAATTAGGGCCATTCATGGAAGATAGGCTAGGACTTTGAAATACAAATCTATATTGTTAGAAGTGATACTAATTGTGTGTATCTTAGAAGTTAGCCAAACAAACAGACAGTTACTGTCTGTCACTATAGCTAATGATTCAGAGATCAAAAGGGAATATTAACATTTTGATAAATCTTGGGTGAAATGTCATTGTCTATATGTGTCTTTAAAGTTTGTGATAAACTGTCTAATGGATAAATTGCCCTATGTTAATTTGTGTAACTAATTACTGGTCAGGAAACAGAAGGTTACATCAAAAGCCTATTGTTTACTCAGGACTGTATGGTCAAGTGAAGGCTAGAAAACTGTATAAAAGACCATTGGGTCCAGACCCTTTTTATCTCAGATCTGCTTATGCTTCACCTGGGGAAGTTTGAGTCACCAGATTGAGATTCCAGTTATGCTGGCACTCCCAGAAGGTGGTATTGGACTGTAACCTGTGGAGTAAATTCTAAAAGAACTCTTTGCAACTACAAAGCTCACCATCTCTGCTATGTATCTGAACCTCAAGAACTGAACTCATGTCTGTATGTATATTGATCTTTTAACCATACTGTCTCTTCTAAAAAAATAAATTTTAGTTTAGTTAATAAGAATTGGCTGAAAGCATGTATTTGGGTAAGATCTGGAATATTCATTAAACTGGGAGGTAATGTGTCTGATCCTTTGGGATTGGTAGAACCTTTTATTTTATATGATGAAATAAGATTTTCAGAAATCTTCATCATATTTGACTTGTGTAACTGGATGGAGTCCTGAGTCTGGGTTGCTTCAAGGGAACTGTGTTGCTGGCTTCTGGGCAACCAGTGAGGTAATAAAGAAGCTGTTTTATGCTGGCTTAGTAAATCTAAGTATTGAAAATATCCACCAGCTTTGGGGATTATCTGCCCTATTCTTTGCAGTTCACCCTAATTGCGTGACCTCAGCTAGCACCCACTGGGACCCCAGTCACAGTTCATTTACAGTTTGCTTGTAAAATTCATGTGTAAGAATATTCAGAAAAAGTCAACATACAGTGGGCATATAACAGGTGAAGCCAATTACTTTTAAAATGCGAATGAATATTTGTGAAGCTCTTTTGCTGGATTTGTCTGGATCTATAAGTAGTAATAGTACACTTTAGAGGTAATAAATGTATAAATAATTATGGAAAGGTCTACATCCAAAAGGAAAGATGGCAAGTACATTTTAAAAAGGCAGCCTTAGTCACCATTAACATCTGGTTTTCCAGAAGTAGCCATGAATCCAGAAGAGTTTCTATATTCCGAATCTTATTATTGAATTACGCTTATTTTTCCTATTCTTGATACATCAGCAGTAGTGCTGACTTTACCTGACCTACTATATTGCTAGTGTATGTAAAGCAATCTTGTTTCAGGCCCCTAAAGGTAGAAAAACAGTCATCTTTCATTAATAAAATTGCTGGGGACAATAGACACTAACACTGAGCAAACAGCTTGTCAGTGGAATACAAACCTAGTCATTATAGCTGGACTATTTCATTGGCCAATAGATCACTCAGCTCTAACTAACCAGAGTACTCAGTGTAAAATAACAAATTAGCAATAAATAAAGCAAGTGGCACATTATCAGTGGCAGAACAGTAGACCTGTTTACCTCCTGTGAGTGAAAGATTTTACAGCAAGCAGCAGACCTATTTCATTCTCTCATATGGGACTGCAGATATAGCTGTAAACTGTCCTTCTCCAAAGGAGTATCAACAGGGGAGCAAGCATTCCTGTTCCAGTTCCAGATATGCACACACATTTTCAAAAGTAACAAGTGATTTTGGGTGTCTCCCCTTTAGGGTTCCCAACCTGAGAAAGTTAGAAAAGCTTGAATTTCAAAGGGTCGGTGCTCAAATTTAAATATCAAGACACCTAAATCGGTAGTCACTTTTGAAAATGTAGGCCTAAGGTAAATGTAGGTACATCAAATAGCAGTCCTACTTCACTTTCTCATTAAATAGTCCTTCAGGAAATAGTCACTATTCACCAAAGAAAAAAGAGAGAGAGACACTGTTAATCACTCACCTGAAAACTCTTCAATTCTGGTAGGTAATTTGCAGTTAGTTAAAACAAATGGGTGGAGATAACGTGCCATGTGTGTTTCATGGGTGCTACTGACAACACTACCTGGGATTGCACCTATGTCCTAATTTTGAACTCAGACTTCGTTATTTTATATCAGGTTTACTTTGACTACTATCAGCCGAGTTAATAGTTCAAAAATTATTTGCAAATGCTGGTATTCACAAGTGAATTTCCACAAAAAGGCAAGCACTTCAACCTTATAACTACAAATGCTTGTGAAACGGACATTTTAATTTTGATATTCACCAAGATCTTGCATAATTGCAAAATCTTGACTTGCATAATTAACCAGCAACAATGGAAAATTATGAACTGAAATTCATGTTTCAGTTAAGCGCATAAATCATTCAAGCAGCAGACAGAAGCAATATCATGTGACTTGTGCAACTAATGCAGCATAATTTCAGATGACATATTTCAGATATTTGGAGTTAGCAAATAATATGTAGCTAAGGAATTATTTACCCAATAAACTTGTAAAGTTCATTGAATATTAAATGAATTCAAGCATTTTGGACTCTGTTTCTGGATACGTTGAGAAAAGAAAAAGAGGAAAGATTTAGTGAATGAATTATGTATTGTGAATTATTTTCCCAGCTAAAATTACTAGGGTAGAGCCAGCTGTTACAATGTTTTCCCTATGTACTGTATGATACTCTGGCATTCTCCTTATACCTTTCACAAACAATTTTGGAAAATGTATTTTTTTTGAATGTAACAAATTTTCTAACAAAGAGGCAGTAGAAATGTTATCCACCATGTGGTATTTTTATTCCTCTCATCTGAGAAGCTGAGAAATCACCAAGGTGGATATTACTGCAAACTGGGAAATATTCCCACTGGTGTATTAGCTTTATTTATTTCTAGTCTTTCCATAGTATAATCTCTCAAGTATCAAACAGGCTACAGATTCTAAAGCCTGTACTCTCCTCTGTTTTGTTTACTATCACTGTGGTATTGTGAAAGCTAAAGAAAGTCTCTAGTCTCCTTGTTCCCTCTGTGGATCTTCCCTATCACTTGAAAGACTTAAATGCCTATCTGAGAAGGATGTGACAGAATGTGAATATCAATGTGAATGTTAATGTTTCAGAGCTGCTACAGCTGGGTCATTGAGAGAGGTAAGTATTCAGAATTTGAATCAGTGTAGGAGATCAAGATTTTCAGAGATTTGGGTGGAAAACCTGACAAGCATGTTTTTCTACTTGCAAAGAAAGAATTAATTTCTGTGGAAACTTTGAACTCCTGAGATAACAAAGAAAGTGAACTATTATGTGAGGAAAGGGAAATATAGGATTCCCAGGACTGTTAAAGTAAAAATAGATGAGTTCTGGGGGTGAAAATTGTGGAAGTAATTGAAAATAAAAAGACTAAAGTCAAAGTGGAAGCTTTCCTTCACTCCGCTAGGAGATCAAAGTCTTCTCCAGGTTTCCTGCTACTGATATAGCTACTGCCTTGAGTAACCAGTAAGTTCGGTAAATGATCTTATTTTCCTCTACCTTTATTATGTAATTAAAAACAGTCAGATATTTAGTCAAAAAAATAAAGAAATATAAAATAAAGAATCTTCCCAAAAGAGCACCTCTAGCTACTATTAGGAAGGAACAATCAGTTTCACACATACAGAATGGGAAGATACTGTCTAGGAAGGAGTATGGCAGAAAGAGATCTAGGGGTCATAGTAGACCACAAGCTTAATATGAGTCAACAGTGTGATACTGTTGCAAAAAAAGCAAATGTGATTCTGGGATGCATTAACAGGTGTGTTGTAAACAAGACATGAGAAGTCATTCTTCCGCTTTACTCTGCGCTGGTTAGGCCTCAACTGGAGTATTGTGTCCAGTTCTGGGCACCGCATTTCAAGAAAGATGTGGAGAAATTGGAGAGGGTCCAGAGAAGAGCAACAAGAATGATTAAAGGTCTTGAGAACATGACCTATGAAGGAAGGCTGAAGGAATTGCGTTTGTTTAGTTTGGAAAAGAGAAGACTGAGAGGGGACCTGATAGCAGTTTTCAGGTATCTAAAAGGGTGTCATCAGGAGGAGGGAGAAAACTTGTTCACCTTAGCCTCCAATGATAGAACAAGAAGCAATGGGCTTAAACTGCAGCAAGGGAGATTTAGGTTGGACATTAGGAAAAAGTTCCTAACTGTCAGGGTAGTTAAACACTGGAATAGATTGCCTAGAGAAGTTGTGGAATCTCCATCTCTGGAGATATTTAAGAGTAGGTTAGATAAATGTCTATTAGGGATGGTCTAGACAGTATTTGGTCCTGCCATGAGGGTAGAGGACTGGACTCGATGACCTCTCGAGGTCCCTTCCAGTCCTAGAGTCTATGAGTCTATGAGTCTATTACAGTAATAGCTTCTCATTAAATCATTGGCTTGTATTTAGATTTTTTTTTATAAGCATTGTTGGTTATAGCCAAATAGCAACTTTTTACTACTACAACTTCAGACATGCCGAGGTCCTCAGAAACAGTAGCTTTTCCTATTCTCTTAGCAGCATGACTATTCTCCCACTATTCCAAACATGCATTACACTTATAGATTACGAAGCCCAGGACACATACTTATGCCTCTAAAAAAGAAAATCTTCACCAAGGCTTGGCAAAATAGAGAAAATGGTTTTGAGCTGTTGGGAATTTGAAAAGAGACAAGAGTGGAACCCTGCTCTCTCACATGGAGCCCTGAGACTGTCTTCTGGTAAGCACCTCCTGTGGTTCATTTCAGTATCCTACCCACTACCTTTACAGACTCGTGCAATCCCATATTTAGTCTAACACATGATTCTCAGTTCCCTTGGCTAAAAGGGTAGGGTAGGGAAGACAGAAGAAATCTTTGCTCTCAGAGATCCCTCTAGACTCTGACTCTGAAAGGCTTCACTACCCCTTTGTACTTCCCTCCTGTCTTTTCTTCTTTCTGCCTACTTAGCCTCTTGAAGCTCATCAGCCTATCCCAATCCATAATTAGGCACAGCTCTTCTTAATAAGGTCTAATCTAGAGCAATTAATTAGAGTTGCAGTGACCAGTGTGCTAGATCAGCTACTGTTGTCCAGAACTCTGTCACACTCTATCATTCAAAAGCAACAGGGAATCTTACAAGGACGATGTGATGTTGCACTCTATATGATTTTATGAGTTTAAATACACCTCTACCCCGATATAATGTGACCCGATAAAATACAAATTCGGATATAACGCGGTAAAGTTGTGGGGAGCCCAGGGCCCTTTAAAGCGCCGTCTGAGCCCCACTGTCAGAGCTCTGGCAGTGATTTAAAGGGCCTGGGGCTCCATACAGTGGCTGAAGCACCGGGCCCTTTAAATCTCCAGCAGCCAGGCTCAGGCAGTGATTTAAAGGGCCAGAGGCTCCGGCCGCTGCATGGAGCCCTGGGCCCTTTAAATCCCCATCCGAGCCCCACTGCCAGAGCTCCGGCAGTGATTTAAAGGGCCCAGGGCTCCCCACAGAGGCTGGAGCATTGGGCCCTTATAATCACCTCTGGGGAAGCTGGTCCAGTCCAGCATGGTGTACTGACTCATACCCAATATAATGTGGCCTCACCTATAAAGCGGTGAGATTTTTTGGCTCCCAAGGGCCGCGTTATATTGGGGTAGAGGTGTGTGATGTAACTGGAATATGCTTCATGCAAAAGGTTTCTTGAAAGGTATTATTACAAAGCTTTTAATCTAGTGAGTGTGTTCATCCTATTTGTACAAATGTACCACTCTTGTATCTGAAACTAGAAATATGAAATATAACTCTGAGGGCCTATTGTAATTATGCAACGTGTGGGCCATTAATGGTGATTTGGAATCTTGATGACTCCCATTAACCAGGACAACTGTCTGCAGATGGCTCTGTTTTATCTGTAAGTCTTCCCTTATACATGTGCACTGGCAAGTGGGTAATGAAGTCTTACAGTGACATGGGATCATGTCACCTGAACTGGAATCCATCTTTAATCTGGTGCTTTTACATTGAGAAGTGGGTGGGGGACAGCCCCGAAGGAACAAAGGATTCCCACCTTATGCAAAAGATATATAATGAGTGGAACAGAGAAAAGTGGGGGAGCCATGATAAGGAATCCCCTAGCTACCACCTGAGCTGGAACAAGGGCTGAAACAGGGGAAAGGACTGTGCCCAGGCTAGGAAGGCATCTAGTCTGTGAAAGAAACTTATTGAAACATCTCTGAGGGTGAGATTTTATTTGTACTCAGTTGTATTACTGTATTAGAGTTAGATTTGCATGTTTTATTTTATTTCACTTGGTAATTCACTTTGTTCAGTCTGCTATTACTTGGAACCACTTAAATCCTTCTTTCTATATGTAATAAAATCACTTTTTACTTACTAATGAACTCAGAGTATGTATTAATACCGGGGGGGGGGGGGGGGCAAACAGCTGCGCATACCTCTCTATCAGTGTTATAGAGGGTGAACAATTTATGAGTTTACTCTGTATAAGCTTTATACAGGGTAAAATGGATTTATTTGGGGTTTAGACTCCATTGGGAGTTGAGCATCTGAGTGTTAAAGACAGGAACACTTCTGTAACTTGCTTTCAGTTAAGTCTTCAGCTTTGGAGCACATGGTTCAGACCCTGGGTCTGTCCTGGAGCAGACTGGTGTGTCTGGCTCAACAAGACAAGGTGCTGGATTCCCAGGCTGGCAGGGAGAGCATGGGCAGAAGTAGTCTTGACCCATCAGTTGGCAGTTCCTAAAGGGGTTTCTGTGATCCACCTCGTCACAGAGGGTTTAGATCCCTTAAGCAATGCTAACATCACCACATAAGGCTTAGGATGGGCCCTTCAAGGTGGGAGCAAAGTTAGTGAATCTGAACAAGAGGGCAGTAGGTCCCAGTGGTCATAGAGCATCTTGAGGCTGGCTTTATGCTTTCCTCTCCCAAGTGCAATTCTTTAGCAGGGCAGCACAGAAGAAAAGCTCCCTGGTGCATATAAACACAGACAGTTACTTTTCTAGTTTGTACCATTGTGAAAGAACTATAAAACTAGAGCCAAGGAAACAAAAGGAACAGATTGCATGAGCAGAGTTTTATGAGACTATTGTAAAAGGGTCTCCTGGACGTGGATCTTATTGAAATAAAGAAGGAGAAGTTAGAACACCATGAAGTCAGCAATTAAATTAGCAATAAAGTGTCTGGTACACTTTTTACAAAAGTAGCAAAATTCTGCAAGTTAGCAGGAGACTGTTACAATTTGACACAATCTGTAAGCAAGTATTAGATTAGACAGGCTGGGAGATCTAGATTTATTTTGGACAGACTTATGATCATGGAAGCTATCCATCATTGTTAGTACATAACAGTACACAATGTAGCCTGAGAGGCTTTTACTGCATATACTGAAAGTAGATTGATGTGCTGATTTATAAATAATGTAGACTCTTTCCAGCTTGCAGTTACCTGTTTACTACAGGAATGGTAAACAATTGTCTACCCGACCTGCAGTTGATGGTTAAGCAAGTACGAAGACTTTATTTATACAAATCAGAGAAGAGGAAGTACTACAGAGTAAGTCCATCAGGAAGTGTAGTGATGCCACATTTCCTGTATATGATAGATGCAGTCCTTTGTTTCCCATGATGCACTTCCTGCTGGGGACAGAAACAAAGAAGACCCTGGACAGGCCAGTTGCAGACTGCAGCTACACAGAGCACTAGAGAATCGGTTACGACATTGCTGGACATGGATCCTACTCATAACAAAGGATTTACCTTGACACCGATCTGCTGATCAGAGAGATACTTCATGGTGCCGGTTACATAGGGGACACAGTGTGCTGGCATAACTAGTGAGAGGTAATATTGAAATGGCTGCTGCAGAACCCATTCAACTGCATATAACTCCCCCCACAGCCCTCGGATACAGTGGAAATGCTGATGGTGTCTGGAAATAGTTCAACCAGCAGTTTGAGATATGTATGAAAGCCACAGGGACAAATAAAGAGGAGGATGAGCAAAGGATTGGTCTGCTGTTAACAGTGTCAGGCATGGAGTGCTAGTAATAGTCAATGAATTACATGAAGATGATGCGTGGGTGGGGGGAGAGAGAGAGAGAGAGAAGAAAGTTTTGCAGTAATAATGAGTATTTGAGGATCATTATGTCCCAAGAAAAATATATTACTTTTGAGAGCCATGTATTCAGGATGAGAACAAAGAATGAAGGGAAAATCATAGAGGAGTTTGTCACAGACTTAAAACTAAAATATCAGTCCTGTGATTATGGAATGTTAAAAGACTCTATCATTAATGACCAGTTTGTCCTGGGATGTAACAATAAAAAGGTATGTGAATGTTTACTAAGGTGGATGGAACTGGCTCTAGAAAGGGCAATAGGTATATGCCAAGCACTGGAACAAACAAACATAAATAAAAAGCCTAGAAAAAACCACTGAGTACATCACTCTGAGCAATATAGCTAAATCAGCAAGAGAAAAGTTCACATAAATTAAATTGTCCAAGGACAGAAAAACAGAGAGCTGGAAACAATGTCAGTGATATGGCAACAGTATAAGTACAGGAAATGCTCTGCATTCAGGTAAATGTGTTGAAACTATAATAAGCCCATTATGTTAACGTGGTCAGAGAAAGAACAAAACTGAAGTATAAAGCGAAAAAATGAATTCCTCAGATGAAGAAGAGGTGTTCTAAAGCACAGTAATGGAGGAGGCTGAAAATTCAAAAGACTGGCTAATTAAAACGTGTACAAATGGCATTAATGTGATATACAATATAGACACTGGGGCACAAGTAAATGCAATAATAGAAACTGAAATAGATGAGTCAAAAATATCCATGAAAGACAATAATAGAGGAACAATTCCAATTCTGGGAGAGTGCACACATATTTAAAAACAAAGGGAAAATGATAAAACAAGTGTGTATGTTGGTACACAGAGGTGAGCAACCAGTGCTGGGCCTACATTGGGTGCTTGGTCTCATTAAGAGGATGTATGTCAGAGAAAGACAAAAAGGCAACACAGAACCAAATATGAAAGTATTAATAGCATCATCTGAAGATGTATTAATAGGAAATGGATACTTCCCAGAAACCTGCAAGATATAGTTAATAGAAGATGCAAAACCTGGTATATACTACATGAAAGTTTCACGAGCCTTAAGAAAGAGACTGGAAGAAGAGATGCAAAATATGACAGCAAATGGTATCATTTGGAGAATAGAAGAACCAACAAATTGGATTCACTCCTTGGTAACTGCAAAGAAAAAAAGTGGTGGAATACAGCGGTGTATATATAAGAAGAAGACACATACACTTCCCCACAAGAAATGAATTATTGTCTGAGAGTGCAGGAGCCAATTTTTTCAGTGAATTAGTTGCCTTAGTAGGATATTGACAGATCCCCGTGAACACCAAGAGCTCCAAGGTCTGCACTTTCGACACACCCCCTGGCAGATGCTGCTTCCTAAAACTGCCTTTCGGAATATGTTCAGCTCCAGCAGTGTTTCACTGTACAATGATCCAATCACTAAAGGGTGTGGCAGGTTTGAAAATGTAGATTGATGACATAATAAGTTGGGACAGCACTGCCATTGAACATCAGGAATGACTGAGGAAAGTACTGGAAACTGAGAGCTAATAACCTGAAACTAAATAAGGCCAAATATCAGTTTCAAATGGAAATAAAATACTTGGGAGAGAGACTGACCTCAAAGGGAATCTTGCCCAATGAATCAAAGATTCAGGGAAAACTGAACAGACCAAGACCTAAAGATAAAAAGGGAGTTCAAAGGCATGCTGAATTATGACAGCAAGTTCATTGCTAACTATACAGTTTGCATATTCACCTAAGACATCTTTCCCATGAGGTTACCGAATGGACATAGATTCCAGAGCATTCAGAGATTTAAAGCACATTCTGACATCAGCTTCAGTGCTACAATTTTGCAGCCTGTTGAAAGACATCAAACTCTGTACAGATGCCTTGAAAGGAGGGCTGGGAGAAGTACTATTACAGCATTATGGAGCTAATTGGTTGCCAGTCTCATATGCATCTAGGGTTATGACAGCCACAGAGATGATGTACAACTTGAAAAGGAGACACAAGATTTTCACAAGTAGGAATTGTGGAGTTGCCACACTTCCTTTAAACTCTAGAGGCACTCTTTTGTTTCCCTGTGACACTTCCTGCTGGGGACAGAAGCAAGGAAGCCCAGGATAGAGCAGACACAAGCTACAGCTATACAGAGTAGTAGGAAGTTTGTTACCTTATTCTGTCTGTTCATAATAAAAGGATTATCTTGACACTTGTTTGCTTGTCATAAAGATACCAAAGGGAGAACTCAAAGAATCCATGATTTAGAACTTATTAGTTTTGGGGTTTGGCAAAGCCTTGTAATGCCTTAATGGATCACAATTCATTTTTATACTGATCTGCTCTTGCTCTCTGAAGGTCAAGTAAGTAGGATGGAGGCAGTGGATTAGTGAGAACATGTAGCATCTGTCCTGATGGATATTGTTCACAAACAGAAACAAAAAAGCTTAGATTCCCTTGTGGTTTTACACTTTCCATGGGGATCGATCTTTCCATGAGCTAGGTACAACTGCAAACCCACCTTAACTTGCAGGAGCAGCTGATGGCTTCATTTATTAAATTTTCTAAATGTGATGCTCAGTATTTTCTTAGTAGATGCAGAAAAATTAAAAGCAGTACTGAAAAAACAGAGATTTGTAAATTAGCCCAATGCCAACAAAGGACTCTGTTTAGTTATTAGCTCTAAAATTATTCACATGCCTCTCCAGAGAAATCAGGGAAAACAGATGCCCAGCAGTATACCCAGATAGTCAATAAATCTAGACTCTGGCAAACCAAAAAGGAAAAGAAATTTTCAGAATTAATGATCTCTCACCAGTAATTCACAGGCAGCATCCCCTCTCATTTAAACCAGATAACTACTCGCTAAAGCACCTCCACTGATTGCAACTGTCATAGTACTACATCAGGAGAAGTGGTATCTAAAGGGGCAATTGCATCTCCAAGGCCCATGTGCAGAAGGTACTCATTTCCATGGCGGACAAGGTGCGGCACATGTTGGGGACTCTTAGATGGAGGTGGGGCCAAAATAAGGATACTGCTTGTCTCCTCACTTGCACTGAGGGGCTTCCTAAGAAAGGATAATTCAGCCTATGGCTGTTTATTTCTTCACAGTCCTCACTCCACATCAGGGATCCCCCTTTATGGAAAGGATAAGGCAAATGTGGCCAGGGAATAGAAGGTGGGGCCATCTGGGAGGGAAAAAAAAAAGCACATAGCCTGCAGCTGAACAAGGTCCTGTAGCTTATTCTAAAGGTCAAGTGGCAACTGACAGAAATGCATGGGGAATCTATCTCCTAAAGGTAATCTCACAGAGCTTTCTACCTCCTGCGTCCCCCCCTTTCCTCCCATTAGCTTTACCATGGCAGGAAACAATCCAGCTCAGCAAAAGTAAGACACAAATTATTTAGTATTTATAAGTTATAAAACAACACCTTAATGTCTTCTGGAAAAGGACTGATGTCTAAAGCTGATTATAAAGAACAAGCATAACATGCTTCTCAGAAGAAGTTCTGGCATTCACTTTCTGCACTAGCTATGGTTCTGAATGGGCTGAATTTTCGGTATCCATGTACAGCACACCACAGTCCCAAGGTAACAAGGCCATGGAAGGCTAATAAGAGTCATCAGAGGATAAAGACTGCAATCTTCTTGCCAAGCACAAATGATGAAAAGCATTCTTGGCAACTACTGCTACCTGGACATCCAGCAGCAGCTGGGATATTAACATATACTTTCCATTGCAAGCCTGTGTTACAAAGAGAATCTTTCAAAAACAGGCCTCAAATTTTGGCCTCTTGCAGTAATTGTTAACTGCCTCCTTTATCTGAGATTAGGGGACAGACAGTGGCCAAATTCTGATCAGTTTACTCAAGTACTCCCATACAAGTTCCTGGGAATACTGTTGGGGGTCAGTGTTTGCTAAGCAGTGAGCATCAGGAAGTGTGCCTTGGTTTCCCTGTCTCTCCTCTCTAGTTCTGGGACCATCAGAAAAAAATTGTGATGCTAATTTTTATCCATGGTTAAGCATATCAAATGTTTGCCATCCATCCTTAGTTAATTTGTACTGTAGCAAGAGGAAGTGTTAGCACTAAGATTAACTAATCAAAGACTTTCTAATGTTATAGTTGTTTGATTTTGTTAATTCTACAAGAACAAATAAAATCACATTTTACTATTCATTTTAAAAAAAAATTAGTTATATTTCAGATAGTGATTTTTCTAATAGTTGTCTCAAAATGCTTTATTCATTTATTGATGAGAAATGTCATCTTCTTGGAAAATTCTACCATGTTTTTCTGTTAAACACCTGTATTTTGAAGCATACATGTGACAAATAGAAAAGTATTTATGTGTGTGAAGAGGGTGTGAGTTTTCAATCCTAAACACGTTTCACCTGATCCTTTCCTTCATTCGTTTTCAGCTGAATCTAGAGGATGTAGTTATTCATGTTTAGAACATGTTTGATCGGGGACATCAACAGGCTTTATATACCTTTACATTTCACATTGTGCACAGCAAGAACAACAGTTATGAAGTGGTGAGCATAAACAAAACCTCTTGGAGTCCTTGAGATGCTACATCCTGCTGCTATTGTGGTGACAATAAAACTGGAATAACCTTCAGGACAGATTTCTCTGTTAAACTTCAAAACAAGTTAACTTCAGAGCCAGTTGAAATAGCTGCTTTTAAAAACTTTTCAATGATTGCAAGTGTATTCCAAGGTCACTATTCTTCATTCTGCATTGATTTTAGGACCATGCTTTGTGATACAGTTCTAATAAATCTATTCACATTATATGTTAACATTTGTCAGTGTGTGTATAGAAAAGCTGCACATAGTAGAATCGAACATTATTTCTAAAAGGCTGCTGACAATATGCACTGACAGACAGAGTTAACTTTCATATTTTCAAAAGAATGGTCTGTAGCTGTTAGGATCCAGAAATATTTTTAATATACAGGACATCAGCCACCTTTTTTTAAAATTGCCCATTGTAACTACAGCATCTGAGGCAATCAGGCACTAATCCGTTTGGGCTACTTAGAAACTGCCATATGGATCAGGCCAATGACGCATCAAGTCCAGTATCCTGTTTCTGACAGTTCCAGCTCTTCAGAGGAAAGTATAAGAAACTCTTAAGTAGGCAGTTATGGAATAATCTTCCCCTAGTGCAGAGTATGCTGCATAGGCAGAAAAACACTCTGCAGTGATCTTTGTAGCAGAGCATAAAGTAACATTGATGGGATATAAAGAGAAACTCATATAGTCCTAATTAGCCTAGGAAACTTTCTGTGACATAGGGCATTGAGGGTGAAGAAAGTGTTCCTTTGAAACCCATGGAAGGTGGAGTGTGTTGCCTCTTCTGACAATAGGAGAGAATAACAGAGACATAACAAACATTATTTTTGATGTATATTCACAGAGGGAAATTAGACTAATAACTTTTTTTATCTGCTACAAAGCTTGCTCTTGGCTTATTTCATTATGGGCAGCACAGGTAAAAGTTAAGATTGCCTGATACTTTCCATTCTAGGATCCTGTTTTAAGTTGCTTATAGCTTTGCAAACTTTAACCACTTGGGCTGAAATTTTCCATGCTGGGTGTGTGTGGTGGTGGTTGTTGTTGTTTTTAAGATTCAGTTAATAGTTCAGCCATTTACTAGAACATGTAGGAGAAACTATGTTGTTTTGCCCATGTTAAAAATCTTCATATAAGTGGTCGCGAAACAGTAGTACATCCATGCTTTGGAGCAAGGTCTTGAAATTAGGCAGGAGAGTCCCCCTGATGTCAGATATGTGCGAATATGGAAAAATTATAAGACTGAAACTCATACGTGGCACAGGCTAAGTAGAGGCTTGGTAGAATATGGCACCTAAGTTCTACAAAGATTCCATCTGTACTGACCATGCTCTAGCCCCTCACAGCTTCCTATGTGCAACCAGTAGGGTTGCCACTCTGAGTTACAAAAACCTGACAACCGAGCTGATCCTGAGCCCATAAAACTGGACAGCTGGCAGTGTGTACTGAGTACTCTCACAGATGTCCCGGGACAGCTGCCTCAAAAAAGGGCTGATCCTGAGGGAACCTGGACAGGTGGCAACCCTTACAACCAGGCTGCCCATGTACCACCCTCACAGAGTGACTGAGCATGCTCCATCTTGGGTCTGCAGGGGCTGACATCAACAGCGTAGAGACTATTTTCTTTATTTTCTTTATTTGTTAATCACTGTTGTTCTAAGAAAAACACAGAGCCCTGAACCCAGGCTCTGGCGGGAAACAAGCTTTCAGACTTACATTAATGAAGATACGATATATGTGTGTGGATATGTTTTCATGTATATGTAGGTTTTCCGCAAGTTTAATTAAGAAAAGAAAGCAACCTGCAAAAACTATTTGGGTATGAATTCCCTACCATAAATAGCTATAGATAATCAGTAATCTAATTACATGCAACCATCATTTCATTACTCCCTCAGATAAAAGAAGGTAAAAGTCATATGGATCTGGCAGATTTCTATTTCAGAGTGCAATTCAGTGCTATATTCTTTATACATTATTTAAGTTGTTCAGAGACTGTTTTCAATCTCTGAATGCATTCGCCTGAAAATTTTCCATTCTAGATTGATTTTGATTATTCGGCAGCTTGAATGAGACTCTCCATTTTGAATTATGTTTGTTGCGTATATAATGCAGTGTATGGTGCTTATGCTGGTAGGTGATTTTTTTGTGTGCTTTGGTCTAATGCAATAGGTATAAATGATCTAACCACTTCTCTGTCCAACGTAATGAGTTTCTTGTTCTCAGTCAGAATATACAATAAACTGGAGAAGGGAGAGAGATCCACATCATTTCCTTGTCTGCTTACTGAGTCAATTTTTAATCTTGAAATAGGGGAACATAATGAAAGTTTTGATTTGTCGCTACCTAATCATGAGTTGCTCATGCTCTAGCCCTGGCTCTCATTCTGTTCAGCTGTGACTGAAAGTACCCCTACATTCACACCCTACATGCTATTGTAATAATCTTTGTACAAAATATGTCTTGCAAGGTATCATTTAGAAACTAATAACTCATTGATCTTTAATATTCTTGTGTAATGTATGTACAAAATGCATAAAGAGTTATGAATTTAAACTGAAATTATAACTACAATGCGTTTACAAGACAAGTCTGGGGAGTGGGCAAACCAGTTTCTCAGAGACAACGGACAAGCTGACACCTCAAGCCAAGTGTCACCAAAGTTGATTGCCAATCGCCTGGCAAGTGGCCATTCTTTGGTAACAAAGGGAGTGGGAACAAAGTGATCTGCATTTGAGCAAACAACAATGTGGAACCTCTTTTATCATGAAACTCCATGTCTCCTTCCTACCAGATGGAGTGAACTTTATCTAGAGGTAACCCTCAGGAAAATGCATTTCACAGTGTTACTGGACTATAAAAACAAGGGGCAAAACTACCCCAGACTCACACATTTGTATTCTCTGTCTCTCTCTTCTACCTGAGAAGACAATGGAACCAGCCCTTTGACTCTAGGGGAGATCCTGATCTGAGAATTTGGTCAGCCATGTTGCTGGGAACATGTGGTAAAGATTTTACATTGAACCATGTTTAGCTTGTTAAGTTTTAGCTACTAGAAAGTGTTTTATCTTTATTTCTCTTGCAACAATTTGTGACTTTAATACTTTGTTCTTTTATTCAAAATCTCTCTTGTAGTTAAATAAACTCATTTTATTTTTGAACTAAACTAATCAGTATTGTGTTTAAACTGAACTGTTTGGTAACTCCAGTTAAAGGAGCGAACTGTTGAATATTGAACCTTTCCAGGAGCAACAGACCTTTAATAGCTGAAATATCCAGGAGGGGACAGGACAGTGCAGAACACGTTTTGGAAAAATTCAGGACTGAGAGTGTGTTGGAGTAACCCTGGAAGTAGTATCCAAGGCTGGCTGAAGCCAGAATGTGACTGGTATATTGCTGACAGGCTGCTGGGGTAAGAGTTGCTGGACCAGAACAGAAACTCAGGGTGTGACCTGCATCCCATTTAGCTGTTTGTGAGCAGCCCAGGCTGGGAGCCACAACAGAAAAGGTTTGTGAAGCACCCAAGCTTTCAGGGCAGGTGGTGACAACCCCTCACTGGTCTGGATTGGACCCCAGAATGCATGCATTAGGTATTGCCATTTACCTAAATACAATGAGAGCTTGTAGTGAGGTGGTGTGGCTCCCCTCCTGCCCAGAGGAGGAAGGGCCCAGCTGGAGGCCAGAGTGGGCGGAGCTAAGGAACTCTGAGCCCGCCCCTCAAAGGGTCAGGTGCCAACCCAGAACTATAAAGGCCGGCCCTCAGAGCTCATTCAGGCCCCAGCAGCCGGAGAGGGCAGACGTCCCTCAGGGAGCTTGAGACTAGGAAACTCCTGCAACCAAGGGCAGCCACCCAGACTGGCCGGAGCTCCCCCGTGCCCGCTACCCGGAGGAATTGCCAGAGCTCCCTTGTGCCCGCTACCCAGAGGGGCCGCCGGAGCTCCCCTGCACCTGATACCCAGAGGAGCTGCCAGAGCTACCCTGGGCTGACTATCCGGAGGAGTTGCCGGACCTACCACCCAGCCCCGGCCGTGAAGAGCCCATGCTCCTGGACCCTGCAGAGGCCGACGTTAGGACCCAGGTAGGTCCTGAGGGGGAGTACGGAAGTACCCTGGGGGCAGCCGACCCCAGTCTGGCTACAGCCTTATCAGAGCCTATGTCAGTGTGTTGCGGCCAGGATCCCCACTGACTGAGCAGCGGATCGTTAGGTGCTGCTAGGGCCCCAGGCTGGGACGCAGTGGAGTGGGAGGGCCTGCGTCCCCCCTGCCACCCATTCCGGGGTGGCAGACTTCCCCTCTCCCTGGCCTGAGGAGGCTGAAGCCGGTTATTGTTGCTCAGCTCTGCCCAAGAGTCTGAGCTTCCTGACTCAGTGTTTGCTGCCCGCCCTGACCTAGGGCCAGGGCCTTGACTGTTATTGCTGCTCAGTCCTGCCCAAGGGCCTGAGCTTCCTGACTCAGTGTTTGCTGCCACGCCCCGACCTAGGGCCAGGCTCATAGCAGTGGTTACGGCTGAGCCCTGCCGAAGGACCTGAGCCCCTTGCCCCCACAGGGCAGGCGATTGCTGTGAGGACTACCGAGCTATTTTCCTGGACCCATCGGTTTGTAGTGAGCCGGTGTGGCTCCTCTCATCCCCCCGGAGAGGGTAGCGCCCCGGCTGCACTTGTGTACAGAGCTAAATTGGGTTTTTAATAAATCAGAAGAAACGGACAGATACATGAAGCACTTTGCAAAGTTAAAAGAATTGTATGGGTTGTAAATTAAATGTTTATTATCAGCACTAGCTTCCAAGATTCTGTACAACTCACTTATATACATTAACTGTGGCTGTTTAAACAACTCTCAAGGACTTTCCTAAAAATTCAAGGTTGTATGAACCTAACCTAGAGAATAATTGCTTGTCCAGATGTGATAACAGACACTACTAGAACAAAAATGACAGTTTGATTCACAGACAAATAAGTTGGTCTTAGATGTCTGGCTTCCACTTTTCTGAGGTGAGATAGACTATTCACCACTGAAGCTTTTTAAAGACAGCTATCAGTTTAAAAGGTCAGATACTGCAAGGTATCAGCAGAAACGATTCTATATAGATCATCGGAAGAAAGTAGATTGATTTCATTACCTTCAGTCATCTGTTACATATTTACTATGCTTTCTGTCATTAGTAATTAGGATACTTGTGGAAAAGAATAAATGATGCAGCAACCGTTTGAACAGAAATTCAGATACAGTACATCAGGTCATAGGAGAAGTGTGTGGGTTGCATGTATGTAGGTACATATGGGAGATAATATTTCTGTGGGTAGCTTGTTTCTCAACCAGGTCATTATTGGCTTTAAAAGGTAAATAGCACATACATAGTAAAGTATTTTTTGCAGGTCTATGCTACAACAGTTTTTTATTTTGTATGCTAATCTACAGCATGTGAAAACATGCTTTAGCTAACAATCTTTTTAATTAGCTTTATGAAAAATATACTTAAAATATTGCCACATACATACCCAAAAAATCATACAAAGAGTAGTGTCAAGGGCTCACTACCTAGTCATCTATCCAAATGAATCTCGGTAAGTACTTGGGGAAATTGTATATATGGTATTTATTACTTCATATTAGAACTGAGCAGATATAAACAGAAGTCAATTTTATCTGGACAGAAAATAGAGTATTCCAAAATTATCAAGATGAGGTTAACTGCACACATAAAAACACATTAGGAAAATATAGCATCCATGAATCACATAAGTGTTTACACAAGACCTGATCTTACAGAACTGAAGACCCATTCCTACAAGAGACTAAGTGCTCACAACTCCCATTGCTGTTAATGTAATCTGAGGGAGTAAGCACCGCCCAGGAGATACACGTACATCTGGGGGTAGGAACAGGACCTGACTGATTAACCAGGATTTAAAGACTTAAATCCATGTATGTGAATTATCTAAATAATATAATTAGAGGGTCTTAATGTATGGAAATTATATTGTAATGCACTGTGCTGTGCTGTGAAGAGTGGTCTTGTGATTAAGGCACTGGACTGTAACTCAAAGGAGGTGGGTTCAATTCCTGGCTCTGTAATTGACTTCCTGTGTGACCTTAATAAATCAGTTTAACGCTGTCTCAGTTCTCCAGCTATAAAATGGAATAATAGGTGTGTTGTAAGGATAAATTCATTATGGTGATAGAAACCAAGTAAGTGCCTATGTAGGTAGTTGTATTCACTACACAGATAGCGTTAGCAGGTTTAAAACCTACTGCAGAAAAGACAGTGATGTTTCTCGAGGAACTGAAGAAGAGCATTGTGAAACTCAAAAGCTCGTCTCTCTCACCAAGAGAAGTTGGTCCAAGAAAAGATATTACCTCGTCCACCTTGTTTCTCATATCCTGGGACCAACATGGCTACAACACTGAAGACAACATGGCTACAACAACACAGCTACAGACATTTTTAAATCTTTAACCTAGGAGGGGAGAACATATTAGCATCACAGCTATATTTTCTTATAGGTAGTAAAGAAATATTTATGTTTGAAGGGTTTGGGAATAAAATTAGTAAAATAATGGCAAGCCTACATAAAACAGTGAAAATCAGTTTACTTCATAGAGCTTCAACTCAGAGTATTTAGGAAAACCAGAAAACATTTAATTTTCAGCCACTAAGAGCTAATCCACTTTCCCATACTAAATTCCATTATTTATGACACTGTAACAAACCAAAGCAATTGGATATTATCAAACGTGCAATTATTTGCAGTATTATTATTGTCCTAGTAGAAATATCAGTGGCATTCAGACTTTGTTTGGATTTCTTTCAACTTGTGAGACCAACTGGAATAGCACTGTAGTTTACTTGGGCTTTTAACTCTTTGTCCTCATAGGAAAAATGGTATCTTCTGCAATAAGGAAAAAACAGAAATAGGATAGTGCCTTCATATGTGTGACGCGTGTTGCCTTGTATTTAGTAACAAACAGCAAACTTCAAAGTAAAGGTATCTGCAGGGTTAATTGTTAGTGAAGAGATTTAAAAGATGATGGAACTGCAGTATTTATAACTCATTCTTTTGAGTTTTTCCTTTTTCTTTAATCTTAAGTGATCGATGAGAGGCACGGAAAGCTTATTGAGACGGCTGAAGTTCTTGAATGTTCAGAGGAAAAATAACATAAGTCACAGGGACAAAGGTTCAGCTAGTTAAAAAAAATGAAAAATAGATCCTCAGCCAACTCTAAAAGAGTGTTGGATGCTTAACTAACTTAAACCATTATTATACTGTATCTTATGTGAGATGCCTGAGGGAATGAGCTGAGGTTTGACCGAGATGGGAGATGTCCATGTTAACATGATAACATGCAAATTTATGTAGTTACTTGAGAGAATGTGCATTTAGGACTAACTCTGGGATTTTCTCTTCCTGTTTCTCCTTCAGCTGATGATGGTGGTCAGAAGGTTTTTAGTGGTGAGAATTCATTCATTAGAAAAAGGAAATATTCAGCCATTCCTCTCCTCTCTGGTGCTCTACTTTGTAATGCTGAATTTATAGCATCCCTGAAGGTAGCAGAGCATTCACTAATCAGAAATAGGCACAATAAAATATACATTATCCTTTAGGAACTAAGCACAGTGTGATTTATAACGAGTTGATGTTCGAGTGGAGATTATTAGAGTTGGGTTTGATGTGTTTGTTAGCAGAAAGCGACTTTATTAGATGTGTGTGTGAGACAGGTGTACGTAGGTATTACGTTTTTATTTAGTCTGTACTACACCTTTCTGTTCTGATCTTGGTAGAGAAAGGCAACCATTTTATATGCAGTTGGCAGTGCACTGTACTACTGTTTTTTTCACAGCTTTGTTGTTTTCCCATAGACTATGCCTTTGTTAATGAAAAAAATCAGATAAAAGTTTTGTGTCCTTTAAAAGATGAAGGTAGCCACCCAACAACAGTAATCAAATGTGCAGATACTATGACAATGAGTATAGGACAAGAATAGAACAGAGCAGAAAAACAAGCATAGGTGCAAGGTTCCAAATTGCACAAGTAATATCCATCTCTCTACGTAGGAAAAAAATATATTTCCACAATGTGTCATTCCATAATACTTCTGTGAATGGCATCTTTTCCACTGGGAAAAACTGTATCCTGAGATGCAAGCTGGCATTTTAGTTATCTATAACTGTTGTGCATCTTTACATTTTGTCCTGAAAACCACTATTCTGACATTTAGTCATGCCACTTCTTTACTGAGTGACACATCTAAGTAACTGTCACCACTTCTTACAAAATTAAAAATTATACCACTCTCCATACTGTAACTCTTCCAGTCATGTCAAACAGTAACCTGTGCAACTAAAAAAAGCAATCCAAAGAATATATGTGGCATAGACACCTCTAATGTACTGTAATGTCATGTGAGTTTTAGAACTCGTCATTTTGGCATTATGTCTGACTGGAATGTTCAATTTGAGTTCTTTAAATGGGTATATTGACCCTTAAGGCAAGGAGGGGAAGTCTTGAGTGCTAGGCTAGGCTATTCCAGGAGTTCTGCAGCAGACAGAGATCCAGAGAATGGCTAAGAGGTGCTGGGGAAGTAATAGGTGTCTGGAAAACAAAAACAGGCAAATGGTCTTTAAGTCCAGTACTAGAAGCCTGGAAGCCTAGGGTAGAAAAGGCTCCCCTTTCTCTCAGCCAACCAGGACAAGTTCTATGAAGGATGGTAGAATATAATCTGCCTCTTCACTCATAACAGGTGAGAGAGGAGGAAGAATGTACTTACCTCTCTTGGGGCCAAGAAGAATGAAACCAAACTCAACTGTTTGGACTCTTGCTCTACATGGCAGAGAAACATTGAAAATACTCCATCCCAGTTGGGGCACCTGAGGAGAAAAGGACACAGAGTGTGAAAATTTCATTTGATCTCATAATTTTGTTTATTTGAAAAGGTCTCTTGCCAGTCCAGGCTGAAACTATGTGAAGAAAATCTAAGGGACTCATTGGGAGAGTCAGCTTAGGATCACAGCCTACAGGTTCTAATGGTAAAAGTGAAAATATTTTGTTATTTATGTACATTTCTCAGGTTTGTCTATCCCACTGGCCACACCAGTATCAGGATTGTCTTAGAATGATTTTGGCTGAATGATCTTTTGATCTTCCCTCAGAATAATCTTTTACAGTCTCTCTCTTCTATAGGTAGGTGATGTCTTTTGGGACCATTGTCACAGCCTTACTGAATGATGTAAATACTAATTAAAAATAATGGCTACTGTATACATATAACATATTTTTTAAAAAAAGAAGTAATTTGGGAATATCACTTGGCCAAAAAAAAAAAGGCAATAACAAAACACTTGTTGAATTAACTAAAGGAGGGTTATGCACTAGCATTATCTTTGGCTCATGGGTAAATTCACTGCTTAAAATGAGATCAATTTAGTGTTTGTGTGATGGCTGATGCTTGTTGGAAGCATTGCCTTGTGGTTAGGGGGTCAGTACTTTCTTGGTGCAGAAGGGATTGGTAGGGGAGCCAGGGCCTTGCCACTCCACCAGGCTCTAGCCCAGGTTGTCGTAGGGTTGGCACTCAGGAGGACCTTAAGGCTTCCTCCCTGGATTGCTTCCTACCACCCACTCTGTTGCCCAAGTTTCACAGTCTGTACCAAAAGATACTAACTCCACCTTCAGTTTGTTTGGACCCAGCAGGAAGGCTTCTCTTTTCAAAGAGAGGATTCTGTGGCATCCCTTCTCAGGAGCTCCTAGGGCAGGTCCTTCCTCCTGCCTTTTCAGTCACCTTCTGAGCTGTCTGGTTTCTCTTTTAACCTCCATCTGCAACTGTAGCATGCTCTGCAGGTACAGCTGGACTGCGAGTTGCTCTTTTTTTCCCTTCACTTTTAGTGCAGGGTTTATACACAACATTACAGTCTGTTATTCCTCAGAGCAGAAATACAGGTACATGGGAAGATTGGGAAATGAGTAAGAATAAAAAGTTAAAATTACATGCTGAGTTCAACCCCCTCCCCCTGGCCTTCTCTAGAATGTTGCTAGGCTGGTGAGCCACAGCATGCTTCCCTATGCATAAGCACCCTGCAAATCACATTTTATCCAAAATGAACATAAGCATACCCTTCAGCTCCCCCATTTGGTTTTGGGGCTAAGAACAATTCTTAGACCCCACTAACACCACTAACTTGTATTTATTAGGAACAATAATTAACTTTATCAACAATTAACTATGATTTTGAGAACAGAATGAAATAATATATAATATTTACAATAAAAATAATAATGTCCCCATACCATTGCAAAAGTACAACCCAAATCCATCCCCATGGAATCTTTGTTTCCACAAGAGCAAACCCTTTTATCCACTGAATCACTGTAATTGCCCTACCACTTCTTTCAATTTCTTCTAAAAGGCTTAACACAATAGGAAGAATGAGATGTTTAAGCCAAGCTTGCCTGCCAAAGTTAACCACCCAAATCCACACCAGATAGTGGAGTCCTTCCTCACTGCTATATCATCTATTAAATTAAACATTACATGCACCATTAAGTCAGGTCCCAACATTAGAGATAAGGCTTGTCCTGACTTTAGGTTTCCCATACACAAAACCCATCCTCCCAGGATGGAACATTGGTCCCATGGTAAAGCCATATAGTTATCTCCTGCCCTTATTTTACACAGATGTCTATGACACGCGAATGGGAGTGGCTGCACTGGCTGAGCCTCCAGTTCAGGAATTAACACCCCTCCAAGGATGCAATGACCATCTCAACATACTCCTATTATCAATAGGGACCACTCCCCTGCCACCATCCAAGGTGAAGACATTCAGTCTTTGAGAACTGCAGCTCTCACCCAACAAGGCACCTGTGGCACGAGTGAATCTTTTATCAGGGCTGCAACTTCCATGTTGAACACCAGGATGATACCATGCCAGGAAGATAACACAATTTTTCCACATGCCTAGACCAATGCTTGCTCATACATTTTAGTAGTTTTTAATAGATGGCTGAGTACAACAGTGAGGCCCTGACCAACTGTTGCTGAGTTAAGGTAATATCTAACTTGATTAGACATGAGCCCCACTCTCACCACAATAAACTGTCATTCCTGCTACTAACAAATTTTCAACCCAGTCCCTATCATTAGGTTTGAGTAATGGCATTTACAACTGATCCAGAGGCTCCTTCCCAGGTGATTACATCAATAAAACACTGAAAGCCACTGCAGCATTATTAAGATAAGACCTCTGAAAAACTTGCAAAAACCACTCAAAACAATTAGTAGACTACAAAAATTCCAACATAAACTTTAAACAGGGAATATAAAATGCATCAATAGTTTAATTACATCAGACACAGTGGCCTTGGCCACTGGGAAAGCTTCTACCCACTTAGCAAAGTGATCCATGGTCACCAGAACATATTCTTTTCCTCTGCCCAATGGCAGGGGTCCAATGAAAACTATTTGCAACTGCATGAAGGGTTGTGTTGGTCTTGGCTGATGTTGCATTTTCATTTTCACTGTGGGAACAGAATTATATTGACCACGTTACACACCTCTTCACATAATCATGCATATTCGCATTAAGCTTAGAATGCCACCAGGTGTCCAACATCTGGTGGATCACCCTCCATGCTCCATCATGTCCCAACATGTGATACACTTGTATCATAGTTCCCATTAGCACATATGGTAACACTAATATGTTCCCTGGACCTCTCCAAGTGTTATCATCACACAGTTTGCCATTATCCATCCATAACCACTTCTCTGCCCTTGGTGCAGCATGTTGAATGTCCTGTAATTCAAAAAAGTTTGGAGTTTTTATGAGAGGCCGTGTTGCAGCAATCAGTTGTGCCTCTTTACCTTCCACTGCTACTTGTTTAGTTAGTTCGTCTGCCCTTTGGTTCCCCTTGCTATGAGGGTCTGTCCCTTTTGTGTGGGCCTTCACTTTTATCACTGCTACTTCAGTAGGTTTCTGCATGGCTGCATTAAGTTTCTGCACTATCCCCCCATTTTGTATTGGGGATCCTGTACTTGTCAGGAATCCCCGATTTACCCACAAGTTAATATAATCATGTACAACCCCAAACGCGTATCTAGAATCAGTATATATGTTTACAGCATGACCTTCCGCGACTTCACATACTGCAACTAATGCCTGTAGTTCTGCTACTTGGGCCGATGCTCCAGGTAAACTGCCATGCACCACCGGCTGCCCATCTTGAGTACAAATGGCCCATCCTGTGTGTCGCTTGCCGTCCACATATAGACAAGGCGCACCAGGTATTTCAGTTTCTTTTACCAATGGAAGGTCCATGGGCTCCTCCTTAAGGCAACAATGATGCTGGTGTCCCTCATCTGGGCTAGGCAGGAGGGTGGCAGAGTTTAGCGATGACGCTCATTGCAGATGTACTGAAGGCATTAGCAAGCTCGTTTTCCATCGAGTCCATCTTGCCACATGGACTGCCGAAAATTTCTTTCCTGATAAAATAGCAAGGACAGCGTGAGGCGTGACAATATTTACATCCTGCACACCAATTAGTGGTGAGGCCTGATTTAGGGCCAAAGAAGCTCCTTCCTCTACCTGGAGGCATGATGGTATTGCTTGAGTGACAGCATCTAGTTCAGAAGAGTAGTATGCTACTAGGCGCTGTTTGTCCCCATGCTTTTGCATTAACACTGCTGTCATATGTCCCTTTATAACATGCGTGTACAATGTAAAGGGCATTAATGGATTAGGAAGTCCCAACCCTGGGGGGGCAGTACTTCACCTCTGTTTCAATGTGGTAAATGCCTGTTCACATTCAAGTGTCCATTCAAATGCATCACGTGGTCCACCAGCACCCTTCAGGAGATTATTAAGGGGCTGGACAATCTCTGAATAATTTGGGATTTGAGTTTGGCAGAAATTGAATAGCCCCAAAATTTTCCTAATTCCCCTGACCATAATCGGTCGTGGGCATGCATTAATAGCCTCAATGCAGTTAACAGTTGAATGATTGTACCCCTTGGATATTAGATACCCCAGATATGATACTTTCTCCTTTGCGATCTGAGCCTTTCTAGCATTACATTTTACCCCACTGTCTGCCAAGTGTTGCAGGATCACTTCTAAGTCTTTCATGTGCGTTTGGTAATCTGGTGAGGAGATAAGAATATCATCAATATACTGTACAACACAAGAAGTCATGTCTGGCAGCTTTATCAGCACATCAGCTAACACTCTATGAAACAAAGTAGGTGAGTTATAGAAACCCTGTCTTAGGCGAGTAAAGGTATATTGCTTCCCTTTAACAGTGAATGCAAACCAAAATTGACTGTCAGGGTGCACAGGAATAGACCAAAAGCCATTGCTAATGTCTAAGGCTGAAAACACTATGTGATCATCAAAAGCATGTAAGCCTCCCCTATCATCCACTCCTGTACCTTTTCCCAGAAGGGTAGGTTTGGGTTATTAAGCTGCAAAGATGACATTTCTTTTAACATGCTCAGCAAGTCAGATGGGCTCTGTCATGGTATAATTCCCCACTCTGAATCTTAGCGCCCAAAAGATGGGGTATCAGCATGAATTCCTCTAAGCTCAATTACCAGCTTAGTACTTGTAGCACTGCCACCAACCAGGAATTCCAGTGCCTGGTACATTCTGGTCCCCCCAAAACCTTGCCCGGGGACCCCCAAGACCCAGACTCTCTGGATCTTAACACAAGGAAAGTAAACCCTTTCCCTCACTGTTGCCTCTCCCAGGATTCCCCTCCCTGGGTTACCCTGGAAGATCACTGGGATTCAAACTCCTTGAATCTTAAAACAGAGAGGAAAATTCACCTTCCCCCCTCCTTCCCTCTCCCCCTCCCAGACTCTCCCTGAGAGAGAAAGTATCCTAACACAGAGGCAAATTAACCTTTCTCTCCCCCTTCCCTCCTTTCTCCCCACCAATTCCATGGTGGATCCAGACCCAGTCCCCTGGGGTCTCACCAGAATAAAAAAACAATCAGGTTCTTAAACAAGAAAAGCTTTTAATTAAAGAAAGGAAAAACAGTAAAAATTATCTTTGTAAATTTAAGATGGAATATGTTACAGCGTCTTTCAGCTATAGACACTGGGAATACCCTCCCAGCCTAAGTATACAAGTACAAATTAAAATCCTTTTAGCAAAATACAAATTTAAACTCCTTCCAGCCAAATACACATTTGCAAATAAAGAAAACAAACATAAGCTTAGCTCGCCTTATCTACCTAATACTTACTATTCTGAACTTTTAAGAGCCTGTATCGGAGAGATTGGAGAGAAAGCTGGTTGCCCGTCTGGTCCCTCTGAGCCCCCAGAGTGAACAACAACCAAAAACTAACAGCACACACAAAAAGCTTCCCCCCCTCAAGATTTGAAAGTATCCTGTTCCCTGATTGGTCCTCTGGTCAGGTGACAGCCAGGCTCACTGAACTTGTTAACCCTTTACAGGCAAAAGAGACATGAAGTACTCTTGTTCTATTAACCCTTAACTATCTGTTTATGACAGGCTCATAGGAGTGTGCTCTAGGAGACTAACAGTAGCAGGGTCCCCTTCCCCTGGATTAGGCTTAGGGACAATGTGCACTCTCACTGGAGCCATGAAACTAGACTGAGATCCCTATGTTCCACATGTAGGATCCAAAGGTGCTGAGGGACAAAATCTCTTTCCCTGCAAGTCTGCTCCTTTATACTTTTTTGCTTCTACTTGCAGTTTCTTTACCTCTGCTTCTCTCTCTCCCACCCTTCCTTTTGGCACATCAGGCGCTCTAACCAGCTGTTCATAATCAACAATTAAACACATAGCTGCCATTTTGTCCTTCTTTATTTCAATCATATAGCCAAAATATCTCCACAAGAAAATTAATAAATGTACTGCTACAATAGTTATAAAAGCACTAATTATATACTCTTCATATTGTGGATCACTATATCTCTTCATCCTTCCCTTTTTTTAACCTAAATATCCTCCAATCTCCACATTTTTAAACACAATTCTGTTTACAGACTAATAACAATTTATTCAAATCAAACACCCCAGACTGAAATGCTCCATCAGCAGATTAATTCTTTTTCCAATTTATTTGATCTGCACAATTGCAATGTCCAATTAGGAGATCTAGGCCAGCCAACACATTAGCTAGAGGTACTTATGGCTATACCTGCCCCTACACTAACTGTTGGTCCTTACAGCCTCTTTGATTTCCCACTTCAACAGCACTTAGAGGAACTTACAGCTTAGCCAGCCCCTACACTAAGTACAATGTCTTAAGACCGCAACAAACCCCCTGAATTCCCCAGCACCAAGACTTGCTTACTACAAAAGGTATGAGAGTCACCAGTCAGGTCAGAGACACACAACCAAATAAAAAATGAACAATCTCACCCTCTAATTTGATTGTAGGTTGTGATCCTGAAGGATATTTCTCACTCTGCTCGCTGCACCAAGAAACTGTTGGGATTTGGTGGTTCTCAGTGAGTCTGATGCTGGGTAGAAATCAAGGGACTTTGATTCGATGTGATTCAATTCAACAAGGCTTTATTCAATATCTGCACAAGGAGAGCCCCTGGCACAAAAAGTCAGGCAGAGTCCCAAGGAGCACCGTCCCTTGCTATTTTATAGCACATGGCACTTACATAACAAGTTATATAACAAGTTACATAACATGAAACTCTAACCAATCAGAGTTAACCTTTCCATATATGGGTTTGTTTATCACATACTCATAGTTCTCCAGTCCACATGCTGAGCTCAACCCCCTCCCCCTGGCCTTCTCTAGAATGTTCCTAGGCTGGTGAGCGACAGCATGCTTCCTTATGCATAAGCACCCTGCAAACCACATTTTATCCAAAATAAACATAAGCATACCCTTCAAAACCAACTGAAATTTTACTTAGGTGAACTCCAAGGATGACATCTCATTTGATATATTTCATGTATGAAATATAACTAGAACAGTGTGAAAAACATTATGTAAATTTGTAATCTAAACCAAAACAGCAAAGCAGTATAGAAGTGCAAGCTGATAAACTAGAATTTGTACTACTGTTAAGAAATAAAAATAGATGTAGCTCGCTCAATTAGTACATTGAGACCCAGGCTTAACTAGGAGCCTAACTAATGCATAGATGGAATAGTTTGAGGCTGAGACCACAATTTTTGTTACACTATATCATTCTCTTTTCAGAGGAGAGTCCATATTTTTGTTTCTTAAATGCAGGATGTCTCCTGTGAACTGAAGAATCATTGGTTTCCTGAAGCTTACTGATAACTGAACTTCGTGAAAGCCATCACTGTCCATAATGCCTGAATTATTTAATAGTAAATTGACATTGTTAATAAAATTACTGTTTATATCAGTCAGATGAGTATTTCATTACAGTGAGTTAGATATAGATTTTCCTAAGCTTATTGACTGACATCTTTACTAATTTGTGATCTGCATGAAAATAATCTGCTGAATAACGAATTGAGTGAAAAATAATTGCCTCACAGGAGAGATGCAAAATAGCTGTACAGTATGAGGGCCTTATTCTTATCTCATTGAGGCCTGTATTACTGATGTAAATCCATTGACTTCAGGGTCAGTGATTGGTAAAATTCAGGTCATGTGTTTGTAAAAGATGCAAGTGTCACTTAGTTGTTAACAGCAAGCTGAAACTCAGTCTGTTGGTTTTCATTCTTCACAGTTTAAAGGAATTCTAGTAAAGTTTCTAAACTCAGCATTAAGGATAATTAACTCTGTTCAGGGATCTTTCAAAGAAAATTATATTAGCTAAAGGTTTTTTCCTTGTCTCAAAGTCTTTGCAAAGAGACATCTTTCTTCCTGAACAAGTGTCAGCTACGTTAATTAAGAAAAACTTGTCAAGCAGAAATAAAACTACACTACAATATTAAGTTGAAACTGGTTCTGTAAGTACTTAAAATACCTCATCCGAGCAACCTTTCTTCCCCTCTGGAAAAGTTCTGATCTCAGAATTCTAAAAGTAAAAAATGTTGTACTTGTAAAAAAAATATGGGGCTAAATTATAACTGGTCTGATACTGATGCATGTGGATGTGGATGCAAAGAAGTATAGCACATAAGAAATCTAGGAGGAGATTTTCCAGAGAACAAATCGCAGTTAGGCCATAGGGGCTAGATTCTCAAAGGGGACCCTCTCTTCTGGCCTCTTCTGGGCCTGTGAGGAAAGTGGGGAGGAGGAGATCTTGATAAGCCACCCTCTCTTCCCCTGTCCTTCCCTGGTATGACCCAGACCTGGGGGACTGCTATCCCCATCAGTCCATCAACTGTGCTGCAGACCCTGCTCCTTTCTTCTGAGGAAGGCTGGTGGGGCCTGCGAGAGTGCTCCCTGTCCTTAAGATGGGGCCCTTCCTCTCAATCCTGAGCACAGCTACCTAGTTGATCCTGCCAGTAGCAAATACTTGTTTGAAAGATTTAGTCATGCAAGGCTAAGTACACATGGGTAATACAGTGCAAATATGAATGGCTCATTAAATCATTTATGGTTCCTTTGGTCACTCCAACCATTACTTGGATAATTGTTGTAATTCTAGAGCTAATACACATTGATGATATGTGCATTTATCAGACCAAAACCAACTCTGGTTCACCTGGCATGTTGGTAGGAGAACCCAGGCTCGCCCACTCCACTGAGCTCCAGCTCAGAGCCCAGGAGCTAGATAAGCAGGATCAGGGGTTTTCAACTCTGATAATGCCCTATGTTTCTTCCTACTTTCCCCTGGATCTCTGCAGGTCCTCCGGCCTATTTGTCAGTTAGTCCCCTCCTGGGTTGTTGTTTCTGGGAAGATCTTTAGCAGCTTGCTGTCAGAAACTTATTTCTTCATCTTGCTTACTCCTCTGGTAGGCCGCGTCCTCTGCTTCCCAGATGTTTTATTCTCCAAGCTGCTGTGAGGCTGTCAATCAACAGTGGCTGTCAGTACCTATATTAACCTTTGGGTCACTTGGCCAACGTGGGGTGCATACACCCCATGGCAAGCAATAACAAGTCCATGATGCCCTTAGATGTCCAAGGCTGCACATGGTCTACACTACTGGCGTAGTGTGTGTCTACCCTACTCCAACAGGTGCAGATACCTTACTGAACTCCATTTGTGAAGTGGATTGGGATTGCAATTATTCCCCATGAATGAGGAATTCCCAGTAAGTGCAGATCATAAGCTCACATTAATTAAGTCCCCGTTCTTTGTACACACTGCCTGTCACTACTACTGATTGGATGGTTTAGTGCAGTCCTTGGATGGCTGATGAGGACAGTCGAACTTGGCTATGTAGAAGATGTAAAAGTCATAACATGGTTTCCATAGCCAAAACTGTGGAAGGATCATTAGTGGGGTTGGGTGTGCTGGCTTGGACCTCAAAAGACAGCGCACCTATGGTGGAGCCATACCAATAACCTTGTATGTGTGCAAAATGGGACCTGATAGTGAGGTCTTGGACACAGAAAGGGGCCAGGTGGCCCCCTCCACTAGCATTTGTCTATCGCTAGACTACCTTTGTGCCTTCCTTTGCATGTTCACACGAGCCACCATCCCAGCCATCTGCTATTTTGAAGAGAGAGTAGGGTGCGAATCAGTTAAGAGGTTAAACAGGTGGGGGTCTGCACAGTCTGCCTGGAGAATTCCATCCTGCAGGTTAGGTCAGTTGGCACAGGAGGATGGATCCCCTGCACCCTCTCTGGGAGGTTTGGGGAAATACCTCACAGATATTCCCAGCCTATTGGGTGTATTTACACTGAGGCGATGCCTCATGACTGGCGCTGAGTCAGCTGGGAAGGCCTGGTGGGCAAGTGACTCACTGCTTTCTGGTAGTGAATGTTAAAGCCCCCAGGCAGTAGCTCTTCCAGCATCCCAGGCTGAAACAGATGACCACCACTGCACTTTCCCCCATGAGCCCTTGCGGCCTTTTACAAGGGTGGTGTTAGGTCTAAAAGGGGACAAGTTCTCTTTTCTTTGTGAAGGTCAGGGCACCCTGAAATGGATTTGAACAGAGAGGGGGGTCCAAGCCTTGGAAAATGTCATGGTTCCATTGGCATCTGATGAGCTCTGACTAGTCCTTGAAAATCCAGGGTAGATGGTATAAATCTTATGATGGGCTGTATCCATATCACCAGTAGGTCTCCAAGGTGAACTGCCTCTGGCATGCTAGAACAGTGTAGGTAAGGGAAGTAGGCAAGCCAGATCTATAACTTTGGGATAAGAATTTGTTCTAAGGGCTGGGCATGAACTGCAACTGGATGAGGGACCATTCTCTCCTGGAGAATGGCAGCAACTCTTGACTAAAGCTGGGCCCTTCCTGTGGATTGTCCCAGTTGTGGTGGATGTTGCTTACCTCTCCCCCTCAATGGGGCTGAGGGGCGCTGTCATTCCACCTCAGGTGGTGCCTAGCAGCTGACTTAGAACTGGTGCAGACCAGGGGATCCGACTGTTTAATGAAAACAAAGCATCATGAAGGACCGAAGTGGGTGTTGATGCAATGTGATTTCTGCCCAGTGCTCTGAACGTCAAAATGAAGAAATTCAATGAAGCGCAGGTAAATGGGAGGAGTAAGGATGACTGTCTTAACCACTCCCTATAGTTTGGAGAAGGTCTGAGGAAGGCAGCCCATTTAAATCCATCCCCTGGCAAGAGTAACCTCCTCCAGGCATGTGTTTTTCTCTCTGGTAAGGGATAGATTGCCCCTGTGATGGGTTATATCTTTTAAATTTATGGAAAATTTAAATAATGCTGATGTTTATACTGGATTGGAGCTGGACTGGGTTAACAATGTCCCACTGCTGATTTTGATGCCCTGACTAGTCATGTTAAATATGTTAGGGGCCTGACAGAGAGTGTTGGACCTGTTCATGCACAGAAGATCCATGATGAGGAAGAATATGATGTCCTGTACAGAGAAGCAGATCTAGTTTGTATTGCATCTTGTATTGCGAAATGAGAGTCCCTTCCTTTTTACCATTGTTTTTTACTAATAATCTTTTTAATGAGTTGAAATGGGATGTTTCTAAGCCTATTTTTATTACAACTATTAAGATACATTAGAGGACCCATATTTGCTTGAGACTGGTTGTACTAATAATTTCACATATGCTTCTTTTAACCCCGAGGACAATAGACACAATAGCAACTTGCATAAGTATGGGGTTTTCTGTTCTATTTAGAATACTGTAATAGTCCCTCTTGTCCTCAGATTTTAGCAACTTTTGACAAATGGGCAAAGCACATTAATACTACACACAGAAGTACAGCCGTAAGAATTGTATGGGGTAAGCAAATGTGGTAAACATCTCCGTTGCCACACTATTGCATGCCATTTCCCCAAGCGCCATCCTAAGGAGCTATCCAGCCCAGAGAAAGGCTTTTCCTATTCCCTCCATCTGGTTCTGTATTCCACACCAGATCTGGATTGAGTCAACATGCTTGGCATAAACACCCTTTAATGGTTACAAAACCTCAGAGTTCTTGGCTCAACCAAATATCTAACTATTAGGGATTAGACTGAAACTCTTAAAGGGGAACAGATTATCCCACATCTCCCTACTGTGGGGTTTCTTGCAGCTTCCTCAGAAGCACCTAATGCTGGTCACTGTCAGAGACAGAATATTGAACTGGATAGATCTCAGGTCTGTTCCAGTATAGCAATTCCTATGTACCTGCATTTGTACAAAGAGGAATGTCTTTATCTCAGGCATGAAATATACAATGCAACAATCAACCTGCTGTAGTGGTGTCAATATATAATTTTGGCTTAGTTTTTGAGCAGAGCTGAGAGCATTGAGATGCTGAGGAATAAAACGGGGTATGTATCAAGTTTTTGACTGGCTTTGCAGCAAGATGTAAGGGCTAAACAGGGGAAGGGGAATAATCTGAAAAAAGTAATTAAAAGTGATGTCTTAAAATAAACTGGACCAAAAGGACAAACAAACAGATTTTTTGTTTGGTTGGTTGATTTTTGTTTTAATTATTGGGGCTAGAATAAAAATAAAAAAATATGTCCCAGAACATGCCTAACATTTAAACAGACCAGTTGGTGATTGCCCAGCAAGGAGAATGACCCCACGCAATCTAATGATAGGCCTAACTTTTATACTGGGTTAAGAATGATGGTCCCCAGTCTTCCTCACTGAGGATTGTGTGTGTGTTCAGTCTAACTGGTAGTTATTAAGCATATGCTTCTTTCCAGTATGGTATAAGGCAGTTCATTGTGAGCTAAGCTGGATACGGTATGTTATATAAGATAGCATGCCTACTCAGCATGAGGATGGACCATGCATTAAAGGGTGAATGTTTGTAATATTTTCCAAGGACCATCTGTTTCAGGTGTAAAGAGACAGTACAAAAAGCGTATGCAGCAACAGTGGGACAAGAATGTCGTTCTACACAGCCCAGTGAAGTCAATGGAAGTCTTTTGTCTTCAGCGAGGTCTGGCTCATCCTCTACAGGCATATATGTATGCACACAGTGTTATACCAGAATGATGTTTTTGCCATATTCTCTCCTGAATGCTGAGGGTAGCCATCCTGTCAGCTTTTTCATCTATGTATAATATAGATGTAAAAGTTAATAAGTATAAATTTTGTAGTTTTTTTTCTCAGTGGCAATCACATTTATTACTGTTCTGTATAGGATGGCTACTGCAAGCCCACAGTCACGTAAGTAGTCCAATTGACTTCAGAGTTGTACTCACATGAGGACTACTTATCTGTGTTTTCAGAATCAGGCCCTTTGTTTCCTCATGCATTCTTCAAAGCATTGGTCTGTGCTTGTCTTACACAGAGCAGAAAAGCACTGATTCTGTGTCTGACCTAGTCAGTGATTGCACCAGTCATAAGAAACAGTATTTAGATTAACAGGTTGTGAGCACATAAAGAATGCCCTGAAATGGAAGTCTTTGCTTTCTCTGGCTCGTGATCACCGCCCCTGGAAAAAAAGAAATTGTGGCTTATATTACAAAATCAAAGAGGTGTATATAGTTTCACTCTCAAATGTTCCCTAGATGTGTTTTTTCCCTTGCCAATTTGTAGTGGATTCGTATTATTTGGAATTGTTTTCCCCACTACTATTCAAAACATTTTAAAGTATCCAATTTTAATTATTCTGAAAATGTTACAACACAGACACTCCCTGTACAGATCAGTAAAGAAAACACAAGTGAAAATCAGTAATTTTTTAAAAATTTTGAAAACAGTGTTTTGAAGAAAAAAAAAACAGTTTTAAAAAAAGACAATAATGCCAGGAGAGGCTAATGCAACTGTTACATTCACTTCTTCTGGCTCTCTCTGTGCACATACACTATATCTAACTATATAGTAACAAACAATATGAGAATAACAGAGTGGATTTTTAAATATTCCAGGAAAAGCTCCACGACATGCTCAGAATTTTAAATCCATGCAAAAATTGTCTGATCACAATGATGTTAAACATTAAATGTCTAAGTGCATGTCCAATACCTATGGAAATTGCACATTTTGGAGAAATGTACTTAAATTGTCTTTGACTAGGCCGAATACAGTGAAAATGATAGTTGAAGAAACATAATTATATTAAAATGATTCAAGGAGAGTGACAGTCTTTCAGGATGTCTAATCAGCACCTTGGATGTATCTATCGGCACAGAATGGTCAGGAACAATCTGCTAAACTGCTGGTTCTCAATGACAATTATCTTTGGCTTGTTATTTACCTAAGTACATGCAGTATTTCAGGATTGATTCTTAAGCAGTCTGGCCTCTTGTTTGAAACCTTTGGGGGCATTAAAATACCATTTTCTTACCTTTCTTCTTCCCCCTTTTTTGTAATTCTAATTTTAATATTAGACTAAAAGTACAAAATATTATGCCATAGGTCCAATTAGTCCAGCATCCGGCCTCCTCCCAAACTATATGAGAGTACTAGACTATACAAGTCCAAGGTCTTTCCTCCAGCAATGACTCTGATGTTTCAGGTGAAGGGAAACAACTATTGCTTGATTTCACTTAAGAGCATCTGTTTATTTTCTGAGTTCTATGTGTTAAGGAAGTTTATGGTTCACTTTTTAGGAGCAAAACCATTTTTAATCAGTGTTTGGAAAGTTGTTTCCTTGAATTTTGAAGCTTCATGCAGACAGTGATGAACTCTCAGCTGGAAATGGAGTACTCAGCCAGCCCTTCTGCAACAATTGTACATTTGGTGACTGTACAGTGTATCTTTAGTCTCTTTTGGCATGCCAGTGCTTCTGCTTCCAAATGAAGATACCCATTACCATTATTATTATTATTATTATTATTATTATTATTAAGTTACCATGTCTGAGATGGGAAAATCCCAGAGCTCAATCTGCAGCATCTACTCTGCAACTAAACAGCCTCTGAGTCCAAGCCATGCGAGCCCGAGTCAGCTGGAACAGACCAGCCGTGGATGGTACTGCGTATACATACGCTAAACCTCAAAAACAAAACTCACAGAAATAGAACACCTTGACCTAGCCCCTTCTACTAAGACTAAGAGGGGAGTGCAAGTTCCAGAAACTCTGTGGACTTCAGCTCCACTCCTTAGAGGTTACAGGGTTCTCTTTTCTGTGGAAATGCCTGTGTGAAATTACCCCTTTAATAATAATCTTAACAAAAGTAAGACATTAAAAAGAGAGAAAATGGAACTTCAAAAGAAATGGTTTACTTACAATAGTTTCTTCTTTTATCTTACTACTTTTAAGCTAAACTAAATAAAGCATTTTCAGCATAGTTACAGAGAAAAAAGAAAAGTGAATAGCTTACATCTCTTGAAAGTTATGGCCTCTTCTGACTTTTTTGGACTGTCTTTAGCTTCCTTTGCTGACAAGATACAAATCCCTTTTGTATCCAGAGATGTCACTTATTAAATCCCTTCAGCTAGAGCAGTTAGAGGTCTGGACACAGCTCCCTTGATCTTGGGCAGGCACTCCCATTTTCCAAAGTACTTTCTCCAGTTACCGCAAATACAAAAAGGGCTTAGGCTTACTGGAATGGTTCACTGAGTATACAATGATTCTAATGAGAATAAATAGGCAGCTTTCAAAGGCTTAACAACCAATCCCAGAAACTCCACTTCACAGGCTGGTTTGTTTGTGTGCCCTTCAGATAAGCAGACTGGCATTTTCCTCAGTATGAAAGCTACTCATTTCCTATTGTAACAAATTAGAGATAGAGGTCCATACCTCTATCACAGGAATGAATTTGCGGTATCCTAATTTTGGGGAGTCAATTTTGACACACCCTAGGGGTCTGATGTTTGTAAGTGTTGAGCACTCACAGCTCCAGCTGAAACCAATGAGACCTGCTCAGCAGTTCCAGAGAATCATTTCCAGGTCTACCAATCTGGGCACCCAAAAATGGAGATACTAAATCTCAGGTAGCTACTTGATACCTGGCCTTTCCTCTATAGCCAGCTCCCAAGCATATCTCTCAATGAGCCAAGGCCAAATGCAGAACTATAAAATGAGACTCAGAATGGGGAACACAGCTAATATATTCATCCAGGAAACACAAAATACTGTTGGAGTTCCTCTCTAAGTTTAAATAACTTATTTACTTCAGTTCCATGACTCTTTGTTCCTGATAAATTATCATGTATAAAACATAAAAGGGAAAGGACACCAAATTTGTGTGACATATAGGACTATGTCCTTTGAAATGAGAGACATTTGGGAGTTATACTCCCAGGCTTCAGAGTAGCAGTCGTGTTAGTCTGTATCTGCAAAAAGAACAGGAGTACTTGTGGCACCTTAGAGACTAACAAATTTATTTGAGCATAAGCTTTTGTGGGCTACAGCTCACTTCTTCGGATGCATAGAATGGAACATACAGAAAGAAGATATTTATACATACAGACAACATGAAGTGGTGGAAGTAGCCATGCCAACTGTAAGAGGCCAATCAACTGAGATGAGCTATCGTCAGCAGGAGAAAAAAAACCTTTGAAGTGATAATCGAGATGACCCATAGAAGGTGTGAGGAGACCTTAACATAGGGAAATAGATTTAGTTAGTGTAATGACCCAACCATTCCCAGTCTGTTTAAACCTAAAGTTAATTGTATCTAATTTACATATTAATTCGAGTTCAGCAGTCTCTCTTTGGAGTCTGTTTTTGAAGTTTTTTTGTTGCAAAATTGTCACCTTCAAGTCTGTCACTGAGTGGTTAGAGAGGTTGAAGTGTTCTCCCACTGGTTTTTGAATATTATGATTCCTGATGTCAGATTTGTGTCCATTTATTCTTTTGCATAGAGATTGTCCGGTTTGGCCAATATATATGGCAGAGGGGCATTGCTGGAACATGATGGCATATATCACATTGGTAGATGTGCAGGTGAAAGAGCCCCTGATGGTGTGGCTGATGTGATTAGGTCCTATGATGGTGTCACTTGAATAGATATGTGGACAGAGTTGGCATCGGGCTTTGTTGCAAGGATAGGTTCCTGGATTAGTGTTTCTGTTGTATGGTGTGTGTATTTGCTTCAGGTTGGTAGGCTGTCTATAAGTGAGGACTGGCCTGTCTCCCAAGATCTGTGAGAGTGAGGGATCATCTTTCAGGATAGGTTGTAGATCTCTGAGGATGCTCTGGAGAGGTTTTAGTTGGGGCTGAAGGTGATGGCTAGTGGTGTTCTGTTGTTTTCTCTGTTGAGCTTGTCCTGTAGTAGGTGGCTTCGGGGTACTTTTCTGGCTCTGTCAATCTGTTTTTTTCACTTCAGCAGGTGGGTATTGTAGTTTTTAAGAATGCTTGATAGAGATCTTGTAGGTGTTTATCTCTGTCTGAGGGATTGGAGCAAATGCGATTGTATCTTAGAGCTTGGCTGTAGACAATGGATCATGTGGTGTGTCCTGGATGGAAGCTGGAGGCATGTAGGTAAGTATAAAGGTCAGTGGGTTTTCGGTATAGCGTGGTGGTTATGTGACCATCGCTTATTAGCGCAGTAGTGTCTAGGAAATGGACCACTTGTGTGGATTGGTCTAGGCTGAGGTTGATGGTGGGATGGAAATTGTTAAAATCATGGTGGAATTCCTCAAGGGCTTCTTTTCCATGGGTCCAGTTGCCAGGCTGCCATTTCCAATCTGCTCCTCATTGTAATATATACTGCATCCTGGGATCTCTCCCTGAACCTGATCTCCTTTGCTATTTTTTCTATTGATTGAACAACATCAAATCCTCTATTGGCTATTTGCTGTACTAAGTCCCCATTCTCCTGAGGATGTGCTGAAGCCCAAGAGTTCCCCTCCATCTCATGCTGTGTGGCTGTACTCACTAATGAGCGGCAGGTTAATTACAGGAATTGAAGAGGCGATTTGGATACTATATCTAAGGAACCTTGAGGAACTAGACTGGTATCTATTTTTGGACTGTCCTCTAGAAGTATATTTAGAAATTCTCTGCTTTCCTTTTGTAACTATTCTCTAAGACAGTGGTTCACAAACATTTGAGTGTTGCACCTCCCCATATCCCTGTCTGTGCCTCCCCCACCACATTCCCGGGGCCAGGAATGGGGCCACAGTTTTGGGACATGAGGGGGCTGTCATAACATTTTTCCCAGATCTGGACCTTAGCGTCCAAAATATGGGTGTTAGCATGAAAACCTCCAAGCTTAGTTACCAGCTTGGACCTGGTAAAGCTGCCACCAGCCAGGAATTATACAGTGCCTAGCTCACTGTGGTCTCCCCAAAACCTTCCCTGGGGGACCCCCAGACTCAGATGCCTTGAGTCTTACAACAAAGGGAAATAACCCCCTCCCCTTGTTTCCTGGTTACTTCCTCCCAGGCTCCCCTCCCTGGATGACCCTAGGAGATTCCCTGCTTCCAGTCCTGGAAACACAAGTACCAAGAGAGCTAATCTCCCTGCCCCCCTCACCCAGAGGGTATGCAAAGTCAGGCTTAGTAAATCTAACACAAAGAGATTTTCCCCCTGACTTCTTCCTCCCACCAATTCCCTGGTGAGCTGCAGACTCAATTCCCTGGAGTCCCCACTAAAGAAAACTCCAACAGGACTTAAAAAGAAAGCTGTATATAAAAAAAAGAAAGAAAAAGACATTAAAAATAGTCTCTGTAATAAGATGACACTATACAGGGTCAATTGCTTAAAGGAAAAAAATGAATAAACAGCCTTATTCAAAAAGAATACAATTTAACACATTCCAGCAACTACACCCATGTAAATACAAAAAAACAATATAAACTTATTGTCTTACTATCCTTGTACTTACAACTTGGAAACAGAAGATTAGAAAGCCAGGAGACAGAAAGATCACTCTCAGAGCCGAGAGGGCACAGACACAAGACAAAGAACAACGAACTCACACCCAAAACTTCCCTCCACCCAGATTTGAAAAAGTCTTGTTTCCTGATTGATCCTCTGGTCAGGTGTTTGGTTCCCTGTGTTAACCCTTTACAGGTGAAAGAGACATTAACCCTTAGCTATCTGTTTATGACAGGGACACACAGGAATAAGGGGGCCGAGGCTGGGTCCGCAGCTGGCGGTTGGTCTGGGGTTGAACCTGGAGGCAGAGCTGTGCCGAGGCTGGGGACAGGGCCAGTGCAGGGCCAGGAGCTGGGGATGCTGCTGGGGTAGGACTGGAGCACAGCTGGTAGTGGGAAGGGACTGGGTGGTGCTCCGACCTCACCTCCCCCCATGGGGGGCTGGCCAGACCACATTGCACCCTGCTGAATGTTCCTCCATGCCCCCCTAGGGGGGCACACCCCGCAGTTTGGGACCTCTGCTCTACGGGTATGCCTATTCTCCAATAAAACACCTGTGGGCCTGTGTCAGCTGATTCAGGCTCATGGGGCTCAGGCTGCAGGGCTATAAAATTGTATTGTAGACACTTGGGCAGTGTAGACATTTGGGCTTGGGCTGGAGCCTGGGCTCTGGGACTCTAGTCCAGCCTCCAGCCTGAGCCCAAGCCCAAACTTCTGCACTGCAAGTTTGTAGCCCTGCAGCCCCATGAGCCTGAATCAGCTGAATCAACTACATGACCAGCCATGGGTAGTGTAGACATATCCTGCGAGCTCTAGCAATAATGTCCTAAAATATATATTGGGAACCCCTAAAAGGCTAGAGAATGTAGAATCCAGGGATTGGATCACCTACACTATTTGCCTCTAAGCTACTGGTACACATACAATTCTATAAAATATTGAAAAAGGTTAGGTATCACAGTATTCAGGTGATAATTTGCAGCAGGGTAAAGTTACAGTGAGATTATTTTATTAGGAACATTGAAATCTATGGCAAAATTCCTCTAGATTTTGGCAGGAGATGGATTTGGACATTAATGATTTGAAATATTAATGGTTTCTAGATATTTAAACTAAAACTCTATTAGTCACACCAGTAAGACTTCTCTTGATTAAACCCTTGCAATATCCATGTATAAAACTAATGATGTTGTCAAAAGATATATTTCTCAAAAATACAATAATTTTATTCTAATGAGATGCAATTAATCTACTGTGTGTTGTAGTTGGATGCAAAAATGTTTGAACTGGCTGGTAATGCAGTGGAATTACTCACATTTCACTACAAGAAATCATGTACTTTTTACAAGAAAAATTGGTTTCCAAAATCCTCTTCAAGCAAAACCCAACTTTATCCACATGAAATACTTTCTCTTTTCCAAATGTTGATCATTTGGCCATATCCTGAAGACCTTACACAGTTCTCACCAGCATCCTAACCCAGGGAGAAGTCCCTCATCCATTTCAATGAGTGTTGCTTCAAAAGTAAGAAGATCACTCTGCCTGTCAGTCACTTTAAGGCAGCTGTTACATGATGAGAAGCACATTATGTGCTCTCTCATAGGTTTGTAATATTTGTTCATTGTTGTTTTTCTTTATTTGAAAATAATGGGGTCCAGAAAGTTTGTTCTTTGGATATAGAAGCCCAGCATTGCGATTCCACTAGAATGGCACTTCCAGAGAGCTGGTGTGGGGACAAGGCACAGCTTGACTCATGTTAAATCTTGGGACAATCTGTGTTCAAAACACTGATGGAATCATCTAGAGATCTGTGAAAATAATTTGTGGATATTTCCTCTCTCCCCTGGTCTCTTCCCAAGAGGATGGTCTAGCCTAAATTATTAAAGTGGAAAATTTAAACCAAAGATTTCACAGGTATAATTAAAGGCAGAATTTGGCCCTAAAATACACAGTAACTGTAAATTTCCTGCAGTTTTGGGGAATGTCTTAACATAATTTTAATATAATTCTTAATTAAGTAGAAAAATAAATTTTAGATTTGCAAAGTAAATTTAATTCCAACTAATTAGCAACTTTTTATTTGTTTTCCTCCTGTTCTCTCTCAGGCATCATTAGCTGAACATTAAAAATGTTATTCTGCCCACTTCCACAAGCAGAGTGACTCAAGGATGATTGAAGGCTGCTGACGGTTTAAATACTCCTTTTAGCTGAATGACTAAGTGGAATTTTGATAGATGAGAGTAAACGATGTAATCAATCGAACTCTGTGTTTTCCTTTTCTTCTATGACTATGTTATTTTGTTTCTTTGAATGCATAATAAATCAGATTCACTGTTAATTGTAAAAATTAAGAGAGAAATAACAGAGCTATATTGTCCTTTTCCCTGGGGAGAAATATGCTGTTTGGAAGGGGGAAAGTTATGTTGGAAAATATACCATTTTGGGATTCTATGCCTAACAAAGTGGGCTTGGGGGCTCAGACCTCTAAATCTGGGTCTGCTACATGATCCTGAACATCTTCAAAAAGGACCTGATGCCCTCAGCACTCCTTTCTCTATGGCTATATGGCTCCCTCAGAGCAATGATTTTATGTAGTTTCAATCTGATAGCTTCACCCTAAACCACCGCTTGCATGCAGGTGGAGGACAGCATGCAAGATAATGTGGATACAGCCAGCAATATCTTTAGAGAAAGATCCCCACAGCTTTGTACTGTATGAGAATAATGCCATGGTGCACAGACAACTAACACTCCTGACCACACAGTGCACCCATGGAGATGCTTCCACGGAATCAGAGGAAGAAAGAGTATGCTGTGGAAATGGTTCTGCTCCCTTCTGCATATAAGGATCCATTTCTGCTGAGTTTGGCGTCTTTCTGTGCATGGTAGCCCTGTAAGGCACACTTTTCTCCTCTTTGTGACTCTATGCTTGTATTCTCAATAATTAAGAATTTCAGTTGAGATACTTCCTTCCTACAATGCCTCTGGCAGTGAGGTGGGTAAATCAAGAACTCTCCAGCAGGCTGAGGGATTAAAGTCCAGTATTTCTCAAATTTGTAGTTGAGCCTTTAGAAAGATTAATGTGACCCCCAGCATACTATAATGAAATAGAATATCTCACTTTTCTTTCCCCATAGCTTTTCCCAAAGGAAAACATAGAAACATGAAGTTAATTTAACTTCTAGTAAGGAAACCACCAGACAGAAAAGATGTTTTTGTTTTGTAATTTGTTCTCATAGCAGAGCTTATCAATATAATCAGTACACACACATTCTTCTTGGTAGGTATATAGTCCACGGACTCTTCTGTAGTTCATCTAGCTACTGTAGCAGTAAAGTTTTATGTTACATTTAAATTCTGTAGCAGTACTATAATTACATTTCAAGCTAGTGTATTAAATGTAAAAATAGCTGTAAAAATGTAAAAATATATGAATGGCTAAATTCTTGACTGTGCACAGTATTTTTACCTTCAGTGTGACTTCCCTCCTCAGATTTAAGAGTTTGCCATATTCAAAATTTCTGCTCCACAGGAAAAATCCTTGCTTTTCCAACCCCCTGGGGGAATGTTTTGAGAGTGGAACTGATGGAAAAAGATGGTTAAGGAAGGCTGTGAATTTTGTTTTGGTTAGCAGAATGGTCCTAGACTGTCTGAGATTTGCTTTTGGTAGTTAGGTGTGGAGAGAAGCATAGCTTCAATTTTATGTTTGTCAGCTTTGTTTTGTTTGCTCTGCATCTGTCCATTTCTTTGCTCTCCAAGCCATGGGTGTAATGGATATAAACCCCATTGAACCTCAGGCCACAATGTTTCTTAGGTTTAATCTATCCTAGATGACCAGATGGACTTGGTCTTAACCCATCCACCTTATATGGACCAGGGACTATGTCTTCCTGAGGGAAGAGTTGTGACTTCAGCCCAAAGCTGACAACAAGCGCTGGAACATGACCAGGCCACTTAAAGGAGCTCCTATTCTTTTTCTTTTTTCTTCTCCTATCACTCTAAGAATGTTTGGTTGCAACTCAGTTAATATTTACACAATTAAGAAAATGAGTAAGGAAGAAAGGTTGATTTTGTAGCTGGCACTTTTATGGGCTTAAATTAATAAAGATAGGATGTTTACTTCATCTGTGTGATTATAAAGGAGTGAAATGTTTAGACCATGAGATCAAGTACTAGTATTTTAGCACAAGCCAAGGGTACACCAAATAGCATTTAATTAAACTACAAACACTAGCAGAAACTGATCTCTGCATGGGCGGGAGCTCCTTTCAGCCCCTCCCCCCACACCATGCCAGAACATCTGAGCTTGGATAAGAATATTGTGGTCGTAAAACAGAGATGATTGAAGGGTCTCTCAAGCATAAGTTATAAGAAATTTTTAGTTGCATTTCTAATGAACTATACTACACAATAATTCAAAAAAATCTAATAGCTGTAAATTTACATGGAATATCTACTAGTACATTTTATATTTCACATATATCCATCTTCTTTGTATAGTGTAGCCATTATTAACCCTTTCGCCAAATGGTCCCCTAGGGTAACTGCTATAGTTTATAACTGACCATTTATTAGTATAATTTATGATAATTGAATCATCCTCACCCCCTGGGGTCTATGAACTTCGGTGGTACATAAACCTTTTTGAGATACTGTACTTGGTAGCATGCCAGGAGCATCATGACGTAGAGACAACTGTTAAAGGTGATTCAACAGCTAGGCTATGTAAGCTTTGGAACCTAGTGGTTCCCAGTACGGATTCTGACACATAGCTCAAAGGAAATGGTAGTTAACCATGGCTGGCAGAAAAGGTTGCAAATACCTAAGCTCACTAGTTGGAAGTCAATAATATAGCAGTCCCTAGCTTGAACCATGGGTGACATCAGAAACATTAGGCCTTTCAGACCTAGTACCTGGGGTGCTCCCTTCTAGTCTGTCTCCAATAGAACTAATTAGGTATACTGTAGAAGAACTCCAGCTGGGGAATCTATGCCAAAGCAATAGCTTCTGCACAACTCTCACCAGCCAGCTGTCACAACTGTGGACAACAAGCAAACCATCATTCTGTCCCCTTTTGTATGTAATTATGTCATAGAGCTGCCATCAAACACTGCATTGATCTCAGACTTCCCAAACACCTTGCTGCACTAACCAACTTTTGACCAGCTGACCCTCCAACTGCCATGGAACCTTCCCCATCCTGGCTGACTTGTAACAAATCAGCACATTCATCCCAGTATGTTCAAGAGCACAAGAGGTGCACTCCTTTAAATTTCCTTGCAGTGAGAGGGTTAAAATATAAAGAAATGGGAGCAACTAAAACAGATCTCTATGTCTAGGGATTGCTGTTGGTATTCCCAGGACTACGCTTGCTAAGAGTTATTCTCACACACTGGAGAGATGAGAATGGTCCATCTGTTTGTGACAGATTTTATTACAGTCATGGTAATGACAGCTTCATATGAGTAATTTTTTGAGTGGAGGTCAGGTTGGATCATTTGTTTAAAAATATCTTATTTATATTTTAAAGGTTTTAGATCTATTACATGTATATGGTTTAAAAAGTCACATTCCCTATTTCAAGATAGTAATATATAATATAAATACTCATTCCCATGTCCTCAGGTATTGCTATAAAACAGACTAATAATACCAAAGAATTGTATTTGGCCATATAAGAATTAAAGATATAATAAAAACAAAATTATATATTTTTTTTAAAAACAGACTCTAGTTAAAATCAGTCCAATATAAAAAAAACTGCAAGGCTTAAATTGAGTGTCATTAATAAGATTATAAGTGGATACAAACATATTACTCTTCAGATCATAGAGTTTTAATATAAAAAAAATCAATAAAGAACTAAATAAAAACTGCTTTTTATATTTCCCAGCTTATTCTGTAGAAAAGCCAACAAAATTAAGCCCCTATTGATATGATAAGAAATAAACACAAACACATTACTTTCCAGATAACAATATTTTAATATAGAAGATAGGCTGAAAATTGATTTCTATATCAATCAAATTCCAATTAAATTACACCAGATTATGCAACAAGACATTCTATAAAATGAAGTATATATTGAGATATTGGTTAGTAAATACAAACTGTATATTACTGTCTAGATATTAGAGTTTTAAATTAAAAAAGCAAACAAATAAAAACAATTTCATTCAATTTCTGGTGATATCAAATCAAGTAACTAATCCTTATCTAAATCACTCAACTTTTCATCAACATATTCATTTTCCCATAATTTTTTCTTAATTTGAGTATTCTCCTATTCCATTTTCATCATATTAATAAGGAACAATTTTGTGTTAAGGTGTCCTAGCATCAACTTTTGGAGCGTTGCACTGTGGTAGTTATCCCCAGTTCCCGCAGTCTCCACCCCCACATTGGAATTCTGGGTTATGTTCCCAATGCCTGATGGGGCAAAAACACTGTTGCGAGTGGTTCTGGGTACATGTCGTCCCCCTGCCCTCCATGAAAGCAATCGGAAAAAATCCTTTCTTGCCTTTTTTCCTGTGTTACCTGTGCAGATGACATCGTGGGTCGCCTGCATGAGCTCAGAGAACATTTCATTGCATGTGGGGTTTTTTTCATTGTCTTATCTGAGATCGTCTTTGGAATGGAGGAGGGAGGCTTGAAATATTTGCAGCTGTGAAAGGAAAAAAAGGGAGAGAAGTATTTAAAAAGATACATTTTACACAACAATGGATATATTCTTTCACAGTGAACAACAGTATTCACATTACATAGCACGGTACAAGGTCATTTTTTGCATCTTATATTGAGTTCCTGCAGCTTTAGTGTTAGAGATCAACCACGCCGGGCAACAGAATTTGGCTTGCAGGAGGCCAAGGTAAGCCATAGTCTTTTGGCTTCAGCAACCTTCATAACATCAGTACCCTCCTCTCCCATATCGAGCAAAACCCATTGAGTTGTCCATTTAGGGCTATGGTTTTCGTGTTAACGTGCAGCAGCAGAAACCAGACTAACCCCCCCCCCAATCCTGTTCTCTGGGATGACTTCTTTAACTCTCCCTCTACCACACTTGACCCAGAGGTCCCTTCTATGGCTTCATGGTCTGAGATACTGCCTTTGGAGGGTTGGGAGGGTATTTCAGTCAGAGTGAGAAAAAGATCCTTGTTGTTGAGGAGAAAGGTGTACTCAGGGCTGGCACTACCATTTAGACAACCTAGGCTATCGCCTAGGGTGCCAGAATAATTGGTGCGTGCCGTTTTGCTGGAGGGGGTGGCAGGGGCTCCGGTGGAGCTGCCGCAGTGGTGCCTGCGGAGGGTGCACTGGTCCGCGGCTCCGGTGGAGCTGCCGCAGTAGTGCCTGCGGATGGTTGGCTTCTCGCACGGCTCCGGTGGACCGCCCTCAGGCATGACTGCGGCAGCTCCACCAGAGCCGCGGAGCACTAGACCCTCCACAGGCACCACTGAGGCAGCTCCACCAGAGCCTCGGGACCAGCTTGCGGGGCGGAGAAATTGCCGTGCGCCTAGGGCTCTCAAACCCCTAGTGCCGGTGCTGGATGTTCTGTGTGCTCTCCTCAACCTTGTCCTCTTCCTCCTCCTCCTCATCTTCCCCATCCGCAAAATCCTCAGGCATGGCGACTGAGAGTACCCCATCATCGGAGCCCATGGAAAGAGGTGGGGTAGTGGTGGTGCTGCCCCCCCCCCCGAACTGCCTGCAGCTCAGCGTAGAAGCGGCATGTCTGCGGCTCTGCCCAGGAGTGTCCTTTTGATTCTTTGTCTTTCTGGTATGCATGTCTCAGCTCCTTAAGTTTCACGCAGCACTATTTTGAGTCCCTGTTGTGGCCTCTGTCCATCATGGCCTTGGAGATTTTTTCAAATGTTTTGGCATTCCGTCTTTTGGAAAGGAGTTTTGATAGCACAGATTCGTCTCCCCATACAGCAATCATATCCAATACCTCCCATACAGTCCATGCTGGAGCTCTTTTTCGATTCTGGGACTGCGTGGTCACCTGTGCTGATGAGCTCTGCATGGTCACCTGTGATGATCAGCTCTCCACACTGGGAAAACAGGAAATGAAATTCAAAAGTTTGCAGGGCTTTTCCTGTCTACCTGGCCAGTGCATCTGAGTTCAGATTGCTGTTCAGAGAGGTCACAATGGTGAACTGTGATAGCTCCAGGAGGCCAATACCATCGAATTGCATCCACACTAATCCTAATTCGAACAGGCAATGTCAATTTCAGAGCTACTCCCCTCCTGGGGGAGGAGTACAGAAATCTATTTTAAGAGCCCTTTATGTCAACAAAAATGGCTTCGTTGTGTGGATGGGTGCAGGGTTAATTCGAGTTAACGCTGCTAAATTCGACCTACACTCTTAGTATAGACCAGGCCTAAGAGTTCAGTTTAGAGGGTTACACATATCAATGCAGCTAAATGCTGGTAAAACAAAGTCATAAATATGCACTTGGCTACCAGTAGCTAGAGTCTTGTGTCTGCATGCTCATGTCCTGGGGAAGAATACTTTGACCCCACAAGAATGAGGGACAAAAAGGGGAAAGAAAAAGAAAATAAAGCTGATTTAAAGTTCCTGTGGCCCCACTGAAGAGTGCTTCTTTTTGAGTAAACTGGGTGTTCCATTCTTGCAGGGCTGCCTCTAACTAGTGGGTGAATTGGGTCCATGGATCCCCATCTCCTGTTGCTTCTTCCTGGCCATCCTGGGTGTTCCATTCTTGGCTTGGAGAGGACTGCCTACTTTGGGGTCCAGGGACTGCCCAGTCTTCCTCTCCAGAGGCTATTAAGCTTTTCCCCTTCCTTTGGATGCCGACTATTAAGCTTCCCCACTATCTGCTGTAGCTCGACTAGTAAGCCTTCCTCTGTGGCTTCTGCTTAGGAAAATGATGCCTTGGGGTACATTTCCAGGGTCATTCCATCTGCCAAGTGAACCCACTGGGTATATTGGGGTGATCTTGTGGCTCCACTAGTTGGAGAGGCAGCTGCCAAGGCTCATCCTGCTCATACCCTCCAGCCCTTGGCCCCAGCCCCATTTGGCCATCAGGTCAACCCCTGACGCCAAAGAGAGGTGAAAAGAAGGTGGCTGGACCCTCCTTCTGCAAGGGTTGCCCTGCCCACTTCCTTCCACTCCAGTCCTGTGCCTAAAGTCCCAGTCATCCACCAAGTCAACTCCGAACCCCAGAGAGGGATGGAAAAGATGTGATTGGACCTTCCTCCTGCAAGAAACACCCTTCCCACCAGTCCTGGGCGCCACGTCCCTGTTGGTCATTGGATCCTTCTAGGACCCTAGAAAAGGGATACAAGGAGGTGGCTGGAGCCTGAGGAGGAGGAAGGATTAGGGTACTTTTCCCATCCTGCTAGAGGGTCCCCCTTAGCATGTGGTGTGCTTTAGGTGAGAGGGGCTCCCTTCTGTCCTCACTCCAGTCCTGACATAAATGGTTCTTCTCACTGAGCCTTACTCCCCCCAGAGGGGGCATGGCTACTTAGGGCCAAACAAGGCCCCATGGACCTGCCATATCATTACATTTAGGGGGGATTCTGATTTAGAGTCATTTAGTCATAATCCCACAGATAGTGGTTTTGTCCCATTGGCTTCTTGACCAAGCATACACACCAACTGTTTGAACTTGCAGTTCCTCTTGCACTGAGCAGGATTACTATTGCAACACCACATCATCATTAGGGTAAAACAAGCCCCAAGTACAAAGCCATATAAGGAGATGATACATCCGATCTTTTTGATTTCCTTCTCCACCTCAGGGTAGTACTCCACCTTCTCCCTGTTGGCTGCCTCCACACTCCCAGTATTATCTTCCCAATCCTAATATGTGGTTCTTCCAATGGTTTCCAATCCAATTTGTTTCATTGATCAGGGCATGAAATATTTTCTTATATCTTCTAATCCAGTCATCCTTTGTCTTAAAATGCTGGCTGGAAATATGTGGGAGTGTCTCGTTGGCCAAACCATACCATTTACACATCACATTAACCAGTGCTTGCCTGGTAGGAAACACACTAGCTGTTAATTTCAATGCAGTTATCAGAGCAGAGAATTTGGCTAAAAAAGTAAACTTCAAAAAAGCATTACTTATAAGATTATTTTTAAAATTATTGATACACACTCCTTGATGCTTTAACCTGCTCCATTTATTGAGTTCTTCTTCACTCCCTGTTTTGGGATTAAGGGTGGTAGCACTAAAAGTTAAAATTGATTCAGGTGTATGTTACTGACAAGCCTACCCAACTGTTATTAGAAGCCATATGCTTTCCCCATTTGCAAATTAACATATAGAGAATTTGTACTCTAAGCAACCATCCTTGAATCTTGAATAAAATAGCCTATCTGCAGTACATTGCAGAGATGAAATATATTCTTATTAGTTTTCCTAACCAACACTTATAAATTATTTAAAATGTGAAAGGGAGGCTCATTCAATAACAAATTATAAAACAATCTGGGTAAAATATGAACTTTTAAAATAGTCAGCATTGGGGCTGGTCTAAAGGGATCTCTGTAAAAACTGTTACTCCAGTCAACCAATTTAATAGCTAAGGATGCATTTACAATCCCAGTCCGTGGGTTGATTAGCACCCAAATATTTTTCAAAATGTCTGGGTTGCACAGTCTATTATTTTGCTGCCTAATCTCCAGTTGTTGTTAACAATGTAAAGTTTGTGTTTGGCTACCACTTTTGTCTTCTTAATATTAACTTTAAGACTAGTGTAGTACAAAACTGATTTAAAATTTCCAGGTTTTCCCTGACGATTCCACTCAGAATGACCACATTGTCAGCTTGTACCAAAATCATGGTCTTTTCCCCCCCAAACACAAACACACATCCCTCAGGCTCCATCTTTGATCCATAGCAATATTAAACAGTATTGCAGATAGGGAATTTCCATGTTTCACCCACATAATTTTTTGTAGAATAATTTTTATACCGACTTTTAATAACTTCAATAAACCTTTCACTAATACTAAATCTTTTGAAACTATATACAATATGGCAATGACCTATTGAGCCGAATGCCTTGGCCAAAGCTACAAAGACAATAGCAATTTCATCTCCCCAGCCTTTAGCTCCCTTAATTAACTTATTTAAAATAGATATATTTTCCTCACATCCAGTAACTGAAATAAATCCTTTTTGTCTATGGCATATTTTAGTGTTAATCAGGTCACTAGAATATTCTAAGCCAAGATGATCTGATGGTAATAGGTTTCCACAAGGAGAGATGAGCAAGCCCTTCAGGTTCTTGAATTTTTAGGATTAAAATTGTCCTGGTCTCCTTCACATATACTGGAAATTGTAAGTTTTAAAACCAAATATTAAAAATATTACTAATTATATTAGAATTTAAATTTAAAATACCCCAAAGTTCATTAACTGTATCTTGATGAGAACCATGGGCACTAGTTTAATTAACAGCTTCTAATGCTTCTTGAACTTCATTGGTTGTTTTAGCCTCATCAAAAGATTATTATCTGCCTGGTCTCCTTTCAAGGGCTATATTACTATATTACTATGTCAAACCTTATCCAAAATTTCTAAATAATAATTCTCAATCTTATCAGTGGAAATACAACATATAGCCCTATCTGGTTCCCCATAATAATACATGCCAATATCTTTCTATACTTTTCAAATAAAGTTTGATAAATTTAAAATGGCCTTTTTTGGTAGCATCTCCCTACTTAAAGTAATATCCTCTTTTCTTCTCGGGTATTTTTATTTCCACTCCTATTATTTTTGATCCTGGTGGCTAATGGTGGTGAGTGAACAGTTCTAGTTACTTGCATCAGGGATTTACTCAACTCCTCCATCATATCCCAACCAACTGGAATAGTCTGCATTCTATCCAAGCTACCTTTTATCTCTTCCAATTTTTTTAAATCTGTTCTACATTCTTATCATTCCTAAATTTCTTAGAGAGGCTATTGATCTTAAAATGTTTCTTTAATAATTTAATCCTCTCACCTGGTGTTGGAACTTCCAGTATGATTCCACCAAGTTGATTGTCTGAATCTTGAGCCACTTTCATTAATTCTTTTTTAGCCTGTTTTTAAAGCCCAGTCTCTTTTCTTGTCTACAATCTCTTTGTTTCTGTCTTCAGTTCCTTCTCATTAATATTCCTAGTTTCAGCATATTTAATCTCTAATTGAATTAGAAGTTCAATTTCCTCTGTTGTCCACATTTGAGAGTGAGAGTTGTTAACTTTCATCCTGACTTCTTTCCTCTCTTCATTCCTAGCTGGAAATATTTATTTGCATTAATTATTATAACTGGATATTTTTATTATCAGTATAAATGTTCAATTCCTCTTTGTATCTTTCTAAATTCTTACTCTCAAGGCCATCCTGTGGCAATGAGTTCCACAATCTAAATGCACACTGTGCAAAAAAAATGTCCTTTTTGAATTTTAAATTTGCCACTGAATGTTCCCTTCTGTTATGAGACACAGAAAGCAGAAGCTCCTGATCTATATTTTCTATACCATTTATTAATTTGTTTTTTACAAACCTGACAGAGATTATAATGTATTCATTGGGGAGGAAGGATCATCTTGAGAATAAGGAACTGGACTGGGAGGCTTTGTTCCTAAGTATCAAAGACTTTCTATGCTAACCCTAATCCTAACCCTAACCCTAGCCCTTTTGTATGTTATCTAAGAGTGGAATTTTTCATACGGACCTATTTGAATTAGACACACAAGTCCCATTGATTTTCAGTACATTTAATGTCAGTAAAAGCAGCAAAGAATCCTGTGGCACCTTATAGACTAACAGACGTTTTGGAGCGTGAGCTTTCGTGGGTGAATACCCACTTCCTCAGATGCATGTAATGGAAATATCCAGGGGCAGGTATATATATGTGTGCTAGCAAGCAAGCTAGAGATAACGAGGTCAGTTCAATCAGGGAGGATGAGGCCCTGTTCTAGCAGTTGAGGTGTGAAAACCAAGAGAGGAGAAACTGGTTCTGTAATTGGCAAGCCATTCACAGTCTTTGTTCAGTCCTGAGCTGATGGTGTCAAATTTGCAGATGAACTGAAGTTCAGCAGTTTCTCTTTGAAGTCTGGTCCTGAAGTTTTTTTGCTGCAGGATGGCCACCTTAAGGTCTGCTATAGTGTGGCCAGGGAGGTTGAAGTGCTCTCCTACAGGTTTTTGTATATTGCCATTCCTAATGTCTGATTTGTGTCCATTTATCCTTTTCCTTCCTCCCTGGCCACACTATAGCAGACCTTAAGGTGGCTGTCCTGCAGCAAAAAAACTTCAGGACCAGACTTCAAAGAGAAACTGCTGAGCTTCAGTTCATCTGCAAATTTGACACCATCAGCTCAGGATTGAACAAAGACTGTGAATGGCTTGCCAATTACAGAACCAGTTTCTCCTCTCTTGGTTTTCACACCTCAACTGCTAGAACAGGGCCTCATCCTCCCTGATTGAACTGACCTCGTTATCTCTAGCTTGCTTGCTAGCACACATATATATACCTGCCCCTGGATATTTCCATTACATGCATCTGAGGAAGTGGGTATTCACCCACGAAAGCTCATGCTCCAAAACGTCTGTTAGTCTATAAGGTGCCACAGGATTCTTTGCTGCTTTTACTGATCCAGACTAACACGGCTACCCTCTGATACTTTAATGTCAGTGGAATTTGTGCTCTTATCTCAGGCATGTCTGACAATTCCACTCTGAAATTTTTCTGTGCTTCAGTCCACAACTATAAAATGAGAATGATAATACTTCCTGACCTCACAGAGGTGTTGGAGGATAAATTCACTGAGAAGCTTCATAGAAAAGCCTGTAAATAAATAAATAAATAAAAGTTTTACTGTTGCTTAGATGGGGCACAGAAAGAGCTCATTTTGTAGAAGCAAGAGACAATATTTGGGATCTTGTCAAGAACACACACTATTTCCCTTTTACTCTCCACCCAGAAATTTTTAGTTCTTAGTATATAGAAATAATTAAGTTAGAAGAATAACTTAGTGGGCTGCGTAACTGGGAATTGGGCACCTAATTTAGAGAAAGCCAATTATGGAAATCACAATGCACAAAGTCATTTTTAATGTGGTTGTATTTTCACAGCTGAGAGTTACAATACTCTCACATGCATTTATATGGACTATAAAGTCCAGCAGGAAATTATGTAAAAATGTCAAAGTGGCTGATGTCAGCCCTTGTATTTTTTTCCAATAGATATTTTGATTTACACCTTCTCTAGCTTCATTCTATGTCCAAAGATTAGACTACATTTACATTTTCATAGCATCCAGCTGTTCTACATTCATGATTTACAATCATCCAATGTAATTAAAGTATATGTTGTGGGTTTATAAGATTTTTTAGTGGTCTATATATCTACATTGTCTCTCCCATTTTCCAAATGTATTTTATTCATAAAGCTATGTCTTTAAAAATAACAGAAATAATTACCTCTGAAGTAGAATACAACATGAATAAAGCACACAGCTGATTTGAATTTCCTTCTCCTGTATTACCAATTTAGCATTGAAAATAAATGTCTCTCTCCAGAAATTAGAATCTAATTAAATAAAATAAACAATTTTAAATAATGTCAAGGGTCTAGCTTATATCAACAGAAGCCAGAAAACAAAAACTTAATGCTGTAACTCTCTCCTGAACATCTGTCCCTTTGTGCCTTAGTATTTCAGGACTGTTTTAACAATGGCGTTTTATACAGTTGCATTATATAGGATTCGCCCTAGAGCATTATATGGGGGTAATAAATGGTACTACAGTGGAATTTGACTTGAGGCTTTTTTCCCCCCTTTTTCAATTTCTATTAACCGTGTTTAATTGAGAGTTGGGGAGAAAAATGACCTTGCCCCTTCCTGCTATTCCACATGCTCCCAACAAAACTCAAAGTAACTATTGTTGTAGCTGCTTTCAAGAGTTACCGTGGTTGTGGGGAGGAAGAAGAGATCAAAATGTGCAGATAACATACTTATCAATCCCATTTGTCCCATAATTTGGATATTCTAAACCTTTTATCTTGTTTAATCAGCAACCATTAATTACCACACTATGAGATCACTTTTTGTTACACTGAAAAAGGGTGCTACAGAGGTAGCACATAAGTGTGCGAATGTCTTATTTTCATTGACCAATATGTAGACTAGCACAGAAGGGGATGACGAATAGAGGTACATACATGTGATCTCTGTTAGGTACACTTTTGAGAATAATTCTGTTGGGAAGCTACAAAGGAAATGCTTTCAAAGGGCATTAAATAATTGAGCCTGGAGAATGAGGCATTGGTTTAGTGTACAAATATAGATAATGGTTACAATTTTCAAAAGCACCTCAGTAATTTAGGACCCTGAGTCTCACTGAAGGTGAGTGGGAGTTAGGCTCCAAATAGCATACATCTCTTTTAGAAACAGGAGTTTGGATCCTAAATCACCTAGGCATTTCTGAAATTTTTACCCAGTGTAACTCATTCTCCCACCAGTCTGTATCAAGTAAGGTATCATTTGAAAATAAGACTTCCAATGAGAAATGAAGCAGGACAGGACAAATGAATAGCAGTGGATTGATATGTGAACTCTTATTTATACTGGATGATAGTTTATGGGTGCTTTGTGTTTCTAAGTAAGATTAAAGGTTAAACTATAAAAGAATAGAAAGGCCTTTGCTTTTTTATCCTATTAATTCTACCTAACTGCTAGTGTTAAAGAATGTCTTTAGCTAAAAGCTCTTGGCATGTAATTCCATGGTAAAACTGGAAAAGATAAATAAATAAATTATTTTTCACATTCAGAGCATGTAAACATGCATCTAAATGAGAGAGAGTCTAATCTCTTTCATAATATCTATTGTAGCTACAGACAAATATTACAAGTCGCTTAGACCTTCTGGCTTAAGTTTAGCTTTAAAAGAGTAAAACACATTCCACAATGTTTCAATGTCAATGCAAAGATTTTTTTCAGATTTAGTCTAAAATGTAAATTGGAAAAAAAATATTATCACCCAAAGTCTAATATTACACTCATTATTTTCATTGACTCTTGTAATTAATTCTTATTGTCATCATTGCAAATAGTCAGTGGCATTAGGAAGCTAGAATTTGACAAACCAGAGAAACTGACTACCATACACAAAATGAATATAACACCTTCAGCCAATATAATTCATTATAGTTAATTTTTTATTAGCCTGAAGACCTAGCCTACACTGAATGTAACATATAGAAACAGAATAAAATATTATTTAACAGCATAAGGTCCTGTGTATAGAAATAGACAATAAAGGGGAAAGTGGCATCATATTAACCTTTGCTTGACAAATTAAAATGTATACACCTCATATTATATGTTATATTCTCATATTGCTAGTCAAAACATATGCAATAAACTTTTTTTCCACTTACATTTGCCATTTTTGAGTTCATGAAACTTTTACAGAATTGGATCAGTTGTGTGAAATTTGCTATTTTCCAAACTATTCCCCCAAAAGTTCACTCAGAAATGTTTTTGCCATTAAGATCATTGCAAATATTTAGTGACAAATTTGCACTCTACACATTTTGGAAAACCTGTGTAGTGGTTGTAGGTCACAGGTTATTTGGTTGAAATCATTTTCTTAGGAGTGGCTGAATTTTGTGTGCTCAGTCAGAAGAAACATCTTTTAAGGCATGATCCAAAATCCAGTGATATCAAAGGGGTCTCACCAATGATGTAAGGTCTTTAGATCAGGTCCCACAGTATTCTTGCCAGCAAATTAAAGACGTATGGATTGGATGAATGGACTATATGGTAGATAGAAAGCTGGCTAGATCATCGGGCTCAACGGGTAGTGATCAATGGCTCAATGTCTAGATCACTGGACCAGAGGCAGGTTCTGGGGCCAGTTTTGTTCAACATATTCATTAATGATCTGGATGATGGAATGGATTGCACCCTCAGCAAATTTGTGGATGACACTAAGCTGTGTGGGGAGAGGTGATTACGCTGACCGGTAGGGATAAGGTCCAGAGTGACCTAGACAAAGTGGAGGATTGGGCCAAAAGAAATCTGATGAGTTTCAAAAAGAACAAGTACAGAGTCCTGCACTTAGGATGGAAGAATCTCATGCACTGCTACAGGCTGGGGACCGACTTTGCTAAGCGGCAGTTCTGTAGAAAAGGACCTGGGATTACAGTGGATGAGAAGCTGGATATGAGTCAACAGTGTGCCCCTTGTTGTCAAGAAGGCTCAGGGCCAATCAGAAGGGGGGCCAGCAGGGCCATTTGGCCTGGGCCTCAAGCTCCATGGGGGGCTCAAATTGTTAATTTTCGCAACTTGTTTTTACATGCATCTCTCTTGGACCAAAATGTGACACATTCTCTCAGCTTAGAGCTGGAAATTTAAGCAAATAAAAGATGTGATTTGGTAAAAGACATAATTTTTTGTTATATTTTGTCATGTTAAAGAGTTAAAAAAGTTTATAAATATGAATAAAAATATATCGGTTCTGATGGCACAAGATTAGACCGTGATGAACGTGTCCTGTCAGATCAGCTGATTATATAAAGAAACCACTACTAGTGGCTGCTGCTGGATCAAGTGCATGTTGAAAGGTAGAGAATTGTTACATTTTAGTGTCTTTATAGTTTTACGTCTAGTTGTCTAAGGAATTCTTTATGTGTGAGAATTCCTTATTATTATTTTCATATGGTAGCTAAAAGATGTGACTGTTTGGTTGGTTGAGCCCTAGTTTAGTAGCTTGGCCATCATCATAGGCTTTCGTAGTCTATAGGCCCAGATTCAAGCTGAAAATTTGTGAGGACAATCTTGTACAGTGAGTTTTGTGAGGACACACGTTTGAAATTTTTGGACATTATCCCTCTCTCTGTATCTGTGTCTGAGTTCACAATATATGCCATCCTTCTGTCTTCAGCTCAAGCTGTTATACAATACTTTGTGTGCTTGAGTTTAGTTTCAGTGATAAACATAATAACCTGTCTGACTGTTTCATTTTGTGTTCTTAATTAGTATTCCTTCATTTTAAGTCTTTTCAGCATTTGTGTAGCATTCAGCATTTGTGTGAATCTCACTGCGCAGGCTTCAACTGAACTTCAGTCTATTCAGAAGCATATGTCCAAATTTCAATGCATTCTGATGTCATCTTTGTGGATGAAGCTACTTAGAATGATCCACCAAAATAATCTGATAACTGAAGCATGCAATGCTACACTTGTTGTCGAGAGGGATCACATTGAAAGTCTTATCAATGACATTCAACAAATTCATGAACAATGGGATGCGATCCTGACTGAGTCCAAATTAGTAGCACAGAATATTTGCATTTCATCTGAGTACTCCACCAGTTGCAACTTACCTACTGAATCCGTTGCTGAGCAGCATTATAGGGTCAATGTCTTCCTTGTCATCATTGATGTTATTCAATCAGGTCTTACACATCAATTTGAGTCATTGTGACTAATTTGTACCCTTTTGGGGTTTCTTGGACAATTCAACAGACTGAGTAATAAAGATCTACTTTCTGCAGCTGAACAATTTCAGCAACAGTACAACAAAGAAATCTCAAAAGATCTCAGTGACGAGGTCATCTTCCTCAAATGAATATATTCTATGAACTTTAAATTGGATTGCAAACCAAAGGAATTGCTTCAAGAAATACTTGAACTTGGACTCTCTGGGGTGTTTCCTAATATCACAATAGCATTGCATATTTTTGTCAGTTTACCTGCATTAGTGGCTTCAGGTGAACGCACCTTTAATGTGTTGAAGCAGGTAAAGAACTATTACCATTCCACTATGGGATAAGAGCATTTGAATGGGCTCGCCATGCTTAAGATCAGCTGTGACATTGCACAAAAGCTAGATTTTTCCTCAATAATTAGTGCATTTGCACAGAAAGGCTAGAAAAGCATGTGTTAAATAAAAAAATTGTCAAATTATGTCTCATTTGGTGCCTTATTTTGTTTTAATGTGTCATCATTTTTTATTTTTATTATGGCTAGGGGCCTCAAAAGCTGGAAGTGGCCCAGGCCTCTCTGGATCTCTGAGAGGGCCTGATAAGGCTAATGGCATATTGGGCTGCAATGGTAGGAGCATTGCCAGCAGATCGAGGGAAGTAATTATTCCCCTCTATTTGGCACTGGCAAGGCCACATCTGGAGTATTGTGTCTGGTTTTGGGCCCCCCGCTATAGAAAGTTTGTGGACAAATTGGATATAGTCCACAGAGGGTAATGCAAATGATTAGGGGGTTGGGGCACAAGACTTATGAGGAGAGGCTGAGGGAACTGGGTTTATTTAATGGGCAGAAGAGAAGAGGGAGCAGGGATTTGATAGCAGCCCTCAACTACCTGAAGAGGGATTCCAAAGAGGATGAAGCTAGGCTGTTCTCAGTGATGGCAGATGACAGAACAAGGAGCAATGGTCTCAAGTTGCAGTTGGGGTGGAGGAGGGCAAGAGGTCTAGGTTGTATATTAGGAAATACTATTTCACTAGGATAGTGGTGAAGCACTGGAATGGGTTACGTAGAATACTCAAGGAGTTAATAGAGGAGGTATCTGAGCCTCTAGCTATTATCTTTGGGAAATCATGGGAGACGGGGGAGATTCCAGAAGACTGGAAGGGGGCAAATATAGTGCCCATCTATAAAAAGGGAAATAAAAACAACCCAGGAAACTACAGACCAGTTAGTTTAACTTCTGTGCCAGGGAAGATAATGGAGCAGGTAATCAAAGAAATCATCTGCAAACACTTGGAAGGTGGTAAGGTGATAGGGAATAGCCAGCATGGATTTGTAAAGAACAAATCGTGTCAAACTAATCTGATAACGTTCTTTGATAGGATAACGAGCCTTGTGGATAAGGGAGAAGCGGTGGATGTGATATACCTAGACTTTAGTAAGGCATTTGATACAGTTTCACATGATATTCTTATAGATAAACTAGGAAAGTACAATTTAGATGGGGCTACTATAAGGTGGGTGCATAACTGGCTGGATAACCGTACTCAGAGAGTAGTTGTTAATGGCTCCCAATCCTGCTGGAAAGGTATAACAAGTGGGGTTCCGCAGGGGTCTGTTTTGGGACCGGTTCTGTTCAATATCTTCATCAACGATTTAGATGTTGGCATAGAAAGTACGCTTATTAAGTTTGCGGACGATACCAAACTGAGGGATTGCAACTGCTCTGGAGGACAGGGTCAAAATTCAAAATGATCTGGACAAATTGGAGAAATGGTCTGAGGTAAACAGGATGAAGTTCAATAAAGATAAATGCAAAGTGCTCCACTTAGGAAGGAACAATCAGTTTCACACATACAGAATGGGAAGAGACTGTCTAGGAAGGAGTATGGCAGAAAGAGATCTAGGGGTCATAGTGGACCACAAGCTTAATATGAGTGAACAGTGTGATACTGTTGCAAAAAAAGCAAACGTGATTCTGGGATGCATTAACAGGTGTGTTGTAAACAAGACACGAGAAGTCATTCTTCCGCTTTACTCTGCGCTGTTTAGGCCTCAACTGGAGTATTGTGTCCAGTTCTGGGCACCGCATTTCAAGAAAGATGTGGAGAAATTGGAGAGGGTCCAGAGAAGAGCAACAAGAATGATTAAAGGTCTTGAGAACATGACCTATGAAGGAAGGCTGAAGGAATTGGGTTTATTTAGTTTGGAAAAGATAAGACTGAGAGGGGACCTGATATCAGTTTTCAGGTATCTAAAAGGGTGTCATCAGGAGGAGGGAGAAAACTTGTTCACCTTAGCCTCCAATGATAGAACAAGAAGCAATGGGCTTAAACTGCAGCAAGGGAGATTTAAGTTGGACATTAGGAAAAAGTTCCTAACTGTCAGGGTAGTTAAACACTGGAATAGATTGCCTAGGGAAGTTGTAGAATCTCCATCGCTGGAGATATTTAAGAGTAGGTTAGATAAATGTCTATTAGGGATGGTTTAGACAGTATTTGGTCCTGCCATGAGGGCAGGGGACTGGACTCGATGACCTCTCGAGGTCCCTTCCAGTCCTAGAGTCTATGAGTCTATGAGTCTATGAGTAGGGAGGCAGTGGAATCTCCATCCTAAGAGGTTTTTAAGGCCCGCATTAACAAATCACTGGCTGGGATGATTTAGTTAGAGATGGTCCTGGTTTGAGAAGGGGATTGGACTAGATGACCTCCTGAGGTCTCTTCCAACCCAAATCTTCTATAATTCTATGAGGGAAAGCAGGGAGTGATTGGCAGTGAGTCTCTTATTACAACTTCTAAAATCAGACAGGATTTCATGTGATAATGTCCCTATGATGATTCCCAAAAGAATCCAGAGGCAAGAAAAAGTCCATCCACCAGACAGCAGAGATGTGTAGCAGGCAATGAGTCCTTCTGAGCAAGAAGATAATACATGATAGGAATCTATGAATCTACAATAGGAGTTTGGGGAATATCAGAGAAGCGTCAATAACAGAGCCTATTGGATGTGGGAACAAAGGTGATACTCTGCAAGTGTGGGTAGTTCAGATAATCATAATCTAAACTCTGAACCTTTTTAGGTTTCCCCATCACTAGGTCTCGATGTACTTTGCTATGGTTTACAGCAGGCTGTTACACAAAGTTTTCCCATGTTAATGCTGGGGTTTACTGAGGTGCTTTTGATACTAATGGCCCCATAACACTGGCAAAAAACTATCTTTCTCATCCCTGACTAATTAAAACACCTTAACACAACATTTATTTTGAAGGTAAATTATGTAGTTTTATTTACAACACAATTAAATAGGAACATAATTAAGAGAGTAAGAAAAACCTTATCACTGATGATAAATTATTCTTAACTGACTTTACTAGTGAGCATTACTATAACAAAGGAAGAAACCAACTGGTAGGCAATCTTTTTTTAAAATACTATGCACTTTTTCATTGGCTTCTAGAATAAAATCAATTTGAACCATCATTGTCACTGGCCTATTTTCCAACATGTTGGTTTTGGCTGATAATTGTTTTATTATAGAAAAAACTGCTTGACTACTGACTTAGAAAGCAAGGAGATAATAACCATTTTATAATGATTCTTTCCCCGGATTCTTCCTTTTTTATAAATATTAGACTACAATACAGACTTGTAAATGGAGTAGAGAGTATTCTTATAAAATTTGTAGATAATACCCAGCTGGGAGGGTTGTAAGCACTTTGGGGGAAAGGTTGAACATTCAAAATGACCTTGACAAATTGGAGCATTAGTCTGAATTCAACAAGACAAAATTCTATAAAGACAAGTCCAAATTACTTCTCTTAAGAAGGAAAAATTATATGCACAGCTACAATGTAGGGAATAAATGGCTAGCTGGTTGCACTACTGAAAAGTGTAACATAATCTGGAGATTATAATGGGCCACAAACTGAATGTGTAGTCAATGTGATGCAGCTGCAAAAAAAGGTTAGTATGATTCTGGGGTGTTTTAACAATAGTGTTGTATGTAAGTCATAGGAGGTAACTGTCCCACTCTACTCGGATCTGATGAAACCCCTGCTGGAGTACTGTGTCCAATACTTGGCACCATAATTTAGGAAGGATGTGGACAAACTGGATAGAGTTGAGAGGAGGGCAACAAAAATAATAAAAGGTTTAGAAAACCTGACCTATTAGGAAAGATTGAAAAAACTGGGCCTGTTTAGTTTTGCAAAAATAAGACTGAGGTGGGGCCCTCACAACAATCCTAAAGTATGTTAAGGGCTGTTATAAAAAGCACAGGGATCAAATATTCTCCCTGTCCATTGAAGGTAGGACAAGATGGAATGGGCTTCATCTGCAGCAAGGGAAATTTAGGTTTGATATTAAGAAAACCTTTCTAACTGTAAGGATAGTTAAGCACTGGAATAGGCTTCAAGGGACGTTGTGGAGTCCCCATCATTGGAAGCTTTTAAAAACAAGTTGGACAAATACCTGCTGTGTGTGGTCTAGGTGTACTTGGTCCTGCCACAAAACAGGGGACTGAACTTGATGACTTCTTGAGGTCCTTTCCAGCTCTATGTTCTATGATTCTATGACATGCAGAGCCTGAGGACCATAGATATAAGAAATGTGCAGACTGTCCACCTATACTGTCTCTGGTATCACTCTCCATGCATCAATTCATAGAATCAGAGAGTTTAAGGTCAGATAAATGATCTGCATTAATTTTACAGGTTACAAGATGTTTTTGGTTCCCATCCTTAGGCCACATATCAGCAAAAATCTAAGACAGGGAGAGATTCAGAACATTTTTTGACCCTTGTCCACCTCTCTTAATAAACTTCCTTCCCCTCCATTTTGAGAATTATTACTATTTTTTAAATTGTGGTAGCACCTAGGAGACCCAGTTGGACCTGGTTGGACAGGGACCCCATTGTGCTAGGCACAGTAGTGCCCACTACACTTTCATACCTCATTCAGTTATTTTCTAGCACCATTAAGTATGTTAAATATTTTTATCAACTGCTTAAAGAAAAAGAAGGAAAAGAACAGAGTCCAATGTGTCCTAAGATAAATTTGGACTTTTCTTTCCAAACCTGATTTCTTATGCCAGTTTTACTTGTCACCTGTCTTATCACAATTGACCCTTATTATAATTCATTTTGTAGTTTCCCCCCTTATTTAAATTCACTGTGTTTTTACAAGCACAGAGCTATTTAGCTGCTTATTATGCATGAGTACTTTTTGCTGTAAGTCCATCCCCATGCCTGTGAATCTTCTTCAGTCTCAAGCTGGTCAGTCTGTTGCAGTAAATCTTTATTTTTCATTTCCTACTCTTTAAGGATTCTTTTGAGTTTTGCTGCTTGCCAAAGTCCTGCTTCCTGTTCTTCTTCTGTTTTTATTCCTTGATCTCCTTTAGTGCCTTCTCTTTTCATTCCAAGTGTACAGAGGAGCTTCTGTCCTTCTTTCATAGCTCTAACAATATAAACTCTGTCCTTGATAGCCGAAGAGGGGCTTAAAAGGAAAGTCCCATCTATAACATGTCCCTTTGTCAGAGCTCTTCAGTTACTTCTCTCATCTCCCTGCATCGCTTCAGAGTTAACACAGCGAGATCTTGAAATATTTGTATTTTCTGATTTTGAACAAGTTCCTTTTGATCAGCTGCCTTCCTTAACAGCACTTCTTTTTCTGGAAGTAATGTAGCTTAGCTATTATGGCAACTTTGGATGATTGCCTGCATTTGAATGGTGGAAAGAGCTCTATGGGCTCTATTCACCAGTATCATTTCTGCTGTATGAATCCAAATTAAAATTTCCCTGGAGTAAATTTTGTACAGTGAGGCCAATATTCCATTCTCCTACATTTCCTGACACTCTCTTATTTCCGTTTCTTGTTCCTTATGTAATTATTCCCCTTGCCCCATGTTTTTATCTGTCTCCTCTTTCCAGATGCTTTACTCTCACTTGGAATTAGGCAACCTGATCTGAGTTTTCATCAACCTGTTTGAAATGTTTGATTTCATTTTCTTTTTTCAATTGTATTCAGTTTTGCTTGGGTATCAGCCATAAAACCTTGAACTCCTGTGGCAGTTACCATGGTAATCAGCACAGTATACAAACCTATATAGAATAGTTCTTGGATATGATCTTTAGTTTAAGGTAAACTCCAGACCTCTTCCCTGCTTTGTTCTACCAGGGTGCCACCTTATCTTCTTCCCCTAAACATGTAGAGTCATCCTGCAACTAAGCATTTCAGTTCTTCTTGCAGACAAAAGAACTTATGTTGGAAGGCTTTGCACAGTTAGGCATGAGCATGCAGCAGATGCCCTACTTGCGGAAAATGTTGATCTGGAGATGAATGTTGTAGGTGTCTCCATGGAGCTAAAGCCTAAAAAGGCCAAAGCTAGATTTCTGTAGAAAGAATAGTTTTTCTGCCAGGACCAGAACTCCAAAATAACTATATACAAATAAAAAAGTGTACATACATGTAAAGTCAATTAATATATTATTCAAATAAAATTGGTTATTTTTTATCATGCTTCTCAGTTTCTATTACAGAGCTTAACACCTTGAAATATGGTGACTTTTTACATGACTACAGATGACATTAAACTTCATTGTCTATATCAAGTGTTATAGGCCAGCTACGCAGAGAAGATTTCAGTGGGTGCACACCACATCTTCCTTTAAGGAGGAGCTCTAGTGAACACAAAGTTGGAAACAATATCATCTGGAAGTGAAATTCTGAGATCAGTATCATGTCCAAGTACTACCAAGGGAATATGTAGGACACTAGTTTGCTATGAGCTTTCAACAATCAGGGTAACTGTTAATGTCCACCATGCAACAGTTTATAGGCATCATGCAACTGAACAGCTACAGTACTGTTTAAAGAACAACTGAACAATTTATGGTGGCACTTCAGCAGACAACTGGAGAGTTTACTGCCCTTCAATCACCAAGAAAATTGATACAACTTGCATTGCAGTAGAACATGCAACAGTCAACAAAAGACAACCAATCTCTCAGTTTATAAGTTATGAATAAAGGTTATTTAATATTTAGTAATGATCTAAGATGAGTGATTGCACTGCAGTCCCAACTGATATTGGAATATGACAGCATAAATTATACACAAAAACTACCTTAAAAGAAGGCCTGTGTAACCTTAATTTGCCCCCCTCGTGTGTATACTTTATGAGACAGTCTTTAATTATATGACCACATACTATTTTTTCCACAGGATCCCTGCCTCATTCATTTGTTCAAAGGAAAAAAAAAGTAGAAATAGAACATAATGAACAGTTATTTTCATTCTTGCAGTCCTTGGTTAATATGGAACATAATGAAACAATAGAAGCACATTTCAAGCTATCATTCTGAAAACTGGCCACTCCTTTTTCAGTAACAGTGCTTTCATAGAAATATGGATGCCTCATGCACTTTCTATTAAATACTTTTAAAAACAGTGTGATTCTCTGAATTTTAATATGTTCACTGAATTCAGGGTAGATTTATTATTTTTCCTGTGTCCTGTTAGCCTGTTACTAATAATCTGACTTTTAGGACATTTTTTTTTGGACTGATTCTTAAACCCTGTAATATATCCTTAAGGTTTTTAGTTTCTGTACTTCATCTTTCAGACACAGTTTTGGAACTATGAAGTGTGCAGTGCCTCCACTGCCTTCCTTTTCAAGTGTGATTTCAGAACTAGAACTGTTTTCTTAGGATTCCTGTTTGATTATTCTAATCTGGGCTCTGGATAGTTGATGTATTAGATCAGAACAGTTTTCCCAACTTAAATTTTTGTAGTTCTCACTTGTTCTATACTTCTCCGGGGTGAAATCCTGACCCCACTGAAGTGGAGAGGAGTTTTGCCATTGGCTTTAATGGAGCTAGGATTTCACACATATGGCATGATCGGGATGTGGGTAATCTGGCCTAGAGGTCAGAGCAGCAGTCAGGAGACAGGCTGGGTCTGGGTACCAGGAGACCAGACTCTGAGACAGGCCAGAGGGCAAGATATTACTTTGTATGAGTAAAAGTGACAGAGTCTGGCCCAATGAGTATTGTGGGTAAAAAACAGATGCATCTGAAGAAGTGGGATTTTTACCCATGAAAATTTATGCCCAAATAAATCTGTTAGACTTTAAGGTGCCACTGGACTCCTTATTGTTTTTGTGGATACAGACTAACATGGCTACCCCCTGATATCTTATAACCCTATCATCCTCTATGTGCTTAAATTGACTGTTTAATAATTTGCTCCAGTATCTTTCCAAGTATTGAAGTTAGGCTGACTGGTCTATAATTCCCCAGGTCCTCCTTGTTCCCCTTTTTAAAGATAGTTACTATGTTTGCCCTTCTCCAGTCTTCTGGATCCTCTCCCGTCCTCCACAAGTTCTCAAAGATAATTTCTAATGGCTCTGAGATTGCTTCAACTAATTCTTTATGTAGCCTAAGATGAATTTGATCAGCCCTTGCTGACTTGAATACAGCTAACTTATCTAAATATTTTTTAAGCTTTTCTTTCCCTATGTTGGCTTGCATGTCTTTCCCTTGTTTATCAATATTAGTTGTGTTTAGTACCTTTGACTGAAGCAAAATAGGTATTAAACACCTCCGCTTTCTTGATGTCATCAGTTATTAGCTTTCCTTCCCTACTAAGTAGAGAACCTACGCTTTCCTTCATCTTTCTTTTGCTCCTAATGTATTTAAAGAACCTCTTATTGCCTTATATGTCCCTTGCCAGGTGTAACTCATTTTGTGTCTTACCCTTTCTGATTTTGTCCCTACTTACTTGTGCTGCACTTTCGTACTCCTTATCAATTTGTCCATGTTTTCACTTTTTGTAGAATTGCTTTTTGATTTTCAGGTCATTAAAGAGCTCCTGATGCCCACAGCCCTTAAAGGCTGTCAAAGTCAGGGCTGGTGAGTTCTTTGAGTCCCCACATCTGGAGGGCTCACCAAGGGTATGGAGGGCAGTGTTGAACCTGGCTTTAAATCCTGCTTAAAGACTTCTCCTTACATAGAATGATGGAAGATCCCTTTAGCAGTACTAGACCCTCAGTAACTGAAGAAGCCAGAGCCTTGGCAGTACTTGGGGTAGGACAGGAGATCTCCTTAGACTTGAGGTCCCCTTGAGGGGGATCTCTCCTGATGCTTCAGGTTCCTATCAGTGGACCAGAAGCTTTTCTTTTTGGAACATTTGGAAGCTTTTGTAAATACCTCTTGATCTTTTCTCCACAGAGCTGGAACCAAAATTGAGAGACACTGGGATACTATGAGATACTGAAGCTGATGTATGGGGGTAGAGGAGGGAGATTGCTACTGAGGGTCTCAAAGACCACTCCATGAGAAGGAGCTTCAGTCTATGTTCCCTCCGCTTGCTAGATATGCTTTTAAACATGGTGAAGTCCTTGCATTTAGATGGGATGTGCAACTCTCCGTGGCAATGGAGGAAGCTGCAGTGCTTGTACGTGAATGGGGAGGACCAGTGGCAGGACTGGTAGGGTTTGAGTCTGGGGTGCTGGGCATAACCCTCCACAAAACATCCAGCTGGGAAAAGTTGGCTGAAGACCTTGCCATGTCCAGCAAAGAACAGGGGAGGAAACTCTCCAAAGGCCCAAGGGGTAAAATCTAGTGACATAAGTGAAAATTAAAATAGAAAAGGTAAAATAAGCAAAACTAAATAAAATAACTGAGAAAGAATGAACATAGATATGTAGGAGATACCACAACCCTCCATTTCAACTCTCAGGAATAGAGAAGGAACTTGAGTGGCAGTGGGTCCACCCCATTCTACTATTTACCCTAGTTCTTGAGCACAAGGCTCTGCAGGGCACAGGTGTGACCCAGCAGACACTGATGAAGAAAAAAGATCTGATCAAAGGTGCACAGGCACATCTACACACAATGTGGAGCACCCATAAGGACACATCAGCCTGAATGATCTTGTATGAGTATGGTTCATTAATAAACAAAAGGCACCATACAAGATTTAGATTATAGAATATTGGTTGGCATTTTCTGAAAGAACTAGCTATGTGTTGGTTTAATCATTTAAATAAGAAAATTCAAAGCATAGTATGTATCTTACCATTTGTTATAGCAAGGTTCTCATAGACTGTAATCAAGTCAGCCTTAACCTTCTTTTTGTTCAACTCGATAGATTTACTATAAGGTAAGGTTTTCTAATCTTTTGATCATTCACATGGCTCTTCTTTGAACCTTCTCCAATTTTTCAACATCCTTTAATTGTGAACACTAGAACTGGATACAGTATTCCAGCAACAGTCACACCAGTACCTACTATAAATATAAAACAGTTGCTTGGAAGTTGGAATCAATTCCCCTGTTTATGCATCTATGGATCACATTAACCCATTTAGCTGCAGTGCCAGGCTGGAAGCTCATGTTCAGCTGATTATCCACTATGACTCTCAAATCTTTTTCAGAGTCAAAACTTCCTGGAATTGAGTCCCCCATCCTGCCAATATGGCCTATGTTCTTTTTTTTCCTTAGGTTTATACATTTACATTTAGCCATATGAAAATACATATTCTTGGCTTGCACTCAGTTTACCAAGCAATCCAGATTGCTCTATTTTAGTGACTTGTCCTCTTCATTATTTAACCAGTCCCCCAATTTGTGGGTCATCTGCAAACATTATTAGTGATTTAATGTTTTTTTCCATGTCATTGATAAAAATGTTAAATAGCATAGGGTCAAGAACAGACCTCTGCAAGACACCATTGGAAACACATCCACCCTATGATTATTCTGTGTTTATAACTACATTTTGACACCTATCCGTTAATAGATTTTAATTTTATATCTAACTCAAGTTTTTTTAATTAAAATATCATGCAGTACCAAGTCCTGCTTTTTACTTGTGTCTTGGGAAACACTGAACTGTGCAATACGGGCCAGTCAGTGTAAAGATTCCCACTGGCTTCATTGGGTTTTAGCTCAGGCCAAATATATATAGGGAATATATATAGCCCTAATAGGCTGGGAAAGTATATTTTGAATATCTTAAACTAAGTGGAGCCACATCTCACAAAAGATTGTAAAAAATGTTCTTGGACAAAAATAATGGCATTCAAAATGGGTATTAATGTTGAAGGGCTAAAGAGTGGTGTTTAATGGTGTAAAGAGCTCGCTTAATTTAAACAAAAGAGATTATCTCAAATCTTATTTCATCAAGAAACATACTTCTGTGATGGTCAAGAAACTAGCATGAAGGGAACATGGATCCACTAACACTTGTTTGCATTATTAGAAAAAAAATCATTATGTAACTGGCTAGAAATGCACCATTTCAAATGAAGGAATGGTACAAAGACTGCAATAGTAGATTAACATAACATACTTCCAGTTTAGGTTAAACAGATGTCATAGAAACCTTGTTTCAGAGAATTGGAAGAGAAGGGGAAAATATTAACTATACTCCCATACCTTATATAGATTGCTCTGATACAGAGAGAAGTGTAGAAAAAGAAGAGTGAAGTGGTGTTGGACATGAAATCAAACCTATAATCTTACACCTAAATATAAATGACTAATTTCATTCCCAGATGCATGAACTATATTCTCAGATATGTTATTAACAATTAGCTCAGTGCAGGGATAAGATTTGCTAAAATAAGGACTCAGACCTTGTCTGATCCTGTACTCTTAGAACTATTTGTGAGGCACGGGGGACTCAAAAACAGAGACAACATTTATGGAATTAAACAGCATTTACAGGATTCTGAGCAACTTAAAGCAGTGTACAAAAACATCATTCAGTACTTCCAAATGTATTACAAAAGTGACACGGAAAGTAGCATTGTTAGATGGATAGTGAGCAGTGATTAGAGGACAACTTAACATCACAGCCTCTTACTTAAAAATACAAAAGAACTGGCATAAGTTAAAGTTGGACCAAGAAATTCAAAGATTGGAACATATTTATAAAGGGATAAAAGGTTCTGAAACAGTTGATAAACACAACAGAAAACTAAATGCCTGGTGGCAGCTTCTCCTGGAAAAAGTCTGTCTTCCACAAGAAAAAAAGTTTTATGAAAAGAAAAATAAAAGTGAAAAATGTTGGTGAGAAAATTTCAAGGAATGCAGAACAGCAAATTATTCCTACTTTCAGAAATAAACTGACTGCTATAATAGTCTTTACAAATATAATTTGGGTTTGTTAAAATACAGTCTGCTAAAATATGAGATTGTTTTCTAGTAAGTGAACTTTATATTCACTGAGTGCATCCCAAGGCAACTGACAGATTTTTGCTAAATTCTAGCAGCAATAATGAGGATGAGAAGTGGAATGGGCTTCATCCCCAGTACAATTTTATAAGACATTCAAGGAACTTTTCACTGTACTCCTAACAGGTATCTTCAATGTTACACTGCTGGTTGAGAAACTCCCTTTATCTACAAAAGACGCTTGTAATAGGGTGGATTGCCCTTGGGCTGAGGAGCTTGACGCTAAACCAGCCCTGATTACATGATGAGCTCCACCTGAGGGGAATCAAATGTTCCCAGGTTAAAGGCAACAGGAAGGGGGGCAGGATGGGGGGAAATGACAGTAATCGAGACTGCAAGAAGCATCAGAAAGCTCTGCCTGGGAGGCATTCTGCCTGAGAAGCAAGGGAGAGACTGCAGAAGACCCTCAGGGAGGAGGGAGCTGTGCCCAGTTGAAACTGGGGAGAAGATTGCATTACTTTGTGATTTGTTTTGGAAAGACTGTGTGTCCCTTCATAAATGATCTGGAAAAACAGTGGGGTAGCAAAATGTGTAGGTAATAGAAAATTGCTCAAGATAGTTAAGTCCAAAGCAGACTACAAAGGGTTACAAAGGTATTTCACAAAACTGGATGACTGGGCAACAACATGGCAGATAAAATTCAATGCACATGCAAATTCAATGCAAAGTAATGCACACTGGAAAACATAGTCCCAGCTACACATACAAAATGATGGAGTCTACATTAGCTGTTAACACTCAAGAAAGATCTTGGACATTTGGTGACTTTAGGTTTGACCCATTAGGGCTGTTATGTTTGACTACTGGGAGAGGGCCACTGAACCGGGTTTGGGTCCTGGAGAGTCAGTGCGCACCAGAGGGCTCAATAAATAGGATCCCTTTGGGGATTGTTTGAAGAACTTTGTGACTCTGTGACTTTTTAAAGGGCCCCTGAAAAGATGAGATGGCACAGAAGCAGGGTGCCATAAAGCAACCTCCTTCCATGAGAAGGCGTTTGAGAAGCACTAAGTAGCCAAACCACTACAAAGCTGCCATTAAAATACTTTCTAAGGAATGGGGGTGGGGGAACTCATTTTTCAGCTTCTCTTGACATATTTTGCTAGTGCCAAAATTTTAGCAAAAGATTATATACATGTTGTCTGTATGTGTCCATCTTCAGGATTTATTAGTGATAGACAGATGTCAGACTATTACTTGAAATTCTCCACTCTCTCAGTCAGGAAATAGCCTAAGAGGTCTCCATTCACTTGATATACAGAAAGTTTGATTACAAAGAGTGAAACTTATTAATAAATGTTCTGACACATGTGGCTATTGGCTCTCTATAGTGGTGTCCAAGCAAAAGCCCAAGTAAATGGAAATGGATTCCATGAGTATTTTTGCTTTATACCTAGGAATGAGGCAGGGAGACTTCAACTGGAACTTACTGTTTCATTATATGTGGATTTCCTTGTGAGACTTTACAGTTCTATGGTGTGTGGGTCAGTGGGTATTAAAAAGAATTAGTTGCTCATTTCCAGAGTAAAATAAGGATTGCAAGCAAATTAACAAAAATACAAAATGCTGAAATTCACTTTTATTGACTACATTTTCACAGGAGCAAATTCCTGCCTCAACTTTTACTCATTATGGGCTGCACCTTTAAATCCATGCTGCAAAATTTATATATAGTACCTAGGTTGCTGTAGCAGAGTGATTTGAACAGTCAGCATGCCTAGTGGTCTGGGCCTCTGATCTTAGGCGCTCTCTTAGTTCATGTGTTTTGGGCCTCTTAGTTCATGAGGTCTGTGCTGGACTATATTCTATGCCAGTATCCCCCTTCCCTTCTTGTGGCCCAGAGTTGGGGTTCTGGGATGGGATGGGGAGAACTGGGCCCTCCCACTCCTCTGGGTCCCAGCGCAGGGGCCCTGAAAGTGTAGCAGCATGGGATGGCCTGTGTTCAGCCTGTAGCCTGAGTCTAAGGGCGTATAGAAACAGTCTTCAGGCCATCTAAATTTGTGTCTGGTAACATGCATGCTGAGACAGCCAGAAGAGAATGTAAATGATACTCCCACTAGACTTCCATATACTGTTTTAGACTCACCTCTGAATTTGGCCCAATGTCTTTATATATTACTGTCTTAATTCTTATTAACCTGCTAGACTGGGATTTTAACAAGCCTCTTTTAATCCCTCTCCAGGAAACAGTAGAGTCTACTACAGGGAGTAATTGTTCCAAAAGCTACCATTACTCTAGAGCCTGAGCTGGTGCATTTATGTGAGGAGGCGGATAATCAAATTTAAGAGGGTTAGAAGAAATACATAATACTACATATAGTTATAAATGTTGGCTGTTCTGCTAAAGCTCCTTCATCAAAGACTATTTTTAATCTGGATTCATTAAAAGGTGTACAGCTGTGGGCAGAGGGCTTTGAGGAACACTGCATTCTATGCCAGCTATGGGTTTTGAGAGTCTTGCCAATCCCTGAAAACTGATTCAAGAGCGCACTTGGCATTCTGTTTACATTAGAAGGATATTGGCTACATTCTCTTCCACACATCACATTCCACTATTCTTAGCTTTACATTGGCAATTGCTTCAAACACCACTGCTTTATCCTCTCTTAAAGGAAGAGGGAAGGAACTACAGCACCATTTAGGGCTAAAGTTGATTAAATGGGAGCAAAATAAAATTTTTAAAAATCACCTGAAATATATGTCTCAATGGTGGATATCTTGTCTCAATGCATCTACATATGATCTCTCCTGTGAACTTTAATGAAAAGCATGACACATTCATACAAAGAAGAAAAAGACTTACATTTTATTTCTCTTTTCTTACACAGTACTCGGATGTGGTCTATGCCTTTCATCTTTGTGAACAGAAAAGCCATTATTTGTATCATTTCTAATGTTTAAATGAGATGAACACCAACGTTGGCAATTTCAAATGATCCTAAGGGAATTAGGCACTCAGATCCCATTGAATTACAATGGGATTTGGACACATATTTCCCTTACATGCATCCGACCAAGTGGGTATTCACCCACGAAAGTTCGTGCTCCAAAATGTCTGTTAGTCTACAGGGTGCCACAGGATTCTTTGCTGCTTATATTTCCCTTAGTGTTTTTTGAAAATCCCATCCTAAATACTCCATGCTCTTGAAATTTGAGATTTACAAATGTTTCCTAAGAAAAAGGCTACCACATATTTTTCTCATTTGAATTTTTTTTAAAGTGTATATAGTCTGTTTCAAGCAAGTAAAGGGTTTAAATACACAAAATGAAAAAAAAATGTACTCCTTCCTACAGGAATGAAATCTGATCAATTTTACCACTCTAAAGTGAGACAAATGATTCTAAATTGTCAGCCTCTTAATTCATTAGTTCAAACATTGTGAGATGCAAGATTTGAAAACTTTCAAAGCCTCCTTCTACACTTCTATAAAGAACTAAAAGGGGAGCAGAAATCAGAGGATGGGGAAAAGAAGGATCTTAATTCAGGTCAAAAATGAAACAATTATTCTCTGATGAAGGAAATATCTACTGCTGTACACATGAAGAAAAAGCACTGAAGGCAGCGGTATTTTTCTTGTAATTAGCAGAAATTATGTCTGTCTTGAAAGTCAATGTTTTTCTTAGCACTGAAAACAATATTCTTCAACTTTGATTTTTTTTTCAGGAAAACTACTAAATGAGGTTCTCTTGAGTGCCCTGAAATGTATCTATGTTCCAGTTATAAAGTGCCTGAACTAATTAGAGCCTGACCTGCACAATAGAGGATAGACAAAACTTTACCCATACATGATGAGACTTCAAAGAAATAAAAGAGAGGTTAGTGGAGACAGAATTCTGTGAGCTCAACAATTCACAAGGGGCCTTCGAGGCATTTAAATTCAATTCAAACCATTATAGATATGTGGAATGCTGGAGTGAGCCTGAGTTTTGCTCAGTGCTTTTGAATATAATTAGCTGAAACCAAGGTACTAACTATATACAACAGAGCTACATCTGCATTAGTGATGGGTGAATTTCTAAAGGTTCAGAGTTCAGATTCATTTCAGTTCTTCAGTCAGAATTATCCAGGCCTCTGGAAGCTGCCCATCAAAACATTCAGCCCTCCTTTCCTTCTGCCTGCTACCCATAACCCTTCTTCAATAAGCCGCTGATCCTCCCTTCCCATACAACTAGGTTTCCTGTTTCTATTGTTATCTTCTTGGTGGGGAGGGGGAGAGTGTTAGCCTGTTATCTCCTGATTTCCAAACCCACATTTGCTTTTGGCAGTTCCCTACACTATTAGCCATTCTTACCTGAAGACCATCAGAAGCTCATCTATCAGCATCCAGCCAATAAGGAAAACAAGTTGCTGGGGCAGAGTCTGCCATAGAGGGGCTAGAGTGAGAACATCTCAGTCAAACTGAGGGGGCAGCAGCCTGCATCTAGGGAGCAGTTAGTCCCATCACAAGCTTTACTTCCTGGGTTAGGCAAAACTAGTGTGAATTCTCCTACAGGCAAGATACAATATGCTTACAAATACCATTTTTTTCCTGGATACATACAATGAAAGTGCATCCTGAACCATCAGTGTAGCATTGCTACTGTAACACCGTAATTTTACTTGACATCAGGGTCATTTTAAATTGTCATTTCCTTCCTTAATTTTGCCTTTGTGTACTGAAGCCTGGGCCACAAGAATTTGCAACTGTTTGAAAGAAAAAAACATTATCATTGACAAAAAGGTTTGCAGCTGAGTGCCAAGGCTGAATTATTTTTGTTTGCTTTAGCGCTAGAGCTGCATTATTCACAACTGCAAATAAGCAAATATGAAAGGGATGTGTTCTTTACTTCATTTTCCTTCAGTGTACTTCCCACTGTCCTCATTACATTGCTTCTAACCAGGAGGGTTTGCAAATAGCTTCCTCAGACAGACAGCAAATGTCAGGTTGTGAATGAAACAGCAGGGGGTATCAGAGCAAGAGAGGGGCAGGACATCAGCACTTCCTCTTTTATATTCTGCCTCTGCTGTTTCAGGTCTTGAAATGTTGGAAAGAGATTCAAGATGGAAATTTCCCACGCTGTATTGGAGACTCATCAGTGAGCCCTAACATGAAAGACATGGTGAGCTGTGGATGTTTGGTAGTGAGCTGATTGTAGCTCCCTGCTGTACACTTTGTTTGAAGGGGAGATTCAGAAACTCTGCAGAAAATGAGTCACAAATGTAAAAATTGAACTATTGTCAATGCTGTCAAACATGATAACTGAAGACTATGTGATTAGAGTCTGAAATTAGCAAATGGTCCATTTAGTTTAAAAGGAAAACAAATGTATAGCATAATTCAAGTACATTGTGGTTATATATATTTTACACACAGAGTGCTGGGTTTGTATGATGAGCAATAAATAAGGCATGAGGCCAACACGGAACATGGAGGAGAAAAGAACAAAACATTTAATAGCTGCTCATTAAGTAAGCACGTCCATCCTGTGCACTGAATGAGGCAGGGATCCTGTGGAAAAAAATAGCATGTCATTATCATGGGGTCCACTAGGGCACCTCCTTCCTAACAGATCTGGGAATTGGCTCATTCCTTTCTCACTCTGCTTCCCCTCTCACTCCAGGAGTTGCAGCTTCCTGTTCATGACTTGGCCTTCCAGCCGGGACACAATAATCCTCCACTTCCAGGATATCAAAATCTTTCAGGGAAAACTGTCCCAGGCAGTCCACTCACTCTCCACTGACTGGTCTGTACCACTTCTCCAGTGACTGGTAGGGGAACCTAGGCCTGCCCTCTACTCTGGGTTTCAACATCGAGGCCCTCTTTTCAGTTGTGCAGGTCCATCCTATCCCATGCCTTGCTGCTATTTCCCTGAGCCTTTCCCATCTTTCTGGCTCTCCACCCCCTCTGGATGTGCCAGACCAAACTCCCTCTGCCCAACGAGTAACTATAGGCACTTCCCTCTACAGCCCCAAACACACTTCCAGTCTCTTAGGGAGTGACTGGAAACTACTTTCCTGCAGTCCCTTTCTGTTCTTGGCTCCTTGGCTTTATACAAGCCTGCCTGTTCCTCTCCAGATGAGCCTCATCTATAATTAATCCCAGCTCCCTGGCTCCTTCTCCAGGTGCAGCCTGGGCAGTTAACTGGCCTACTTACCCACCTTAACCCCGTTCAGAGCTTATATGGGGTGGATGCACCATCACAGTGATCATGCAATTAATAATTGTATCATAATGCATAAGCACAAATTTAACTTGCACAGGAAATCTTAGTTCTGGCATCTCCTAACTGTTGATTTTTGACATTTCCTTGACTTTGTAACCTTAATAATGTTCTTCTAACATATGTTCTCAGAAGAGCAAAATGAAAAAAAAAAACAAAATAAAAAACAGAAATTCCATCATATGACCTCATAATGACACCCACAAGGATCATCACTAGGACTGTAGCCTTAAGATCCAATGTGCAGAACTTTGTCACTTGAGCTGAAGTAACTTATAGTAATAGGTTATACAGTGAAGCAGAACTAGAGGGGGCTAAGCCACTTTGCCAGTGAGTTTCACAGATATTTGCTAACAGCAGAGGAATGATGAGGCTCATTAACCCTGTGTTCCATTCCAGGCTTTGGAGGGGAGTATATGCTAGTGGGCGAAGACTCTTCTGCCCATATTCCTCAAATATGACACCTTCTGCCCAATCCCCTTCAAACTGCCCCTGTTCCACCCTTGGATTTTCCCAGTCCCTGGGTCCTCATCCTAGTCCCATTCTCCTCTTCTGATCAGTCCAGTTTCCATTCCTCAGAATTCTTATCCCAGTTCCAATCTCCTTGCTCAGCAATATCCTAGTCTCATCATGCCAGACTCCCCATTCCAGTCCCAGTCTTCTTGCCTAACTATTTCCAGGCCTCCTCCTTTTCACTAGCTCCTTGCCCAGCCACTCCCAGTCTCCCCACCACCACCACCAACCTCCCACCCCAGTATGTTGAATTTTGCTGAGGCAGTGTAAATCATCTGCTCCTTTGGGGCTAGGTCCTTACTGTCATAAACTAGCATATCTCCATTGACTTTAATGGTGATAGACTTATTTACACCAGCTAATCTGGCCCATCAGCAAAGCTAGATGTTTAGACAAATACCTTTTTATAACAAGACTCACCATAACATTGCAAAGAATTAAGAAGTTGTTGTGGGCTCAACAACCAGTGTTATTTTGATGGCTTCTGGGGTTTTACACCTATATATGGGAGGTCAGAACTAGGGCTTCTCTCCTCATCATGTTTTACACTGGAAACTGTTGCTTGTGTATTATTGTTGCTTAGAGGTGTGTAATTTTAACCATTTTACCCTAGCAAAAGCACCAGCGTAGACACAGTTATAATAGCAAAAGAGTGCTCTTGCCCTTATATCGTCTTTCATTCATTAAATTGGTATAAGCTATACTAGAAAAGCACTCTTTTGCTGGTATAAATGGGGTCTACACTAGCTATAGCCACAAACCTTTTCTACTGCAAACAAGGCATTCAGATGCACCCCATAATGCCTGTTGATATCTGGTTTGGTCCTGGGTAGGTCAGACTAACAATTATTATCACATATTCTATGTACAGCAATGCCTAAGATTAAAAAGCTCTAAGGAGGAGTTTTCAGGTTTCCTTCTGAATTTTCTCATGTTTATGAGTTTAAGCAAAATCTCTTAATGACATTATAATGTAGGCGTTGTGCGTTATGGATACAGATGTATAATGCATACTGTAGTATCTGTGAAAAAATCTAATCCAAGGAGTTCTCTGCAGTGCAGCTTTACATAAGGGCCTGTAGGAGCAGACAGAATGTTATTAGACCATAAAAGCACATCAGGCTGATTTATGGTTTCTGATCAAGGTTTCTGTGAAAATTACTCTGCATCACCAGCTCAAGGTGACTGCTACCATTAATGTGTGGAAAATAAATGAGATGGGGATGCTGATATCAGAGGAAGTAAAAGGAAGCACTGAGCCAGTTTATATAGCACAGGCTTCCCATTTTGTTTTACAGTGCATAGAAGACTGTCATCAAAATGATTGCTTTGGGGCAGAAAAGGCAATTCTTGATAATTAGATCTTATGGCATGTAGCTGGTGCTTTCTGATATCCAGTATGTAAGAACTATCAGGTGAAATATCTTCCTGCTATATGCCATCATCTTCTACTCTGTCCTGTAAACATTCTCTGAATGTAGGAAATGAATAATATAACCCTCTTTCTCTGAAATTATTTTCCAATAGAGAGAAAAATCCAAACACGATTTTTCAGGCAGATCAGTGACTAAAACTATTTTACATATGATCTGATTCTGCTTTGCATTTTAACCAGCATTACAGTAAAGACCAGACATCCTTGCTACAGTTCAGTATCCATCTTGTGCTATATGTTGTTTCATTTATTACTACTGGAATTTTTACACAAAGAAAATTAATCTGTTTATCTAAATATAAATGGGTAATGCATTATGTAAAAAATTTAGTCAAGATTGCTGCTGTAAAATGTACAAGAGCTATTATTTAAGTATAGGTGTAGATTTATTAAAGATATACTCATCCTGGGCTCTGAACATACAATATTACCTTCAATCTTTCTTCATTTTCTCATTAGAGTTTTAAACACGTGCATGGTTTGTTTCTTGTCACTATATTGAGTCAGGAAATAAAATCCCTGGAACTATAATGTTTGGATTTCCACATTCACAATGGGGTTACAGTAGAAACTCTAAACTTGGCACTGTGGAAAATAATTCAATGTGCTTTCCATTTCTACGAAGGCTTTTAGAGTTCATTCTCTCATAAAGATTTTATTTTCAGATTCTAAAATGTAGCAGTCAGATATAAAGTATCATCTTACACATCTGGAGAACATCAGCGGCTGCTCAGACAGCTGCCTTTCGCAGCTGATATTATGGTCGTTAAAGGGGACATTTTCAAAGCAACACATGTGATAAAGAAATGCAAATCCCATTTTTAAAGGATTTGTGCACGTGCCTCCAGTGCATTGCTTTGAAAATGGAGTTCTTAATGCCCATGACACATTTCTCTCAACTGACCCTTATTGTAAGATACAGTGCTACTTTTTGGCTGAGAATAGCCTTTTATCCCACAGAATGTAAAACAGATGTCTCATTACTGCTGTTAACTTCTGAGGTGTCGAAGTTTTAAACTAAACTATATTTGGAACTGATCTACCCATTCTATCCTTGAAAAGTGGCCAGAGAGAAAAAGGACTTTATTTTATGTACAAGGAGGATTAGTTTTGTACTGCTAATAGAGTGTATTTCCTGGTACTTAATTGAAAGCAGGTGGATAATTAAAACAAATGCGTGTCTAATCAAGAGCCAGGCATCAGGTGATCATGATGTGATGCCTGATTCATCTCGAAATAAAAATCAAGCTTTCAAGCCAGTTCACTTTGGAAGCTAATGGGAGAGTTGTGAGGAGAGTTGAGTCCTGGGGAGAGCTTAATTAGCGTGTATGTTGAGACAGCTTTGACGCTAGCTGATAGTTGCTCCTGGTACCAGAAGCCCCATTTGCTTTAGTAGTAGCTTGCCATTTGATTTTGTTTCTTTTAATTTTAACACCGCATGTTGATGATGCAAACAGTAAGAAAAATATAAACCTGTAGTCAAGTGACTTAAATGCCTCTTTCAGAGTATCCACAAAAAGCTTGGAATCTGTGATGTGTTTTGTTAGTGCTTCCATGGTATGAAACATTGGTATCAGTCTGCTGAGTTCTGGTGGTTCAATTAACTATGGCCATAAACTTAAAGCCTTTCCCCCCCAAACACACACACCAAATTCACAGTAAACTCTGAAACCTGCATGTTGATAAGTGAGCAAACAATGAACAGATTGATCAGGACACACAACTGAATGAGGACAGATACAGGAATGGATTTTAAGCAGCAGACCACTGCTTTATTAGATTTAATATTGGAGATAGGTGTTGTCTGGCCTACTGCCCATACCAAGCAATTAGATGGGTCCAGTGGAGGCTTTATAGGGTGTCTCTATCACATAACTTGTAACTCAGGGTAGATTCTGCTTCCTACTTCAAGGATTCAGCTTGCTGTGCTTCCCCTCTGCAAAAGCTATGGAAGATATCAACAGGGGCGGCTCCAGGCACCAGCACACCAAGCACATGCCTGGGGCGGCAAGCTGGTCCTGTGGCTTCAACGGACCTCCCACAGGCAAGCCGCCAAATCCACGGGACCTGGGACCTCCAGCAGGCAAGCCACCGAAGGCAGCCTGCCTGTAGTGCTTGGGGCAGCACAATACCTATCAAAGAGGGACCCAGGGCTGCAAGGACTTCAAGTTTCTCTTTTTTGTATAGACCTGGGGTCCATCAGTGAAATCCCATGTCTCTTACTTTCCGGTCGCTGGCCCTTTGGCCTTTTATCTGCAATGGGCACTGGCCACAAGTTGTGATAAACTAACATTGACACAATTCCCAACATTACATTCCTAAATCCTACACCTGCTTAACATAACTGTGTCTCCATGATGCTATGAGGAAGGTGAAAAAACCCACTAGGCCACAGTCCGTTTGGCCCTGATAGGAAATATTCCTTCCTGTCCACTTAAACAGGTGATCAGTCAGACCCACAGCAAAGTAAAAACACAGCTCTTATACTATATGACAACAGGGAATGAGGCCAGGTTCAGCTAAAAATGGAACAAGAGGCTTGAGAAACCGCAGGTCAGTGTTTAAATAAATGATTATGGAAAGCAAAAGCCAACTGGCTTGTATCTCTCTGGCTGGCCAAATACAGAGCAGCAGAACACCCCAGGGGATGAGAGCCTACCTCTGTATGCACTTCCCCTTTTATTATATAGCCATCCAGCACCTTCCACATCCAGTCAAGTTTCCCATCCATTAAATCAGTGAATAGCAATCAGTGAATTGCATCATAAATAGTTTATAATGCCTTCCTTGTCACACTTACTTCAGGCTGCATTGTACACTAGACTGTGTAGTCCTGCAGAGGAAAGAGAACTGCCACTGACACCTCTGCGCAGGCTACTTGGAGAGTAAGGCAATGCTGCTGCATGTCTACACTTTCCTTCTCCCACACGCAGGTGGCATGGAGGGGTGGGGAATGGGAGGAGCCTTGGATTCACATGCACCCCCAATTCACCAGATCAGTTATGCTGGTATCGTAGCTACTTCACCCCTGGATAAGGGATGGATCATAGAGGTAATTGTGAGACTCTGATGCACATTTCCTTCCCTAGGTTGCTTCCGGGACCTTGTCCCAACATCCCATACACGATTGTTAGTAAAACAATAATATACTCCTTAGGGTTAAATACTGCCACCTTAGCCTGTGAACAGTCCAGTTAAAATCAGTGGGACATCCCATTGGATAATGTGAGATCTAAACAGTAGCACAAAGTAATGAAATGTTGGTGTAACTGACTTTTTTATTTCCCTTATTGCAATCCAAACAAGATATCAATAAAATAAATAATTGAATAGGGAAAATAAAAACTTTATTTAGACGCTGATACTAGTTGTTTTGTACTTTTATTACTACAGTTTAGTTTGTTACAGGAAAAATCCTTTGTCAATGCTCAATATCAGTGCATAGTCTGCTGGTCTTGTTTACTGAGAGCTCTGCTTAGTGCTAATGAAAATACTTAGTATTTGTAAGTTTAGTGTATAAAATTCAGTAAACACTTTTTTTAAATGAGGACAGGAGAAATTTGAAGACCATAGAAGTTTGGCTGTAATATATTCAAACTAGGTCTTTAGGTCTTGTCCTAACAGCAGTTATTTGATAAGTAAGTTTCTCTGCAGAACACAAGAGTTTTCTGAGACCCCTTATTTTCATAACCTTTATTTGTCTGTTGTACCTTAGATTATTTTGATGGACAGGGAGCAGGTTACTGTTTTAGTGTCCCCTATTTTCCAAAATTAAAATTGTAAAAAAAAAAAGGAGCACTGTACTAAATCTCTCTCTCATGCAAACTGTGAGATCTTTAATCTTGTTTGTATCCTACTGTTGAAGCTGATGCACCTTCATCAATGCAAGACATATTTGATTTCAACTGTTTATACCATCAGTTTTATTGAATGAAGAGCAGTTTCTCATTTTTTGGCAAGAATAATATTGCTGACTCAAAGAAGAGGAAAGTCAAACGTACTCTTCCACAATCAGTTGTTGTTTATTTGTAAATCCGACTACACTTTTGAAAACACAGGGTCATATCGCTCTCAGTTACAGCAGGATAAATCTGGAATAGCTCCATTTCAGTGGAGTTATTCCAGGTTTACCATGGTGCAGTAGAGAGAGCACTCAATAGAGTTGTTCCAGATTTATGATGGTTTAACTGAGCATTGAGCTTACCTCTGTTTTGGTTTTTTTTTCACTAGTATTGTCTCATTTAAACAAACAATAGATTGTGAAAGAATGCATTTCACTCTTTCCACTTTCTTAAGTCAGCAGTATTCTTTCTGCTGAAAATGAGAAATTGCTGTTCACTCAATAAAATGGATGATTTAAAAAACCGAGGCCAACCACAAAGTCACTGAAGTTATAATAGATTTAACTCCTCTCCTACCAGAGCATGAACGTCTCTAGGGATAAGATCAAAGGAGGCCAGCCTAAACTTTAATCTACCCTTTGCTTATGTTTGCAATATCTATTGTACATAGTTTTTATTATTTCTGAAATAAAGGCTTAAAATCTTCTCATTTCCAAAGAAAATATGCACAGCATGGCACATGTGAACAACAAAAAACTACCATGAAATCAGAAAAATAATTAACTAATTTCAGTTGCTAGCTAAGTGTATACAAAATAAGTGGAGAGATTGTTTTAAATTCAAGGAATCTTGGCATCATATTACTATCTAAATCCATTCTTCCTCAGAAACTTTGAAGAATACTAAATAGAACTGTGAAAGCATAAGTAGCCTTTATAGAATGCAATACTGCTAATTATCTCTTAGTTATAATAGAGCAATAGTTGAGAATTATTTATATTTATGTGATGTTATTTTCAGATATCCTTTGCTTCAAAGTGGAAGTATGGCTTTGTGTTTAAAGTGCTAGACTGGAGTTTAGGAGATCTGGGTTTATTTCCCACCCCGGCCAGAGACTTCCTGTGTGACCTTGAGTAACTCACTTGAACCTATTAACTATTTTGGGATAGGTCTCTCTCTCTCTCAATCTCTCCTGTTGGAGCTGTTCCCCATTGTGTACCAATAATTAAATATTAAGTGGGCTAGGGAGAGAGAGAATGTATAATCCAGTATCAGAGGGGTAGCCGTATTAGTCTGCATCTGTAAAAGCAGCAAAGAGTCCTGTGGCTCTTAAGAGGCTGATAAAGGATGTGCTGTTATCATCATGAACAGGTCTGACTAACAAAAGGAGGCCGCCAGACAACTCTCCAATACCAAATTCTACAGGCAACTTCCCTCAGATCCCACTGAGGAATACACTAAGAAACTGCACCATCTACTCAGGACACTCCCAACAAATCAACATACCCTTAGAGCCCCGACCAGGGTTACGCTATCTACTACTCAAGATCCACAAACCCGGAAATCCTGGACGCCCCATCATCTTGGGCATTGGCACTCTCACTGAAGGACTGTCTGGACATGTGGACTCTCTACTCAGACCCTATGCCACCAGCATTCCCAACTATCTCTGTGACACCACTGATTTGCTGAGAAAACTACAATGCATTGGTGACCTTCCAGAAAACACCATCCTAGCCACCATGGATGTAGAGGCTCTCTACACAAATATCCCACACACAGATGGAATACAAGCTGTCAGGGACAGTATCCCTGATGATGCTGCAGCACAACTGATTGCTGAGCTCTGTGCCTTTATCCTCACACACAACTATTTCAAATTTGATTACAATATATACCTCCAGATCAGTGGCACCGTTATGGGCACCCGCATGGCCCCATAATATGCCAACATTTTTATGGCTGACCTGGAACAACGCTTCCTCAGCTCTTGTCCACTCACGCCCCTCTCTGCCTACGCTACATTGATGACATCTTCATCATCTGGACCCATGGGAAGGAGACTCTGGAAAAATTTCACCACGATTTCAACAGCTTCCACTCTACCATCAACCTCAGCCTGGACCAATCTACACAGGAGGTCCACTTCCTAGACACCACGGTGCAAATAAGTGATGGTCACATTAAGACCACCCTATACCGAAAACCTACTGACTGCTATGCCTACCTTCATGCCTCTAGCTTCCATCCCAGGCACACCACATGATCCATTGTATACAGTCAAGCACTGAGGTACAATCGCATCTGCTCCAACCCCTCCAACAGAGACCAGCACCTACAAAATCTTCACCAAGCATTCTCAAAACTACAATACCCGCAAAAGGAAATAAGGAAACAGATCAACAGAGCCAGACGTGTACCCAGAAGCCTCCTACTGCAAGACAAACCCAAGAAAGAAACCAATAGGACTCCACCGGCTATCACATACAGTCCCCAGCTAAAACCCCTCCAACGCATCATCAGGGATCTACAACTCATCCTGGACAATGATCCCTCACTTTCACAGGCCTTGAGTGGCAGGCCAGTCCTCGCCCACAGACAACCTGCCAACCTGAAGCATATTCTCACCAATAACTGCACACCGCATGATAGTAACTCTAACTCAGGAACCAATCCATGCAACAAACCTCGATGCCAATTCTGCCCACATATCTACACCAGCGACACCATCACAGGACCTAACCAGATCAGCCACACCATCACCGGTCCATTCACCTGCACCTCCACCAATGTAATATACGCCATCATATGCCAGCAATGCCCTTCTGCTATCTACATCAGCCAAACTGGACAGTCCCTACAGAAAAGGATGAATGGACAGAAATCAGAATGGCAATATACAAAAACCTAGAGGAGAACACTTTAATCTCCCTGGACACACAATAGCAGATCTAAAGGTAGCCATCCTGCAGCAAAAAAACTTCAGGACCAGACTTCAAAGAGAAACTGCTGAGCTTCAGTTCATCTGCAAATTTGACACCATCATCTCAGGATTAAACAAAGACTGTGAATGGCTAGCCAACTACAAAAGCAGTTTCACCTCCCTTGGTTTTCACACCTCAACTGCTAGAACAGGGCCTCATCCCCCTGATTGAACTAACCTCATTATCTCTAGCCTGCTTCTTGCTTGCATATATATACCTGCCTCTGGAAATTTCCACTACATGCATCTGACGAAGTGGGTATTCACCTGCGAAAGCTCATGTCCAATACATCTGTTAGTCTATAAGGTGCCACAGGAGTCTTTGCTGCTTTTATAATCCAATAGTTAGGGCACTCACCTGAGATGTAGGAGAGTTGGGTTCAAGTGTCTGTTACACTGAATATTTAATTATTTTTACAAAGTGGAATAGCTCCAATAGGTAGAGCCCTGCGTGGATACAAATTTATACCCATGGAAGGGTAGAAGGGATAGGAGCAGGGATGGGGGCTGGACTGGGGATGGTACAGCTGCACCAGAGGAGCTGTTGGTGCAGAGCGCTGGCTCCTGGAAGAGGTGGCCCCACGTTGTGCTCCTTTCACAGCTGCTGTTCCTGGGAGAGCCCTGCTGTTCTGCTGATAGCAAGTTATATCCATGGATATCTGCATCCATGGGTATAAATTTGTATCTACATAAGACTCTACTAGTAGGAGAGACTGAAAGCAACCAACCCCAGAATAGCCTGGTGGTTAGGATGCTAACCTGGGAGAAAGTCAATTAAAATTCAAGTTCCTACTCCAGAGTAGGGATTCAATTTAGGTCTCCCACATTTCATTAGTGGTTAGTGCCCTAATTACTAGATTAAATACGATAAAGATGGATGGATGCAGTGTTGTTGTAGCCATGTTGGTTCCAGGATAATAGAGAGATAAGGTGGGTTGGGTAGTATCTTTTATTAGCTCATGCTCCAATATGTCTGTTAGTCTATAAGGTGCCACAGGACTCTTTGCTGCTTTTATTAGACTGAATTCTGTTGATGAGACAGACAAGAGTTAGAGCTTACACAGAGCTCTTCTTCCGGTCCTGAAGAAGAAATATGTAAGCTTGAAAGTTTGTCCCCAAGCTTGGTCCAGTAAAAGGCATTACCTCACCCACCTTGTCTCTAATGAAGATGGATGGACATACACCCCCTCAGCCGGCCATGATAACTTTTTACCAGACAAAACTAATTGGCTCAAAGTCATGAATAGCTTCTGATCATCAAAAACTGCATTTTTTGGCACATTAACTATTCATCTGAAAAGAAAACCCTACTCATTTCTACTCCTAGTTCTATTCCAAGCCCTGCCACTGAATAGAAATATGACTTTGGGAAGTCACTCTACCCTTCTGTAAGATATTCATTTGTAAAGTGGGAATAATATAGAACAGAAATAGTATAATTAATCTTTATTGCTTGAGGGATGGTGACCTTTCAGGGAATAATATCAAAAACCTAACAGATGAGTCACACTGTTTGACAATATTAAGGGCATAAAATACCATCCACTCTATGGAACAACTGTTGAAAAGCACTTAACAATTTTTTTAGCCCATTCAGTCTATTTTGTTGATCCCACACTGTAGCGGCCAGAACTGTGGCTATCTGTAATATACATCCTTGAATGGAGAAGACAACTACAATGCAGTAAAGCATTGTACGTGAGCCCTGACAATGAGCTGAGAGGCTCAGCTCAGGAGGTATTGCTTGGAAAAGAGTGTCTAAGTCAACTGTATGCCACTTTTGAACCTTTTGAGTTCTGGAACCTGCTTCGGAGACCAAAGCATTCTAGTTGTATTCCTCTATCTTCTCTCACTAGCCTTGCCCCAGAGGAATTTCTTGCTCTGGGGAATCTAGTGGTTTTCCAGCCCTGAATTGGGAACATTGGTGAAGTAAATTAAAATCATTTTAAATGCCACTTGGTAGTAACCCAAAAAAGGGAAAACACCATGAAATAAAAGTAAGAGAATATATGCCATTTGAGAGCCACTGTATATTATTTTGTTGTTGTACTTGAAGATTAAAGCAATTTATTGTAAAAGAAACATATTGTTCTTCCCCAAAATACCTCCCTTCTCCCAAGAATGGACTTCAGTAAAATATTAGAACTCTGGCAAAACTTTGAAAGCCTCAGTGGATACAATTTGGTAACATGGAAGGGCACTAGAAGAGAAGAAAGAAAAATTGTTAGGTGATTTAGGGTAAGGTGTGAATGGCAGAACCCACACTAGAGTGAAATGAAATCTTGAAGGGTCTTGCCTCATTTCCACCACTCTGTTCTATTACCAAATAAAGAAATGGAGACGGAGAGCATTAAAAAAAAATCAGATTAAAATAAATGTTTTTTACTTGTCTTAAAATCCATGCATTTTACAGGGAAATGAAGAAAATTGAGGCAAATACAATAGCAGTGTTGACATCATAAATAGCAAAGATAATGTCTCCCTTGGTTATTTTCTCAGCTTCATCACAAAAGATTAGAAGAAGCATGAATGGATGTCAAAAAAATAGGTTCGGTAGTGATATGTCGAGGCTTTTTTTTTTTGCAATCGGCAAAACAAATGTTACTAATGGCCTTTCTGGCAGGTTGTTTTGAAAGAGGATTAGTTAAGAAGGTGATACTTTCCTACCTGGAGGAAGTATATTAACAAGACAGAGGCATATTTTCTCATCTTCTAATATAATGAGACCAATTGCATATAAGCAATATTCTTCAGGGAAGATTCTTAGCCCCAGTTTATTTCCCTTTACTCTGTTCAGGCACATCTGGCCAAATGAGAATTTCTGGTAGAGGAGAATTCTCAACTGATGTAAAGCCAGTTGAACCAGCTCCTTTCCTCACTGATATTGAAGATTGACAGGGTCAGAGAAGGGGGTATGTGTGTGAAGCTCTCATCTATTACAATTATCAGCTTGCTTATAGTCCATTAGGGATCATATCCAGTTATCATAAGTTAGAGCAGCCTAAGGGGCACTCTAATTTATGTCAGGGCTGAAGCAGCTTGAGAATCAGGGAGCCTTCCTCATACTCCCATTTCTTCACTTCTCCTGTGCTAAGCACATCTTGGCACAGAAGAGAATCTGGTCTTTAATGTCTAGATAGAAAACCTGTTATTGGTTACTGAAGAACTTCCAACTTGATATTTTATGTGTGTTGTTGGTTGTTTTTCATTAACATTCCTGCAAAAATCAAAGTCATGTCTGAAAATACTGTAGTACATTAATAGCTGAGAAGTCAACATAGACTATGTACTTTAAAATGACATTGAGTGTTTGCATGTCAGAAGTTGGAAATTTTTTCTTTTAAGCTTCTGATATTCTTTCATAGACATTTCTGACTATAATGGTAGAAAAATCCATGATTTCTATTCACAGGGAAATGTTTTGAAGAATTTATATGGTTTCAGTGATTGTGGCTTTCAAAACCCCGAATTACATTTTGTGTCTTAGGTTCACAGAAATTAAAGTAAATTCACAGAAATCAAAGTAAAAATCCACTGAAACAGCTGAGTTTCCTCCAGTTTCATGTTGACGCTGTGCAAAATGGAAAGTTTCATATGGTTTTGACATCACCCCTTAAAGAGACCAGCAGGAATATTCCCTATAGAAGTTTGCAAACCTTGAACCTGGGATGAATTTCCAGTTTGTAATGAAATTCTAAACCAGGTGAGTTTTATTACAAAACTCTTACACAGTACCTTCTTATGAGCCCTCCTTTGCCCGTTGTTCCATCAGATTTCTCAGTAGCCTCTCTCTGTCCCCCTCTCTTCATATGCAGCTTTTTATCTGTAACTCGCAAATAGACTTTAATTTCTAAACTGATCTTGAAATCCTTAACCATCCCACATTTTGGACAACAGTGCCTAACTTCCTACACTTTCACTTGCCCCTGGCCGGCCGGCCGGCCTGTAATGGGGTGGTTACCCACTCCTGCCTTGAGGGGTTTAGAAACAGCCCAGGAGAGGGCTGTGGCTAGGGCAAGAATCCTGGGCTGATTGGGAGAAAGTAGGCTCAGCTGGGGCCATGCCCCAATCAGGCCCAGCTGGCCCCTATAGAAGGCTGTGAGCCAGAGGCCCAGGCAGTCTCTCTCTCCCTCCTTGTAGAGAGTGAAGGGCCTAGCTGCAGGGAAGCTAGAGACAGGGTACCTGAGTGGAGCAGGGGTGAGGAAAGGCAAAGGAGCTGGGGAGTTCCACCCTGGAAAGCCCTAGGCTGTAGCCTAGAATAAGGCCAACAGGTACTGGGGGTTGCAGAGGGCAGCCCAGGGGTAGGCAAAGGCAGCAGTTCCAAACCCAACTTTGCCAGTGATGAGTAGGCTGATACTGAAGGGTGCAGGGGCTAGATGATGACTGGCAGTAGCCTTATGCTGAGGTGTGGTGGGGATAGTGGGTGAGGTTTCCCAGGGAAGGGAGACCCTGAGAGAAAAGGGTTACTACCAGGGGGCAGTACTCCAGCTAACAGGGCACTGGAGTCTAGCGAGGGACACAGGGGGCCCAAGCGGTAGTGGATCATTGGCCTGCAGAAGGTGCTCCCAGCAGGAAATTGAGCTAATTCCCCAAGAGACCAGCAGGAAGTGCTGCAGGGGTAAGTCTGCATGCTTACACTGCCCTATTCACTTTAAGCTGCCATCTCCAAATAGTTTTTTTTGTCCTTGCTGCTAGCAATATGTATTTTCCTTTTATTTTGGCATAGGTCAAACATTGAAAGCTAGTTTTACTGGGTCAATGATTTAGGAATGTACCCTTTTTTTTTTTTTGTTTTACCTAGTCAATGGTCAAAACTTAGTATCTGGAAAATTGGTTGCTGTTTGCATAACATGGTACTTTTGATGCCTGGAAAAACTGTACCCTCTCGCTCCACTGTATTAGCAGAGTGTCTCCCTCTCGCTCCTCAATTCCATTTCTCTCACTATGTTCTCATCCATCTGCGGTTTTTTGTTTTTCCTGTAAAGGCTACTTCATAGCAAATATGTTTTTGTTTTGTTTTTCTTGAGACCAGCTACAAGGGTCACTGTTCCTGGATATAGTTCCTTCTTTTTCCCAAAAAAACCCAAGTCAGAATAGGCATTTTAAGTTGATTTGTTTTTTGATAATTTTAAATGATTACAATAATGCTGAGATCATGGGCTTGATCCTCAGCTGTGCTGATCTCATGTTGGTGCAGCTGAGTGTAGAAGAAGCCAAGGGAATTTTAAATTATAACTTCTCAGTCCTGTGGCTGTTGTGGGGCTGAACAAGTTCCTAGCATTAGATGGAGCATCTTCTGACCAGTGCTGTTTGAATTTGACCCATATGGTTTCTAGATAATATACTCGTGGGCATATTTCAGTTTCCGTTAATCACACAGATAAACACAAACTATCTTTCTTATTATTTCTGTGTCCCTTTATACATTGGGGACTGTTGCTTCCTCCCCCCCTTTCCCCCCCCCCCACAATCTGTTCCTTCCATTCTTCCCTATAATGTAGCGAGGGCCTTTCACACTGAATAAATGCATATATTAGAAATCAGATATAAGAATGACTTTATGCAACAACCAGGAGAAATGCAATTATTTTACTGCTATTTTAAAAAAGATAGTGTTCAATAACCCAGTGACCTTCCAGTAAGGAAAGACTTAAACATCTAGGATCAAATTTTCAGAATGACAGTGACCTGTTTGGAGAAACAAAAATATGTGCAATCATGTCCCTACACTTAAAAATACTGTAATCAAGGTAGCATGTGTTCATTCAGTATTTGCATATCCAAACTGGCAGCTCATGCAAGTATCCAAATAGCCATTTGTTTATGCATATACCTAAGTTGTATATTAAGGTAATAGCATATATAAACATAGATAGGTATTTGTGCATTTGTATAAGTAGTTTTGCACATGCAAGCAGAACTGCTTTTTAGCAACTAAATTGTGTCTTAGCAGAAACAAACCTAAAGGTAATTTATACATATTCTTTCAAGTTTTAATGCTCTCATTCCTTTCTTCATTGCATATTTCATTACACTGACTAATTTGTGTCTTTAAAATATGCACAATGTTGCTTCAATATTACACTGAAAAGGCTAGTACTAAAAACAGTAGGTGCTTGCTTCCCTGTTCCCTATTAAAGTCAGCCACTGGATCAGCTGGATTAAATTGTGAAATGCAAGATGATTCTCCTCTTCCACTGCCCTCTGGGTGAGTTTTCAGCTTATGAACGAGGAAAACAACTGCATACACTTAGAATGGCTAAGATTCAGAAAATTGCCACACTAGGGGTCTGGGTACCAACCATGCTGACAGTGTTAGAATGCAATACAAAGAGGACAAAAGGTCACTACCCGAACATATCAGATATGGGTTTTTACCCACTCAGACAACAAACAGAATCTTTATGTTATGATTCTCAACTATCTCCAGGGCATTTATCTGTTATGTGACCTGTTTCATTACATAAATGAATTATGAAAGATCCTCTGTAAACTAGAGAGTGCATCACAATCAGGTTTTAAATCTAACTATAGACATTTCTACAGTGCCTGGATTACAACAGTGATAAATACTTTAAATGAGTTATAGAAAGTAATGGAATCTGCTGAGGAAGAGAGACGATTCTCCATTCTGCTCTTTGCTTTAATCTCTAGTTTCCACTTTGGAGCACCCAGTTAGGTTTATTTCATGTCTGGTTCTTTGGGAAACACTTTCTTGAGTAGGGACTCAGAAACGATGATGATGAAGGTCATGTAAACTACCTAAGGTAAGATCCTGGCTCCCTTGGGAGTTTTGCTGTTGATTTCAATGAATCCAAGATTTCAGCCCTAGAGGTTAGAGAGCATGTTTTACCACATGATGTATAGAAGGGAAGGATCTTTCATGATTTAATATGGGAGGTTGTTTCAAAGCTTTGTCTAGTATGAAGAAATCTCTTCCTCTAGAGTCCTTAGGTTTATACCTGGGTTCTGTCAGCTGGAATGTACTAGATAACTGTAGCTGCTTAGCTGGGTCTCAGGGGCAAATGTGGCCCATTACAATGGCCCTACACCATCTGCCTTGTATATCAATACCAACACTGGTGTGATGAGACAAAGCACACACATCAGATTTGGGTGACAAGCAGTTGCGCTGTGCAGCAACCATAATTGTAGTCCAGCCTGGGGGTAACAAACTCAATGACTGTAATGACCAAGACTTTGTCCGAGGGGAATGAAAGTAATCTTCTCATAGCCAGTGATGGGAGATGTTTACTGCTGCTATTTGAGTATCCAGTGTCATAGTCCAGCATGAGCCCAGGGCTATAAACTGTTTAAACTACCAAAGAGCAAGTGATTTCAACTGGTGTTGAGGTAGTGGAGCTTGTCAGCTTCAGGAAGCATTTCCCTCTTCAAGCTAACATCACTTCAGCCTTTCATAGGTTCACTTTTGGGGCACATGTTCTTTATCACTTCAGCCTCTTAAATGGAGATTTAAATAACGTGAGACACTTACTATATTAGTTTTCAAAGATAGCCACATAGCATGTTTTCTTTTAGAAAAGCACATGGCCTCATGGTCATAATGCCAGCAAAAGTGTTGCCATGTGAACATCTGAATTTGGTTCCTAGTTCAGTCCCCCCTCCTGACTGGCTGAAGCTGAGTGAAACATCAGCAGAACACTCAGAATTTGAGGTGGGAGTGGGAATGAAATGGAGTGTTTCTTATATCTCCCTACTGACCCACTCTAACCGAAGAGGGAAGCAGTGCTGATAGCTGATTCGACTTCCTCTGGAAGAAGAAGATTGGATGTATGTGCCATGGAGCACTTGATTAGGAGGAAAGAAAATGTGGGTGTGGAATCTCATGGGTTCCCATAAAAAAATAAAATAGCCCAGGACTCTACAGTGTGCTATTTACTGCCTAGAATTATGCTCACAAGAGTCAAAGCAAGAACACAGATTGCCTTAAACATTATTTAGCATACAATTCAGAATTAAAGATCAAAATGGCACACATTTTTTGCTTTTAATTTGGTGTTAATTAATGCTGATACAATCAGACAGGAATTCTGGATTAAAGCATTGCATTCATCTATAGGTTAGATGGCAAGATGCTGGCAGCATGTATTTATTAACATTGATGCTCTTCAGATACAAAGTGCTACATCCAGGAATGATAAGAATCATAAGGCATTCATTTGTCTTCCTCATCTAATCTCGCTAAAGAAAGCATTTACAGCTAGAACATCATATTGATGAAGACTTTGATCTTTACCTAACTCAGTACATTTATATGATGTCTTTATGTTTAGACACCAAAAGCACTTTGAATGTCTGCCGCTGATAAGTAGAGTTACAGTAGTGTACCAGTAACAAGTCTTCATTTCCAAAAAGTGCTTGGATCTTGGCAGGCTACTAAATCAAGCATCCATATTTTTAGCAGGTTTGAATCTTCAAGAATTGCAGTTGCTATAACAGTCCTGAGGGACAAAAGAAAAGTTTTTTTCAGGTTACTAAAATCTAGTCAATTTGACGCAAAAAAGAAAAGGTTTGGTGTGCCTCAATTTCATGCAACTTTTATGTTGGCTTTGACAAATGCCCCAACATGGTCTAATCAACTAAGTATGGAACTGCAAGCTCAGAATATGGCCTTCTGCAAACCATTTAAATTGTATGCCAAATTAACCCTACATTCTTTGAATTCAGTGGAATTGAAGCAGGTCTGAATTTGACCCACTTTCCTACCTCAGAGGATGTTGAGAAGATTAATGACTGTACAAATGACTGTGTCAAAGATGTAAATGCTGCCTTTGTAACTGGTTTTAGCAGATATTTGAGTTCATCTTTGAGTTTCAAGTTCATCTAAGCCCCGAATCTCAGCCAACATGGCTCTATCACAAAGCTATAACCTGAAACCAGAGACAACCTCTGAAGTTTGCCATTATTTTAATCAAAACCATAAAAATAAATATCTCCTTGGTACCTAAAATATGATGAAGTTAACTCAAAACACAACACTGAATTTTTCCCCTAGTTTTGGCCAACCAGTCATGACTCTGGTTTCCACAATGAAACACAAATGATGACAGGTTTCCTCTGATTCTGAGTTTGATTAGACAGTTTTGAATAGCTCTACCAAAAAAATAAAAAACAGCAATGACTCAGATTTAATCACACAGGCTTATACCTTACAGTATTAAACCACATAAAAGAAAAAATCCTATTATTAGACCAACCTTTCTTATTTACTCACTAAGATTCAACACAAAAAATAGATCAAATTACATGTCACTACAACATTTAAAGACCATCTGTTCATTTTTTTTTAGTCTTAGAGACGAAGTTAGAGGTTTTGAAAAGTTGTTTCTCCTCTGTGCTGCTTTTTTTCTGGAGGAGGAAGAGTGAGCTTATTTCAGTATTTATGGAATTTGACAAATTGGGTTTCATAAGATTCAAAATCAGCTTGGCTTCAGTGGCACAAATTGCATATAAGGTTGAGCATTTTGTAAAAAATTAGCATTCACCGAGGTGTCCTCCTCCAGATAACCCTTTGAAACTTCCTATTCCATAAAAAAGAAACTTTATCTCCTTGACAAAGGCCACTTGCTGAAATGTCAATTACCTGTCCTAATTCATGGTACCTGTAATTGGTAGATGGTCTAAATCACCCTATCTCAAGGAAAGTAATTTGGTGAATATTTATTTATTCCTGAATTCAACTGATCCTAATACAGAGGGGCAGTAACTTCTATTCATTACCTTCTCTACTCAATAAAGAATCTAGGAGGAAAATCCCTAATAGCATTGATATTAACCAGTAATTAAGTCTACATTATGTGAATATTTATCAACATTGTAATTCATTCTGAAATATACATGTAGACCTTTGATTGTATAGATAATCACTATGCAAGTACCAAACAACTGCTAATTCTACTTTCAACAGATGGGATTTTAGTTAGTGGTTTTGGGACTAGATTAGGAGCAGCATCTCAGCCCATGACAAGGAGCAGCACACAGCTCCAGAAGCAGAGCAGGAAAGGAATTCTGACTCTGACATACATTATTGCCTCCCTGGTTTCTCCCTCAGCCCACACTAGGAGAGAAGTCCCTGTATCATTAGCTGGAATTCCCCCCCTGTGCTGTCTTGCAGAGGCAGAATCAAGGCTCTACCAGTTCCTTCCCTCTCACCATCCATTCCCAGTCCAATAAGCCTGCTGTCTCCCTTATACACATAGTTTGGTGGTGCAGGTGGCCCACCCAAGGATATGCACCCTACCACATAGCATTTGATCTCCAGTCTTGCAAAAGTCTAACTCCACTCAACTCCCATCTCACTTTCCTCTGAGACAGAAATCCCATCTTCAATTGACTCATCTCTCTCCCCAACATTTCCTCAAACAGATATTCTCTGACAGAAGCAACAGCAGTTGGGGAGCTAACACTTACAAGCCAAGTAACAATCTTTCATTTCAAGATGTCTTAATGGGTCTTTTCCATATCTACCCTGATATTATAAGAATATATTACAGCTATAATACATTTTTTGTATGCACCCCTTAAATTTTAAATAAATGTCATTTCTGTTAACAGTACTTGAAATCTACAGATTGGCAGTGACAAAATCCTAAAATAAAGAAATCCCCATCATTGATTAGTTAATCCTTTCATATAATTATGCAAAACTACTAAACAAAAAGTTATGGTTCTAGAAATAGCTGATCTGGTTTATACTATATAATCTAATTTGTGGTTTAAATCATCTTCATGCACAGTTTAGTAAACGCTTTATTCTTTTAGCCTCCTTCTGTTTTTCTTAAATCCTAAAATCTAAAGCTTAGAGGGATTGGTAATGGGAGAAAGAACATTTCACCTCTAGGCCACCATATATAGTCATTTGAATTTGATTCAGAATGGCAATGATGGAAAGCTATTGTTATCAGAATCCAATGTGTTAGTGGAAACAATGAAGAGAATAGGTAAACATACAATTCTTAGGATATGTCTATACTATGAGGTAAGGGGTGTAATTTCCCCTGTTCATGTAAGGATACTTATGCTAGCTCTCATTCACTACCATAAGTACAAATAGCAGTGTAGCTGTGGTAGCACAGGTAGCAGCAGCAGAGGTATGGCTGAGCCATGTTGTGTACAAACCTGCCAAAACCTGTAGATGTGCACTTGGCACAGCTCAGCCCTGCCTCTGCTGCCACTGCCAGTATTACTGCAGTTATACTGCTATTTAGACTCACTCTCGGTCTCTATGAGCTAACGCAAGTATGTGTACATGAGCATGGGAATCGCATCCCTAGTTCGTAGTGCACACATGGCCTTAAACACTAGCACCACAAGTGGCACAGCATCGCTCACTGCAAACATTCAAACATCATCAGTCAGGATCCCCCAAAATAATGAGATTTTTAAAAAAATAATAAAATATGGGTACTTTGTGTGACCCTGACACCTCAAAAATCACTAGTGCCATGTAATTAGGATATGTTTTGTACAAAGTATGTCTTGTGAGGTATCGTTCTAAAAGTCTTGATCTGCTAGACTTTATTATCTTATTGGATTGTATGTGCTATTGTCGTATGTCAAGTTATGAAGTTTGGCTATGTATGTGTTACTGAAACATATTGTGAGGTTGAAAACACCCACAAGCAGCCTTTCAGATACAACAGTAAAAAAGACAAACAATGTTCATTGAGGAAATGCACACAAGCACAAGGATTACCCCAGGAACTGTGTACAATAGAAATCTCTCAGGGGTAGCACTACACAATCGGAACTGCTCGACCCAGGTCACAGCAGAAGAGCTTTCCAGCAAGTGGAAGAAGATATAAAAGAGGGACAATGACATCATGAGGGGACCTCTCTCTCCCTGCAAGAATACACCTGGGAACACCTGAGGGGCAAGGACTGAACTGTGGGAAGTGATGGTCCCAGGCTAGAAGGATCTTTGGTCCTGTGTATGGAAATCTGGGAAAGCCAAGGAAACTTGTACCTTAAGAATCTGCCTGTTTATCACTCAGGGTGAGAATTTACTAATTTATATCCTACCTATCTAGTGTGTTAAACTCAGTTTGCAGTTTGTTTATGGAATGTAATCTGTTTTGATCTGTTTGCTTTCCCTTATAATCACTTAAAATCTATCTTGTGTAGTTAATAAACTTGCTTTTGTTTATTCTGAAAACAGTTTGTGGAATTCATAACTGGCGGGAGGTGAGTAAAAAGCTGTGCATATCTTCCTCCCATGGAGGGAGGGAGCAGATTTCATGAGCTTATACTGAACAGATTTCTGTACAGTGCAAAACAATGCAAGTTTGGATTTATACTCCAGAGGGGGTGTGGACTTGAGTGCTGGGAAATTCCTGAGCTGAGTCTTCCCATGCAGTGCTGATCTCAGTGTGTGTGTCTTTCTGCAGCTGGGTGTGACACTACCTGTGTGTGTGTGTGTGCTGGAGGAGGCTGGAGCTGGAGGGCCTGGCTCAGCAGGGCAGTTTAAGGGAACCCAGACTGGTGGAACCAGTGGACACAGTGGTACCCCAGTACATCAGTTGGCAGCCTGGATCTGAGGGGCGCAACCCATCACACTTTGTATTTTCCTTCATGGTTTTGAGGTTGTAAGGCTCACTCACACCACATTGTCAACCTTTTCTCCTCAATAGTAAAGGTTAGAACCTCTTTTTTCTTATTTTTTTTAAGGCAAGCTGAAATTCTTAGATAATCACTTATTGCCAGGAGCTGGATATCAAAATAAAATAAATATAAAACTCACAAGAGTTGGCAGCATTGAGTGACATGAAAAGTTTTCTAGAAATTATAACTACTGAACATAAACTTGAGAGAAAACATTAATTTAAGTGTGTTTCTAATAAAGATGTGGAATGGAAATGCTTGGGGAAAATGTCATAAAAATTTTTTCATTAGAAAATGCTGATTCATAAAATCAAAACTGCAGAGATAGGTTTTGAAAAATTTTGCAAAAATTTCAAAATTGTTGAAATGTCCCATTTTGCCATTTTCTAAATTTGTGGGGGTTCAAAATGACTATTTGCCTAAAAAAGTTAATTCATATTAAAAAGTGTAAAAAAAAAAGTCAAAATATTTTGAAATTATCAAAATGAGATGTTTTGATTGACTCCCTGTGACATTTTTCATCTTTGGTTTGTGAAAATTTTCAAGATTTTGACATTTTGTCTCAATTTGGGATTGGAATTTTTTTCAAAATCTCAATTTCTTATAGGACAGAAAAACCTAAGTTTAATGTGGCATAGGTTCTTGAAACATAGACATAAAATGGGGGGCAGGGGAGGAGAAAACACTCCCTGTGGCTATATTATTACTTTGTGTAAAAAAAAAAAAATAGAAAGATGACAAAGTAATATGACAACCCTATGACTAAGAAAAGACCTGGAAATATACAATGTATATTATTTACATTATGAAATACTTTTTAAAAACAGCCTTAATTAATCCTGCTTCCCTAATGTCTTCCATTATATTCTATAAAACTATTGAAAGAAAAAAGAGAAATCTGTTTACCTCATTAAAGTTTCCTCCTCATGTGGATGGAAATCTGAATATTGGATTCAACTCATTTGAAATTTACCATAAATGTTGTGTACCTACAAACGCCTACAAAAGTGTCTTCTCTTGTTTTCCTTTTGTGTTTAAGAAAGTTATATGATTAAGTCCTAACTAAGTAATATTTACTGGTAAGAATTCAATTCAGTTAGATACAAGCTTATCTACTAACATTCAGATTAGATCATTAAGTTAAGAAATGTCTGTGCATTTTATTTTTGTTCTCAGCTATAAAAAATGGTGAAGTAGGGAGTATTCTGCCTGTACAAGAAAAGACTGTGTAGGCGTGTGCTAGAAGGTAATTATGAGTCCTTTATTTCCTTAATTATTCTTCAGCCTTTGAAATGTCAGTTAAGGTCAAAATGGCAGCCACAGTTTCAAACTAAACAAGAATATAAATGGCATGGACATGCTAGATATGTAGATGAGACTGACTTGGCACCAATATTATTTCAAATTGTGTTTTTAATGTAAGATGAGAATCAGATATTGGAAATTTAAACATTTTCTTTTTCAGATTTTCAATGTTCATATGGCATCTTCACTGTTACATTTTTTGTATTAAAATTTATTCACTGATCTCCAAATAAGGCAAATTTGCTATTAAATAAAGTACTAATTTAACATTTCATGAATGTTCCTACTACAGTAAACCAAATCCACTGAAGTAAATGGTGTTACCATATTGTGCCTATATTTAGGGTTCATTTGCTAGGAGGAGACAGGGTGGCAAGGGTGAGAGGATTAATTTATCAAGCTCCAGGTTTTTGTTTCCCTTTCTCTAGTTTGGGGTCCAGAAACTTTGTAGAAGGGAGGTTTCCTGCTAGCTGCCATCTGTGATAGATGGCAAATATTTAATTAGATCTATCTATTTTATTATAGAGAAACAGTTTATTTGAGGATGGGTGGTTAAGTCTGTGGTGTAAGTAATACTGACTTTTAAAATATGGATTGTCATATTTCCCTCTTTGCAATGACATGTGTTCTTCCATCCAGTGTTGATAGATCTTTGGTTTACAAGAGTTACAGGAGGATAAATCATCACAGTCTAGACTATGTCATCCAGACTCTTGGATCCAGGAGATTTGCCCTAGAAACCTGAAATAAACTAGCCTATTGCAGGAGCAGGGACAGCTTTGCTATTATGGGAGTTGTGCTGTTGACAACTATAGAATCAGGATTTATCCTGAGATCCTCACACAGTCCCATGAATGTGGCTTTCCTGATGCAAAAGTTCTGCAGCCACTTCTCATTATCCCAGACGTGCATCATGATGTGATCCCACCACTCAGTGCTTGTTTTCTGAGCCCAAAAGCAGCATTCCATTGTGGTCAGCACCTCCATGAAAGCCACAGGCAATCTCATTTCATAGCTACTACGCGTGGGGAGATCGTCTCAATCCTCTTGTCTTTGTAGTTCAAGGAATAATTACACTGCCACTCATGACGTGTTGGTCAGAGCAAGCAGCATGCTGGTGAGCAGTTTGGGATCCATTCCTGCAGCCTGAAATAGGCAGGGTGTGCAGTACACAAACTATTGAAAGATGGTGCCAAATGAGGATGGAAGCAGAGGGATTGCTAGGATGTGAAGCAATGCATCACAGGGCATTGGGACAGGACCCAGGATTCCCTGCGACTGCCTCTGCCTTCCCACAAGTCTTAGCAGCAAAAGAGAAAGAGGTGTTCTGTGGGATAGCTGCCCAGAGTGCACCACTCCAAATAGTGCTACAAGTGCCACAAGCGTGAACATGCTATTGCACAGGCAGTTTTCAGTGTGAACACACAACAGCAGTTTTCCTTCTGTGCTCTCTGAGTGGCTCTGTAACTGCCAGCGCTGTAACTTTGCCAGTGTAGACATGCCCTTAGATGGTGGCTATCACTGTAGTGAATGAACACCATAGTGGATTTTTTGTTTTTAGTATGACCATAATTCATGTGAGTTTAATGCATCAATTCTTTTTCTATTGATGTCAACACACTTTGGATAAGTGATTTCTCCAGTTCAGGTATTTCTCCAGTGAGATGCTGACATGATGTTAGAGTTGAACCGAAAGGTTTACAAAAATTCTAATTCTGTTTAAGATTTCAATCATTTACCCTACATAATCCAGGCAATATGCCTCAGACGTATCACTTCTGGAGTTAGAGGACAGCTCAGACTCCTCCACATGGATTCCTGGCATCTCAGACTGTAAACAGGGATAAAAATTAATGCTTATTGGGATTCATAAAATGAGAACACCTGTTCACTGAGGAGCTACACAAAGATCACCAATTAATTTTAGAGACCACGAAATAGCTGCCAGCAGGTAAAAAAAATTATTGTTACCTGTCTGATCTGCATTTGAACTGATTACCTAGAGGTGAAAAGCTCAGTGTCTCATTTCCAGTGCTCTAAATTATCTAGTCCCACTGAAATCTTTTTCTTTTTCTTTTTTTTTTTAAATCATTGCAGAGAGAAAATCAGAGTCAGAAATCTGCTTAAGAGTTTTCCAAAGATTTGCATTTGCCAACCCATTTGAAACCCGATTAAATTGTTTAATCCTTTACTGAGGCTTAACATGATTAATTATTTTGCACTTTTCTGAACTGTATCTTCCAATACAGAGTAGGACCAGGATATCATACAGGAAGATTTGGATGACCTCGTAAACTGGAGTAATAGTAATAGGATGAAATTTAATAATGAAAAGTGCAAGGTCATGCATTTATTGTTATAAGCCAGGGACGCATCAGTTGGAAGTAACAGAGGAGGAGAAGGACCTTGAAGTATTGGTTGATCACAGGATGACTATGAGCCGCCAATGTGATAAGGTCGTGAAAAAAGCTAATGTGGTCTTGGGATGCATAAGGCGAGGTATTTCCAGTAGAGATAAGAAGGTGTTAGTACTGTTATACAAGGAACTGGTGAGACCTCATCTGGAAAACTGTGTTCAGTTCTGGTCTCCCATATTTAAGAAGTATGAATTCAAACTGGAACAGGTACAGAGAAGGGTTACTAGGATGATCTGAGGAATGGAAAACCTGTTTTATGAAAGGAGACTCAAAGAGCTTGGCTTGTTTAGCTTAACAAGGCTGAGGGGAGATATGATTGCTCTCTATAAATATATCAGAGGAATAAATACCAGGGAGAGAGAGGAATTATTTAAGCTCAGTATCAATGTGGACACAAGAACAAATGGATATAAACTGGCCATCAGGAGGTTTAGACTTGAAATTAGATGAAGGTTTCTAACCATTAGAGTAGTGAAGTTCTGGAACAGCCTTCCAAGGGGAGCAGTGGGGGCAAAAGACATATCTGGCTTCAAGACTAAGCTTGATAAGTTTATGGAAGGGAAGGTATAATGAGATCGGTCTTTGACTATTAGCAGAAAATATACCCAATGGCTTGTGATGGGATGTTAGATGGGGTGGGAACTGAATTTCTACAGAAAAATCTTTCCTGGGTGTCTGGCTGGTGAGTCTTGCCCACATGCTCAGGGTTTAGCTGATCACCATATTTGGGGTCAGGAAGGAATTTTCTTCCAGGGCAAATTGGCAGAGGCCCTGTGGGTTTTCTCCTTCGTCTACAGCGTGGGTCATGGGTCACTTTCTGGAAGTTTCTCTGCACCTTGAAGTCTTTAAACCATGATTTGGCTCAGATACAGGTTTGATACGAGTGGGTGGGTGAGATTTTGTAGTCTGTGTTGTGCAGGAGGTCAGACTAGATGATCATAATGGTCCCTTCTGACCCTTAAAGTCTATGATTCTATGAAAAGCTCAAAGTATTTTTTTTCAATTCCAAAAGCAAAGTAGGGTTTCTCTCACATTTATCCAATAGTCTACAAGACATATGATTTCTGTGTCTGCACATGTGGATGTTTCTACTGAATATAAGAACTGAAACTCAATCAAATTCAATCTTAAATCTCTGCTTACTTTTAAGTAAACAACTATAATTCTTAAATTATTCTTTTGTGCCCCATATAAACATTTATCCGATGAAAGAAATCAGCTCCTCTGTTTCTTGATTATTTCTATGCTTTAATTGTTTTAACTAAGTTACAAATAATTATAAAAGAACTCGTCGTGAATAATATGGTTTATTCTCTATAGACTGCTGAAAGCCATTGTACCCACTGTTCTGTAAGGAGGGAGTGGGTTTGGTAGATATAAAACTCAAATGGACCCAGGATTTCATCCTGTGGATGCTTGAAACAAACCCTGAATTGTACAAATGGGAGAACCTTCAGAGGTGGCCTGTCCAAAGGAAGAGAGACAATCATTCCTAACTTTTCAAAGTGACCAAGTTCTTTTTTTCTATTCACTTTTAAACTTTTGTTTTGTTACTCTGCCATCTTGTTGATGGGCAATGACAGGTCAAATTGCCTTTCCCTGAATCATTCTTATACAAGCCACCCAGGAGGTACTTGTGTGCTGTTAGCATTATTTTCTTCTTCTTCAACAGAATGGTCAACAGCAATCAGGACATCTTTTCATCTGAATGGCAGTTGTGTCCACATCACCTGTTTGCAGTGCAGCAGAAGGCAATTGTGTTACCTTCATTCCAGATGGCAATTGTTCATAATCTCCAGTCCGCCTTATGACAATATTGTTAGTTAATAACAATCTGTCCTTTCAAAGGCTGTCACAAATGCAGCAGTTATCTCATTCCTAGCATGCTTTCTAAATCCCACTACAGTTAAATTGTTCTTCTAGTTAGTTTTTTTTAAATCAAATTAATAAACTTTCCACCTACTCTGCCACATACCCGCATATGGTGTTCAATGGATATTTGTTATGCAAATGGTAATTTGTTTAGTAGTAGTGATATGATCGAAATAGCCCTCTCAATAGTTTGCTAGCATGCGTGTAATTATTTCTTAATTTAGTGGATAGCAACTTCAACCTCAGAACTGTCAAGCCAGCTCTTTCATGAGCAGTAAATCCACTGGGGCAAATAGTTCCCACACAAGAGAAAATCATGGGAGGTTGTAGAGGAAGGAAAGCTCTGTGAAACTGATCTTTCAGAGTTTCCTGGAGCTGTTCCATCTGGTGAGAGAAATTTCTTTGAGCAGATTACCTTCCATCAATATTTTGCATGGAAAGCCAATCTCTGTAGAGGATGCTGCTGCTGAGAGTAGCACTTTGTGTGCACTGTCCAACCTCATAACCTTTATCTAGCTCCATTCCCACCCCCACCCCGCAAGCTCCTGTGGATGAGCATTCATGAAGGGTGAGTAAGATTGGGACTGTGCAGTGGAGGCAGCAATTCCTTTCTCACTAGCAGGCAGAGGTAGAACTATATACAAAGGGTCTCCATCCTCATCATAAAAATCTGGGGCCTGAGCCAGACCAGTGAATTAGATAGAGAGATAGGTAGGTACATAGATAGATTAGATAGATCATTGCCTCTCTACACACGCTCACTCCCACACCAACAGTCAGCATGAACTTAGACATTTTCCTTCTCCATGAAGCTGAAACTTCCCCTCCCTAGAGGGAGGTTCCAGAGGTATTGACCAGATGGGAGGCTCCATCAGGAGTCGGGGTAGAAATTGTGGGAATCACAAGGTATAGGAAAGGTGGAGAGCATCTGATTCAAAACTTAGTCATGGATTCCAAGGACTTCATATCCTATCCCTCATCTCCTACCTCAGGAATGATCCAGTTAAAATTTAGCGGTACTGTGTAGCTCCCTGTCACCAACATTTTTTCCTCCACATAAGGAATGATCTGGCCAGAGCGTTAACCTGAAGTATGATTTGTCTGGAGGTTCTGGATAAGAATTCACTGAGATCTTGTGACATGAGACACATCCCTGGGTGATTTCTGTAAAGTTCTCTTTGCTGCAATAAAAAGGAAATACAAAATGCTTAGTGCTGCCAATTTCCGTGCTTCTAAAAGCTGTTGATTCATGCCTGCCTTCTCATATACCAGGTTCTTTTCTCAAATAAAGGAACAGTAGAGCTAGATTCTGATCTCTCTTACCTCAGTATAAATGAAGATTACTCCACTGAAATCAAAGAAAGAACTTGTGTAAGAGTAGAACCAGACCCTGCATATTTGTTTGTTTTGCATGTCAGTGAAATACATAAACAGATTGACAAACATGTGCCTGTCTTTCCATTTTTAAAACATGAATTATTCAGTAAATATGACAGCATATATTAATTAGAAATAATTAAAATATGAGCAGTGTTGAGGTACATGCTGTAAGCATTGATAATTACATTTAGCTAGCAAACATAAAGACCTGATTCTGATCTCACACCAGCACACACTGGCTATAACATCTGGTGTAAAACTGAAGGTTTTGATTCTGTGAAATACTGAGACACATTCCAGCAGGAGAATGGGCTGTATGAACAGGACAGTCTTCATTGCACAGATAGGAGATCTAGTCTTCTTGGTTGGAGACTAGCTGGAGAAGTCAGGAGGGCATTAAACTAGTGATGCAAAGGATGGTGCTAAAAGGACAAATGTTTCACAAACTCCAAGTGTCAAAGAATGTGAAGAGAAGACATTTTTCAGATGCTTATATACCAATACAAGGAGTGCAGGTGACTAGCAAGAGGAATTGGAAATTTGTATTGATGAGAAGAAATTTGATATAATTGGCATTATTGAAACTTAGTGGGTCAATTCCCACGGTTGGAATGTTAAAATCACTGGTTCTAACCTCTTCAGGAAAGATAGAGTAGTCCTAAATGATGTGTGAGCAGGAGGAAGGAGTAGCACCATTTGACACCATTATCTGTTTTAGTGTTAGCAAAAACCCAGCAGCACAGGATCTTGAATGCATATGGATCAATGTGCTAACTAGCATAGCCCAGGAGGGGTTACTAGTGGAAGTCTATCACAGAATCAAACCAGACAATAGGATGAGTTACTCTTTAAGCACCTGTCTGCAATGTATGAAAATAAATATTGTATTGTAATGGCGGCTTTCATTATGGGGACATATGCTGGAAGTCTCATTCAGCCAGTCATAAAACATTAGCGTTTCTAGAAATCATAGGGTATGCTTTTCTAACACAAAAAGTATTGCAGCCAACAGGAGATAACTCTACTTTGGATCTCTTTTTGATGGATAAAAAGCACTTAATCACTGGACTGGAAGTTGGTGATTGCCCAGGGACAGTGACCATGACCTGATTATATTTAATATGATCAAACAGTAGATACTTCCAACTATTAACAGATATATAGTATCGTTCCAGTTATCTGAATTCCTTTTAACCAAAAATCCTAGTTATCTAATCCACAGTGTGTCCCCCAAATATGTAGACCCACATTTTTTTTAATTGCCTGCTAATAACTTTTCAATTAGCCTCTTAGTGCCTGCTAACACTAATCAACAGCTTTGTATTTGTATAGCAGTTCTGAATGGTTCCCTGAGGTTATTGGTCCACACTAAAAAGTTAGGTTGACCTAGCTACATTGATCAGTGTTGTGTAAAATCCACACCCCTGAGCAGAGTAGTTAATCTGACCTAATCCCTAGTGAAGCCAGGCGTGGATTACCTTCACCAATGGGAGAACCCCTCGTAATAGTATCAAGTATCAGAGGAGTAGCCATGTTAGTCTGGATCTGTAAAAGCAACAAAGAGTCCTGTGGCACCTTATAGACTAACAGATGTATTGGAGCATGAGCTTTCGTGGGTGAATACCCACTTCGTCGGCATAGTAGTGTCTACTCTAAAGCACTACAGTTGCAGACAAGCCCTGAAACCTATCTTGTTTCAGCAGCAACAGCAGCTTGATGGGACAGTGCTGAAAAGGAAAAGTTATGTATTTGAAAGAAATGCTCACAAACAGACTCTGATGAGTCAGTTTATTAAAAAGACAAATACTGCTCTACAGCCAAAATGCTTCTGAAATAAATGTAGTCCAGCTTTACTAATTCTGGGTCACTGAGAACGAAAATGATGCTTAAAATTGTTGATTGGCTCTAGTTTTCAAGATATGCTATTGGGTCAGCATATACAACCCTTGACTTGGGAATGGCGGAGGATAAGTGAGTTATAAAGGGAAGGGATCTCAATTTAAACCAGAAATGACTAAAATACATCTTTGACTGGATCTATGAATAAATCTATGACTGGGTTTGGACAGTAGTTGCTTTTTAGGCAAAACAATGAATGATGCAATCTGAAGCTGGTATTGCATCATACATGATATGAATTGCATCATGTTATTCCTAGAAGTCATGGATGATGCAATCATAACGAAGCTTACATCACTCTGCTGAAGAAATTGCCCTATATCAGCTCTAAAAATCATACAGTGTCGTGCTCTCTTATTTGTCAGTGTTTGATTTTGCAAAGAGACACATTTCTGTTTAGCCACAGTGAGCAGAGATGCCTCGTACTTGTGTGAACAGTGCAGATAACTTCTGCTATGTTTGTGGTGAAGTGACTTTTGCATCACAAAAGTGCAGTATAACCACTATGTTTAAGAAAGCCTATCCCCTTTCTTTTGGCTGCAAAATTGGAGATCAGGACAAGAGGTGGGCCCCACACATATGCTGCAACACTTGTGCAACAAATCTTTGCCAGTGGTTGAACAAGAAAAGGAAATCTATGCCTTTTGCAGTGCCAATGATTTGGAGAGACCCAACAGATCATACCAGCAATTGTTACTTCTGCATGGTGCCACCAGTTGGGAAAGGTGCGTCAAAGAAGAAAAAGTGGACTGTGCATTATCCAAACATTCCATCAGCTATACGCCCAGTACCCCACAGAGAAGGACTGCCGGTTCCTGATGCACTAGAATCATTCTCACTTGAGTCAGACGAGGAAGAGGAAGAGGATGAAACTTCTGGTCCTGAACCATCAATGTCACAGGACCCACATTTTCTCACATCCTCCTCCTCTAAACCACAGATCATAACACAAGGTGAATTGAATGACCTTGTCAGGGATTTGGAACTACCCAAGAGTAAGGCAGAGCTGTTGGGCTCCAGACTACAGCAGTGGAATCTCCTGGCAGGCTATCAGGGCAAATGGAACCCATCAATGCTTGCAGACTATTGCTGGACAGTGACAAGAGATGCTCCATTTCATTAATACAAGAGACAAGCCAAGAAGCGCCGAGTAGACACTGAATAGGACTAAACTACGTACATAATACTTTTTTGCCTTTTGTTTCATAATAAATTTTATTTATATAACCCTTTTGCTGATTTTTAAAGTGTTACATAAACAGGACAGGTGAAATATTATCATGTAAAGCAACCATAAACACATGAAAAGACCTAGGTTTACAATTTATGATTAAAACTCTACTATCTACACAATATACATAGACATAAAGTGTAAAAACTTAAATATCTTAGAAACAGTAGCCAATCAGTTGTTTTAATTGTCATATTTGAATTCAGCACATCAAAATATATAATAAATATCACATTTTATCTCTGAAGCAGACGACTTCTCAAAAATTGTAGACCAATGTAATTCAGAATTAAATTATGTCCACAGTGGTTTTAATACTATTTTGGTGTTTTAATAAACTCAGTAAAGCTGAGATTTTTACTCTAATAAAATACAGCTTACTTAGCAAACATCAGTATTAGTTCCTTCCTCCCCCATATTAGAAGTGAAACTGCAGCTCAAAATAGCACTTCCGTTTATCCTAATGCCCAGCTTCCTGGAAGTTTTGGATGTCCTTGGGCCATTCAGATAAACAGGAGCATACTGTACTTGGTGCTTAAATGAGCTAACTTCCAAAAGCTGAGGAAAATTCTGAATGATAAATTTGGAAGAAAAATAGACAGAAAAATGTAAATGAAAACTGAAAGTTCTTTAAAAAAGAGTTTCTTAGATAGGCAAAAGCCATCTTCTGGCCTTCAACTCTATGAAACTATGACACTTAATTGATTACACTTATGTGGTACCCTTGTGTATGTGAGGGCTCGTCCACACTACGGGGAGAAATCAATCTTAGATACGCAACTTCAGCTACGTGAATAACGTAGCTGAAGTCGAATATCTAAGATCGGATTACTCACCCGTCCTCACCACGTGGGATCGATGTTTGCGGCTCTCCCTGTCGATTCCGCAACTCCATTGGGGTTGATGGAGTTCCGGAATTGATATAAGCGCGCTCAGGGATCGATATATCGCGTCTAGATGAGACGCGATATATCGATCCCCAAGCAATCGATTTTAACCCGCCGATACGGCAGGTAGTCTGGACGTAGCCTGAGGTTAGAACAAAGCCCAAGATGTGCCACATTGTACTGATGATAATCAAAGTACTATACCACTTGGTGGTGGTGACTTGATCACTGTCTGTCTTTTTTTTTCTTAATCTAAATAGTAACTACATTTAAAAAAAAATAATATTAAGCGAACGTATGGATTCCAAAGTCAAGGACCCAAAAATTACAAAATGCTAGAATTAAATTTTCCTGTGCAACTTTAATTTGCCCTTCTTGTGCATGTGTATTGTGATATGGTGCTAAACTACATGACCCTGTTTTGTGGAGGAAATACACCTCATCACCCTGGGGTTGGGCCGAGGCATGGTAGCCTCACAGTTAAAGTCAATATGGCTGCCCTCAGCCTCAGGGCTGTGTGGCCCAAGGGCCAGCATCAATAGGATTCCCCTTGTCTGCAGGGAAGCGAGGCCTAATGGCTGGAGTCAATAGGACTCCCCTTGGCTGCAGGGAAGAGTGGCCCAATGCCAGAGTCAGTAGGATTCCCTTTGGCTGCAGGGAAGAACAGCCCAATAGCCAGAGTTAATAGAAGGGGGTGTGATGGGCTGCCAGGGTAGGGGGCAGCCAGGGTAGGGGGATCTGAACCCTCCCTGCTCCAGCAGGTCCCAGCCCAGGGCCCTAGTAGTAGTGAATGGGTTCACCACTAAGTCGGCAGGGAATCCTCCTGCAACATGCCAACTGCTGCAGGGACACTGGCTAGTCCCTCCCTAGGCTACTTTCTGCTATGACTTCAGCAGTTGATGTTGGGGAGTCTTCAGTGTCTCTGGAGTCCTCAAACAATGACTGAAATCTCTCTGGGCTGTCTACAACTACCGGGGTGCCTGCCTGGGTATCAGTGTCTCCTGCTCCTGGGGTCTGGGATCCCGGCTGTTCCTTGACTGGAGCAGTGAGGTGCATCCTTCTTCCTCGGCAGTCAGCCCAGACTGAGCTAGGATGCTCCCTTTTATACTGCAGCAGCAGTTATAGCATGCTCAGCAGAGTCGAGGGGACGTAGCTTCTGCTGCTCAGAGTGTTGCCTTAACCCCTTCCACTCCAGTGTGGGGCAAGTACACCCTGTCACATCCCATAATATTTTTCCACAGGACCCCAGCTCATTCAGTGTACATGATGGATTGTACTCACTGAATGGGCATCTACCTGCCTCAAACACAGAGGGAGTGAGAGGATGGGAAAAGTCATTCAAGAATTAAGATACTATACTGCCAGCACAACACGAAAGCCTACGAGGAAACTAATACTGATGCACTGTGCATAGTTTGGATGGTGTGCATTAAATAATGCATAGGGCCACACATTGAATAACGAGGGTTCAGTAATTCTTTTTATCCTCATGAACTCATTGATGGAGCATGCAAAGTTTTTCTGTGGGGAGTGGTGTATATGCAGTTGAATCATCACATAGGAGCTGTATGTGGATGGAGCATGCCCAGTGCAGATGGAATCTTCAGAAACTGTAGCTGCAAAACTCTAACAACTTCGTGTTAGTGCTTGTGTGAACTGGGATTTTTTAGATGCTTGTATCTCGGTCAAATTTGGATGAATTTTCAAAGGGGCAGAAACCTCCCTGCTCTAAAGAATGGTGGTGCTAGAGCTTCTCAACAAACAAAGTGTACAGATTTTTTTAGCATGGGTAAAGTTACTGATTTTTTTCTCTAACCTTGTAGGAATTGACTGAACAATTTTAACTGAAACTTCCTAAAATCATTCAGCCATGGATAGATCTCTGGCCTGAAAAATTTAATCCTGACTGGGCAAAGGTTGGCACCATAGTAAAAAACTGAAAACAGGGCCTTATAGTGGGAAGTGTTAGACTACCTTAATGATAGGTGTCACAATAATGATGTTTCACTTTGGGAGCTCTCCTCAGGCTTTTTAAAGTTATGTGGAATTAAGGGTTTTTTATCAAAGGAAATTTATATTATTCAGTTAAAAGTAATACTTCAGGTGTCTGTGAATAGTGACTTTGGATTTTTCCAATAATCTGGGCCCTATACGCCATAGAAATCTACATGGGCCTCCACATGACAAAGATTTATCTTTTCACCATCTTTCCCCTTTCCTTGCTCAAGAGGGGGACATATTGATCAATCCAGGTTCCATACACGCCTCAGTCTGCTGTTTTCCATGGAAAAAGAGAAAAATCACTGATGCTACAGTTGCTGTCTCTCTTTTTTCTTTCTTTTTTTCCTCCAATCCCTTCCAGATTGGCTGAATTTGTAAATTTGACAGAAATGTCATGATCAACTATTTAATCTGAATTATCTGAACATCGTAGGTACAAGGACATATAAATCCATTAAGGGAAAGGTCACTACATTCTATTTCAGAATTTACACTCTGTCATGCAGATGCTAAGGGAGTGTGCGAGTGTGGGGGAGGGAAGATGGATGTGAGGCTGCTGAGACATGAAGGAGTTGATGCAGGCTGCTGGGTGAAGAGGTTGATGCAGCTACTTGGTGGGGGTTGTTGATAGTGCTGACTGGGGTGCTTCGCAGGAAGGAAGGAAAGCTTCTCCCCTTTCCTGTGCTTCACTGTGCTCAGCTCCAGAGGATAGGAAGCTCTACTTTATGAGGCTGCAGAGCCATTAGTCTCTTGAAGTGGCATTTCCTTCCCTGGTAGCTAAGCACACTGTCATGGAGGGAGTGAAGAAGGGCTGAGGAGCTTCCTCAGGATTTGATGGCAGTGGAGGCACAGAAGAGGGAAAACCAGAGAAGGGAGCAAGATGGCACTTCCTTTCTGGCACTATTTCCCCTTGGCCATAACAATTGTAGAGTTTTGGAGCTTTCTTATCCAGTGCTCACTCCTCTGCAGCCTTCCTGCGGGCATCCCACAGGCTGAGAAGCCCTGATCTACACCAGCCTTCTATTTATGTATGATGTTCCTGGCAAACATTATTCAGTGTACTAAATCTTACACCCAAGGTAATGTGTTACAGGAGTAAAAACTGTACTTGTTATAAATGATTCCTAGATTCAATTCTAACTAGCTTCTGGGGCTGCCCCAGAAATCTTTAGGAAATAAACAATATTTCATGCAGATGCAGAACCATTAATACTAAATAGGTAGATTGTTCTCCATATGTGGTCAAACACTTATTAGGACAAGATAGGGAGGATGGTGAACTAGGAATTAGACCTTTCATGTGAAGGAAATAAATAAATAATCGGTACCTTAATCAAGAAAAAAAGGATCATAAGAGTCCAGGGAGGATTGGCCTGTTCAGTATCTCTGAATGCCGCAGCATCTGGGCATTGGGATCAGGCAGAGATAAGCAAGATGCAGCTATGCTTTTGCAGACATTGTGTGTTCCTCTGCCCAGGTTTCCCTCACAACACCTACTACGTCCAATCCATAGGCATCTCCTAAGATGGACTGCCAGGGAATACACTCATTCCTATCCTCAACTCTATCTGTCCCTGACATAGGTCCTCCAGAAAATAGAGGCAAGTCACATGAGGGACATTCCCTAGGAGTCACCATTTCCTGAAATATTCAGGGGACAGCTAGAGACTGGGACAAGGTGGGTTACAACTCTGTATTTCTAGTTAATTCTTTCCATCTACTTTGTATTGCCAGCAGCAGTGAACCAGGTGCCACATGTAGCCCTCAAGGCTCTAAATCATGACCCTACAGAGCAAGAGAGTCACAAAGAAAACATGTATTTGATTATGAATGAAAATGTCTTCTCTGAGATGCACTGTGTGATTTTTTAACCTGAAGTATTTGAATCAGGCTGTCACGAAGGCGTGGTCGTAGGGGACTCCATCTCAACTACCTCCCACAGCTTTTTCTGCAGCCCCAGAGACAGCTGAGGTGAGAGCTGGGACCACTCTGAATAGCTTGCTGCAGCTGGTCAGCAGCTCCCCCACTGGTCACCTGCTGAATCACAGTGGAGGGAGGAAAGCAGCTCCAGCAGCTCCGTTACACATTTTCTTGCTGGGCAATGAAAGCCCACAGACAGCAGGTTCTCCCTGAGCTTAGGTAATCACATAGCAAAGGATCACTCTCCATGCCCACACACCCATTTAGGGCAGCCCAGGAGGAGTAGGGGAAAGAGAAGCTGAGAACCAACAACCGCCTACACTTTCCTCATTCTCTGCCCTGGAACAGGTTAAAGCAGATTGGGAGATGCTGTAATTTACACAGGCCAGCTGGAGACAGTCAGAGAACTTCAGTTGCTCTCTCTCCCACTCCCATCATGTCTCCTATCTGGAGGCTTCAGGAAGTTAGGAATAGGATACTACTATACTGGCTTTACACCTACCAAGGAACCCTTCATGCCAGGAGAACATGCAAAAGGAGACTCGTGGGTGGTTTCTACTCCCTATGCATCTCCGTGTATCGAATGGTCTCTTTAATATATTCAGCCCTCAGGATGAAAAGGTTGGAGACCTCAGGTTTATATGGAGGGCATTTCCACATTATTCTAAACTCTAAGAAATAATCACTTTTTGATATTGTTTCTTGCGGTCCCACTTCATTTTCCCTATTTAATTGTCATCCTATTACTATACTTATTTATATGCCCCCTTGTACCATCCAAAAAATTCCTCACACTCCTCAGTGTTTACACTCTTCAAATATGTGTTCACTGTTTCCATGGCCCTTATCCTTTGTTGTCATTTAGCCAAGTTATGCATGTTTTGCTTTCTTAATCTTTTCTCAGTGTTTGTACAATATTTTGAAAAATCTACATCCTTATATAAGAACTAAGCATTAATAGATTAAAAGTCAATCCCTGCAGCTCAACCCTCTCCACATGCCCATTGCTCACATATACTGTCTCTGGACTGCCTCCAGTTTAACTATATCATTTTGGTAGTGAGGCTGCCAAGAGCTAAATTCAGTACCACATTCCACCCAATACAGTCACCAGTTAATTTATCATTGCTCCCATTTAATAGAAGCCACCTACTGCAACTTTGAGAGACAGAAAAGTCAAACATAGAAGTATAATAAGAGGATGTATTTATTGAGGATGATAGAGTAACTAAAACAAAGAACGCAGCATACTGTATGTATTTATTTAACACTTTGTTGGGGAGTATGATTGCAAAATCAATCTGACCTTTATTATAATGCCTTTAGGAAAGAAATATTGAGAAAATAGAAATTATAGGGCACCAAGTAAGCCAGGAATGATTTTTTTTTTACCATTGCTCCCAGAATCTATTAAAGAAATATATCTACGCTGAAAATAACGCAAAATAAAAAAGATGCAGAAGTTAGAACTGGAACAGAGAACTCAGTAAAAATACAGCTTATATTTACAGGGCAGCTGTAAGTTACCATAGTTCCACTGATTTCATTAATTTACCACAGCTGAGGACTGCCCCAAAATGTCTGGTTATAGCACTGTTGAAATGCAGCCATCTCTGGGTGAAAAGGAAGCAACCAAGTAGTGCACAACAGGCAATAGAGTTTTAGAAATACCTCTGTAGGTTGATAAGATGGATGTAATTTTGGCCACAGACACTGAAAGAATTAATTAGAACAATATTAGAAATGTCAGACAACAATAAGCATAAATATCCATATGCCGGAGCAATGCAAAATAAGTATGTGTTCTGCTGAAGTTAGAAGAGCTAATTTTTGGGGGGGCAGTAGCAGGGCTGGCTGATGGGCTGATGCATGGAGCAGAGTAATTCTCCTCCAGGCCAAGGAGCAGTTAAAGAGCTTGGGGGCTATTGCAGCACAATGACAGCCTCTCAGAGGACACTCCCACAAAGATGAGTTAAATATGCAATGGGACATCTCCCATCCTAAACCAGGCTCCATTCCCAACTTTCCCCCTAGTGCACTGGCACAGGGAGCCTTTGCAGAGCTAAGTTTTGTGTTGTATGAGGATGTGCAGTTCTCTAAAATTCTGCTATGTCCTTATGTATCAGGGCATTTCTACACTTACTGGGAATCGATGCTGCTGCACTCAATGCCCTGGAGGTCAATTTAGTGAGTCTAATGAAGACCCACTAAATCAACTGTGGATTGCTCCCCTAGTTCTTCACTGGAACGAGAAGCATAAGGGAAGTCGACGGGAGAGCATCTCCCATTGATCCAGCGTGGTGTAGACATCGCAGTAAGTCGACTTAAGCTACATCAACTCCAGCTACATTACCCACATAGCTGGAGCTGCATAACTTAGCTCAATTTACCCTCATAGTGTAGACAAGGCCTCAGAATCAGCTGTGTTGCTTATAAAGGCTCTGTACCTGCAGAGAGGGGGCTGGACTATAGACTATTATAAAACTAACATACACTTGGTTACTAAGTCTACCATTCTTGGAGCCAGCCAGGATTTAGCATAAGAAAAGCACTGGGATGGGGATGGTGTTTAAGTTATGATTACAAATTGATTCTCTCATCCATGCACAGTACACTATAGCACTACCTGTTCCCCTCAGATCAATGAGGACACCTGTTAATCACTCACCAAACTTGAATGTCCAGACTACCCACCGTATCGGCTGGTAGTGATCGATTTTTCGGGGATCGATATATCGTGTCTCATCTAGATGCGATATATCGATCCCCGAACGTGCTCCTGTCGACTCCAGAACTCCACCGGAGCAAGCGGCGGTAGCAGAGTCGACACGGGGAGCCGTGGACGTCGATCTCGCGCCGTGAGGACCCAAGGTAAATCAATCTAAGATACTTCGATTTCAGCTACGCTATTCACGTAGCTGAAGTTGCGTATCTTAGATCGATATGCCCCCCCATTGTAGACTAGCCCTAATCTTCAGGAAGTTTAGTTCCCCAAAATTAAATCCAACAAGGCAAAGTTGAACAGAAAAGTAACTATCCCTCTCCCTGTGGCACCAACAGTATAATGGGAATCATAGTTAATGATCTGAATCCAAAGCCAAAGCTTGTTTTATGTAATGCTCACCCTTTGTTAAGCAAAGCTGTTAGAGCAAAAGAGCATGTTATTGATTTCAAAAATTGATTTTTTGTGTGTGTACCTAAAACATGGCTCCCAAATCAAAGCTCTTCTATTTTTCCTGCTTCAGCCTGACCTGTGTTTTTGCTATAGATAAGTCTAAGCTGTAAAGTTTAGATTTGGATTCAATCTTTCCCAAAGATCAGGAGTATTCAGATCTATGGTTTTGGTTCAGGCCTATCAATAATTTTACTTTTTTTACTAAATGTCATTGATTGTATTACATCTTAAAAAGAAGAGAAAATGGCCAGTAGATTGTTAAAGATATATTAAATGTTTTGTACTGCTTCTTTTGAACATTTGACAATTTATATTTCAAGCCTCCAGTTGTAATTATTGTAATTATCATTAATCATCAACTTCCAGATCAAATCGAAATGCAGAACACTGAAAAGGTCAAAGCAATGGAGAATACTACTATCTTTCAGAGATAATATGTGACATTAACATTCTGCTGCCTCACTTGTGTGACAAAGATTATAATCAAAACAGAAAATGGCACAAGATTAATCTGCTCTAGTGATGAGGAGCATTGTGTCGGAAATACACCAGCAAAATTAACCCGTTCACTTTGCAGTCACAAATTTGTAATTCAGAGCCTAAACTTTGACGTGCTTAGAGCTCTCAGTTCCCATTGATTTCAAGGGATCAGATCCCTAGATATTTAAGTCAGATTGGTCCAACTGTGCAGAAGGTATTTTTACTCAAGTAACAATTCACCAAAATCCTAGGATAATGTGGAGGAGGTAAGATGGTTTGAGTCCAATTTTCAAATGTGGGCACATTAGTAGAATGTCACAACCCTGCCTCTGCATGTTCAAATCAGCTGTTACATTACCTTGGTGCCCCTTCACCAGCACTGGAAAGATTTCAGAGTCCCAGAAAATTAATCAGGGACATGGTAGCACAGATCAAAATGTGGTGCTTCATCCTAGGATGACCACTATAAACCAAAATTTAACAGCAAAGGGGTAAAAGAGCATAACATTGAGTGGATTAAAATTTACTAAATCAAACACCAACAAGAGATAATAAGATGCTAAAGATAGGTACTATGTTTATCCTTCTCCAGTCTTCTGAGACCCAAATTCCAGGACTTCTCAAATATAATTGATAATTGTTCCAAGAGTGCCTCAGCTAGTTCCTTGAATACCCTAGGATTAATTTCATCAAGCTCTTCTAACTTGAATACATCTATATTAGCTAAATATTGTTTAACCTGTTCTTTCCTTATTTTGTCTCTCATTCCTTCCACCTTGTTATTAATATTAATTGCGTTGTGTATTTGGTCACAATTTCTCTTTTTAGTGAAGACTGAAGCATTAGTGAAAACTAGGCATTATTCATATCAGATCTTATCATCAATTATTAGCCCTCCTTCCCCACTTAGTAAAGGACCTACACTTTCCTTCATCTTTCTTTTGCTCCTAGGGGATTTACAGAGCCTCTTCTTACTGCCTTTTTTATCCCCTTCTAATTGTAACTGTTTTTGTGACATAGTCTTTCTGAATTTGTCCCTAGATGCTTTTTTTTTCTTTTGTGGCATGCAATCTTATCAATTTGACCATGTTTCCACTTTTTGTAGGATTCCTTTTTGATTTTCAGGTCATTAAAGAGCACCAGATGGATTCACAGTGGCCTTTTCCTAGCTTTCCTTCACATTGGGATAGACGGATACTATGAACAAGTAAACTGAAATTCAAGATCTGGAAAACTTGGCTGACAGTGAGACTTAAAAAGCCTGGTCCATTTAGTTTATCCAGTTGAATGTGAAGAAGTGACTTGGTCACAGTCTGTAAGTACCTACATGAAGATTTCTAAAAGTAGATGGCTCTTTAATCTAGCAGGCAAAGGGACAACAAGGTCCAGTGGATGGAAGTTGACGCTAAGACAAATTCAAGCCACAAATAAGGTACAGAAATATGGTATAGGAATATAGTGGATTCTTCATTATCTTTTGAAGTCTTAAAATTAATATTGAATGTCATTCCAAAAGAGCTTCTGTCTGAGCTACAGGATAGTTAGGCTTGATTCAGAAACTATGGCTGGTATTCTATGGCCTGTGTTATGCAGGGCTCAGACTAGATGATCATAATCATTCTCCCTGGCCCATGAATGTAAGAGATTGTGTGCCTAATTATAGTTTTAATACTAGGTTGATTAGAAGGGAAAAACTGCTGTATAAATATCACTTTTTTATTATTATTAAAAAAGAATCTGTCAACTATTGTACAATGTATTTAGTACATACATCAAGAATGTAACATTTGTTCCTCACAAAATGGCTTACCTTTTATTAGAGTAATTACCATAAATAGAGTATGGCAATACAGCAAGAAGAAGGGATGACAGGTAACAAAACTGTTAAAAACTGCATCTCCCACCTTCCCTCATTTTGTTTCATCAGCATTAGGAGAGATAATATTGGTTTACAATATTACCCTAGACTCCCACAATGCTACTGTCAAAAATTACATTATTTTCAACCAACAACTTGTCAAATTACTCATCGTGAATAGTATTTGTTGCAAATTTAGCCTTTTCATAAGTTGCTTGAAAACAGTTTTGATATTTGTGATTCTGTTTTTAATTGCTCAGTTAGTCTATGTGACCACATTTCAGCCTATAGGTTATTTTCAAATGGTCACCTAAGTTGCTTGGTGTTTCTGCTCCCCAATAAATTGATTGACACTTTTTAAAGCAGCTGTTTGCAGTGCTGGTCATATTGGTCCTAGAACATTAACAACAAGGTAGTTCAGGTAATATGTTATTGGATTTAACCTCCCACCTATAGTAGGTACACCAGGACCTCAAGAAACAAAGAAAACTATAAATACCATGCAAACCCAGATCATCAGGCTGCCCCAAATCTAGACACAGGGGACAAGGTATGGCTCTCCGCCCAGAACCTTAAACTGAGATGCCCATTCACCAAACTAGATTACCAATACCTGGGCCCCTTCAAGATTCTAGTACAAGTAAACCCAGTGGTCTTCACTTTACAGCTGCCCAAGTTCTTGAAGATCCATCCTGTCTTTCACATCTCATTTTTAAAGCTCTACACTGAGAAACCATACCCAAACCACTCCAGCCTGCCACCACCATCCATAACAGTCCACAGATAGGATGAGTACTTGTTCCACTGAATCCTCAACTCTTAATGAGTTAAGGGAAGGCTCCACTATCTCGTGGATTAAGAAGTCTGTGGTCCAGACAAGCAGTCTTGTAAACCAGTAGAAAACATCCATGTCCTGGATCTGCAGCAAGAGTTCCACTGGAAGTACCCCAAGAAACTGAACCCTGGGGCCTCTAAGAGGTGCCTTTGAGGAGGGATACAGTCAGGCATTAGGGCCCACAGCACAGCCAGTCTCTGGGCAATGTAACAAGCCCAGCTGACCTATAGTAGGCTGCCTGATTGGCGATACCACCTGATTGGTGACAAGAGTCAGCAGCAGTGTGGTGGCTGCTTCAAGCATTTACCCATCGCTCCAGGGCCTATTTGTTCCAATCTGCACCCACCTTGTTCCAAGTTTCTGACTTCTCAGAAGTCCTGGCCTCTGATTCCTAGCTACCGACTCCTGCTCCAACCACTAGGCATGACCACCCACATACTGGTGTCTGATGGAGGGACTGCATCAGCTTCAAAGGATACTGAAGCCCTAAGGTAACAGCTGCATTGTGCTCATACTGGCGCAATTCCACCCCTCAACCTCTGTTGAACAGCTCATGGGCTTTGGCTGTGCACTAGGGAGACGATTTGGCCCTATAAACATAAGCAACCCCAGTTATCCCCTTGAAACTAATTTTCACCATGCTTGACATGAAACACAAAAGAAATATTCTTTCCATTTAGACTAATCTGCTTTTATATGCAAAACTCAAATGTGATTAAAAAAAACAGCTTCCCATACTTGTAATGAAGTCCAATATTGTACATTACAAGGGAAAAATATTAATCACATTGCCTCAGTGAGTGTAGCTGTTTTGCTTTTTAGTGTTCACGTTACAAAACATATTTTCAGATTATTTTTACTAGATTATTTTAATTGATGTTTCAGAAGTCCTTTTAATTATGCTTGAACATTCAAATGCAGAAATGCTGTCTTTTCCATGTCAGAGGAATGCCCTTAACTTTGCTGCCTACTGAGCAATGAACTGAGAGATAAAATAAAATAGAACTGGGACTGGGTTATCTCTATTCTTAATACCAAGGGTCAATTAACTGTATCATTTACATGCAGAAATGTTCTGTTCTCCTGCACAGTTCTTAGATGTCTATTATACTCTTATCAGAACATCATATCAGCTATTAGAAATATTTGTCTACAATTTTAGACTTACTTAGAAGTTATTTAGTTATTAAAAGATTGATTTGACCCATTTTTGGAAAGTTTTATTGATGACCAAAGACCCTAACCCCTAACCTCGAAGGAGCTTCCCTGCTTGTAGTTTTCATTTCATGTACCAACTCACTCTTTATTTGATCTATCTGGTGCTAGGAAGCCTTGTTTCTAATGCTGCTTTTCTTTTTGAAACATGTATGCTGAAGCTATTCATTTGCATGAGGAGTTCTCTTTTTCAACAGCAGGATGTCTTAGTGTCCTTGGAGAGAAGGGCCCTATTCAGCATTCAGCAGAGGAGCTTGAACTGCCTGAATCTGTCTCATTATATAGGCCATGTGCAATAAGCCACGGTACCTAACAGCTGCTGGTGATAGGATTAAGGGAGAAATATTTAATTTCATGCAAAAGCATGTGTGCCATGATTTCCGCAGTGGCTTCTACCTGCTCCCTAGGGTGCAGGCTAGATATATGACATAACAGCGAAATTATTAAATTGTGTCAAGAAAGTGTGGCAATGTTTGTTTAAAGTAAAAAAACTAGTTTTGCAGAAAAATTGATTAGTTGATGGTTACTTGACTATCACACAGGCTGTTGGATGCAAAGACAAAATTGCATTGTTAAATCTTGTGGGAGGGAGGGAAATTCCTCTGAGTCCAGAGAAAATACATGCAATGTAAATTTGGATTAGTCTTTCTGGTTTGTAAATCAATAAAACGGATGTGTGCAGAATAAACTAGATCATCTATCAAAACAGGTTTGTATTCCTATTTCTACTCCCCTCAGAAACATGTGTCTTTAGCATTCCAGGGCATAAAAGCCTCCTAGACAAAAGAGCAGAAATGCAGTGTAGCTCAGTGCAGATGTATTGCCAATGACAAAAACAAGTGAAGATGAGAATCTCACAAGCTGCTTCCCAGAATCCCTAAACTAGATAATTCTAAAATTCTCAGATGACAACTAAGTGTATATGAAGATAAATCTTCTCTATCTACAGTAATGAAGACTGTACTTTCTGCAGAATACTAATAAAAGACATAAGAAAGGAGGTATGTCTTAGCAGATTTGAAAAGAGGAAAGGCAAAAAACAAACACAGGTAAGAAAACATAATTATGTTCAAAACCTAAAGTATCCAGGAAGCTTGTTTCCCATTATCAGTAATCAGATCAGGTGTCTCAGACGCAACATGGTGAGAAAACGTTAATTTGGTTGTGTCATTGAATGAGTGGATCTGTAATGTTTTAACATCCAGAAGTGTTATGTGATGAATTTAATTAGATTACTTTCATTATTTTTTTCAGAAATCCTTTTATCTGCTGAAACCATTCAAATAATTATTGTATTTTACCCCTTGATGCACAGAGTATGTGGCTCATTACCTACCCCAGCACCACACCAGTGAAAGAGTAAACTGTGTGACCAAGGGAAAGAAACAGGCTTAAAGACAAGAGGAAACAGCAGTGCCACATTGACGTACTGGAGAACAGTTGTCAGAAACACATATTGCTACTTCTGAATCCTTGGAAAGTGGGGAGTCTGCATGGACCTAGCTTCCTGAATGCCACTGAGTGTGCAATGTACAATCAACAGAAAATCATTCACTTGGCTCGAAGAATGCATAGTTTTTTTTCACAAAGATTCACTATACAGAGGCCTAGGCTAAGATCCTATTCTGTGACAATGAAGAGTGAGTGAGTGTGACAATGAGGCTATTAAGAAGTAAAGGCCTACCGGGGGTGAGGGGAGGGCTGAATGACTCATGGGATTGGAAACTTGCTAGGGCGTCATTCATTGCTAAATCACTGGTTTGAATCCAACTAATTTCATATGGACAAAATGTTGTTACCAAGTGAAGTTGTTCAGTTGACTATGTGAAATGAGCTGTTACTTTAAATCCATTTCCTAATGTCAAAGTTGCCCTCATCACACCTTTGCAACTTGCTAGCAAGAGGGCCCTTGGAATATTGCATTACTACCTAAGTTCTGGAGATAGTCCCTCCAGGTCACAGGTGTGGAACACAAGTTACACATTTTAGGGGAAAACAATACTTATGAAGGCAACATGGATCAGTGGACAGAGAGATGGACTTGGAATCAGGAGACCTGGATTATTTACATTGCTTTGTGCAACTTATTTGCTGTGAAGTACTTCATTTTGGTGCTTTGGTTTCCCAACTGTAAAAATTAGGACAATGACTTACCTTCCTTGATAAACCTAATGAGTGAAAAACACCATCAAAGAGCTAAGTATCATATTACGTAGTATACATTATGTCTTGTAGCTAAATAGGGGAACTTTAGTTTCAACAACTGTCAACCCACTCTTTTTTATATGCTCTAACTTTGCTTATGGTTCTTTTCAAAATGCGGTCACTACAGTGGATAAAGAAAAAGAGGGGAGAGAATGCATACATACGTGAAAAGACAGCAAATATAAATGTTAAGCTGGATGGAGGATGGGGAAAGATAGAGAACCCTTCACTACTGAAGCACAGATTGTAAATTAGTCCTATTATGCTGCAGAAAAGAGTGATATGGTGGAAATCATTTTTGCCAGAAATATAAGCATAGGCAAGTAAAATTTTATACTTTCCATCACCCCCATGGTTGAGGACTGCAAAGGAGTGGAGTCATTTTGCATGCTCCTTTGAAACTGTGTTTTTTTAAATCCTAGCTCAGGCTTAAAGCCTTTATTCAAATACAATTCCAAATGCCCATAAAGACATACTGTTAAAACAGCCCCAAATGGTGATTTTATTTACTGTTTGATCACTTCCCATGTAACTGCTGATTTCTTTCTAACCATTATAACTGTAGCTGCCTACATTCAAAGTGGTTCCCCAAGGACACCAAAGAAAGCCTGTAAATCCAAAGGCAACAGTGTGAAATGAAATATAAGATTACCCTTTTATGTGCTGCAGACAGATATACAAAATTTGTTCTTTAAGGTGTCAATTAAATAAGCAGCTAGAACTTTCTCTTAGTGACTAAATAACATCCTTAGACTGGTCAGCATATGGTGACACAGCTAAAGTCACAGTGGTAAAATAACAGTGACTAACAACTGATTGTGGGTTATTTGATTACCAAGTAAGCCACATATATTGTACACTCTTTGTGAATGAAACAGGTTGCAATGCCAGTTTGTAAAACTTGAGTAAGAAATGAAATGTGCCATTATTTGTTAACACTTTTGCAGAGAAAGCAGAAATAGTTCAGCCTGCGCATATGACTTAGTATTTACATAGGTCTCTTTTCATCCTCTCTTCCCTGCTTTATCCATTTCTATACAGGGGTGAAAGTAACATTAAACACTTACCGGTATGGGGGTCGGGCCTTGGGCAGAAGGGGCGGGGCTGGGGGTCAGAGTCCCCCAGCCAGCCCATCCGAGCTGCCTGGCCCACACCACCCAAGGCTCCGACAGTGATTTAAAGGGCTGGCCCCATGGCAGCTTCCCTATTTATGCCCCCCGTTGGCGACGACTTTAAAGCACTGCCATGGTTGTGTACTGGCCGGTACTGGTGGCCACTTTTTACCAATACACATACCAGCTGTACCAGTCCACTTTCACCTCTGCTTCTATAATAGAGTAATCTCTTTTTGAGATTACTAAATAATCTAAGTAGTGGTAGATTATTAATTATTCTTTATTATTATTATTATTATTATTATTAAATGTTCATATTATAGTAGTGCCTAGAGTTCCAATGAAGATTAAGGTCCTGTTGTGTTGGGTGTACAAGCATGAATCACCAGATCACCAGACATTTCCTGCTTCAGAGTGCTTCGTCCTGTAAACAAAAGAAAGTTTAAATAGTGCCAGAAAGTTTTTATTTAATTTAAATTAAGGGGACAAGATATTTAAACCTATTTATATTGGTATTACACATGACTACTGAATTATTGAGAGTGCAAATGGCCACTTGAATGTCTAACTGGTCATTTTTGTGAGTAACTGGCAAATTAGACTCCAATGGTCTGATTATCTAAGATGCTGACCACCTACAACCTTGAAGTGTATGGGAGCTGTGGATTCAAACTTGCACCTCAGAAAATCAGACCGTTAACATATGTTTAAAATATTTTAAACTGTCAACGTAAAACATACACATACATTTGCATTGGAATGCACGAATTATAGAAATGGAGGGCTGGAAGGAACCTTCAGAGGTCATCTAGTCCATTCCTCCCAGTTTGAGACAGCTAGGCCATCCCTGACAGATGTTTATTTAACTTATTCTTAAAACCCTCCAATTATGGGTATTCCACAACCTCCCTTGGAAGTCTATTACAGTACTTAACTACCCTTACTATTAGGAAGTTTTCCCTAATAGTTAACCAAACTCTCCCTTGCTTCAGATTACACTGATTATTTCTTGTCCTATCTTCATTGGACATAAAGAACAATAATCACCATCCTCTTAATAACAGAACTTACTCTGTTATTGGGTCCCCCTCCCATCTTCTTTTCTCAATAATACAATTTAATTTGTAGTCAGAGACAAGAAATACTGTAAGATCTGCTCTATGTCCCATCCTGAAAATAATTATATATTGTTCTCCAGCAGTATTGTAGCTGGCAGAAAGCAGGGCCGCCCACAGGGGGGTGGGGCAAGTGGGGCAATTTGCTGCCCCACGAACCCTGACCCAGCGGCGGCCTGGGTCTTGGGCGGCATTTCAGCGGTGGGGGGCCCTTCAATGTTGCCAAAGATGCGGAGCAACTGAAGGGCCCCCCACCGCCAAAATGCCCTGTGAGCTCTGGCCCGGTGTCAGTCCGGATCTTCGGCAGCATTTCGGCGGCAGGGGGGGCCTTCAGTGCTGCCGAAGACGTGGAGCCCTCCACTGCCAAAATGCCGCCAAAGACCTGGGCCACTGCCGGGTGAATACAAGTGCCGCAGCTGCCCCGCTTTGCCCCAGGCCCCCTGAATCCTCTGGGCGGCCTTTGCAGAAAGGTAAGAATCCTATATCATGTAATATTAACTCCACTAGAGAGGTCCTTTGGGGCCATCTGCCTGTCCCAAGTCAGGATAAAGGAGGAGGGTTGGGCATGGGGCTAGCAACTCCACCCCGTAAAAATCAACCTGCTACAGAAACGCCAAAAATAGAGATAACAGAGACTTTTACCCTGGAAAAAGAAGGATCTTCAATTCAAAGATGCATGATGCTGGGTGGTAAAAGCCGTGAGGAAGCCACTAAGCCGATTACCCTTCTTGCAGCCAGGAGGATTACCATAGGCACATGGAATGTGAGGACCATGTACGAGTCAGGAAAGATGGCGCAGGTTGCAGCAGAGATGAGGAGCAACAACCTGACCCTATTAGGCATTAGCGAGATGAGATGGACGCAAGCGGGGCAGAGACGACTGTTGACAGGAGAGTTGTTGCTGTATTCAGGACATGAAGAGAGTGATGCACCCTACACACAGGGAGTAGGCTTCATGTTGTCCAAGCAGGTACAGAGAGCACTGATTGGTTGGGAGGCACATGGTCCCAGGATTATCACAGCATCCTTCAGAACTAAAATGAAGAGGATTAAGATGAATGTTGTTCAGTGCTATGCTCCAATTAATGACAGCGAAGAGGAGGACAAAGATTATTTTTACAACAGACACCAGAATATATTAGAGATTCTCCCAGACAAAGACATCATCATCCTTATGGGAGACTTTAATGCCAAAATTGGACCTGACAACACAGGATACGAACAAGTCATGGGGACCCACGCTCTGGGAGAAATGAGTGAGAATGGAGAAAGATTTGTGGATTTGTGTGCACTTAACAACCTGGTCATAGGAGATAGCATCTTTCCTCACAAGCGGATCCACAAGAGTACCTGGGTATCACCAGCAGGCACGACAGAAAATCAGATCAATCATGTCTGCATTAGCAAGAAGTTTAGAAGATCCTTTCAGGACGTTAGAGTTAGAAGAGGAGCAGATGCGGCGTCCGACCATCACTTAGGGGTGGCCAGATTGAAGCTGAAGCTGAAAAAGAACTGGATAGACACGTCAGACAGAAGAGTGAAGTACAAAGTCAGCCTTCTGAAGGACCATAAGATCAAGGAAGATTTTGGACTGAGGCTGAAGAATAAGTTCTCAGTATTACAGGATCGGTCTGAGGAAGAGGAAGACAGTGTACTAAACAGATGGAAGAAAGTGAGAGAGACACTTACGTCAGTATGCCAGGAAGTGCTTGGAATAAGAAACACCAGCAGAAAGAGTGGATCACAGCAGAGACCTTGATCAAGATAGAAGACAGAAAGAAGAAGAAGGCAGCAGTCAACAACAGCAGGACTAGAGCAGCAAAGGCCAAAGCTCAAAAAGAGTATGCTGAAGCCCACAGAACAGTGAAGAGGAATATCAGGAAGGACAAGAGAGAGTATGTGGATGAAGTGGCAGCAGAAGCGGAGCAGGCAGCATACACCGGTAATATGAAACAGCTGTATGATGCTACCAAGCAACTGTCTGGAAAGTTCAGCAAGCCAGAACGTCCCGTTAAAGACAAGCAGGGAAAGTCTATAACAGGAATAGAACAACAGATGAACAGATGGGTGGAGCACTTTGAGGAACTCCTGAATAGACCAGTACCACCAAATCCACCAGATATAAACTCAGCTAATGAGGACCTCCCAATTAATTGTGATAAACCAACCAGAGATGAGATCAGAAAATCTATCACCATGATGAAGAATAGGAAGGCGGCTGGACCTGATGACATCCCAGCAGAGGCCCTGAAAGCAGACCTGGATGCTTCAGTGGAAATGCTGTACCCACTCTTTGAGAAGATATGGGAAGAAGAAGTGATTCCGGTAGACTGGAAAGAGGGATATCTCATCAAAATCCCCAAGAAAGGAGACCTTAGCAACTGTGCCAATTATAGAGGAATCACACTCTTGTCAGTGCCAGGGAAGGTCTTCAACCGAGTTCTCTTAGAGAGAATGAAGGATGGCGTCGATCCACAGCTACGAGATGAACAGGCAGGTTTCCGGCAGAACAGATCATGCACGGACCAGATAGCAATGCTTCGCATCATAGACGAGCAGTCTATAGAGTGGAACTCTTCGTTGTACATCAGTTTTGTTGACTATAAGAAAGTCTTTGATAGCGTGGATTAAGAGACCCTTTGGAAGCTCCTTCAGCACTACGGCATCCCAGCAAAGGTGGTCAACCTGATCAAGAACTCATATGACGGTATACACTGTAGAGTGATCCATGGAGGGCAGCTTACTAACAGCTTCTAGGTGCAAACTGGAGTCAGGCAAGGATGCTTGTTGTCACCACTTCTCTTTCTTCTTGTCATCGATTGGATTATGAAGACATCCACTTACGAGCGTAGGAACGGAATCCAGTGGACGTTTTGGACCCAGCTTGATGATCTGGACTTTGCTGACGACCTTGCACTCCTTTCGCACAGTAAACAGCAGATGCAAGAGAAGATCAGTGTAGTGACATCCACATCATCACAGGTTGGCCTCAACATTCACAAGGACAAGACCAAGATCCTTAGGATTAACTCCACTAGCAATGACCCAGTCACACTGAATGGAAGCCCCCTGGAAGAAGTGCAGTCCTTCACCTACCTAGGTAATATCATCGACCAGCAGGGTGGCACAGATGCAGACATCAAAGTAAGGATTGGTAAGGAAAGAGCAGCCTTCTTACAGCTCAAGAACATCTGGAGCTCTAGAGAGCTGTCTTTGGCAATAAAAATTCGACTGTTCAATTCCAATGTGAAATCAGTCCTATTGTATGGAGCTGAAACCTGGAGGACAATCAAAAACAACCATCAGGAAGATCCAGACCTTCATAAATAGCTGCCTCAGAAGGATTCTCCAGATCCGCTGGCCAGACACCATCAGTAACATCTACCTCTTGGAGAGGACCTGTCAACTCCCAGCAGAGGAAGAAATCAGAAGGAGAAGGTGGGGTTGGATAGGACATACACTACGCAAGCAGGCAACTAACATCACCAGACAGGCACTGCGGTGGAACCCCCAAGGCAAGCGGAAAAGAGGCCGTCCAAGAAACACCTCGCGACGTGACTTTCAGGCTGATAGCAAAAAAATGGGCTATACCTGGAACCAGTTAGAACGAATGGCCCAGGATAGAGAACTCTGGAGATCTGTTGTTGGCGGCCCATACCCCGACTGGGGTGACGGGCATGAGGAAGTGAGTGATCATGTAATATTTCCCATGCAAAACAGACAAAACTGATACACACTAACGTTTAACAGACCTAAAAAGCACAGTACTCAGGAAGACAGATATAGACAAGGCACATGGTTAAGGATAGAAAATGTCACAGAAAACATACCAACTTTTCTGTGTAGACAAGCATTTAAACTGATACAACCTCCTTAGAATATATGTTGTACTTATAGCAATATAAAGTACCAATATAGCTATTTCTTCATGGGAAGGTAAACAAACTACACTTGTATAAGACAACTTTATACTGAAATATCTGTTTCCACAGTAAAGGTTGTATTGGTATAACTATATCAGTAAAAAAATCAGTCCCTAGCCAAAACAGTTACATTGGTACAAAAGCTATGTATACATCAAGCCTAAGTATCACTTGTAAATAAAAGCAGGATTTATGTTTACTTTATGGTCCAGAGGTTACTTTATAATCACTTAAACATGTGTCTAACTTTAAACCAGCTTCAACAACATAGTACACACATGCAGCAATTGTTTAAACAATGTTGTCATCTAACATTCATATTCAAAGAACTCATAGCAATGAATCAACATTGCTCCCCAGTAGAATGGAGACTTTGGTATACTATCCATAGTAATGTTACAATCAGTAACTGATCCAATTCATTCTCAATAGCTTTGTAAGAGTTTTATCTCAGAATGTTCTGTTCTATATGATGGGGCCCATTTTTTCAAAGATTGCATGTCTGAAATATGTGCAGTTTTAATGAAACCAAATATAAAAAACTTCTTTTTGATTTAGAATTGTTTGGAAGCTTGCACTACTTACAAAGTATATGAAGAGTGAATTTATAGAGAATAGGAAACACAGGATACAAGAAAAAAAATCCACATATGAGAGGGAAAACTTCAACTCACCCTACACACTTAATTGAATGGAAATGATCCAAATCAGACGCTAAAAACATAGCAGTCTTGTCCTGATACTGATTTTCTTTGCAGTTTGAGTTTTTCTCTCTTTTCCAAATTTTAAAGAATTATTTTTAGCCTCTCGTGGTCTGCTCAATATAACAACAATCACATCAGTGCCTTGAACAACATCTCTTGAGGATTTTAATATATCAAGGATTTGAAAGGAGTAAGGTGTTGAATGCAAATCATTTGCTGTTCTAAATTATTTCACGAAATTCAAAAACTTCACAGACGCCTCTTTTTTTTTTTTCTTGAAAGCTTCCCTAACATATATTCTTGGCTTGGATGAGCATGCAAGGGGGAGAGGAAAGGGCACAAAGTGTGTGAACTCACTTAAACACTTGTATCCCTGCCAGAGTCCAGCTATAGTATGGCTGGGGAATGCAGCCACTGTTTTTGCTATCTCTATTAGTGGCACTAGTTGCCCCAAAGGATCATAGTCTGGTCTATTCTCTGAACTGGCATACTACAGAAGGAGCACATGTTGTATCAGTTTAAAGGATGGCAGGACAGCCAGTGCAACATAGGTCCAGAGCATCCCATCATAAGTGCAGGGCTCTGCCTTTAATACAATCTAGCCCTTGGGATTTAGCATTTGCACAGCAGCACTATGTACAGTTCTTTTGCTAAGATAAAGTTATTTTGCTGATCCTCAGGGATCTATTCAGTATCTACCTCTCATCCACACTCAGAGCTGAAAGGGACATTAGTTGTTAGGTGCAGAACACTCTGGAACCTGAAAGGGAAAAGAAGAGGGCCAAGGTGAAAGTAAAGTAATATTTCTCTGCATCGGTAACTGTAATAAAATTTTCCTTTTGACTTTCCAGCTGCATATTAGTGACTGGTTCAGAGCTTCAGCTAATGCTTAAAAGGAGGAGACTGTTGACTAATTTGCAACAATAAAAATATATTCCTAATGAACCTTGAAATGAGTCTTCTCATTGGAAACTGTTCCTATACCTGAAAAGATGCCCCTCTGGTTCACACACCACTGCCCACGTTATATGGAACATAAACCAATGAAATCGCTGAATAATTGATGCTGGAAGAGACCTACAGTAAATGGATTTCCAAAATGAGATTGTAGCATTGATTTTAATCATAATATCTCAATGAGGCTATTATTGCATTGTGGGCTTTAAGATATACCACTGCATGCTGTATGTATGTCACTCTTCATCATAGGCAAAGTCATGACCTCCTTTCTTAAGCAGAGCACTGGCCCTGATCCACTACTGCCTTAATCCAGTTTTATGCTGGTGTAAATTCATTGATTTCAAATAACAAAAGCCTTGAGTTTGGATGAAAGAGACAGATACTGGATAGATCACTGTGCATGAGCAAAACAACCTTATCATAGCAAAAGCCTTAGGATTAGATTGTATCTTAAAGGCATAGCAGGGAAGGTACATAGACACTGACAACAAAGAGGTACATAAGGTGTTGGCAGGGAAAATGTACATAAGGTTATACTGAGTGGCAGCTTTGACACACTTTAAACAGGTCCTTTCTGTGCCTGACCAATCCTGCTGGTTTGTGCAGAGGAGAAGCTGGGTCCTCCCTTACCTCATCACTTTCACATGGCTTCAGTGCAATTACACCAGCCTAAAAATGAGGTTAGACAGTAGTCTGTCAGGCCTATTGAATTTGCCTGGGTTAGTCTGAATTAGGACCTCAACATTCAATCCTATAGGCATAAAAGAAGTTTCAATTTAGCTACCAATAGTAAACATCTTCCTTCAGTGAATCAATGCTCTGCAATATGTCTAGACAGGTTGTCTCCCACTCCATTCCCATTTGTGTCACTCTAGCTCTGCACAGGGGGCGGAGAACTGGCCTAAACAGCCAGTTCGGTATTCCCTTTATGTAGGGGAATCAGCAAGTGGCATTATACTGGCATAACTGCCTCTGTGTCACCCAGTCATGGCTCCTAGAGTAGGAGCATTCTGAGTGGGAGTGGGCATGGCTCAAGTTAAGACCTCTGCCATGATAGATGCCAAAACACCGATCATACCCTTTTGCTCAAGAAGCCTGAAATTAATACATAGGTAAGAAAAACTGTCACCTTTGAAGAACATGGACCCAGCTTAGCATTTTTCAAGTTGCCTGTTTGTTTATTATTTTGTAGAGTCCCTATTGCCTTGGCGTCCAAGCACTGCAGTAAAATTTGGAAATTTCCTTTTGGAGTTGTTTTGTATGAAACCAGCATCCCAGGGGCTTCTGCATGCAGTCATGGCCAGAGATTAAGCTATCATTACAAAATGTGTAGAGGGAGAACAGTCAGCGAATCCTAGAGAGCAGCATATTGCCAAAACAAAGGTATTTGGAATCTACAGTAAATGCTTCTCTATAGCTGTTTTTAATGCAAGAAACAGATTTGTTTTCAAATTTCCCTCTGGAACAGTGGTGGCCAAACCTTTTGGATAGGGCTACATAATGAGTATAAACTAAGGCCCTGGCTTTCTAAAGTCCCTGAGCTACTCCTTTTCCAACCTGACAGCTTGAAGGCTTTTTGTAAGCTTTTAGGCTTAGTTTTTGCCCATTGTGCGTTTTACACCACAATCCCTTTGATAGTAAACACTGTGATGTTTCTGCTTTGTCCTGGGCCTGCATCCAGTTTTATTCCCAGCTATCTAATGTGCTTCAAGCTGATGTGGAGGGATCATTTCTGGGGTCCAGAGTGCAGCTTGGTTTCCATGTTTATGCAGTCTTTTTTCTTACCACTATCACAAACTACTTTGGTCTTGAAACTCCCACTAAAGGTACTAAATTTAATGCTGCTTTTTGTGATATGACCAGCTTTCATTTAGGAACTGTGAATCTAAAAAAAGACAATAATAATAAACAACTAGTAAATTTCAGCTAACTCAGATCTTCCACTCATTTAAAAAAGATTACTGAACAGAAAGTATTTGGTTCAAGCCCAAGTTATTGGGCAAGATACAAAAATCACTGGTTGACATTTTGGGGCCTTTGTGAAGCAGAATAGAAGGTCATAAAGGCAATAACATTTAGCCACTACCAATCTAGTCATACTGAACAAGGAAACTTGAAATAAAAGGCTCCATATCTCATTACAAATCTAAGTAATCTAGCACAGTCGAAAGCTTGTATTGAAATAAACAATCAGTTATTACGAGTAACAATAAGCCTGTCCCCTCTGACAAAGGTTAAGTAATAAGCCTTCAGTTTCTTGCTTTGGTCTACCTTTCTTCTCCTAATATACCTCTCTCTCTCTTTGTCTCTCTCATACACACACAATTTGTAGAGTTCCTTCTCATTCCCTCACAAACAGTCTGGTCTGGTCAGACACTTGGTGATGATGTTGGTGTGACGTTTTGGGGATCTCCCAGACCAGTAAGGCGTTAGCTTGTCCACAAGCACAAAGTCTCACCGCAGCTCTCTCCCGCCTACTGACTCCTTGCAGGATGACACCAATAGCCCTTCCAGTCCCAAGTCTCCTCAAATCTGTCCTTCCTGAATTCTTAATTTTATCAGACACTTGGATTTTCCCCCTCTTGTTCCTCACCCCTGAAGGCATGAAATCAGACCCCCAGTTATCAGTTCACATTGGAGCTCACACCCTTCACCCAGTTTGCACAACAGAGACCTGCTTAGGGTAAAAATGAACAAAAAGAGTATTTAATAGGAAAAACAGAGATTCAAAGATGAAATCGTAAAGAAGAGCAAAAATAGACAAATTAAGCAGAAAATAAACATAAAGGCACAGCTCAGGCTTTTACACTTCTATATTTGATAAAATTCCTTTTCTAATACAAGCTACCTATTGCCCTTGCACAGTTTCCCAGCATGCCCCATAACTGTAGGGGCAGACCCAGCTTCTCACTCAAAGTTTCCTGCCTAGAGGATGGCCCTCAGTTTTTGGATGAACATTTTCATTTCAAGCCTCCTTTTTTAAAGGTTTTTTATCCTTTTTTTTCCCTTCTGATTTTTTTTAGTCTCCTGAGATGGTGTCTCATGGTTATTTGGAGTGGGGGAATAATTCACAGTTTGTCTCAATGTCTTTCCATTAACTTTAATGGTCCATCATTGTTCTTTCCTCAGCTGGACAATAGATCGGTACTTGAAGCTGCTTTCATGTAAACAACTGGTTTGGGAAGTGCCCCTCCCAGCCTGACTGGTCCACACCCTCCTGTGAAGTGGAACTTAAGTTTGTGAGCACAGTTTTCTATATATACAAATACATAAATTCATAACCTTGGTCTGAATATATTGTGGCAAATTGCCAGTACTGTTATGCTGGGTCTCACGCTTTCTCTTCTTTGGGGAAGGTTCAGGGCACCATTGCTTGCCTCTGAATCGGTATTTTAATTACCCCACTATTGTCCTTGAGGAGGGGAGTGGAGAGGGAGGGACCTCTTCTCCAGGTCCCAACCCAGGGGCCCTGAGGTATGTGGTGAACCACTTGAACTAGTGGTTCCTTCCCCTGGGCTGCTTCCCTCTCCTGCCCTTCAACTTGTGAAGGGGCTTCTTGCCCTCCTTCTACATAAGCCAGGTGCCCCTTACCTAGGTTTTTTTTTTTATTTCTCAGCCCACCGCAGTACTCCTCCAAACTTTCCTTTTGGTCTCTCTTCAAAACTATTCTTTGCTCCAACTCCTTCAAACTGCTCTCTGCTCCAACCAAACCTTCCAACTCCAACTCCCACACTATCTGGCTGAAGCAGGAGGTTTTTATCACATGACTGACTGCTGGTACCATAATTGACTTCAGGTGCTCTGGTTAATCTATAGCAAACCTTCCTCCCCTTGCAGGGAATAAGGCTCCCTGCTAACACTCTCCTGCTGCCCTCTGGCCATGCTGTATTACAATATATATATATATATATATATATATATATATATATAATAACTATCAAATTCAGAACATTACAAACATTACAAGCTTTCATAAAAAAACCTTTTCTCAGTATTTGGATAATACAAGACATAATATACAATCAGTTGATTTAACCATTTATGTTTGCATTTTAAACCTTCTGTTCTCCCATTGGGGTGTCTGGACCCCGACTGTAACTGTTGGGAACAAAGAGCATTCACCATCACTTCCCTAAATCCAAGTAGAATGGTTTTCATTCTTGGAAGACTGGCTGTCAGTCAGTCATAGTGAGACTGAAAGAGATCACTTGACTCAGTCCTATCTTACTGTCTTAGCATGCAGTGGGGTCATTGTAAAATTGGAGCAGGATTCTTCTTTAGTTGTTCCAAAGTCTTTTTAGATGGTCTAGTGGGGTCATCACTTTACGCAGTGCACTTAAATTCAGTTCAGACATTCCACATCTTTGGTTTAGACCAAGATGATGGTGTTATCCTCTCATTCTGAACTTTATCCTTTATTTCTTTACTTGTGAAACTCCATCACAGGCTTGAAAGGGTTTAGATATGGTTATTCACAATTATTATACCTGTACTATAATTAATTAGTTGCTTCTCAGACAGAGAGGCAGGAATAAGAGGCATGAGGTGATATCTTAATGGACACCTGGAGAGAGCTAAATCTGAGGGGAGGAACCTTAAGGAGCAGAGAATTTTCTTTCAAGGAGTCTGAGCCAAAGATTGCAGGAGAATAGATACCTGAGGAATACTCAATTTGAGGGGCCAATGCTCAATACCAGAGCTGGAGAGAAGACTTCAGAGTAGCTGAGACAGACTAATGAAGAGAGAGCTCAGAGGAAGGGCTGATTTGTTGAGACACTTTGGTTGCTGGAGTGAACTTGTACTACTCCAAAATATGTTCGACCTGGACCCCTTCTTGTTGGAGAGCTGAATCATTCACAAAGGCACATGGCCTACAGAGGGTGCTAGAGTGGAAGAATCCCTGCAGTGCTATGTCCTGGCAGGAGTGGGTGCCCTGGAAGTGTGCTCCATGCCAATCCCTATGGTTCTAATCTTTCTCAGAGTAGTAGACATTTCCAACAAGGATTTATTTTAAAATACTTTGTATGCTCATTCTCTATTATAAGTTTTCTGGGCATATTCAGGTTGTCAATGAAGAGAGTTAACCTATCATTTGAGTGGCATAAATCTCATGAGCTTTGAAACAGTTTGCTTGCCAGAACAGTTTGCTTCGTTAATTCTTCCCTGCAACCCACCTTCCAAGGCAGATACTGCACAGAATATTGAGCATTTTCTCTCTTTTTCTTGCTGCTAGTCTTTCATGCCTCTCTTGTTCTTGCCTTAATCACCTGTTTGGTTCAGAGGGAAGGGTGTATTTTGAGATAAAAGTTTCTACACAAGTCTCTCATGAATCCTCCACTCAGTAAATAAGAGGGAGGATTTTGTCTATCCTTCCTGTTTTTTGATTATTAATATGAAAACCATTCTCATCTAGCTCCACAGGTGAACTGACTTTTCTTTACAAAAAGGAAAAAGAATCTTATGTGAAAACTGCATACATGTACATTCTGTGCAAAAATAGTATAACCTTTTCTCTTTGAACAGTGTCTTAAGAATGCTACCAGGAAGACAATTAATATGAAAAATGAATGTTTTATACACTAAGAAATGAGAGACTTTTTGAATATCAACCTCATTAAATTCTCATTATTTACAGATGAAGCAGTTTGAATTACCCTTGTGATTTTTTTTTTTTGCTTTTCTGTTTCTTCCATTATTCTTATCAGCAGCATTTTTTGTCATTTTAAGTGCTCAAATTATACTAAGTATTTAATTATTTTGACAGCTCATAGCAAAATATATGTGTTGAATGGGAAGCAAGTTGAATAATATGACCCATTACCTAGGCAGTAGCAGGAAAAGCATCACAACTAAAGAAAATCCAGTAAAGGGGGGAAAGGAGAATTTTAGAGAAATTGCTGTAGAGAATTTAGCCAATCCCTCATATACAGTGGGATATATTATAAGCCAAATCACTGACAAAAATGTTGCATAGTATTTCTGAGTAAGAGGGTAGAGAAAGGAAAAAATAAAGGTCCGTGTTGCTATCATTGTTTTTCACCAATGTGAGGTCTGAGTGCCATAAAAGGAAAATACAAAACTCAAGAGTTAGTCTTTTTCTGAAGAAATGCACTGTGTAATAGCAATAGCCACTTTCAGAGCCAAAAGGGATTGATGCCTAATTGATGCCAGGTTTTATAAGACCAAAAAATAAGATAAAATATTTCCCAGGGGTGATCCCACCCTCGTGCCCCAGACTTTACCACCTAATTTTTAATTCTAGGGACTTTTTTCTTTCTGGAGTCACATTCTGTGGAATTGTTTTTAACCTAATCATTTCAGAACTATGTTAGAGTCTGATCCAAAGCCACTGAAGCCAATGAGAGCATTTCGGGTTTGGATCAGGCTCTAAGTGCATGTGATCAAGAAATTTCAACATATTTCTCTGTTGTCACTGTCCTAGAAAAGTAAACAAACTGCATTCTGCAACTAGTAAAAAGGAAGATTCTGATCTTTCAGTGGCTAGCAGACCTTTGACCCACATAGGATCTCACTGACATCAATAGGATTAACTTTTAAAACTCCCTTTTCATAATAAAATAACATTTTTTATCTGTTATCTTAATTTTAAATCTGTTTCCGCTAGCACTGGGACCAATATTTATTCAGTAAAACTCTCCATGCAATCACATATTCATGCCCCGTATTTTATGTATATATTGTGTAGCAGTAAAAAATAACGAACCCATTGAGACACCACAATAAAACAAGACTATACTCCATAAATGGAAAATATATAATAGAAATTTGAAATATAGGAATACAAATATAATTAGCAAAAGTAGCTTGAACAATTAATGCTATCCATAATTACAATATGCAAACAAAGAAACCATGAGGGAACAATTGCACAAGAATGAGTTTTTAGGTACTGATTGGAAATTCTGATCTGAAGTAGTGAGAATGCAGCTATCATAAATAAAATGAGTTACATAGCATGGGAGGAATTGTCTAATGACTTTAGAAACGCTTGCATTATTAAGTGAACACATACATACAAAATACCACCAAAAGTAACATTAAGGGCCAGATTCTGATCTCAGTTACAGCCATGTACATTTTTATTGTTCTTATTATTTATTATTGTTTCCGCTAACACAAAAAATGTGCCCTAATAATCTACATAAGGCTACATTTATGCTACAAGCTAGACTTGTGATTCAAAGCTTATGTCTACATATTCAAACGAGCTCAATAAGAGCTAGCATGAGTGGAGGCGCCATAATTTAGCCATGCTATGTACAAACCCTCATGAACCCTGTCAGTATGTACTTGGCAGAAGCTCAGCCATGTCACCACTGCCTGTGCTACCACATCAATACTATTGTTACACACATAAGGGATGTGAGTTGGGAATCACACCCTCTAGCTTGTAGTGTAGACATAGCCTAATACAATGCAAAGGAAGAGATGGAACAGTGGAAAAGGAAACAACAAAGTAGTAGGATAATCAGGTATCAATTGGTCACATCTTGATACAGAAAAGTGCTAATGCTATGATGTTTATTTGAGCTGTGATTAACTTATTACATATGGAGGTAATTTTAAGTAAGGATACTCAAATTATGAGTTTCACAGTGCATTTAATGCAAATATTCAACCTCTTATGTATGAAAAATACAGCACAACATCTCCAAAACTGTAGTACTTCTTGAATATAGAATAAATTTTATGAGACTATACAAGTAAATATGTTAATTCATTTAGGAGTTAAAATTAATTTTAAATGGCTCTTTTAAGAAATGTAACATTTGGTTTCAGAACTCTCTGTTATACTTAATGAACTCACTAATGGAATAACAAACGCAACTTCCCATATAATTAACATTTGAACTCTTGTCTATATGCTATGTTTGAAGGAAGTATTTTAGGATTAATGATCACTTCTCTTCCCCTGGCCTCCATAATCTTTATAGCTGAAAGTTACTTCTTCAGCAGAAGCTGAATAATGCCGTTTTACCACAGAGAATTCCAAGGAGAACCGTCCTTTTAAAATGGCTGCCAACTCCACCCATTGTTCTCTGGGGGACTGAGGCCAACCCATTCATAAAAAAAACTGACCTCCTCATAGGAAAAATCACAAACAAAAACTAATTTAAGCAGATAAATTGTTTGCAAAGAATAAATTGACCACCTGCAATATTGACGCTATAATAATTTCCAGTCATTATGGCTCATCCTGCCAATGAGCATGTGTTAAAATCTCCAAATTGGCATTTATACTGTAAATGAGCAGTTAATGTTTGTGTCAGTAATCCATAGATTATACAACAGATGTCTGTTTCTATAACAACTGTCTCTGCACCTACTCTGTCCATCTCCTTTGCATGTAATGCTTCCCGATATGGTCTGCAAGTCCACCAGCTTCTCTTCATTAGGTTCTGGTCCTATAATAGTATATACTCAATGTTGCCCCATGAATAGTCCTAAACAAACGCATAAAGTTGAACATGTGTGTTTGCAGGATTGAGCCTAAAATTTCACCTGAAGATCTTCCTCTACAATGATGTCTACAACACAAGTAATTATGACATTGTTGCAGGGAAATTTGACTGTTATAGTTAATTGGTAGCCGTCATGGCAAAGGTGAGTCTTCGGGTGAAATAATGAAGAGTTAATAGTGGCCTTGTGAACCAGCACAAGAAAGACATTTGACCACTAAGTGGACCATAGACATTAGAATCTGGTGTTAGTCATAGCATTCCTTCTCAGATCTGAACCTTAGAGTTCAGAAAATGAGATACTAGCACCTGAATCCTCTAAGCTCAATTACCAGCTTAGATCTGATAGCACTGCCACCACACAAAAATATAGTGTTTTGGGGCACTCTGACCTCCCCAACCTTCCCTGGGGACCCCAAGAACACAGATCTCTTGGGTTCTTAAAACAAGGAGAAATAAACCAATCCCCCACCTTTCCCCCTCCCAGAATTTCCCTCCCTGGGCTATCCTGAGAGATACTGATCCAACCTCTTAAATCACCATATAGAGAAGCATCTCCCTTCCCTTCCACAAAGAGGCAAACAGATTCAAGGAAAACAGAGAGAGATTCTATCTCTCCCCCCTCCCATCTCCCCCACCCATCCTGGTGAATTATCCCAATCCTCTGGAATAAAGCAAGGGAAACCAGAAAAAAAAAATCAATCAGGTTCTCTAAAAAGAAATCTTTTAATAAAAGAAAGGAAAAAGTAAAGAATTATCTCTGTAACTTCAAGATGTAAATATTACAGGGTCCTATAGCTTACAGACACCAGAAAGAGACTTTCCCCCCAGTACCAATACAAATCAAAATATTCCCAGCAACTACACATATAAAAGTTAACCAGCCAGATCCACAATTGCAAATAGAGTAAAACAATCAGAAAGCCTAAACTGCCTGTTTTTACTTACTATTTGAAAAGAAACTTAGAGAGCCTGTAGTAATGTCTGGTCTCTCTCAGACCCTCCGAGAGAAGAACACACAACGGACAAACAACAAACACAAAAGCTTCCCTCCACCCAAATTTAAAAGTATCTTGTCTTCCGATTGGTCTTCTGGTCAGGTGTCCAGTTCCCTGCTTGTAACCCTTTACAGGTACAAGAGACATTAACCCTTAACAATCTCTTTATGACAGCAGGATTGAGCCTAAAATTTCACCTGAAGATCTTCCTCTACAATGATGTCTACAACACAAGTAATTATGACATTGTTGAAGGGAAATTTGACTGTTATAGTTAATTGGTAGCCGTCATGGCAAAGGTGAGTCTTCGGGTGAAATAATGAAGAGTTAATAGTGGCCTTGTGAACCAGCACAAGAAAGACATTTGACCACAAAGTGGACCATAGACATTAGAATCTGGTGTTAAGGATCTAATTTAAACCACACAGCTGTGCCTTACTCTTATTTGCAGCATATGTCATCAGTAAAACCATCTCAGCAGTGTTGGATAATGAATGGATTTTTGACACAGAAGACTTTACCTGATTGGCTTTGGTACAGCACACAATCTTTAACATGTGGGCCACAGGCAGGACAGACCAGAATGGCTGAAAATGATTATAGTGTCAAGATTAGAACTGATCACATAATTCATTGGAAACAACATAAGAGTCAGTGTATGTATTGAAATTAGCTTACTTATTTCTGGTTTGCTTACGAAAATTTTTTGAATGTGTTTGTTTTTTGACAGTTGTTTAAAGAGCATAATTCAACCTATGGAACGGTCATACACTGTTCTTTGTGAGTATTAATTTGAAGACGCACTATTCCAGATATGTAATTGGTCATTTAAGTCACGTTATTTCTGTTTTCTCACTGAAAGGAGGTTGTGGAAAGAAGAGGATATTAATGGATAAGAATGACAACAGTGTCTCTAGCTTCTCATTCTCTAGCTTCGAACATTCACTTGCAACCTTCACTTCCAAATCCACAAAAACAATGGAGCAGATTCACAAGCTGAGTTCCCTTGAGTGATGCAAAGGGGCTATAACTCAGTAACAAATCCCCAGAAAAGAATTCCTTCTGGTACATCTAAGTTTCCTCTGGGCCCTGCTCCTCGCTTCACCCTCTTGCAGCATTGAAAGCACATCAGGAAGGGAAGGGGACATTTCACAAATAAGAAGGAGCATGTCAGAGGTAGACGAAAGGGCAGAGCTCCCATCACAGCAATCCTCTATGGAACCTAAACCCACAGAAGAGCTTAAAGTAGCAATGAATACACCTATAATATATGTTTGAATAAAATCTTTCCCCAAAACATTTGTATGATGAAAAAGCACTCAATACGGGTGGTCAAAAAATTTCAACCTTTGCAGCAAAGTGAACTAAAAATATTTAAAAAATCAGAATTCCACTAAACATTTGCAGAAAATTTTCTAACATCTAGCCTATTTGGTAACACATAAGGAGAAGCTGATGGTTCATGTGAAATTGCAAACATTGCAGTCTGTAAAAACAATTATAGTTCTATAGTCTGGGTATGTGTGTTTATTTTTGTTTCCAAGATTACTGCTAGTCAGGGCCAGATTAACTCTCCTGTGGGCCCAGGGCTATTAGATTTTGTGAGGCCCCTGTATACAAGTCTTTTTCCTGGGAGGGAGTTTGGTGCAGGAGGGAGCTGGGGCAGGGGATTGGGGTGTAAAAGGGGGTGCAGGGTCTTGGAGGGAGTTTGGGTGCAGGAGGGGGATTCTGATCTGGAGGAGGGGGTGCAAGATGTAGGCTCCAGCTGAGAGGCACTTACCACAGGCGGCGCAGCAGGGCTAGAATCATAGAATATCAGGGTTGGAAGGGACCTCATGAGGTCATCTAGTCCAACTCCCTGCTCAAAGCAGGACCAATTCCCAACTAAACCATACCAGCCTGACCTTAAAAACCTCTAAGGAAGGAGATTTCACCATCTCCATAGGTAACCCATTCTAGTGCTTCCCCACCCTCCTAGTGAAAAAGTTTTTCCTAATATCCAACCTAAGCCTCACCCACTGCAACTTGAGACCATTACTCTTTGTTCTGTCATCTGGTACCACTGAGAACAGTCTAGATCCATCCTCTTCAGATGAAAAGTGATTATTCCCCTCTATTTGGCACTGGTGCGGCCACACTTAGAGTATTGCGTCCAGTTTTGGTTCCCTCACTACAGAAGGAATGTGGGCAAATTAGAGAGAGTCTAGCAGAGGGCAACAAAAATGATTAGGGGGCTGGGGCACATGACTTGTGAGGAGAGACTGAGGGAAGTGAGGTTATTTAGTCTTCAGAAGAGAAGAATGAGTGGGGATTTGATAGCTGCTTTCAACTACCTGAAGGGGGGTTCCAAAGAGGACGGAGCTCAGCTGTTCTCAGTGGTGGCAGATGACAGAACAAGAAGCAACAGTCTTAAGTTGCAATGGGGGAGGTCTAGGTTGGATATTAGGAAACACTGTTTCACTAGAAGGGTGGTGAAGCACTGGAATGGGTTACCTAGGGAGCTGATGGAATCTCTATCCTTTTAAGGCTCGGCTTGCTGGGTGTTGCTTTGAGCAGAGGATTGCACTAGATGACCTCCTGAGGTCTCTTCCAACCCTGATATTCTATGATTCTAAAGCCCCTGCCTTAATCCGACCCTGCTGCTAGTGATGCTTTTTGTGTATAATCTGGACCTTTAGTAAGAGTTCACTTATTTTTGCTATTTATTGTCTACTTTATGTCATAACCATAACTGGAATGCTATATCCAGTTCTGGAGACAACATTTTTTAAAAGGATGTTGAAAATCTGGAAAGGTTGCAGAAAAGAATCACAAAAATTATTTGAGGGCTGGAGAAACTGCCTGACAGTGAGAGATTTAAAGAGCTTGGTCTATTTGGCATATAAAAAAGAAGATGGAGAGGTGGCTTAATCACTGTTTGGGGAGAAAATACTAGGTGCCAAAAAGGTCTTTGATCTAGGGATGACAGGCATAACAGGAACCAATGGCTAGAAGCTGAAACCAGACAAATTCATATTAGAAACATGGCACAATTTTTAACCATGAGAGTGATAACTATTGGAACAAACTAGCAAGGAAAGTGATGGATTCTTCATCTTGAATCATGACTGGATGCTTTTCTAGAAGATGTGATTTAATAAAACACATTAGTGAGCCCAATCCAGGGATAAATGGATGCAATTTAATGGCCTGTGATATACAGGACTAGACTACACGATTTAAGGGTCCCTTCTGGCCTTAAATTCTATGAATCTACTAATAAACCTTTATTCACATGCAATTTGTTGCAATGTCACGGAGAATTAGGTGGGAATTAAGGAACTGATCAAATAAAACTCAGGTTTCCATTGCAAATATCTTCAGTAGTAAAGAAAGTGGGAGGAGACATTTAGAAAACAGATACAGAACTGGATTTAAATAGAATGTTTTCAGTTTTCTGTGAGGTTCCCTTAAAAAGAAGAGGAATGCAGAAAAAAATAGTGTTTCACATAAGCAGAAGTGTTGTCTAAATAAAATTTATTTCCAGGGCTTTGTCAACTCTTTAAATCCATAGATCATTGGTATAATATACTTAATGGTTCTATAGGGGCTGTTTATGGACTGTAATGTCAAAGAGTACTTGGAGACACTTTAATCTGCAGTCATGGAGACCTAAAATCTCCTTTGAAACCATTTGCACTTATCATTTCAAAGCCTACCTGGAGACAGTTGCACGGGCTTTGGCGCTATCACAATGGTCTTTCATATCAAGGCCTATTTACTGATGGCTGTAATTAACAGATTTGTGATACAGGTAACTGCAGTGGCTCCCTGTAAGATCAGACTAAATGATTACATCTCTATTATGCTAATATGGCTGCTGTTATGATGTCTAGAATAACAATGAACCCTAAAAATTCTCTTGCATTTTTAACTGCATTACGGTGTAAAAAGTCTATTTTATATTACATTTTGTTTTGGAAAATATGCTGGTCTCCTGCAAAATGATTGCAAAAGCCATTTTCATTATATATGAGCTCAACTAAATTGCAACTGAAATCAGTGTTTATTTTTTATACTCCTGCACCAACAATCGCAAAACGCATAACTGGAAAGCACTGGTGCTGCTCTTATCAGGATAGGAGACTTGCAAATGGTATAATATGTTTATACCTGATAAAGGTATCATCTTTTTCAGTTTGAGAGGTGACCATAAAACAGAGATGAGCCACTCTGCCTATGCAATTCCAAATAAGATGAAGCTCCTCTCAGATAAGAGTTTATTCATTATTTTACTTATTTCTAGTAAAGATAATAATAATATGCCTTTAGCTCCACATAAGGGAATTTAGCTTTATTTAGTTATAACTTATTTTAATAGAAATTGAAGAGCCTGTGGTATTATTCAGCAGCTGATTTCTAACCAGGGTCTTTCAAAGTACTGAATTATGAGTTCAGAAAGATCTGACTGGCAGAAAGTGAGATAATTATTTACAGAATATAATCAGTTTTTAACTTCAGACAGCCATATGTATCTTATTTAAACAGTTATAGCTAAATCCTGGGAGGTACTACACATATCCATAACTCCCATTGTCTTCACACCTCACAGCATCAGCTCCTTAAGACTAGAGAGACAGAACTCTCTAAAGGTGCCAAAGCGTATTTTTATTTGTAATAAACTTAATGAAATATTTCTAATGCTAAATGAAGGAAAATGACACCCTAAATGAATGCAAACTGTTCAGGCATGTATCTAGAGAAGGAAAGCATATAAGCAAAAGTAATAATACATATTTCATATAATTGTGAAGTTAACTCCATGTGCATGAACTTATAGTAATGATTCTTTGCATCAACTGTACATGTTTAAATAAAGTTTCTATTTCTGACTTCACATCATATTGTCTGTGTTCCAGCTTGGAAGTTAAAAAATTAACAATATGTTGATGGATTGTGGTTTTTTTCCCTGAACCACCCAATGAATGTGGTATCATAATTCTTGAAGTCCAAGAAAGTGTGCCAACATACAAGCTATTTATACAAAAATATATTTTAATACATTTATATCAGGCAGTTAATACAAGACAGAATTTAAGAGGGAAGAATCATCTGGTGGTCAGATTTCAGTCTTACTTAAAAAGCACAGACACTTTCTCTTCCCTTAAATTATCTTTATAGAGGTGCCCAATGTTGGACAGTTCTTGCGGTGCAGCAACATTAGAGCTCCTCTCCCCTGTTGCTGTAATGACCTAGGCAGTCCTGTGTGGAATATCTATCACTAATCTCATCTTTCTTTGAATGTATTGTTGGATTGCAGAGTTGTCAATATGTTGTTAAATAACCTGAACCAATCTACAGACAGACTGTCCAATTCTGTGCTGGGGTAGTGGAACCACTGGTACTTAAGGTCACTCCACACTACAGCATTATCTATGAAGCCAGGAGTGGATATGCATGTGACACAAAAGTTTCTCTTCTTGGCTGCAGAGGAACCTGTGTGTTCCTGGATTCTCCCCAGGTTTTTCAGAGAAGCCTGGAGGATATAGAAGCAACCACATGCCCGTGAGTAACAGAGCCAAACAAAAGAAGGAGCCAGATTTTTCAGAAGCATTAGGATTAGGGAAAGGGATATTGAGAAGACTGGCACTGGTGTTATGTTTTTGGAAACATAGACCTGAGCAAGTTTCAGGTTTAGCATAGCTTTCGGGCTGCCTTAAAATCAGAATCATGCATTTTTCCAGTGCTCATATGTACAGTGAGTATTAAATGTGCACTCATTCTATAATATACATAGCACACACTGTGCCATTATGCATCAAATAAAAAACATAACCAGAGCTTTATATCTACAAATGAAGAGCATAATCCTTCTTACAGGTACAATGGATGCATGTTGCCATGTGACAGTATCATAAACTCCAGCGTTTACTAAGTGGAATTGTTCATATGTCTTCTAGTGCTGAATGGGACAATGGAGTGAAACTTCAAGGCTACTGTGCATATACATTGGAGTAAACATGGCAGAGATACAGCCTTTTGCCTGTAAGGTTCTGTTAATAATGGAAGCCCTATTTAATTTATACATCTTAGATGACTGTTTGTCACCAGACTAATGTAAGGGGCTAAAATTATCCTCAAAAACCACTCCTGTTGCACTTCCATAGGCTAAGACATTTGTGGAGCTACTAGAGTGAGATATAACTTTATGTTGTGGTTATCTACTTCCAGTTACAATTAGGCTTTGTGCTTCTAAACATTTATTTGATTGGTTGTCTGTTTTCATATACAATGCAACACTGCGCAATTTTATAGATTCAGATGCCTTATTGTCTTTAATTAAAATTAAGCATAGCCTTGTACCACCTAAAATAGCTTTAAAGTGTTTCTTATGCTTAAATGTTAAAATCCAAAATGGCAAAATAGACTTCTTGAAAACATTTTTAAAAGTGCACCGCTCCTCATGTATCCATGTGATGTTTTCTATTAAAAATACCAATTTTCTTTTTATTTTAACAAAGTGGTGATCCTCATTTCAAGCACCCTGTCTCTGATTATAATGGATATTCTTACTTTAAATGAAAATTTGCTCATGTCATACCCAAATCTACTGTTATTACACTCTATTGTAATCATTTATTAACATCAAGATCATTAAATCATGACACCATGGGCACAGAAAACCTATTTTATATAAAAGAAATGATTTTTTTTAAAGTTTAGTTTAAATTGTCTTTTATTTGGAAGTATTAACTGTGCTGGAGGACAGTTTGCTGCTGAAAAGTACTCAAGAAAATGGAAAACACTGGATATGGCGTAACATCAGTATGTAAAACTTATTTTTGTTAAACTTGTGTTTTATTTTGAGTTGATGCTGACACTGAAGCAGAAATCAGACCTTAGTATTACCAACAAATTGAAAACAGGTGTCAGAGGACTAAAATAACACAACAGAAAAAAAAAAAACAAGTTAATGTGCAGTATCTTAATAAAGAGTTTCCTTCTACACATTGTGTTACTCAAAACATATTGCCTACATGCCTTGGTTTCCTATTAGGCATCATGATACTGCAATGAGCTCTGCACTGATCCATCATTGTTGGATGGGGGTCATAGTGGGTGGCACATGCCAATATATTTATTACTCGTATTTTCTAGGAGTCCCAGTCATGGACCGGAACCCCATTCTGCTAGGTGCTGTACAAACACAGAACGAAAAGATGTCTGCTGCCCCCAAAGAATTTAAAATCTAGTTATTGTAGACCAGTAGCCCACAGTTGTATATTATACTCTATTTTGCATTATATTCAGCAGTAATGCAAGGAACCTACAGGCCTGTATCCTGTAAGGCATTAGCTTCAGCAAGTTAGCATAAGGCTTGAGGCTATGAACTTTGCACAGATAAACGGGCCAATGGAAAATTGAAAATAGTGTTTAAGGAGAAGTTCTGACCACAGGTACGTGATCCAACCACAGAAGTGTCATGGCAATGAATTGTTGTGTATAACAGGTACACAAGCTACATTTGTAGATACCTAACCTCCAAAGGGCCATGGCAACAAATTGACATATATGATAATAAATTTAGATAATTGATAAACTAATCTATAGAACATTCCAACTTTAGTTAGGGAAGAAAATACAAATAAGGAAAAGGGGACAATCCCCTACTGAATGTACATCAAATATAGCAGCATCAGCGTAACATATTATGAAAGTGCCATCCCAGCCTAGGGACAGTAGGAGAAGGAGATGTAATCCTTGTTACGTGCCAGAATGATGCCCACTGGTGATGATGGGGAAGGCGATGGTGATAAGGAAGATGATGGCTAACATTCCAAGTTGTTCTGCAAGGTATGGTGTGAGTATATGGGTGTGCAGAAGTGCATTCTATGGTATCTCTATCTACCTTACTGACTTGGGGTGTTTGTGACTGTGCTAAATGTATTAATAAACTATTTGTAAATACAGAAGAGTTCCCTGAGTGTGTGTTGCAACTGTGCACGTTGGGATTCCCAACCATATAATAATTTGAGTAATACTGAGCCTGATCTTGGGAGAAGAACCTGTCAACCCTCGAAGTGATAACTGAGGATTCTTAAGTAATCAACATATATATAATTTATAGATCGGGCTACACCTCTGATATAATCCCCATCACAAAATCCTGGGTTTTGTTCTGGATTTATAACTGAGATGTGCTGCATAAACAGCTCTGAGCTAAATTTTGTCAGACCAGGACCCAATCTAGGAATGACTAATTATATTCATGCATGTCTAGCCATCAACTCAAGCTCAACATGACTAAAACAGAGCTCTTAATCTCCCAAAAACAATCCTCACAACCTACTTTCTTGATCACTGTGGACAACGTCACCAAGCGGCCTGCCACTCTGGCCTGTTACCTGGGTGCCATTTTTGATTCAGCCCTCTCTAGGGCATTGCATCCAGACTATATCTAAGTCTTTCAGACCTCTTCTGTATAACAACAGTAAGATAGTCTTTCCTACCCATCCACACAGCTAAAATTCTCTTCCAGACTCATGATCTCATGTCTCAGTTACTGCAACATTCTTGTCTTTGGCCTTGACAAATGCAATCTTGTCTCACTGATATCCATTCAGAATGCTGCTGTGAAGATTGTTTTCGTACTCATTGCTTTGACCATGTCACCCCTCTCTTTGCATTCCTTCATTGAAACCCTCTTCACTGGTGTATCAAACGTAAACTGCTTGTCTACACTGTCAAGACTCTTTATGATCTATTCCCACCCTATCTACTCTCTTTCAGTATCAAAAAGTCAATTCCCATCTCTGTTCAGCCCATACTGTCAGCCTCCATCAGCCACTTGTTAAACTTTCAAACAGGCAGTGTTGGTGCTTTCTCCCATGCTTTCCCTCACACTTGGGAAAGGTTCCCTGTAAACATTCACAAAACTAACTCCTTATCCTCCTTCAACACCCTTCTTTGCCAGAATGTCTACAAAAGACTTGACAACTGTTGGGCTGCTACTGTGCAGAGGCTACTGTCTACCAGGTTGATCGATACTGTCTCACTATTTCCTCATATTTCCCCATCTGTCTGTATCCATCTGTCTCTTGTCTTAGATTGGAAAGTCAGGACTGTCTTTTTTTAATTTGTTCATATAGCACCCAGCACAATGGGTCCTAGTCCATGACTGGGGCTCCTAGGCACTATGATAATTAAAATGTTGTTTAGTATTGGTATTGTCTTCTCTGCATGTGTGAGCCAAGCCATGACCTCGATTATGGAGGCCAACCTAATCAAAGAGTAGCAAAAACTACACAATCCCATCATGTATTATTTTGTTTATGACATATTTTAGAGACATTGTACAGTGGTTTTAAAAGTTTTTGGAGTGGAAGCTCTTCGTCCACTGGGACTATAGGTTGTGAAGCTGAAATTCTTTAGAAAGCTGGTCTCTAGTAACAAAAGCAAACTAGCTGAGTGACAGAAACATCTGTACTGAAAGAAGGTGGGGGGAGGGAGAAGTGGTCTGATAATTCATGAGCTGGCAACATTCAACAAATACCCAGTCTAATCCTGTAACTCTAATGTTAGTAAACACGAATCAGAACTGCAGGGGCAACAAAAACAGACCTGTTATAGGCTCTTGTAGTGATTTTGGAAATCTGTTTTTGTACAACATATGAATTTCAGTTGATGTTATGAAGTTGTTGTTAGGAAACTGGTATATCATAGAAGGCTTCAATGCGGAATCCACCATTTGTTGACAGAGATAATAGTAGATCTCTGCTAGACCAGGCACAATAGATTATTGTTAAACCTTAATAGACATCTATTCAATTGGAAAAACCTTGAGACAGTGGTGGGTTGGCAAAAGCTGGGAGAAGCTAGTCCCTCCAACTTCTCTATAGGGAGAGGGAATGGAAAATCGCCCACAGCAGAAGTAGTACCACATTTTGGTAGGCAGCATATGAGCTTGAGGAACTCAGAGCAAGACATCAGAAGTTTGGAGCAGAAGAGAGGAACATGTTTCCATAGTATGGGTGTCCTGTTTAACTGCAGGACCAGCCAAACTCAGAGAAAACAACTGACCTGGGGGCAGAGGAGGACTCCATGACTCTGAAGATAAGCCACATGCCGCAGGGGATGGATCCTGGATACTCCAGAGGACTCTGCCCAAGTCCAAAGGACTCTCCAGAATGGTGAAGAAAGTGAGGCCAGGAAATGGGTATAAGTTTGATTATTATTTCGTGTAGGTCTCTTGCATGCAGGGTAAAGAGTCATTATGATCAGAATCCTTTAGAAAGTCTGTTTGCTTTCAGTATTGCATGCCCCTGAAGAGTTAAACTTTAAACCCATAGAGCCCACGCAAATGGAGTTCTCGTAAAGGGTGTTAGAATCCAAACAAAACAACCTGGTGAGTGTCTAACCAAGAGGAGCTCTAGCACAGGGCTTCTCAAACTGGGAGTCGGGACCCCTCAAGAGGTCACAAGCTGTCAGCCTCCACCCCAACTCTGCTTTGCCTCCAGCATTTATAATGGTGTTAAATATATTTAAAGTGTTTTTAATTTATGGGGGAGGGTCACACTCAGATGCTTGCTATGTGAAAGGGATCAGCAGTAAAAAAGTTTGAGAACCACTGCTCTAGCAGAAATGTAACAGGTATCATGAGGAAAGCAGGGTTTCCAGCTGTTCTAAGGGATACACATTAATTTCTAGCACTGATTGCTTGCAAGATATTAGACTTGAAAAATAACAAAACTGAATATAGCACACCCCAGAACTAGGTTTAGAGTCATTTTCTGTTTTCTCTTACTAAAATCACATGCCATATTATGGAAGGAAAGGGGGTCTGATACTTCTCTCATGTGTAACAGTGTAAATTAGAAGTAACTTCACTGAAATCAGTAGGGCTATACTGTTATCCAGGAATCAGGCCCCGGTGGGTGAAATTCACTGCAAGTGTAACACCATTGCAAATGATGGACTACTGTAAGAAGTCAGCCATAGTCCATAAATTAAAATTATGCCCTATATCTAATAGTCTGCAACACTAACAAAAATGGGAACATTAAAAAGTATAAATTTCAAGTCGAAGAAATATTCAAGTTAAGTTCAAAGGAGAGAAGGACCTTTAAATAAATGACCCCCAAGCAAGATACTACAAAATGGCAAACTGGCAGAATTCAGTATTAGGTTAAAATAATGAAGGAAAGAAATCTTTCTCATTATACAGCTACCGTACCATAAATATTGCTTGGCTCAGAATATGTCTATATGAACAAACGTTATCAATGCTGTTCTCTCTAGAAATAAAAAGTCAACTAAAGTAAAAGCAGGACAAATAAACCATTTATCCTTCAGCAATCAACTTCAAACATTCCAGGAGGAATGAGTTCTGAGTGAAAATCATTATGTAATGAATCTTCAGCTTTTTCCCATAAAGAGTTGAGTTTTGCCTCTGAGCAACCTTTAATATCATATTTAGTTCCTTCAGCTAATCCTCAAATTTAGCGGGGTGGAGGAGGGAATAATTGCTGGAATTTTTCCATTTTGGAAAAAGTCAACTTTCAGCAGCTCTAAGAAGGTCAAGGAGTATAGGGAGTCTAATGATAAGCCACTTTTTCTCTTTCATCTTAGTCTGAACCCATTTCTCATCATGAATAAAGAAGAATATAACAATTGGTATATGGCATCTGCTCCCAGGATTAGAGAGAGTAGAGCACCAGATGTGGGAGCATGCAAGTGTTTTCAAAAACCACATGTACCAAATAAAATCAAACCAAAGTTCTGAAAATTCAGTGATACCCTTATTGGTCCCCACCTCCTTAGTATCTCCTTTCAGTCCAATGTTTTATAAATTCTACATCATCCGCCAATGTCTCCAGTTTCTACAGTAATTGTTAAAGCTATAATTCAGAAAAGATCTGTGCCTTGCTATGAGGGGACAGAGTGAGGGCAGACATCTTCAACAGTGTTACTGAGCATGATCTGTCTGTGTGAGCATGCTCAGTACAAGTCAAGCCACAAATCTCGGTGCGGCACATGATCCTCCATGCCCCCCACGTGTTGCTTCCTCTTACCCATCTAATATAATTGTAAAGTCCCTCCTGGCAGAACTCACAATTTGAGAATATTCCTGCTTTGCATCTGCCCCACGCTGGCCCATAAGGGGTAATAGAGCCCTAGGGAGGCTACACAGAAGGCAGCTAATTAGGGAGGGGCTGCAAGGAGCAGCAAATCAGGGCTGGGCAGGCCAATATAAGAGGCCTGCAGGACAGAGCAGCTTCAGTTGGTCACTGGAACTCGAGGAGGGAGAACTGGCTGCCTTGCAGGAGGAAAAATGCTAGCACCCTGGACAGAATAGTACAGTAATGAGGAGGATCGGGGGAGTGAGAGCCAATTCCTGGCTGACTGCTTAGACTGGCATGCAAAGGCCCTGAGATAAGGGCAGAGAAGGCACTGGGGCTACAGGAAAACAGACCAGGGAAATATACTGAGAGGTTTAAGGGGATGCAGCACGTGGCTGCCATCTTCAAGGTCTCTGAGCCTGGACCCAGAGTAACAGGTGGGCCTGGGTCCCTCACCCCTACCCCCACTGACCACTGAGAAAGTGGATGGACCACTGGACTGAGGTACTGTTCCCCAAAAGGGGAGAGCACAGAATGTGGTACAGCCAGAGGGCTATGTCATAAAGAGGATGCCATGGTCCTCAGAGTGACACAGGTCCAGGAGCAGAAGTGATTGTGGGCAAGACACCAACAAGTGTTGGCATACCAACCTGAGGAGCTGCTCTGCAAGACGACCAGCAGGAGGCGCTAGTGTGGTGAGTTGCACCCTGTCACCGTCTCTATAATCCCTTGGAGGACATGAGATCTTTTTAGCTTCTAGATGAGTATGCATGCTAAATAAATAAGACTACCTCTACTAGTGTCTCTCTATCTTCACTCTGAAAGGAATCAGCCAGGGTGTGCGGGGAAACATGATACTAATAATTGGTTAGCAGGATGGTGGGTTGAATGTTTTTCTTTGAAGAGAGGTGTCACTTCTCTTGATGGCAACTGAATTCCTCTTTTTATGGATTGCCAATTACTTAAATCTGGCACGAGGGAAATGGAAGGTGCCAGAGAAACCCACCAGTGACATGTATAAGTGTTTGCAGGATCAGACAGAGTAGACAACGTGTCTTACTGAATGGTTATAAAGTGCAGTAAAAATTCATACCACTATGAGTTTCTAAAAGTCCTGCAGTCCCCCCTCAGACAAAATCCCATTGACATCCATGCAAGTTTCAAGTGAGTCAGGATTTCACAACCTGGACCCCATCAATACAAAATTATGTTACTTGGAAATTTTCATTTGTTATAACAAAGATCTTACTGAGGCTCCTTTTCTCGGTCATGATGAATTTTGGTCTCCTTTATTAATAGTGGTCACTTTTTTTTACAGCCTGTAATTGAAATATCAGATAGCTGCTTAGAGCAGAAAATTTCTCAAAATAAGAGGTGAAAGTTAGGTTATTTTTAATACAAATGGCTTGATTCCAGATTAAATGGAGCACCAAATTAGCCAGTGATTGGATAAAGTCAGAAGCATAAGAATGATAACATAGCATTACCTTACATTCATGTGGTTGGGGCAGGGGGGAATAGATCTTTCAATACAGAGGTTTAATTCTTAAACCTATGAATTAAACTTATGTCTTTAAAAATCTATACACATGGATAGTCTACACTGTGAACCCTTTTTTGCTGTTAGTTTGGATCAGGAAAAAGTTTAAAACAAACATGTAATTTAGAAAAGGAGGCTGGGCACATATGTAACAGTGCACATATGTACTATTCATGAAAAATTTCATAGGGATTATGAGTACAAAGGAAACTTAGGCAAACTCCTACTGAAATCAAGACTCTTTAGGATTTGGCCCATTGCAATTAGTAATTAGATAACAGCCTCCTGGGTTTAGAATGAACTGCAGGGTCCTGATTTGGGGCTTCAACCAATCACTGACACTCATAAACTAGTTTTCCTTCATGGAACAGGCCACACAAACTCCCCACAAGCCCTGTGGTCGCAAGAGATCAATGGAGGATTTTTCCATGAGGGTAGCAGAAACATAAGGAAAACTGCATGAGAATCACCTCCTTTTATCCTGTGCCTCTGGGTTTCCCCAAGGGTAGAAGAAAAAGTTATAAATTAACCATATGCTAAGGCTGAGTAATAGTCAATGACAAACGAGTAGTATGGCAAGTGCATGAAGGGCCAAATTCTTAGCTCCAATTCCATCCCTTTCACTCTGCCTAACTTGCATTCAGGTAACTTAATTTGACTGTAGCATATTTCCCCAGCCGGGGAATTCTCAGTTGGTGTAAAGCCAGTGAAGCCAGCTCTTATGCCACCCTCCTCATATGGCATAGCAGGCATGATGAGACAGAAAGGAAACTGAATGGAGTTTTGCTCTCATAACACAATTCTCAGCTGGCATATGGCCCCTTAGCATAGCAGCTAACGGCTGTAAATTAAAGTCAACCCTTGGCTGTGCTGATTTACATTAGGACTGTGCCAGCTTGAAAATGTGGGATTCCCTGAGAGTTCCCCACCTGTCCTATACCAAGAATATATTAATAGAGACAATCTGACCTATGGTATTGTATTGTGTATAAGGTTGTATAAAAATTAAGGTATATTAGACAAATAGCTCATTGTTATAAAAAGACTATTTTAAGACAATACTCAACCTTAACTTTTAGAATCTCTTAACTCTAAATGCTTAATTTTTAAACGTTAAAATTGCATTATCATGTCCTACTTTTCTTCTTCATGGGGTACAGATACATAATTTATTTGGCAAATATGTTAGTATTTAAAATCAAATACACTTATCTAAGCAAGTGACAAAACAGAGTGGTGACACCTAGCCTGATTCTAATGGAAGGGACATGGCTGTGGAAAACCCCCACTACTTTGCCTACGCATTTCCACATCTGAACATGCTCAATTAAATCCTTGGAAGATAAACAGCCTGGAGATTGTTCACTTTGTCAAAAGCTGCTCCAAGTCTTAGGAGGAAACAAGGAGATGCTACACAATTTAATTTCATTAGATATAGCAATATTCAATAAAATTGCATTTATTAAGCACCTCATTAAAGCAGATGTTCTCTGGCTGTGATCCAGTTGAGCAGGCCTTAATGCTCTTTCTGAGCTCACTAGTTCAAACTGAAACAGACTAGATATGCTCAATTTTTGACTTGACATTGATATTATAATGCCTTGTATGAGAGTAATCGTATTAATGCATCCTCAATATCATCCCAGCTGTTATTCCAACCTGGCAGTTTATCTTATCCCACAGTGGTGATCCAGCATCCCTGAAAAACTTCAGACACTCAGGGTTCAATCCAACCTTCACATACATGAGTCTGCATTGCCACTTACCTTTTTAAATCTGCTACTGCACTTGAAATTGCATGCACTGTAGCTGATTACTAGAAATTATGCAGTGTGGTTTGCCTGTAAATCTGAAGCCAAGAATGAACCTTAAGAGTATGCTAGTTTCTCAAAGGGATAATCAGAGGAATATTAAGGTTGTTGAAAGATCTGACAGAATAGGAAAATGTTGGAACCCTCTCCTTACCCCCACCCATTCCTCATACACTTACATGAATTTAAAAAAAAATTGTATTATTAAAAGAGCTTTCTCATTAAAGTTAGTAATCGTTCTCCTTGGTTTGTTAATGTTGATGGGTGCTGACTCATTTGCACCACGTTTCAATTGAATAGTCATTCATATGTCAGTGCTAATGGATCATATTTTTGTTTACTAGACCCTATTGCTGAATGATGAAACATGGCTTCTAATCCAAGCATCAGGCACAGAGCTGTTCAATGCCCTTTCTATCTGCTTGGGCCCGGAACTGTAACAGCAAGTTTGGGAAGGCTAAACTTACTAACTTTCTCTTAAAAACTGCAATAGCTGTTTTCAGAAGAGATACTGAACATACCTACTGCACAGCATGAACTATTGGATGTTAAAGAAAAAGCAGCTCAAGGACAAGAGGCAGCAGCTCCATTATTTTTTGCCACATGAGAAATGCTAGTCACTTAGTTTAATGCATTAGTGGAAAGCACTCAGATACTATAGTGATGAGCGTGGTATAGGAACAAATATAAAAAAGAATTCTCCCACAAAAACTGATACGTTGATGACCTGTGAATGAAACCCTTATTTAGGACCCAATTACGCCACACCAGTGAGGCTGCCTAGGTACACAAGAGTTTACAAGTGAAATCTTATGAGTCCTAAGGAAGATTAATCAATGTGGATAGTTTCATCAAGAATGAAGTTAAAGGAGATGTGCTTAGCTACAAGTGTTGCACAGAAGTTGATGAAATTATGGACTGATAAAAATATTGTTGGTACTAAAGTGAAAATTGATCAGTGTACTAACCATATTATTCTATGGTCTGGAAGCAGCTGCATTAAATAAAACAGATATCGGATGACTGGAAGCAGTAAAAATGAGATTTTTCAGAAGATGGCAGGTGTAAAGTGGAATGATTTTATGATAAATGAGAAAGTTAGGAGAGTAGGATGTGAAAGTCACCTAGATTATGTGGGAACAATCTAATGACAGTTCAAATTTCAGACTCATTTAAACTTTGACCTCTTTGCTGAGATTACTAAAAATGATGCCAGTTATGATGGTGGCTTTTTTCTGATATGTACTCTTCTCCTCTAGGGAATGGACAAGTAAGTAATTAACTTCATAAAGGGCCTGGGGTTGGCTGCAATCGAAAAGAAATGGTGGTGAAACCATCGAAGACAAACAAATGATAGGATGCCAAAGAAAATAATTCAAATATCACCAAGGTCAGTCAGATCTAGAGGCCAACTGACAACCAGATTGTGGGACATTATACACAGGGACATGACCAGGCTGGGCTTAATGGAGGAACAAGCCCCGGACAGGAATGAATGGTGACTCTGTACTACTCCCCATGTCTGTAAAGATGCTTTGGGATGAGAAATAGTGAGGCAGTGGTAGGGAAGGAAAGGTAGTACAGTTATTTCTTTCTTCTCTAATGAAGCTGTGAAAGAGGCATCCTTAAATTAGCTGCAGGTCTGGGGATCACAAACAAGAATATGAGTGTCTTACACTGAGAGTAGCAACAATGATGCTAGATGAAGAATGTATGGGTGCCCTCCCTCGTCTACTGCAAGACAGTAGGGCTGAGCTAGTGAGGAGTGTGGGATACACCAGTTATAGAGGTGTAGCAAGTCCTATTCCCAATGTACTTCCTCTAATAACTTTGGAATGCATAATGAACTTCAACTTAAATAGCATGCCATCCTCCCCTGCCCCAAAATAACTCAGCCATACAGAATATTAACTGAGTTCTGACTATGCAATGAACACTTTTTATAAATATTGTCTAGTTTAATTTGGTCCAAGTATAATTCCTAGATCATCTTACTTTATTTAGCAGCTTGCTCCTTTCTATTGCTCTGTTCGTTACTGCACATCTTTTTCACACACACATACAGTAAAAGAGATAACCTCAATGAATTTAGAACATTGTCACAGTAGAATGGTCCCCTGTTGTTAGATAAATGCCAGGGCAGAGATGCGAGACATCTATTGAAAGTAAATGTCGAAGTATATTGAGAGACATTGAGCCTAAGAAAATGTTCTACTAGACAGACTTCATTTCTCTTATGCAAGCTGCATTATAATTGGCTGAGGGAATAACTTTCAAATATGCTTCAGCCAATCAGTGAGCAGCTGTATTTTCACACAAAAATAAGCTATTTTCTAACTAGTCAAAGTTTTATTATTTGTCAGTAAGTAAGGCTCAGTCACTGAGTAAGTCAAAAAGCTGTTGCAGACTTCATTTTCTGTAAGTTTCTAATATAGACATAATTTCACTGTGTATGACTCTGATCCTGCAATTTGACCCATGCAAGCAGAACCCTGCATCTGTGCAGAGTCCCACTGACAACAAGGGACCTCAAATGGGTGTAAGCACCTGCCCAAGCAGATAAGATTACAGGAGCAGTCCCAGTAGTTGGACATATGATAACTCATTTTATTTAACAGTTAGTAGAGCTAGGCCTAACTCAAAATATCAGATCTACACTGTTTTGAATGTATAGTTCCCTGTGCTAGACAGTTATATTCTGTGATTCCATGTTATGTTTAAAGTAACATTACAAATGTTACAAATAATTAACTACCAAGATTTAACTAAATGTTGAAATCTGAAACTAAATGGAGTCTGAGAGTATGCCAGACAGACTTCTGGATGGCTGATTCTTACTTGCTGATAAAGTTACAATAATAAAACTTCAGTGTGTCAAAAAAAATATATATACACAAAAAACCTTTGGTGTCCTGCCAAAGTATCATAAAAACACATTCAACTCTCAAAAATTGCAAGATTGCTCACATATTCTGTGGTTTAAGGAACAGCAAGGTCACTTTTTCTTTAGCCATGATTCAGTTCATTACTACTACCCATAAAGAAATCCCTTCCCACCTGGATAGATCTACTGACAGCTGTTTCAATTTCCATCAGACTTTGAGATGGACAGCATAAGTGAAATGAGCAGAGATCAGCAATGAACTAGCTTTTTCTTCTATTTTTTTTATAAAGTCATTTAATTTATTTTTAATGGCTTGAAGAGTTTGGAAGAGCACGTGCCTGGAGAGTCTAATCCTTTCCAGAATATATATTCCCTCTCTATTTTCAGTTGTGAATTTGACAGCACTTTGTGTATGGTCAGTTTCACTGGTGCAAATGGCTGAAGCTGTGCCATAGTACCAAACAAAACTAAACATTTGAATAAAATAAAAATTACAAAAATGACACCTGCTGGAATCAGGTGTATTGATGAGAAATGAAAATTACAAAACAATACATGGAAACAAAAGCCAAGCCTTTTCCTCAGGCTTGGCTGTTTCCATATTTACTTCACCCCAGTTGCAGACTTGTCTGCTCATAGGGATATTTGTCCCCCTAAAGTAGGTGATAGTTCTAGCTCATTCTGCTAGAAAGCTATCCTCACCTCCTTACGTTCATAGAGGATTATGAGGAGTCACACCTTCCCTAACAAGTAAGCAAATGAGTCCCTAATGAGACAGCAAAGTTCCTAATTGGCCTGCAGCTTTCTACAGGATTCCAATGCCTGCTAACAGAGTGAGGAATACGAGAATCCTAGGACTGTGGGAATAGATATGAAGGCAGCCAGTCTGTCTCCCATCTGGATGTTCTCTGGTTCCCCTGCTGGCTCATATCCAGCATGGAGCTCTCGGCAGAAGGAGAGATGAGGCAGAGGCATACAGTTGCTCCAATGCCCTGCTGCCAAGGGAGGCGAGTTGTCAATACAGCAGAACAGGAACTGTTGGAGTGGTCAGGGTTGAAGGGTGGGACAGAGGCTGAGTAGGCTAGGATAGAGATTCAATATGGTTCCTGGTTCCAGCCTCTGTAACTGCCTCTGTCTCCCCACAAACCCTCACTGCCACCATATTGGAGGGCTACAGGAAATAAGTGTGTGCCTCTCCCACATCTGCTTGGGGGAGTTCTCTGCAGAGGTCCCTGACAAAAAATATCACACACACAGCTGCAGGCATACCTGCCACGTGTGGAATTATACACACAGTAACTGGACATGAAAAATGTCAGTTAGACAACTAATTTGTCACATGCATATGTGCAAATACATACACAGTCGCAGTAATTGTGCACATGCAAATTCCACTCTCACATTTTGCACATGAAAGGTTGGGCCTTTTTCTTCCCTCCAAATTCAGAAACTGGTGAGATTTCGGCTGCAGCTGAACTTTGCCCATTGCTGTAATACCATAAATCACTGTCTGTATTCTCTCCATCCTACATAAGCAGGGGGTTTTCAATGCATTTACAACTAGCTGCAGTGACTATTATGAGAAAAGCAAAAAAAGGAAAGAAGAAAACACTCATGACTAGAGCTGGTCTAACAATAGGCATCAAATCATTTACTTAATACATCTTGCAATACTTTTCAAATAAATAATTTGATGACTATCTTTTCAATTATTCACTAAGATCTATTCATGATTGAGAACTGCTGAAGAGCTGTCACTTCATTATCTGAAGAAGCTGTGGTATTTACTATGCCTCACTAATTCCAGCCAAATCAGTCTGATACTCAGTAGTGGAGAGGGATAGACAATATGAGAGTGAAGGAGAGAGAGCTGTGGGAAGTAACGGTGATTCAGGCTCAAGCCAGAGGTGGTTTACTATAATTGCTGCTAGATGATCTAACATACACGTTCATTCTGTAATACACCCCTGGGTAATTCCTCCAAAAGTCTGGCTGCTGGCTGATTAGCTGTAACACCTCAATGCCAGAGAGGTGCAATTTCAGATGTGACATTGCTGATCTATTATTTGCAGAACACATCACATGCTGGTGTTAATGGAGGTTGGGAGTGGGACCCATTAGAAAAAGAGTCTGCAGTACAGACATAAAGAGCTTTTCTTTCTGCTCTGTGTTTTTTTTTTGGGGGGGTTGTTATCTTCTCATATGTCTGTAGGATTTTTCCCCCTTTTATCCTTTATGCTGTGGCAGTAGTGTTGAATGCTGATGAGACAATACTTAGCACTATCTCAAGAAATGCATAACTTTTCGTACCACTCTACTGTTTCTATAGTTAGTAGGGTTAATAGCAGCTTTTAGAGACTCTTAGGCTGGTGAATATATATACATAAAAGGTAGCAAAAGAGAATAGTTAATGAAAGGTTTCTGAGGAGGGTACCTGAAAAGGGTAACCAGATAGACATACTATACAAGAATAAAAGCACTTAACAATGTAATGTCACCTGTAAGAGGTGCCTAAATAAGCTGAAGCTTTAATAACAGTTAATGTTTATCCCTCTCCTTTCATTTCACTGGTACCATTTTGCTGGTATGAGGTATTGAATATCTTCCTAATCTAATCTATCATCTACCCAGCCAATTATACTGCATCCATCCTGCAGTTAGAAGTAACCTGTACACTTAACCTGCTCTTGTCTAAGTAGCAGTAGGTGCGTTGAATTACCTAATTACCTTGGGGGACCAAGGCAAATTGTGTGTTTCAATATCTGAGTATCTCTAAAACAATTACAGTCACAGCCCATGACAAGCATCCATGATATTTCAATTATATGTGGGCAGAACCTCATACGTTAAAAATTCATACATGCTTCAAATGCCATTTGTTAAATGAGGACCATATTGATAAGAGCTGCATTTTTTGGTTATTTATAAAGTTGCCTTTGGGGGAGATGTAGTTTTTTTTTTTTAAATAAAGAACTGAATCTTTATTTTAAACATGGCACTCAATCATAACTCAATCCATGTTTATATGGAGTAATTTTTTTCTTAAAGGTTCAAAAATAGTAATGAAATATGAGTTGACAACAATTTTGTATTCCATTTGTTCAATCTCTGTATAATAATTCCATTCATGGTGCCTAATGAACAAAGGCTCTGAAAACCACACACAGTGGCTCTTCATTGTGTGGTACACAGTAAGATATGTATGATGACTGGGAATGAGGCATGAGCCATACAAATCCAAACTCCCTCAAAGTTTGGAGCTGTTCGAATTTGGTGTTTCAGTTTGGTCCAGTATAAAAATGCAAATTTCCTCACACTTAGAGCGGGAAAAGTTTGTATACAGTGTTCTGCTTTAATAGTTCTAATAATGAGACGATGGTGAAATCCTGGCCCTATTGACCTCAATGGGAACTTTGCCATTGGCACTAATAAGGTGAAATTCTGGCCCTTTCTGTCTAGAAAGTCCTGCACATAGTTATGGACACATAAGGACTTTAAGAAGATGAACTTTCCTGTAGTTGCACTGCTCAAAGACATATATTGCATGGGCATATTCCAAAAAGTTTTGCCCACCCACCCGTCTAAACTCATTTAATTTCTATTGAAAACAGATTTGGAAACCAGATCTCCAGAAGGGAAATTCTAGTCCATAACTCACTGGAACACATGCGGCAAACTTTTATGCACATGCTGATCACTACTTGTGCAAGTAGTCCCACTGAAGTCAAGGTGATTACTCACATGAGGAAGGCTAAACAGGTGGATAATTGTTTTCAGGATAAAGGCCAATATAAAATAAGCCCAAACAACTCACTTATTGCATAGCTTTAATCAAATTATAAAGGAGTTTATTAGAACGAATGTGTTATGTATGAAAAAGAGATAATGGATATGAGTGTTCTGGTTGAATTCATTCTGTGGGGTGAATTTCACCCAGCTTGTAAGCATAGTGGCAGTTACTGATCTTATTATTTTAAGCTCTGACTGCTGGGCACATGATGTGGCACAATGAATGCTGAATAAATAAATAAATGGAAGAGTACTAAAATCGGAAAGAATCTTGTCTTGAGAGGAGCTTAACGCAGATCCATTTCTTCTCAGCAGAGCTGCTCTGAGTAACTAGAGTGGGCTTAGAGCACCTCTCTGTGGCATTTTAGTGAGCTATTGCACTTTATGTTCTCATCTAGAAGGTAACTTATTTCTTGTGACCCGAAGAAAAAATAAAGAAAAAAAACTTCAATGAGAAAAAAGAAACATCGTGAAAAAATAATGAGTTAACAAATGGAAAAAATGCCAAGATTGTGTTTTTCCCTAGCAAATGGCTTCTTGCAACAGTTTGCTAATGTTGGTGGTGGTATGAGTGCATTGTAGCATTTCAAAAATCTATGTCTGCTGTATGTTTTAAAAATCAGTTATTTTCAATGGAATAATATTGATTGAAACATGAATTTAAGCTCCTTAAAGTCTTATATAATGTAATAAACACTAATAATAAGGGACACTCAAAGACATTATTATTGGGATAAGAGTGCTAACCCCAAGTATATCAAAGGTTGCATTTATAGAACTATAACTAGCCTCCGTGTGATCTCTTTGATTTAAGTAGAGCTGTAGCAGCTAACACAAGGACTGAATTTAGCCCCTTACATTCCCACACAAAAAAAAATTAGCTAACTTCAAAGTTCAGGTTACTTAAGTTCCAGTCAATGCAATCGCTATGGATGTTAGGTTGTGCCTGAGTTCTATGCAACCACACAGAGTCAAGAGAAGTAAAACTAACTCCAGAAAGGCATGGCGTGCAGACTACTGTGTCACTGCTACATCATCGGGGTCTCCCCTACACCACTACATCAGGTAAATCTTCAGATGGCTTCTTAAGCCAGTTCCAAGACAGCATGAAACAGCTTCATTGGGGCTGCAAAGCAAAGTTTATGTCTAATCATCTTTGGTGATAAATTCAGTTGTGATGATAAGAGGAATAACTTCATGTGTTAAAATGGTAGATTAGAAAAGTTTTATATTCGGGAGATATCATGGCAATGTGTATGGGGTAACTACTGGGTTGGCTTAACTGTTCTTTCAAGAGTGAGATTCATAAAGAAAATTTCACAGGTGGCTCATTTTAAATGTGTCCTCTGCCAAAATTCATAGTTTTACCCAAAGAAATATAAAAAGTTAAATTGTATATAAAATACACAACAAAAAACAAAAGCTTTTAATATGGAGACTAATCTTAATCATTTAATGTGGAATGGAATAATGGGATTTTAATTTTTATATAAGTGCAAATCTCCATGCAAGCTTAACTATATAATCACTAACGCCACCATAATACTACACCTGAAATACATTAGCTAACCGTCTCACAATCAAAAGGTAATTTACCAAAGAGATTGGTCTGGTTACACTCATCGCTATATTGTCTAAGGGACTTTGAGCCCTGAACTTGTAGAAAAGAATGGGGCTCACCATAATAAAACAACAAAAATAATTAAAAAATAAAATCATCAGGGAATGAGGCCTCACTGTCCTTGCACTTGGGGAAACTTTCCGTTGAATGAATGCTAAAGAAAAAATAATGTAAGTCACATTCCCCAAAGAAAGCTTTTTTTTACTTTCCATGGTGAAACATTCCCACTGAAAATTCATGTACATTTTAATTTAGATGAGCGTTTATCATTTCTGAAGCTTAAATCCCCCATAATTGTCTGCTAACCAGCATTTATATATAATGCTTTTGTTAGTCTGTCAAGCCAATCTTGTGATTTTTTTTTCCTATTATTGCTGAGGCCACTTTTGCAAGGATTATAACAAACGACAAATATGAAAAGATAAGAGATTTTTGGTATTTATTCTAAAGCTTAAGTCAGCTTTCCTACTCTTTGAAGTATAAGCCTCTTTTTGAATTTTATCCAAATACCCAGACAACTTGTGTGAAAATGTCTTATGATGCAAAGGTCTGTGAGATGACCATAGAATTCAAAGAGTATCTCTTGCCCATTGGGAACTTTCAGAATGAAAAGGATTCTTACTACAGCTTACTGCAGCTGTTTGAAAGTGGATTGGTCAGTAAGCCTTTTGCTAATTTCATTCAAACTCATTTTATTTAGAAATAATGCTCCAGTCATGTTTTATATTTTTAGCCTGACTCTAGCTGGCTGAAGCTGAAGAAATGCAATCAAATTTCTATTCTTTAGGCAGCCTGCTACGATGAGAGATGAGGCACTCAGCCAAATCCTGTATCTCCTGCCATATAGAATATCTTCTGTTTTTCTGGCAATGTGGACAACTTAAAGAAGCTGAGAAATTAAGCAGTTATCTTCAATATGCCAAGTACCACTGTTTTTTGTGCTAAATGGCCTTCCTTTTCCTTTAACAGTCCAGGACTCAGATGATGAAATGCAGCCATTACCAAAATTCCATTCTGAACATAGCATAGTAGCGCTCAACAGATTTCACCTGTTAGCAACAGAGGAGGGTGTATAACGATAACAAACCCATTCATCTGTTGCATCTTGACTCTTCTTTTGTTCATGAATTACATAGGAGCAGATGGTGATTTTTGTGGAGTTTTTCAGTTGTTTTCATTTTCTGCAGAATATCATTTGTGAATTATTCTCAGTTTGTAACTCAACCCCAAGCAATTAGTTGCAAGAATTCTAAATTCAAGCTCTTTGATTAGACATGTTTCTGCTCCCTCAGTGGGTGAGCATAAATCTTAGACTCAGGTCCCTTCTGCAAATAGTATTTCTTATTTATTTCTCAGTAGTGCCCAAAAGCTCAGCCAGAATCAGAGGCCTGTTGTACAAATGCAAACACAGATCATGCCCTTAAGACTATACACACATGATTTTGAATTACTATATACTTTCTGCAAACATTCTTCAGTATTCACTTTACTAGAACAAATATGTTGAAAATACAAGTTAACTCATTGGTTGAAAATCTGAAGGAAATGAACAAAAAAGAGGTACAAATATAGTTGGAAAATGTGTTTAGAGTGTCAAATTAATACTTGTGAAATTTCTCTTTTCAACATTTGTCCAACTCTAGTTTGTAGTGAAATATCTACTTCCTGCTACTCCTAGAAAACCAGAACTTGACAAAGGATCACCCAACTAACTTAAGTGTCTTTGGGTACACACAAAATGAATCAACAAGTCAGAAATCAGAACTGGAAAAGGCAATTAGACCATCTAGTTAATTTCCCTACTAGTGCTATATTATTCATGCCCATATATTATCTAATGTTTTAGCCGGTCTTGTCTGAAACATCCAAAATGATGGCTGACAAAGTGGAAAGTTTATAACTCTAACTCCATCAAATGTCAGAACAAAGAGGATCAGAGCATCTGCTCCAGGGGTGGCTCCAGGCCCCAGCACGCCAAGCGCGTGCTTGGGCGGCATGCCACAGGGGGCGCTCTGCTGGTCGCCAGGAGGGCAGCAGGCAGGGTACCTTCGGCAGCATGCCTGCGGAGGGTCTGCTGGTCCCATGGCTCCACCGAAGCCGCGGGACCAGCGAGCGGCAGAGAGCCCCCCGTGGCATGCCGCCGTGCTTCGGGCGGTGAAATGTCTAGCGTCGTCCCTGATCTGCACTGAACTGTACATTCTTACCTAGGGAAGATCCTCTAATCTGCCCCAAGTGACTGCCTAGACCAACCCCCTACCAGCCAATAAGAATTTGGCCTAGGTCTGTCAGTCCCTTGCAGCATCTCCCTCATACAAGCATTAGGGGACATAGATGAGGAATACTTCAATTTGTGCAAGAGACTGAGACTTGCACCTGATCTGCAAAAAGCATGAAATTCAGGTCCTAAGCTTGTGCTGAGATCCTGCAAACTAGCCACTGTTAACCCCAAAACACTGAACTCATGCCCGAAGTTGCAACAAACATTTAATTGTCTATAAAACAAGCTGAGGCAAAACCCCTGATTGCAGGAAAAAGGCAGACAGTGTACACAAAAAACTTGCACTAAATAGAAATGCCTTCCCAATCTGAGCAGCCAAGCCCACAGCACTCCAGGAGAACTGGTGATAACCAAACATGTGCAGTCTCAACCCAAACTTAAGATGGAAGGGAGAGGCAAAAGAGGGCACCAGGACTGACGACCACAAATATGAGAGAAGCATAAGGTAGCTCTTCCACATATACACTCCCAACAGGGCAGGGAGAAGTACTCAAGCACCTCCCCACATACTATGAGCTGGCCAGCTGCTGGGTGGGGCATGGAGCACCCATACACCAGCTGGTATGTGAAGTATTAGGCATGTCGAGGCAGAAGGAATGATGTGCAGTAGCCTCTCCCCATTCCATGCCTGGACTAATCAAAGATCCACATTGGCTAGCAAGAAGCTGTTCTTGAAGTCCTTGCAGCAGCCAAACTCTCACTGAAGTCAATGGGAATTTTGCCATTGTAATGACTTTGGAATTTGGTCCTCAGAGAACAATTTTTGGAGGAAGATAAGTCTTCCAGTTTCATTCACTCTGATTTGTACAGGGCTTCACGGAGCTGCAAATAATGTGAGCAGGCATCAGCGGAAAAACTTAATCAAAACCCCACAGCTGTATAGGATTCTAGCCTAGGGCCAGAGTGTGACACCCTCCCTCACACTGAGCAGTACTAGCTAGTTTGTAAGACTACACAAGCCTCCCACATCTCATGCTCTATTCTTTCATTTGAATCTCTGATATTGAGAAGCAGGCAGCATGTCTCAGCCAGTTCCCAGATCATCTAAACTAAGTTCCACCAAGCTAACTGAATATCATTATCAGTATGTCTTTGATTCCCATAATGTAGGAGTAATGTGCAACTTATCCATGTTACCTTCAAGCTAAATTTGCCAAATCTCCTCCACTAATTAAGAACTCATCGGAGATACTCTTGTGACAATATCCTTCAGCATAAGGCTACAGGACTGTTCAGATATTCTTGTTATTTTTTTCCTTTGAGCTGTAACCTCAGAGGTTTGGTTGCTACATTGGTTATGAAGAGCGAGGCCATTCCTAGTGACAGTAGTATCACTAGTAGTATCTCAGGGCTATTAAGCTAAGGACTATACACACGGCTAATAAAAAGGCAGCTCCTAACCCCAAAAGATCACAGTCTAGTTTGTGATGGCATACAGATAGATAAAACAAGCAGGAAGAGGGAAAGGCACCAGTGAAACAGTCACAATTAGTATATCAACCACCATTCTCAGCACATCAACCACCTAGCCTTACATGTTTCATAAGTCGGGCCCTACCAAAATTCATGATCCATTTTGATCAATTTCACAGCCAGGGGGGGTTTTAATTGGTCAATTTCACGTTTTCAGATGTTTACATCTGAAATTTCATGGTGTTGTAACCATGTGGATTCCACCCCAAAAGGTACACGGAGGTGGATCTGATCTTCCCCCCTGAGCAGCTGTGGAGGTGAAGAGGAAGTCCTGTCCCTCCCCAGCCTGGCAGGGACTCACAGCTAGGAGCCCCCAGCTGGGGCACTCCAAGCAGCTGGGAGAGATCGGACCCACATCCACAAGCCTCCTCCAGCTGCAGGGGGAGGCACCTGGAGATGGGTCTGATCTCCCAATGAGAGTGGCTGTGCGGGGGAAGGACAAGTCCTGTCCCTCCCCAGCCTGGTTGGGACTTGCAACTGAGAACCCCCAGCTGGGGCGCTCCCAGGAGCAATGGGGGAAAATCAGATTTCACGGGGAAGGCTTATTTCATGGTCCAGGACACATTTTTCATGGCCTTGAAATTAGTAGGACCCTATTCATGAGCATTACATACAACTGAGTTTTAAGAAGGGTCTTGAGTGTAAGCTAACTTGGATGCCTGCTCTGTAAAAATCTAGTTGTGTATCCAGTGAGGGGTAGAAGGATAGACATGTATCTACAGCCAAGATCTCATGTTATTTTTGACAGTATTTTTTGTCAAAAACTTGAAAGGTTTTGCTACTCTGACATCATCTGTTCACAATGGGTAAGGGATGGCTGAAACAAAACCTATCATTGGCAACCTTCAGTGTGTGTTTGTGTGTATGAGTTCTTTATTCACTTCTGCTATTTTCAAAATTCAGGTTCTGTTGAATTTCTTTAAATATCCTTGAAATATACATATGTATATCAATAGTGATGTCCATGTGATAAACAGGAGACTCATGCTATCAAATTCAATGTAAATCATGCACTTTGCATTGCTTTTCTGCTCAGTAAACTACAGGTCCCAAATGAAATTATTAGCAGGTTTAAAACAAATAACAGGAAGTATTTCTTCACACAATGCATAGTCAACCTGTGGAACTCTTTGCCAGAGGATGTTGTGAAGGCCAACACAATAATAGGGTTAAAAAAAAAGAACTAGATAAGTTTATGGAGGATAGGTCCATCAAAGGCTATTAGCCAGGATGGGTAGTGATGATATCCTTAGCCTCTGTTTGCTAGAAGCTGGGAAGGGTAACAGGGGATGGATCACTTGATGATTACCTATTCTGTTCATTCCTTATGGGGCACCTGGCATTGGCCACTGTTGGAAGACAGGATATTGGGCGAGATGGATAATTGGTCTGATGCGGTATGGCCACTCTTATATATTAAAAAGATATTCTTTCAGTTTTGTAAGCAACTGAAGCTTATTGAAAGGCATTTCTGATAATTAAGTTGGAATTTTAATCAGTTGTTGACTGGAAGGGACTAGAGAGGCATATATATTTTTCTAAATACAACAGTACCAAAACTTTCTTTTTAGTGCAAATAAAAGAAAAATCTTCAGAAAGAATTTTGGATATTTCAGAGCAGGATCTGATTTCAAATGTATACTCATTTCTCCTTGAATATGAATAATGTTTTTTTTCCTCTTTCTCTGATATTGTACTTTCACAGTGGTGCTTAATGTCATTTGGGATTGGAGGCCTTTATTTTTCTTTTGGTTACTGTATAACTTTATGGATTGTGATATTTTTATGCCAACATATGATATTCTTTGGGAGAATTTTTTTGAAAGTTCACAACTATTACGCAATATATATACTTATTTTGGAAACTGTCCGAGTGTAGTTGGTTATTGAGGGCTTTGGTGAATTGTTTACATTTAATGTTATTCTGGGTTTGCTTTCAGGTTTGTTTTTTTGTTTGTTTGGGAGTTTTTTGGTTAGTTGGTTGGTTGGTTTACCAATACTGTGATTTTTTTGTTTGTTTCCTTTAAAAAAACTATACGTATATTTATTCATGGAATCATTTTTAAAATTTGGGAATGCATCAAAACATTTAGAAAAATATTATACTACCATTTCCAACACTAAACCATTCTGTAAGCTTTTCTATCTCCACACCCCCAGCCTTGGGCACCTTCCAAGGTCATCAAAATCACCAGTTGTATCCCTTTGTACATTTATTCTGGTTCAGCACTGCCCTTGTGCTGATTATTTCAAACAGCAAGATAGCTACAACTTTAATAGGTTGTATTTTCCTTCTGGCTACTGCATGTAGCCTTGTTTACCAATTGTTTTTGTGAGCTTTTTTTAAGCCCTTTGTACACATTTCTGTCACTAACGATATATTCTAGAAAGCAAGCTTCAGCAGGGTTAATTGCAAAGTAAAACAGAAGGAGATAGGTGCAGATAGCAAGAACTGTGTCACCTGCAGTGCTCGTCTAAAATTATCAACTCAGCTGCATGCATTTTCTCTCTGGGCACTAGATGGCAGCACATGTCGGTACTGCATTGCATCAGGGATAGACAGTTATGAGGAATGAAATTGCAGCAAGTCATTTACTAGAGATTTAAAACAGAGCACATGATCAACACTAGGGATGAACTCTGCTCCAATGAAAGTCAGTTTCAAAATTCCCATTGTCTTTGTAGGTGTAGAATTGAGTCCGTGTGGGCTATAAGAATTCAACTGTAAAAATGCTTTAAGTTCCTTTTTATGGCAAACCTAACAAAAGCTACTGAATATCACACTGGATTATCAAGATGAACAAACTGCTTTAAGTTCAGGGAACAACAATGATACAAACACAAACATTATCTACAGGCAACATGGGCCAAGACTGAATATGTGCCAGACTGGGTCCACACCTTCCAAATGTCCTCCTTACTCAGCATAGACACTGAACACTGAGGAATCACTATGGGACTGATTCTGATCTCTTGCACCCATTTGGCAGCTATTTAATTCCACTAACTTCAGGGAAGTTACTCCTGGTTTATTCTGGTGTATGTGAAATCAGAATCAGGCCCCACAATCAGGGCTTAAAACAGACCAAATTAGGGGAGAGGGAGTAAGACTTTGGTGATTGTAAATCATAATGAGTGTTGATGTCATGTAATGATGCAATACCATATTATCTGCATACAGGTAGACCTGAGTGAAATGATTTTTTGGTTCAGGGCCGGGGAGTCAGTTCAGTATGAACCAAAATTCATTTTTTCCCCAGTTTTTCCTCACTGAAATGAAAAAAAAAAAATCATTTTGGCATCAAATCTTATACCCCAATCAAAAGAATAAAGAAGTCTGTTTCATTTTGGGTCACTTTCAAGTGTTTTTCACTCTATTGTAATGGTTTTTTTAAAATAGTTAAATTTCTAAACAAAATGGCATTTTGAACCAAAAAAGTCAAAACATTTCATTTTGAAATTGTCAGCATGAATTGTTTTGACTAGTTCATTTCCCCCCTTTTTTTCAAATGAAACTATTTTCTAAGTTTGACCCAAATCCATGAATGTTTTTGGTGCCTGAAAAATGCAGTTGGTACATCAGCCAATTTGTCAAGAAAACTTCACCCAACACAAGGAAGGAGGGGAAAAGTATCTGAAAGGTGTCCAGGTACCTATACAGGCATATAGCGAGGCTAACACTGTTCACATGCATACACTGTGCACACACACAGAGTTGAGCTATGTAGAGGGTCTATACATGTTTTCTCACCTACTTGGCCCCCAGGGAATTCCAGGGGAAGAAAAGGGACAGTCTGTTACTTATGGATTCTAAATAACTCTAGCATAGGGGAAACTGATGACAGCATCTTCCTTTTCCCAAAGAAAACTCCTTGTTTCCTCTCTCTGCCTATCTGGAAGAGAAATGGACCTGCAGTGACCAGACTAGACTAGCACTAGAACAGCCCTATTCACAATTCAGTGAGATGGTGTTACAGAGTTCACTCACTGTTGGGCACCTTCTTGTGGCTGGGTCTGGAAATTAGCTCCACTCAGGTCAGACACACCTTCTTCAACAGGTTGTGAGCTCTAAAGAGTGAGGAAGGATGTGGTGTGAACAGGCTCCCTCTCAGCAATCAGCCCCAACAATCAGGTCACTATATAGTTCTTCCCTTCTGGGGTATCAATATCTCTCTGTGTGAGCTGTCCGCATGCTAGTCCAGATAATTTTCTGTTCCACGGCCAGGTCCTGCACCACTTCTCCAACCACTGGTAGGGGAACCCAAGCTCAGTCATTTCTCCAGGTTTCAGCCCAGGGACCCAAAGTCTAGCAACCATGGTCTGCTTGCTCCCAGACCCTGTTCCTATTTTCCTGGACTCCCTCCTATTTCCCTTCTCTATCTTCACCACCCCTCTTCTGGCCCAAACTCCCTCCTCCCAGAGAGCAATGATAGACTAATTCCTCTCTCTGACTTCTTGCCAGACTCCGTAGCCCCAACAAATCACACTTCTTACAGCCAGTGACTGCAGACTACTTCCCCCAAAACCCCTTTCTTTTTTCAGCTTCATATAGGTCCAACCTGCTCCTTCCTTTCTGAGCTTCCTCAATTAGCCTTTATCAAGCCCTGGGTCTTCTCCAGGTGCAGCCTCTAAGGTTATTTGTCCTAATTTACCCTACTTTGCCTTGTGTGGGGTGGACACCCCACTACAGATGGGTGACCTTGTTTATGTGCGTAGCTATCCAGATCTGGCAGATTGACCCAAACTGAATCTCATTTTCTCCAGTCATCTCCCTACTGGCACAGCCAGACAGCAACTGGCTGCTGACACAGCCAAGAAGCAGCTGGCTGCTGCCTTCTCCTTTTTCCTCCAGTGTCTGCTGGCTGGCTGGGCACCAGCAAGGAACATTAAGCATGAGGGAAGAGAGAGACAGTCTACATATTGTTGTTGCTGGTACCACCATGACTCATGATGGTCCAGGGCAATCACTGCAGGGAAACCCTGATCGCTCCCTGATGGGTTCATGAGTGAGATGTTTAGTTGGATTGAAAAGAAAATCCCTGCCAGTCACTTGTATGTTCTTATTTTTATTATTGTAAATGATATAATAAAACAAGAGTCTCAGTGCCCACCCAAACACTGACTAGATCCCACCAGTCACCCCATGGTTTGAACATGCCTGGGATAGGCAACGATTCATTTTCTCCAGTCAGTTGCCTGTGCTGCTCCTGAGGGCCTGGAGCCCCACTAGCACCCTGTAGGCACCAGCTCTTCCCAGGGCAAGTGCTAAGTAAACACTGGGTTGCCCGAAGCATTCAGACATTACTGTGGAAATAGTACCTTTATACTAAAACAGCTGAGAATATAATTTAGTTACAGGTTCCCACCAATAAAATGCACAGGAGAAGAGAGAAGTTTGACCCACGTGCTTCCTAAAATCACACTAATAACTGAAGGTCCCTTTCTGCTTCCTCATCTTGATTAGCATTTTATTCCCTAGATAGTTCCACTGAAATATGGGAAGGTGGGTTTTCACAGTAGATAGCCCACTTCATGCATGGATAGGGGTGGGCGGAGCAATGTTCCAAGTCATCGGGAAAATAGCCTTTTCATTGCGAAGGATGTAAACAGATGCTAAAATGCTCCAGAATGGTTCTTTCCACTTCATATATTATACATAAGACAAGAGAATTTTCTGTCCAAATATGAGGATATTGAATTTTTTTTAAATTACAGAGGTATGAGAGTTTAAAAATTTCCGTGTAAGTCCCATTTAGAATAGCTTATAATATATTCTTGGTCTCACTCTGTAGCAGAACCAGTTTGGGCTAGAAAGTTAGCATTTGCTTTATCTCAAACAGATTGGCATGTTTGAAGTAGGGCAAACAGGAAAGGTCAGAGTGACCCCTTCCAATACTGTCCAATTGACTGTGGGAAATCTGACCCTTTCAATTCTTTTTTTTTTAAATAGCACATTTATAGGACTCTTCATTGCACAAGAACTTAATATAAATTATATGATTGCTACCATGACTGGTCACAGTGATATTTACACACACAAATTATAGAAGACAACTCAGACATCCACCCATCCTGCCACCCTCTCCAGCTGTGTTCTTGTCTAACTCCTCCCCAGACAGCAGACTCTGGAAGTCAAGACTAGATCAGGCTCCCACTGATGGGAGCCTCCACACACACATTTCTCCCACGCACGCCTCCACTTAGTGTTCTGTAGAGGTCTGTCTGCAGGCCTGGAGATCCACAGAGTGGCTAGAGAGGTGTGAGCAGAGTGCATATCTTTCTTCCCCACTAGCCTCATGGGGATTGCCTTAGAGATATTATTCCACTTCTGCAACCCTACTCCATGGCAGTAACTTGCCTTTGAAAAGGGTCTGGGAGCAGCCACACCCAGGCAACGGAGCCAAGCTGCTAAGGAGTGAAGCCAGAGGTTGTGCTGAGGATCCATGAAGATTAGGGGAGGCTGTTCCATGGGAGAGCTAACATCACCCTTGGATGGAACAAATGAGGAGAAAATTCAGCAAGAGATTTCCTCTCTTTTAGTTCCCTCTTCTAAGTATTCCTGTGAAAAAGAGTGGCCAGGTCCTTAGCTACCTGCAGCCAGCATCTTTTACTTCACTCTGGGTCCCAGGACAACAATAGACTCTTAATTTCCTGGGCAATCTTTGTAGTGTTTATGGAGAATTCATTCTGTGATCTGTGCCAGGTTTCTCATGGAGCATCGAGTATATTGGCTGGGTTACATTAGTCCATTCCAGGTTTTGGAGTTTTACTAGAGAGTTCAGTTAATTATGGTTAGAGAAGCTGCATCAGTTCTATGCTGTCTTCTGGGAGCTGCTGGATTAAACAAGTTGTCTGTGGCATCTTCATTTGAAACTATATACAGCCTGTGTGTAATTATCTCTGGAAGATCCTACTCAGGACACAACACTCCTCTTCCTTATCGTCTCTGGGCATCAGTGGCTGTGCCAGCAGTGCCACCACGAGAAGTTCCCTCTTACCCAATACCTGATCCACTGCAGCTTCCCACTAGTAGTTTGAAAATCTAACAAAGACCACCAATGGATTTCTCCATACCAACCTGCATGTGGTAGTTCCTTTCAGCCTTTATCTACCAGGGCTGAATTTGAATCTCTGGCCTTAGATAAGTAAATAATATAAGTACGGAGAAGGAAATGAAGAGGGGTACATGTTATATACAAGTCCCATTCCAAAAAATGCAAATAAACTAGCAAACCAAAACAGAGAGACTAACAGATACATCTCTTCATTATGCAAGTTCCGCCTGAGTGTGAGTTCTCTCCTTCCATTTCTCACTACTTGATATTGGAGTGGGTAAGGTATTTTTCAAAATAGTATCAAGTGCCAGGTAAACTAAATTCAAGTGCTTGAGAATGTACATATCCAGTTTCTCACTGGAAATATTTCTTTTCTCTTGGGAAACTTCAAAACTTCCCCCATCTATTGAGAAAAAAGCTCCACAGATAGCCTCAGTTTAAATTAAAAAAACAAACAAAAATGTCCAATAGACAAGGCACTTAGCAAAAGGATTACAATTCAGTGTAAGCATTCAATAATATACTATAATGATATAATAAACATAAAAGGAAAAGGGTGATTGGTACAAATCTGCAGAATGCAGCGATTTAATTATGGTCAAGTAATTGCAAAAAGAACCATGCATTATCTTAAATACATTGAAAAGAAAACATTCCTACTCTTTAACTACTTAACGGTATTGTAAATTTGTTAGTATTGTGAAAAAAAATGGAAATCTGCTGTCGGGTCAAAATATTTTTATTGTTGTCCGCACAATATATTATGGAAAATAAAGACTAATTTAAAGTAATGTGGGCTTTGCCTTAACCTTAATATACACTACACAGCCCATATATCAGAATGTATCATATTGACTTTACAGTCTGTAGTCTGACACCGAGTCGTGCCATTTTTGACTAGGCTACCAAGACTGCTGTAACGTGCACTCTGTATGCACAGTCCAGACGTTCCAATCTTTGAATCCCACCTGATCCCCCGTTTTAGTCCCAAGCCACATTCATTCTATTTAAAGAACCATTCACAATAAGTAATATAGGCAGGTATTGAGCTGTTGTGGAGGGTAACAGAATGAGAATAAAGGATTAGTAGGAAGGAGGCAATGGAAAGTATTAGATTTTTCTTTACATTATAAAGAGGATTTAGAAGAGGGATTAGTGGGGTAAGATTAAGCAGTCTTGAGGAGGAGCAGAAAGGATGGTGAAACAAAACTGATTTTATTTTTTATTTTAATTAAGAGTTTAACATTTTTTATAAAGCAGGGAGTTATAATGAATCAGGGTGTGAGTAAGTTCATAGCAGAGCATGGCAGAGAGGATTAGGGGTCAAGAAGAAGAAGATACTTTTTTTTTGTTAGTGTCTACAAAGCCTTAAAAACTTAAAAGGCCAATCAGATCCTAAATAGAAAGAACAACTTCCCTTTAGTACCGACCCAGAGGAGACATGGACAGGCCAAAGTGTTTTAAGGAACAAGGCTAGGGTTAAGAAATGTGAATGGTAGAAAGGAGAAAGATGGAGACTAGAATCAAGGAAGCAGGAGAAGTTGTAAGTGATCAGGGTCAGCAGAGGCAGCCTGTAAGGACGTGTGAAATAGCAGAGAGAGCCAGGGAGTACGTGAAGGGTATCAACACCAGTAAAGACAACTATAAGATCGGACAGCAGAAAATCTGGAGTTCTCATTAAACTTAAATAATAAACTACTTCAAGGGTAAGAATCAAGTTTCTACTATGGGAGTGGCTATGCTAATACTTGCTTTAAATGCCTGAACTTGTTAGATATGAATGGGATACTTCCAGAAACCTGAGCAGAATCAGACTCCGTTGAGTGCTCATGAAGCTAATAAAAGTGTTGTGCATTTTTTCCAACAAACCTTAATTTTGAATGCTCCCTAAGAAGTGCAATTGTGTCTAATTATGATACTGAGATGAACTGCTCTCATCTGCATAAGACGACTTCACTTACAGGAGAATCCATTCTGGAAACACACCTAAACTAAAACCCTGGATACAAACACACCTAGAGTGTTTAAAATTCAAACCTGGAACTAAAATTAACCAATAACCTTTACCTTTATAATGGGTCAACTCCTCTTCTCCAAATACTCCTCAAATTTTCCGGTATTCCAGATCTGAATTTTGCTGCTTAATCCTATTTATTTAATTCATCATCAATTAAACAATTATATATCTTTGAGTTTGACTAAGATTGACTTGTAGTTTTGCTTGGCATCTGGAAGGGTTAATGTAGAATAAGTCACTGCTTAATGCTGTATGCTGTAAAGTGTGCAAGATAGATGGACATTTTGAAGTGAGGAAAGTAAAGAGACCATCAAATAGATAAATAAGCACACCAGCTGCTAGTCAGTGTGATGGGACACACCCATTCTGCTGATAGTACATTCCTGTACTCAGACAGCACCAATTAGGCTGACCTGCAGAACATGCCTCACCTGGAGAAATGGAGTTTAAAAGGATGAGACTGGCCATACAAATGGGAGTTTTCCCAGGAGCTGGAAGGCTGTCAGGACTTGCTAGTGAGCTCTGATAGCAGAGTGAGTTTAGGCTGAGGTAGTTCCTATCTCCTCTTTCTGTGACACCCCCGCCTTTGTTTGGGGGTAGACTGATACAACAATCCTGATACAGATGAGGGGCACTGGAGGGCTCCTCCCATCCAGCTACTGCGGCAGGACTTGAGGAGTGCTGCCAAGGACTAGAGACAAGTGATCTCTAATTGATTCCTGGAAGTGAGCCAAATTGCCACCAGGAACAGTGAGATTCCCCAAGAGTGGGTGCTCCTATACAGGACACAAGGACAGGACACTCAAAATTACTACAGCTGAACCTAGGCCTAGGGTCTTTTGACTATAGTCAGCAACAGAACTTTTCTCAGTTGGTTTGGCTTTTCTCCGGATAGTGCAGACATATACTCTGTCAGTGGAGAACTACATAAAATACATACAATAATGTATGATACATAACAGACTTACAGGTAGCCATAGGTACTTAAATGAATACTATCAATACTATGCAAGTTTGTATTTCCAGTGTGTGCAATCTTGTAAAACCTGCATCAGAAATGTTCCAAAGGTCAATGAAAAGTAATGGAGGTGTTAAGATGACAAGGATGATTGCTTACATTTCTAATTTCTCCAGATGTCCTAATTGCACTTTTTTGTTTGAAATATATAGCATCATCAGACAGCAACAGTCTCCTTGTGTATTGATACCAACACAGTATATTTAGAACTTCTCTGTGACATTCAAAATATTCTTCCTTGTATAAATCCCATTAAAAGGGGTCCACCCTAAAGTGTTATTCCTACAAGGTGCCCTGTTCAAAGCCATATTTTTGTCACAATACATGCTATCCTCTTTCTTTGATATCCCACCACTTCATGGGTCATTCTTTCTGTGTCAGCAAGGATCCTCTGCCTTGCCTCACTCCCGATAACCCAGTTGTGACCCTCAGCTCTGATTCCTGAGTTCTGACTTCAGCTCAGACCCTTGGCTCTAGCATATGGCTTCTGACTCCAGCTGTGACCCTTGCCTCTGGCATGTGGCTACAGACTCCCACTGTGGGCATTAGGCTGCCTGACCACCCATGTCCTGGTCCCTAACACAGTGTCTTTCCTTCAGACTTAATCTGTTAGACTCCCTTAGCTACATAGTTGTCAGGACTGTGGTTTACATGACCAAATCGTCTGCGCCTGCACACCCTCATTCAGAACTATGGCTCCCAGTGTTCCCTCTTGTCTTTCTAGGGGTCTGTTAACCTACTGAGGTGCCTGTTGTCTATTTATGAGCAGGGAAGCAACCTCTCCATTAGCAAACCCCAGTGAGTTAAAATAAATGAGCTCTGCTTTTCCAATCATGCTTTATTCTTACTTAGCCACATTATTGACCATATATGTCAACTGGTCCACCACCTTGATCCCTTTGCGTGCAAGGCCATTTCTCCCTTATAGGAAAAATTGTCACACAATTGGAATGAGATATACAGGATCATTAGTATTCATTACAAATCATGTAAGCTAAATAATTGGCCAAACCTCATAGCAGTGGAATTGAAGGACATTCACATCCCGTCACTGACATTGGTTGGATTAGTTTTCAAAGCAATTGGCCCAGCAGGAGTGCCATCCCCTGAGAATTGTTTCAAGTGACTGACTCACAGTTCAGTCACTAGGGGGATATTTGCTTGGCTGTCCTTCAAAATGTTCAGTCAGAAGGGTGAATGAGATACAATGGGAAACTTCCAGATAAACAAGGACAATTTCTCCCTAAAACACTGTCACTTTCAAATTTCAATATATTTTGTTTCTAAATCAAGCAAACTTTGGTTTGTCTGTATTGTTAATGAAAACTCAAGCTCTTTAATGCTTGGCATCTCATTTGCTCTTCTCATACTGTTGTGGTGGTAGCGTTGTTTTTAACAACCCAGTAGTTCTGCCAAGAAGAAAAAAACATCAAGGAACATAAACAGATTTGTTTGGCTGCACTCACTGTGTGGGGAAAACAGAATTACAGGCTAGAAGCCAGAAAGGACCAACTTTGGATAAACTGCATTAATTCTGCAATGTCCGATAACAGTTCTGAAAAGCCAAATAATCATAATGAATAATCATATGGGTAGCCGTCAGAATACAATGAAAGAAAATACTATACCTTCAGATATACACAAATTATCCATCTGCATGAAAGATTTTTAAATAGCTCCATAATGCTGCTGTCAAATGAGATAACACCTAACAATAGCAGTGTGTAGTAGTGCTGGGGATAATTGTGCTAGGTTATAATTTTTAGTTGTGCACTGTTATATTGATTTTGTTTTGTTTATCTAGTATTCTTTCTTTTCTGGAACAATTCCCAGTTCCTTTTCAGGGACTGCTATCCTGGATACTTTTAATTCCTGCTTCAGATACAATTCACCTGAGCTAAAAGTTTGTTTTCTCATAAAAGTATATTTTGAAAAATGAAAACAAAATAACTGTCTCCAGTCCAACCCATTCTTTTCTCAGTGTATCCATAGTTCATACCAGTGCTATAACAATATATCTGTGCGCTAGTAGAATAATTGTCTTGACATCACAGTAAGTAACTTGACAGTAAGTACCAAAACTATTTGTTAGATCTGAAGCACATACATCAGTGATAAAGTGGGATATCACTGCAGTGATAGAGACTTAGTAAGACATCAAATGGGAGGTTAAACATAGGCTTCAGTGGAAAGAAATGGATTATTTTTTAACACAGAGGTAACTACTGAGATACTAGCAGAGAGATGGCACAGATAGTTTTTAACTTTCATGTAGCTAGTGAAGTTCAATCCTAGATGGAGGTTGAAGGGTCAACCTTGACTAGACACATTGGGATAAAAACCACCCATGCTTTGTTTCTGCTAGGACTGTACTTCAAGATAGCTATTTCGAGTTATCTCCATGTAAACCACACCTATTTTATTGCAATGAAGACATAGGCACAGAAATACAAGCCAGTGGCTGCTCTCACTTACCCACCATCTCCCTGTTACAGGGGGCTACTAGGCCTGGGAGGAGCTGTGAAAAAGTTAATGCAGTCACAGGGTGAAATAGATTTCCACCAGAATCTCCATAAGGCTTGGTGATGGCTGAAGCACATCACTCTTCCTGCTTCCAGTTTAGCCCTCGTCAGTCACCACCCTGGGCATTCTCCATGAGGCCTGGATGTAGCCTCCCTGTTCAATGGATGCACCATCCCTTCCCAGGACTCCATGCCTTCCTCACCTGTCCTTGCCCCTCCCTGCTGGCTTGAGGCTTCCTTATGGGAAGTGATTTTGGGGTCTTCCTCACTGTATCTACATCCAGCCTTGCTCCCACTTTTCTCCCCTCCTGATGTCCCCAGGTGAGAGTTGCCATTGCAGCTCACAGCAAGCAGGAGTATACAGACTGGAGAACTCTGCCTCAGTAGTGGTCATACCGACTATCTGTCTCTCCTCCTGTATTGCAGCTCCCAGATAGGCCAGGCTAGAACAGCCCAGCTTGTCCCCCACCTCAAACCCTTATCCTTCCTCACTTCTCAGAGGTCCCCAGTGTTAAGAGAAGCCACCATGGATACCAGCAGGCAGAGCAGGACCCAGGTGCTGGCTGTGCATATTTTCAACAAAAAAATTGAATACTAAAATGTTTTGATATGGAAATGCTGCCAGCATAACTCAAAGAATTTTGTTTGAGTACCTCACATGCCCATTCTCCTCTGTAGGCCAGGTTACCTGGTAAGACTATCTCTCTCATGATGCACCATGTCTTTCCTCTTGACTAAGGGTGAGGATGCATCATGGGAGGCCATAGCCATGGGCTATCCTGTAAGATGTAGTCCAGCCTGGGAGCCTGGCTAATAGAGGAGAATGGGGATATGAAGCCACTGAACTTCAGCCTCCATGAGGCATTGCTGCAGCTGCATTTTCAATATTGAAATATTTTGGCTTTAGGGATTTGTTTTTTCAATACTTTTCAAGCAGAATTTATATATAGTTGAAAACCCAATTTTCTATTGAACAGTTGTGATGGAAAATTTTCAACCATCCCTAAATTAGATTTCCTCCTGAAGAAACTGCTATGCACAACCAAGAAGTGAACCAAGAAGAATACAAACAAGAAGTGACCCAGGCTGCAATTCATAGCAGATGACATCAGTAAGGTGTGAATTCCACTGAATACTTTTAAAGGTACCTTGTCATTTTCTGCCATGGTGCCTAGCTATCCTAGAAAAAATGCTCCATGCTGCCTTCAAACTTCAAATCCACTCACTCATCATAGGATGGAGACCAGAACGCCTTTGCCCCTGTGGTATGGAACAGAGACCAAACATTTAACTTACTGTCCTTCATACTTCATACTTCACTCCTTCCCCCAAGACTTTGCTGTCAGTATGTTCCTCACAGGTATAAGGATCTGCCTTGTATAGATCTGCTTTCAGTATTGGAACCATAATTCATACACTCAACTGCATGCATGTAGCACAAGAAATTTGAGTGTGATTGCACGATGGTGCTGATGATGATGGTAGGGGGCTGGGCTCAGCAGTCCTGGAGCTCATTCTCAGTTTCTTATGTTCCTAAAAGCTCATGCTTCATGGTTTCAGCCAGCCACCTGCAGAGGTCAAGAAGGGATCTTTTCCCCCCAAAAAATCTTTCTCTGAAGCATCAGTGATAGTCATGGCTGGAGAAGGAACCAGACATCTGAGGAGGCACTGAGCATTCCTCTCTCAGGGATTTGGCTGTCTGGTTCTTGTTCTCATACTCAAGGTCTAACTGATCACCATATATGGGATCAGGAAGGAATTTCCCCACAGGCTAGATTGGCAGTAATCTTATAGGGGGATGGGGTGCCTTCCTCTGCAGCATGTGGGTGAAGGTCACTTGCCAGGATTATCTGGGTATATCTCACTTAACCATTTCCCTGACAGCTCAGGGGCCGCAGGCATTGGTGCACTTTGGCCCTTCCTACTTTCTGTGCCTATGGCATATAATAATCTGTCTCCTGTAGGCTGTAATACTTTGGTCTAATTTTGGCTGTTAGGTTTAGTGCGTGGATGCTGGTGGCCTGTGATGTGCAAAATGTCTGATGAGATGATCTGGTGGTCCCTTCTGGCTTTAAATTCTATTACTATGATTTTATGCAGCCCAGAAAGCATAGATCTATTTCCCTTTTAATTGTATGCAGTGTTGTTGTAGCTGTGTTGGTGCTAGGATATTAGAGAGACAAGATGAGTCAGGTAATATCTTTCATTAGACCAACTTCTGTTGGTGAGAGAGACAAACTTTTGAGTTTAAACAGAGCTTTTCTTCAGGTCTTTGAAAGTGCTAAGCGGGTCACAGCTAAATACAAAGTGAAACAGATTGTTTAGCATAAGGCATTAACACTTCAAGGGACCATTCAAGATGGAGTAGGACCATTAACACCATTCTAGTCACAGGGAAGTGATGGAGGAAAAGCAAACAAACAACACACAGCTGCATACCCCTCTTTCCTTTCCCTCTGACTGAAGAACTGTTAACAGGCCACTTCACCTTGAATAGTCTCTTGAAATATGTGTTAACTTTTTATGCAAAACAATCTGTTCCAGCATCCTTGAGTGATGCAGTAAAGCCAATCTAACCCCTGGTGTAGACAGTGCTAAGAATGCTCCTGTCAACCAGCCACCAACTCTCAGGGAGGTGGAATTAGGGTTGCCAACCCTCCAGGTTTCGCCGGGAGTCTCCCAGAATCTGGCTCATCTCCCGGAGATGGTACTGCAGCCAAATTGGGAGATTTTAGGTGCTAATAGTCTGGCAGGGCTAAGGCTGGCTCCCTGCCTGCCCTAGCCCCATGCCACTCCAGGTAGCAGCCTGTACATCTCTGCGGCCCCTAATGGGGAGGCAAAGGGTCAGGGCCAGCTTTAGGCTGATTCACCCGATTCCTGGGAATCGGGCCCCGCGCCTAAGAGGGCCCCGCGCTTTAGGCGCCTTTTAAATTTTTTTTACTTACCCCAGCTGCGGTCTGATCCGGGGTCTTCCATGGCCCCGCTCCCCTGACCAAAGCGCCGGCGGGAGCGCGGCTGCCCCACAGACCCGCTCTCTCAGCTGCAGCTCTGACCAGAGCGCCGCAAGCCCCGCGGCCCCGGCTGGAGCTCTGGCCGGAGCACGACAAGCCCCGTGGCCCCGGCTGGAGCTCCAGCCGGAGCGCCGCAAGCCCTGCAGCCCCGCTCTCCTGGCCGGAGATCCGGCTGGAGCGTGGCAAGACCCGTGCCCCCGGCTGGAGCTCCGGGCCCTTTAAATAGCCCCTAAAGCCCTGGGGTAGCAGGGGGCTCTGGGGGCTATTTAAAGGGCCAGGGCTCCAGCTGCCTCTGCCACCCGGTCCTTTAAATAGCCGCCGGAGCCCCGCCGCCCCCATGCATTCCCCAGGGCTCCCATGGCTATTTAAAGGTTCCGGGGCAGGGTAGAAGCAGGGGAGCCCCGGGCCCTTTAAATAGCCCCCAGAGCCCTGGGGTATGATTTTTGTCTGATTAAGATATATATGTACTAACTGGCAATTTAATTGTTGTAACACAGTAGTGATGACTTTACTATTTGTCCACTAGAGGGAAATTGCAGGAATGTCTAGATAAAAAAAATAGAATGAAACAGAAGAGACGGATCAGAGCTTGAAAGGTGGTATGTTTTTTGCTGTTTTGTTTTTACCGTTTCATTGTAATAAATGAATATATCTACAGACAATGTGAAATAAACAATATACATAGTGAGTGGTGCATTTCCTAGATATTGATCTCACTAAAGAAGGCAAATTAAGACCCTAGTCCTGCAATAATTTATGCATGAGATTAAAATGACATACTGTGTGTATGTAATCCCATGTTAAACAGTAATAATAAGCACACGCATAAATCATTGCAGAATTGGGGCCTAAAAATGAACAGGGAATGAAAGGCTGCATCAATCCTATTCCCAGAAACATATGTGTGTGTGTGTGTGTGCGCGTGCGCACATGCGCATGTTTATATATGTATCCAGTCATAGATTGTTAAACTATTTAAAGTAGGCTATGTTCTTGCAATACTGTATTTGTGCCCTCTGTATAGTATGGGACTCACTCACCTTTGGTGAGGAGCTACTGTCCTTTCTTCTAGTATATAGAGTTGATTTTTTGTCTCCTGCTACATCTATGCAATTTTCATTGATGTTCACTGGAGTTGTGAATGAGTATCTCAGTGAACTGTTTGGCTCATTGTGCAGCATGTAGGTACATACACTAAGGTATATGTACACATTTAGCAGCAGAATTAGTACCCGCAATATTCCATAGCTATGCTAAGAGTGAGTTAAGTTTTCTGTAAGAGACTCTGTGCACTTTTTTTAGCTGGTATTCTCTTGGCAAGGGACAACTCATACACAACGTCCAGTTCATAACCACAACATCCCCAAAGCCTTGGGAGTTCCACCCTACCACACCAAGGGCAAATTGAAATGTTGGTGAGACGTTAACTATTTGTTTTCTGCTATCATGTGGTGTGGAGAACAAGCTCCTGCTGCTTGATTAAGAACACAGTGATAACGTTCTCTGGAAACCACATCTTTCTCCTTTATTGTCAACTTAGCTGGGGCAGAGCAGAAGTTCTCATTAAAAGGAAACACTTGCTCTAATTTCTACACACACACACACACACACACACACACACACACACACACACACACACACACACACTTAACTTGTATAGTTATGTTGTCCCTCTCCAGCTGGCATATAAATTTGGAGCAGGGGATGGACAGGCTTGGAAAGGCTGAAAGAGAAATCTCCTGGGAGGCCCCAGGTTTCCAAGGCCCCCCAGAACCAAGCAGTGGCAGTTCAAATACAAATCCCAATGATCTGTTGATCTAAGTCAAGGCTGGCAGGAGCCCAGGGACCAACAGAACCAAGATCCACACGCGCAGATCAGGGGGATCCAATCACTGGAAATGCATGGGTTCATGAGGTAGGAATTGAGTGAGGGCATGGACTGACCCCAGTTTTCCTTCGTTGCTTTTTGTGTTTGAGTTTAGTGTCCCAATACAGGCAACACTGTTGCCTCATGTGTTTCAGTTAAGCGTTCTCCTGACAGCAGGAGGTAAGCACATGAGGCAGAGCTAGTGCTGGGGCAGCTAGACCCACCAGACAATCACAGCATGAAATGGGGCCATTGATGTTTCCAGCCATCTTATCTGAGTGACTGGAGAAAATACCATCCCCATGCCTCAGGTCCAAGAGGGAAAGGTGATGGGCAAACACAAGCTATCACTGTCCAGATGACCCTGGGAGCCCTCTCTGCTCTCCCTGAAGGCCCTCACCTTTCCAGCGCAGTCCTGCTCATGGTCTGGAATAAGACTAAACATTACAACTTGGGCTTTATAATGGCTGGCCCAACCAAATGTGGATTTTGAAAGGCTCCCCAGACTTTCTTGAACTGACCCTGCTCTTGGTGAGATGAGCTGATATTAGTGCTCATTTGTGATGCAGCTTCTAGGCAACCAAATGCTATATATGTCTAGTTTAGCTGTGCATCACTTTAACCAAAACAAAAGTCCAATGTGTGAGTATATGCTGGGTATTTTAAAGAATCCTGCAGATATTTCTCTTTAAAAGGCATCTCTTTCACAAGAGGGATTGACAGGGATGCTTTAAATGTAAACTTTATTTGTGATTAACCAGAAGAACTGGTTAGAAAACAGAAAATACATTTCCCAACCATTTGCATAAAACTGTTTCCATTCTCATGAAGTTTTCAAAGCACAGCTCTACTTAAAAACAGAAACTTACTGACAACATTTAGAATGACAAGCAAATACAATTAGGGTTGCTACCTGCATGCAGTTACCAGCACAACAAAATCTGTTTAATAGAACACCAATTTCTTGTTGCAAATGACAGAAAGGAACAGGAATGACATAAGTTGCAGCACATGTTAAACATACACACTATGCCTATGATGTAGTATTATATAAACTTCAAATACTATCTCTGCTTTATTTAGTGTGAGATGTCTGCAGAAGTGAGGATATTTTTCCACAAGAGGGGGCTAGCACTCTTTACTAGGATATGTAATTTCTCTAAGTACTGCTAGAGGTTCCTTCATCAAAAATCTGAATCTTACAAGTGCTAAGAAGGATGACTAGTGAGGTTACTTTCTAGTTTAACATTAGTTTTACCTTTAGCTGGTGCCCTTATGATGTGTAAGAAGAAACCGGGACCCAGAGAGAAGCTGTCAGATTTTTCCTGGCCAATAGTATAGTAGCGGAGAGACCAAGGGTGTTATGATGGAGAGGGAATAGTGTACAACTTCTTAACAGGAACATTCATTAGTCTTTTCTTTTTCAATGAAAGGCTCTGAATATGTCCTCAGGCTATTTATTAACTCCTGTTAAAGCAGCACTCCATATTTCGAATATTTTTAATGAAAAGCTACGCAGTCAGGACTGAAAGCTGGTGCTGGTCAGAAAATAGCTTTTGTTTATGTGAAAAAAATACAGAGAAAATTCAAAATGCTTTCTGCTGAAGTTTTATGTGTTTTGTGTAAAAACAGATCTTTTTATCAAAATCAGTATGTCCCACAGAAAATGCCTTGTTTTTCCTCCAAACAGAAAAACCTTAATTTCAAATAAACCATTTTGACCAGCTCTTCTGAAAATTGACAGGAGGCCCTCATCCTCCAGATGTGTGACATACAGAGTAAGAAGCAATTGAAATTTTGATGATTACTATTATTATTCATTGTTTTGGAGGGGAGGGATTGAGAGTTTATTCCTGGATGGTAGGAACCTGGTGGGAGTGAGACTGCCTTTTCTATTGCTTTGATTTACTAGCTGGCTGGATGAATTTGCTGTTTGCAGTTTGACTGCTTTAAGCTACTGGCTGGCTCAGTTTATTTTTGTTACCTATGAATATTAATTCAAAACAGCATGGCTGAGGGAATAAAACAGCATGGCTGAGTTAATAATGTTAGCTGTATATGTGTATTGAATGCTGCCAGATAGTCATCATTATATTGTTGTATGTCTAATTGTTAGGACATCTACAGCTGTTTTATGTGGGTGTACTTTGTTATTTTTTAAATCTAATTAGAGAAAAGAAATATTAATTGTTAAATGGTTTATTTTTCTGATTGCAGCTGGCGAGCTTTACCAAATACGTGAAAGACCTGTGCCTAAGGCCACGTCTACACTACAGCATAAAATCGAAATTATTAAAACCGGTTTTATAAAAAAAAAATCGATTTTACGCGTCCACACTAGGGCACATTAATTCGGTGGTGTGCTTCCATGGTCCTAGGCTACCGTCAATTTCCGGAGCGGTGCACTCTGGGTAGCTGGGTAGAATGAGACCAATAACTTCGATTTGCGTCCACACTAACGCTAAATCGATATAGTAATATCAATTTTAGGGTTACTCCTGTCGTTGGGGAGGAGTACAGAAATCGATTTTAAGAGCCCTTAAAATCGATTTAAAGTGCCTTGTAGTGTGGACGGATACAGAGTTAAATTGATTTAACGCTGTTTAAATCGATTTAACTGTGTAGTGTGGACCAGGCCTTAGAGGCCTTGCCATCTAACAAAAGCAGTTGAGCATCAAATAGGAAAAAACATCTTAATGTCTAGTCATTAAAATTAGAATATTCCAGGGACAGACAAGCTTTTGGAGTTTTTGAAGGAGATGAATGAGAAATGTGATGGTTATTGATTAGGAGGTTGTTCCAAGCACACCCAGTGGCATGAAAGAAAGTCTGGAGTCTAGAGTGGGTGAATGAGCCAAAGGGAGAGATCAGGAGTGAAGCACTGTGAAAGAACAGAATGTATATTTAGCTGGAGAAGAGGATAGAGATGTAGGCAGGGTTATGCAAAGCTTTAAAAATAAAGAAATGGTTGAACTTTACACAGAAGAAGAGTGACTTAGAGAGAAGCTTTTAAGGTCTTTTAAAGTATATTTGTGGTTTCAAAGGTATCTGCCTAGTACTATAGGGCTGGCACTAAACCAAATGACCCATGCGAGGAGCATCTCCAGCGCCTCCCCCCCATTTGTTAAACTTTTGAATACCTTATTTTTATTACATTTGTAGCCCATTTCACAATTTTGATTCATGATTTGCATGCATGATTTATCCCTGTTATATGAGACAATACATTTGCATGCAGGGCCGGTGCAACCATTTAGGTGACCTAGGCAGTCGCCTAGGGCACTGGCATTTAGGGGGCGCCATTTTCTTCGGCAGCGACCGCAGCAGCCGGATCTTCGGCCACCCTGTTCGCCTCCGGCATTTAGGCGGAGGGAGCTGGGGCAGGGGAGCACGGGAGGGCCGCCTGCAGCAAGTAAGGGGGGAGGGGGCAGCACGCAGGGGAACTCCTTGCCCCAGTTCACCCCTGCCCCGCCTCCTCCCCAAGCACGCCGTGGCCACTTCACTTCTCCCACCTCCCAGGCTTGTGGCGCCAATCAGCTTAGGCACCGCAAGCCTGGGAGGCGGGAGAAGTGAAGCGGCGACGACGTGCTCGGGGTGCTTGTGCACGGAGCAAGAGTGAGCTGGGGTGGGGGGGTGCCTCAGGGCAGAGGGTGGGGGGTGGGAGCTGCCTGCAAGGGGAGCGCCTCAGGGGGGAGGCGTGGGGGGGGAGGGTACAAGGTGGAAGTTTCGCCTAGGGCGCGAAACATCCTTGCACTGGCCTTGTTTGCATGTTAGAATCTGTTAATTTGTATTTATTCATGCCATATACAAGGAAATAAAAAAAAGTTTCCTCTGAGCTTATAGAAACATCTTAATTTTTAAGAATAACTGAAATGTACTAACATCAAGAAATTGAACTGTGCACAAACACTGGGTGGACCAGCATTAAATAGTGTTACAGTAGGTGACAGCATTTGAATGTTAACCCTAGTCTAGTGGTTCTCAAACTTTTGTACTTGTGACCCCTTTCACATAGCAAGCTTCTGAGTGCGACCCCCCCTTATAAATTAAAAACACTTTTAGATATATTTAACACCATTATAAATGCTGGAGGCAAAGCGAGGTGTGAGGTGGAGGCTGACAGCACGCAATGCCCCATGTAATAACCTTGCAACCCCCTGAGGGGTCCCAACCCCCAGTTTGAGAGCTCCTGCCCTAGTCCTTCAGTTCAAAAGGTCACTTTTCTTGCCTTTCCCCTTGTGAACAGAAGCACAGTGTCAGAAAGATCCAAAGACTGGCCAATGGCATTTTCAAGCAATAAAATATCAGGCGATGTCAGTCTCTCATTGGCCATCGTCAATCAAAGATATGTTTTAATGAGCCTGAGCTTCAAAAGCTGTGCTCATCACTCACGACTGTGACGAGTAGAATCCTCAATGCTAACCACACATTAGGAAAAGTGTCCTTCAGCTCTGCATCATGAATGAATTGGAGAACTTGGAGTGTAGATTGCTTCCTGTGTGGCAAAATGTGACAGATGTTGTCCAATTAGACATAGCGTTCTTTATCACCGACCTCCAAACAGTTCCCATGTGTCAGCATTCGGTGAAGGTCTGTAAAATTGTTCAAGGGTGTTTTCCTGTCCACAGCAACTTACTAAGGTCATGCAGAAAAACCCAGGTCTTTTCATGGTGCTTCATTTGTCCAAATTTTTCTTCAATGAATAGTCAAGCAGTGTCAATGAGTGAGCAAAAGAACTCCTTCTTCAATTTTTCTTCCAAGCTTCCCATCACCTCATCATTGCCCTTGCAACCAAACTGTCTCTTCTTCTAATTAAATAAGAGTTTCCCTGAACACAGACTTAACTTCTAAGTTTTCCACTATTTCTTTGGCAGCAGTAATGGCATCTTCAAATCCATTCTCTGTAGGCCACAACAAAATCAAGGCAGCTTCTCATCAAAGTAGTAGCAGTCACAATGTCCATCAACTGAGTTTGTAAGGCCTTGCTTACAACGTTTACTTGAAACAGGATATCATGCCAAACCACAATTGAGACCAAAAATTTGAAGTCAGTGATCTGCAACAGTTTACTTCAAACATTCTATTTTCACTTTTGTCGCTCAAAACAAAAACAGCACCCTGAGCCTGGCAACCCCAAGCCCAGCAGTTGCCTAGGTCGCCTGCCCCTAAATCCGGCCTTGTAGCACTACAGTAGTCTACAGCCAGCTAAGTCAGGTATACCTTAATAAGTATTTACAGTACAAATTATGACAGATGTTATTGTCCATGTCAGTTTTCCCCACTTGTTCCTGTACTTCAAATCATACACTATGTTGATGATAATGTGGAAAGTATCTAGCATAATAACAAGCACTTGGAAATTTAAAGTTCAGCCTTAAAACTCTATTCCACCTCTGCCCTCACTGCATACAGTAAAGTTAAGCACTGGCAGTCAAATTCAATTCTGAGGTAAGTACAGGACCGGTGCTAGGGGTTTGAGCGCCCTAGGCGCACAGCCATTTCGCTGCCCTGCGCGCTGGACCCCCGGCTCCACAGTCCTGCCTGTGGATGGTCGGCTGCTTCCGCGGCTCTGCTGGAGCTGCCGCAGTCGTGCTTGCGGGAGGTCCACCGCAGCTGCGCGAGGAGCTGACCGTCTGCAGGCACGACTGCGGCAGCTCCACCGGAGCCACAGACCAGCGGACCCTCCGCAGGCACGACTGCGGCAGCTCCACCGGAGCCGTCTGTCGCCCCCTCCGGCAAAATGCCACCCCCTAATAATGCTGGCGCCCTAGGCAATTACCTAAGCCACCTAAATGCAAGTGCCGGCCCTGGGTAAGTAGGTGCAACTCAGTTGTTTTCAATAATTACATGAGCTGAATTTGGTCTTGAGCTTCAGATTTCACTCTTGGCATTTATAATTTTAAACCAGACTCTTCATTTGAACCTAACTTTTTGTATTTAGCACAAGCAAATAGCTTTTGAACACCCTTGCTGACTGAACATTTTCAACATCAGCCTTTAGATATAAAATTTTATGAAGGCATTAGTCTAGCTATTCAGGAAAAATTACTACATTGGTACTACGTTTTTCAGGGTCTCTTTCATATTTTTCTAGTTTCTAGTCACCGTTTATTATCCCTCTCACCAACCTGTTAAGTGTCTGAGAAATGTTTCTGTAAGAAAGTGACACATGTTGGTGACTGGTCATTTTTAAAAAATATATTCTTGTTTTTTAACTTTTTTTTCAAACTTTTTCATATGTACATTAAAAAAATCTGTGTATGGACATTTAAAAATTCATGAAATGAGCATGTTTAATCAGATTCATGTTATGGTTTTAAGGTCAACAGTAATCAGAATATTGCTTAATTCACAGATCCTGATGTTTCAACTATCTTTCCCATGCTCATCACTGTGGTAACTGAGCCTAAGAGGAGTCATTATTAGTTCAGTAGGATTCTGAATGTGTGGTTGAGCCACAAAATAAAAATACTCATGAAATGCTTGACAGCAAAATGTTTCTTTTTTAAAGGTAAATTAAATCTGTTCTGTTTTTCAAAAATAATCTTTGGTCTGGACTAATCATTGATCAGATTTGTTTTCTGTTACAAGAATATAGAAAGCCAGTTAAATAACACTTCCACCATTTAAAAATACATTTATTTCCATGGTTTGACCTTATATGTCAAGCCTGTTGTGAATTTTTATAGCCAGTTATAAACCCATGAACACAGGGAATTCTAATGGAAATGCTGAAACAATTACACATGGCTTCTAAATTGCTCTTCATAAACCTTAATTCAGTTACCATAAAATAGGATGTCTACTGAATGTTTACCCAACAACATTCCTTTACACTCTGAATGTGACATACAGAAGCATTTAAAAGCATGGGCTGCCAGGAACACATTTATTCTGGACTGACATCTTGCCTAATTCAATACCCAGCTAATGAGACTCCAGAAGTTGTAAACATGGAGATGGTTTCCTGTAGCAAATCAGCTGAAAAGCATGAAATAAAAGGCATTCTACAATCAATCCTGTAGAGCCAAATCTCCACCCCTTATGCGGGAGCAAGTGCAAGATGCAAAGTGTCAGGGCATTGCCAAAGAGTAGGCACATTTTGGCTTCATTACTCTTTCTTCCCTTCTGTGTATTTGATGTGCACACTCATGAACTAACTCAGAGAAACAAGAAGGAGTCTGGTGGCACCTTAAAGACAGATGTAAAGCTTTCGTGGGTAAAATACCTCACTTCTTCAGAAGCATCTCCTTGTTGTTTTGTGGATACAGACTAACACGCGTACCCCCTGATACTTAACCCAGAGAAGTTCCCCCAAATTTTAACTTGAAGTCAGGGGCGGCTCTATATATTTTGCCACCCCAAGCATGGCAGTCAGGCGGTCTACGGCAACGCGCCTGCAGGTGATCCACTGGTAACGCGGATTCGGCAGCATGCCTGTGGGAGGTCCGCCGATTCCGCGCCTTTGGCATACCCACCACTAAATTGCCGCCGAAACTGAGGGACTGGTGGACCTCCTGCAAGCATGCCACTGAAGGCAGCCTTACTGCCACCCTCACAGCGACTGGCAGGCTGCCCTCTGTGGCTTGCCGCCCCAGGCACGTGCTTGGTGCACTGGTGCCTGGAGCCACCCCTGCTTGAAGTAACAGGGATTAGTCAGCAATAAGTCTGAGCCAAAGCCTCCTCTTGAAGGTGATGTCTTCCATTACCCAATTAGGTGCAGGTGTGTTGTCCCACTGCACAATGAAAGAGAAGCTGCCTACATAAAGATCATGTTTCTCTGATATAACTTTCATGGAGCAGTTGGTAGTACATGGTTGTAAATCATCATGCTCTGAATGACTTCATGAGGGATGGGAACTGTACAGCACTAAATCACTGGGAGCAGAAAAGTCCAGAGGATGGACCAGTTGATCCAGTTAGGTCACTTAGATTTGTTGTTGCATGTCTAAATGTTTGCTTGTGGTGGAGAAATTTAGCAATGGTTTGTTCAAGAGGTACCTAGCAACTGTCCAACAGCAACTGTCCCAAGAAACAAAAGTATCATGTCTGCATCACTAGTGGAGACAGATGGCCACTCCCACCAGTAGCTAGCTTTCTTCCCACATAGCCCTCCCACAGTTGTGATGGTAAGCTGTAGGTAGGGTGTGACAGTCCTGCTTGTGCATTGTGCTGGCTATAAAGACATGGATTTTCTTAGATATCTCCTCTAGATTTGATGCCGTAGTCTCACTGCTCAGTTCTGGAAAGGACTCTTTTCCCCTGCAGTGCTGAAAGGCATACATAATCTCCATCAATCATTTATACATGCACTGGTGCTTCTTAACAGCAACTGAGGAGAATCTCAGTGTTCCAAGAAAACTAGACCTCCTGTATGGCAGTAGTTTCATGCACCATCACTATTAAAAAGAAATCCTTGACCAGAAAGTTGCTCAGAAGGCAAAGCACTAATGGGAAGAGACAATGTTAATTATTTGCAAACCCAAGGCCCCAGAGCCCCTGAAATCATGGTAGTGCCAAATTATCTGGGCGCTCATTGAAGTTCAGTTTAATAAACACTTGTTTCCTCTTGATAGGAAGAGGGCCAAGGTGGTAAGAGCTGTTCCATCCTGTTTGAAGCTATTTGTCCCAGTGGAGGGATATTCTCAGTCAGATGTGAATGCATCATTTCCACAGGCATCAGGTTCAGGTGTGTGACTGAGCACAGAGATTGGCCTAGAGATTGCATGGGCATATTTGTGTGCCTTGGGGTCCATAATTTTACAATATTACAATAAAGGATATCGCAGGTTTCCAGAGCCATCACTGAAAGATTCATCATAGGCTTTGAGCATCACAAGCTTTGTAGTTAGAGGAAGAGGTTTTCTTTTTCATGGGCACTCGGAGAGAGAAAGAATTCCTGAACAGGGAGTCCAGGATCTTGTTTTCTCAACTTCAAAAGACTTTGACTATCTAAGTGAAACACCTACCTTTTCTTCTCTCACCAAAAAAGCTTGGGTCATAAGATTCTGCATTCTTAGCTTTTCTTCCTTCTTCTCTCACTCTTCATTGTGAGGAAGTAGTCCCATCTCCCGAATGGACCTCTACATCAGATGGAGATATGAAATAATTCCTAAATGAAATTAGTTACTGGCTCTTATTTTCTTAAGAAGAAAAAAATTTAGTTTTATAATTAACAGAAATAGAAGTCGATCACAGAAAGCTAAGTGCACTTAATCAATAAGTGGAAAGGACCACACTCCTCCATATGTGTCAAGATCTAAAAGTAGCCATACAAAGGGTATAATAAAAAAGAGAAAAATAACCCCACTCTTTTACATAGCATTAGAGGCTAAAAAAGGCCTTTTTGCTTTTGTGCTAACTATAGAAATGAGTGAAACAGACATAGATACTACTGAGACAGATAGATACTGCTTTTAAAAGTGCATTTAGAGCTATATTTATTAACTATTAATCACATTAAAGATGGGAATTCCAAAGGCATTTACTAGAGTTAGGGCTCCAGCTCTTATTAAAATTAAATGGTATTTATGTGCTTAATGTCCTTAGATTCTTTTGCCTAAGCTTAATGGGAATATATGGCTAGTATCAGATTAATATTTTTCAATCGCAACTATGAATCTCTCTGGAGATATAAAAAAGAACTCAAAAACTTGATTAATGACTGGCGAAGCTCAGGTAAGTTCAGAAGGTAGAATAAGATGGCAAAAGATTCCTGTCCAAAGTTTATCTGAACCCATTAGATTCAAAATACTCCAACAAGGTAGTGTGGGAGTTTTTGTTTTGTTTTGCATTTGTTTGTTTTCCTTTTTTGTTTTCTGAGCACTAGGGTTTCTGATGCTGGCTGGAGCACAGATGGGAATGGGCCTGGGAAAAGGAAAATCATTAAGATAAAATTATAAATCCTTTGGAACTTCAAAATAAATAAATAAATAAAACAGAAGGCTTAATTAGTTATTTTCTGGACTAGGTTTTTCTATTATTGATCCCTGTGTTTGTGTCCTAGGCTATTCCCTAAGAGCACTGGAATGCAGTTTTGATTTCATGGTTTGTCTTTTAGGAAAATGTAACAGTAAGGTAGAAATACAATTTTTCTATTTGACAATGAAATAGGCTATCTCTGAAATAAATCATTCATCTCAACTGCCGGGAAAAAAAATTCCCTGATATCTGGTCAATATTACATCTAAATCCTAATTCAGTAAAAGCAATATGCTGAGATCACTTCCATGCAGCATAGACACACATCAGAGTATTAGCCTGCACTATTTTAATTTAAAAAAAGAACAGGAGTACTTGTGGCACCTTAGAGACTAACAAATTTATTTGAGCATAAGCTTTTGTGGCCTACAAAATAAATTTGTTAGTCTCTGAGGTGCCACAAGTACTCCTGTTCTTTTTGCGGATACAGACTAACATGGCTGCTACTCTGAAACCTATTTTAATTTAGTAGTACCAATTATGCTATTGTATGTGGAGGAACAGGCTCGATATTGTGGGGAACTTTCCTGGCTTATACACTACCCCGATGAAGTGGACTAGCGAAAGGATCTGAGTCCTTGCTCCCACTTTCTTTATCCAGAGGCCTACCTGTCCTCGAGGGCTCCCCTTCCATTCTCCTGTGTGGCAGAGTCCTCATAACCCCAACAAGGCTGGGCCCAGGATTCCTGGGCGGCTTGACCCCCAACCTTGTTGTGGTCACTTAAGGAAGGGGCTAGATGTCTGACTCCAGGGTGCTCTCTCTGCACTGGACACTTCCCTGACCCACTGATCATTGCAAACAGTTCAAAGCAAATACAATTGATTAAATGTCAATCAATTTTTAAAAATAAGGAATAAATGGGAAAGGTTAAAGGAAAACACACAACCCCACTCTGTGGCATAGGGATATCACAACCAGTCTCTGGAATGTAAGGGAAGTTCACAGTCTGTTCCTCACAAGTCCCAGGCCTCCTTCTCAGGCCCTGGCTGTGCTGCAGGGATGCTGCAAGTCAGACACTTGCTGTGGCGGTGGCCACACGCTCTCAGGCTCCATGTGGCAGGACCACCCCTCATCAGAGTTACGATCCCACTCCAAGTTTGGCCAGCAAGGCCTCTTGGCTCGGGCGTCTCCCTGCGCTGAGCCCCACTCCCATGGTCCCTCTCACTCTCCCCAGCTGCTCATCACACCTGGCTCCGGACTGCTCCGGTCCCAGCTCCACTCTGTCTCAGCACTGATGCTGCTTTGGCTTCAGCACCCTGCGCTGTTTTTTCTTGCCCCTCTGGCTCTGGTTGCTACAGCTCTCCTCCCAGCACAGGTCTGCCCTCTGGGCTGCTTCTGGGCTTTTATTGCTGTGGCTTTACTCCCAGAACTGACCCACTCCCTAGGCTGTTTCTCTGGTTGGCATGGCTCTGCTCCCCAGCTCAGCTTGGGGCTCTGCTCTCTCCTTAGCTCTGCCTCACTCTGTCTGACCCAGGCAATTCCAGCTCACACAGAGGACAGGACCCCCCACGACTCCTGACTCCCTCATTAGCCTGGCTGCCCCATCAATCAGGTTGACCTGGAGCAATGGCCTCTCTCCATTGCCCCTGGGGACTGTCAGTCGCCGGGTCCTGATTTCCCATTGACCCTTCCCCTTACTTTTGGTACAGGGAGCTAGCCAGTCAAGAAACCTCCACTGGGTTTTAGTAAGGGGCCAATAGTTCCCTTACACTATGATAGATAGAGATTATTACAGATTTCTTGACAAATTCATGAAGTAATGCAGAGTTAGGTACAACTAACCAAGCCATCGTTTTCTCTTCTCTTTGTATCATCTTTTGGGCAATAATAAGAAATATTAATGAATTCCTGGATCATACATGGCACTTTTCATTCACAGATCTCAAAGTGCTTTACAAAGGAGGTAAACATCATTATCCCCATTTCACAGATGGGGAACCTGAAGCACAAGTAGGTGAAAAATCAGACAGCAACTGAAGTTGTAGAATATTTCAGATCTGAGCCTGCACTCAAATCTGCATTGCTTGTCCCCTGCATCTGTCTAGAGCCTTAGTGATTTCATGATCTTGGCTTTACAGACACCTTCCTGCTTTAATCATGATTTGGAGGTTATTCACAGTATACAATATCAAAGCTGTGAAAGAAGGTGCAATTTTAACAGACTTTTGGATGTAAATAGTTGCTTCCCCCACAGTCTGACCCATAGGGTGACCAGACAGCAATTGTGAAAAATCGGGATTGGGGTAGGATGGTAATAGGAGTATATATAAAAAATGACCCAAAAATTGGGACTGTCCCTATAAAATTGGGACATCTGGTCACCCACTGACCCATAATTTTAGACACCCCCCCCCCCACATCTCAAATGTTGCTGTGTTAGGAAAAGTTTACCCAGTGGCTTTTTTCCATACTGCAAACATGCAAAAAGATGCAATTTTGCATCTTTGTAATGTAAAGGTCACCGTTGCTTGAAAAATCGACTCCCTACCCCCCTGTCACTTTGCTTGAAAACTGGTCTATTTCACTGGGAAAGTGGGCCAGGTTTTGCTTGAAAAATGTGCATGCCTTAGTGACATTTTCCATAGAAATAGGCATCTCTTCAAGTTCATAACAAAATTTAAAAAAACCCTAAATGTCAAGTAGTCCTGCATTAAATGAAAAGCTATGCCTACGAGTAATCAAATTCAGTGGCTCCATAATGAATGTTTGCACCATTGGCTACTAGATGGCACTGTTCTTCACTACTAGTCAAACTGAAAAACAGTATCTGGATTCAACATTAGAGTACGATAATCCTTCAGCATTAACAAAACACCTTATTGAAAAAGGGAAAGAAACAGCGCTTCATTCTCTCTTCTACTGTAGTTTTTCACTTCATTTACAGCTGTATCTTTAAAGAAAGCTGGTTTGTTTTGCTTAGCACTGCATTCTGAAAGATCACAGTATTTCTTGTCATGGATTAATTAGTGGCTTTCTTGTAGCTTTTCAAGAGACAGCAGTGTGCCGATTGTGCAGACAGGGAGAGAGGAATGCAGAAATATAACACCCAAGTAACAGTTGCCAGAGGAATTGTGCCTATAAAAGACAAAGGCAGTCAGAAGATTTCTGGAGGTGCTGAAGGAGATCATTCAAAGACGGCTACTGTGCCATCTAATACAGTGTATCATGCATTCTTCCACAGCGCTGGCTGTCACGAAACAATGATAAACAATCACAGAGTCACTTTCACCTGACATTGATAAGGAAATGTATTAGAATAGGGAAAACTTTAATGTTGTTACCTCTTGCAATTTTATTGCAAATCTTGTGATACTTGGTGTTTTACTTAAACCCTGAGATGAGCGATGAACTGAGAATCTGAACTTATGTTGTTTTTTTAATTATATGTCTAGTCCTCATGGTTGCAGAGATAATTTTGAAAATATGATGATAATAGCTAACCCCATGGCACTTTTCATCCAGAGATCTCAGAGATTTATAAAAGAGACCAGTATCATTTCTCTCTGTTTTACAGTTGAGGAAACTGAAGTACAGAGAGCTGAACTGGTCATCCAGCAAGCTAGTGGCAAAATGACTTGACTGCACCCTGAAGGCAAACTTTTACCAAAAAAAATTATTTAATCTCATAGGTCTTAAAAGTGTGAGTCTGGCAATATTGAACAGTATTCCCCCTAAAGCTGCACTTTGTTTCTGTCTCTGCTTCACTGTTGAGCTTCTCTGTAGAATCTTCACCAGCTTCTTGCTACAGATTTAAAGAAACAGTACACACACTGGCTGCCAGCTACTAATGAGTGGGCAGAGGTATCCAACTGGTATCTATTTGTGCTGGCTTGCCCTCTTTGCATTGTCATTTTGACTGCCTTCTGCATGGGATGCATAATGGGAGGGCTCCCCAAACCCTTCTTTCCCCCTGCCTCCAACCTGCCTATGCATACGTAGCCAAAATGAAGCCCTATGAATGGAGCATAAAACTAAAATGTATAATAGGCACATCCAGGGTGACCTGTGAAGGCTGCGTGTTTGCATAAGTGTCAGTCTTGTTCCAGGTTTCAGAGTGGTAGCCGTGTTCCAGTATTTCTAGGGTCCTTTTACTATTGGCTAGAGGAGCTGTCAGTACAGTCCTGTGTTTTCAGAGTTAAAAGATCATGAGAAGGATTTCTCATGTTCTTTTTACACTCAGTGATTAACTTATGAGTTTGTCTATGTGAGCACCTCCAGGCCAATACAAATCTAACATTTACAATATTGATAGGGAATCAATTGTCAGAATACAACCTAGATTATCTTTTGTTTTTATACTAAGATGATATGAACAAAACCCTTTTGTGTGATATGTAGGCGTCTGAGTTGAAGTCTTCCAGGTAGCTTTACATAGACTGGAATGATCAGCCGAAAAATCACTTGGATTTTGGAACTCTGGTCTTTCTGCAGAATTTTTATTTCAGCTGATACAGTTTTCCAGTTGATAATTTGGGTTCAGGAGTGTGGTGAAAAGCAATACGGTGGCAATCACACATCTGGATGAGAAGGGAATAAATAAGGCATATTGGACATGGAAAGTCAACATAGAGAAATAATAGAGGACAAAATCAAATAGGAACACTTCTTGTATTGGGTTTGGATGGACAACAGTCCTCCCACAGCAAATGGAACATGATTCAAACCAGATACAGTATAAATATCACTTCCATTGCAGTACATAGAGACACGTCAAACATTTTCACATGCACATTTTTAATTCAAGGAGGGCATGGTTTGCCAATAGGTATCCAGAAATAAAGCAGTAAACACACACACACAACCGATTAGTAAAACTGGAACACAGGATGACTGACTGAAAACCCAATTAAATCAATGGAATTACACTCATTGATGATAATGGGCTTTTGATTGGGCCCAGGGTTTTTAAGACTGGACAGGACAGGCCTGATGTTTATGATGGCTAATAACCATCTTCTGGAAGTGACTAGTACATGATTCTTCAGAAGAAGGAAAAACAAACAAAAAAAACCCAAATGCATGTAGCCAGTTACAAATGACTAGATGAAGAAAATTGTTTGAACAGAAAGTTGTTTTATTTAATCTGAGAAAATGATAATTTTTTTTGAACTTTTCTTGCTGACAAAGGCTCTGAAAAACACTAAAGGTATATTGTTGTGGAAAGTCTATCTTATTGGTCAAATCTTCCTATATTTCCTAAATCCCTTTTAAATTCCATAATAATTACCCACTTTCTTTTTCAGTGTCATCTCTTGAAATTATCTCTGTTATTCAGAGAGTCTTAAACAAGGTTATGGTAATTAACCTGAATAAAGGAGAGTGACTCAGATGCTCTTTATTTTTCCTAGAGCCTAAAATTCCAAAAATATCCTTTTATTAATCCAAAGAGACCCTGTCAATAGCATACTTGGTTCAGAGTATATGGTAATTAACTCTTTGTTCAAGGGTAAAAATAAGCAAGAAGCCTTTTTCATTCCTTTCTGCCCTTCAATCTGGCAATTTCCTCATGTAGATTTATTGGCATTCAGCATGGAGAATACACTCTTTAAAATGTAACCTTTAAACTTTTGATGCTGGAGAGAGGGACGGATTCAAAGAAAATTCTCAAATGCATCTGAGATGCTTTGGTCTGAAAATCAGGATGCAATCTCACAAGGACAGGCTTTCTTGCAAATTTTGTAATCTATCTTTGCTTTGGACAGTTCCACAAATACCGCTCAGACAGCCCCTTACCATTTCAGCTTCTGTTCTCATCCAAAACCAGAATAAGTCAGCACCAGATGTTATTTTACTTGCATCTGCTTAGCCTTCTCTAGTCATAAATAGTTATAAGATGATTAAGACTGTAGGCCAGATACTCTGTCACACTGAGATCTTTTTAAACCACTCTGATGGGGTACAGGAACCTGAAATGGCAGGAAATAGCTCCCTGAGGAGAGAATATGCCTTGTGCAGGGGACCTCCCTTGCCAGTGCAGAGCTGACATAATAGGGATCTCCCCCAAGAATAGGCAGACCAAAGGTTTGGAGTTGGAGGTTGGGGATAGGGCAGAGAAGACACAGAGAGGGAACATATCTAGAGTGCAGGGCACTATAACTCCCAGGAGCAATTGAGGGACATGATAAATTAGAGCAGATTCATGACTGTTAATTTATAGCTCCTGCACATATTCCCGGCTGTCTCACAATTCAGGGATACAAAGCTGGCTTAAGGAGCAGGAATCGAGAAACAGATAATAGGGCCTTGAGAGAGGTCAGGGTTGATATGGTAAAAACCCAGGATGGTTGGATGCTTATCTAATGCTCCCGAGCCTGCAAAAATTGGAAGATTTCCATTACTTCTTGATTTCACAGAAAATACAGAAGAACATGCATTTCAGCACTTCCATTTCTGAAAGGAACAAACAGAGCTAGATCTTGGACTTGTAGAGTCATATGAAAATGAAAAATGGGACTTCACAGAAAGAAGCATCTTGGGATCCGTTCTAGGTCACAAGCAATGTGTCAGGGAGCCTGACTCCCCTGTGTAGTTACTCTTGTAATCACAGTAATATGTACCTCATGATGGAGACCCAATTATTTTCTTCTTATTTATTTAATGATCTCTAAAAGCACCTATCAACATACCAGCTAGATACAGTTTACAGCAGTTGAAAGCAAGTACACAGGTGATTCTTGCAACACAACGATTCAACTTCAAAGTAAATTAGATTGCTTTACAGTGCAGTCTTCTAACAGAAAATTAGCAACTGAAGTTATACAGTATTTACATTATTAATGTCAAATACTTAAAACACTAGAGGCAAATCTAATTATTTCCAATGTATGGAAAGGAAGGAATTTCAGGTTGAAATATGCATGGAACTAAATTAAACCTTTATGGGAATGTACAGGAAGGGTAATAACTCTGTTCTCAGTTACACTAGGATAAATCTATGGGCTTCAGTGGAGTTACTTCACATTTATACTGATGTAACTGAGATCAGAAGCTGTTTAATATGGGGCATTGAAAAACAACAACAAAAAAGCTGGCACGGAAACTGAAATGCCCCCATCCCAGTAAGCCCTAAAGGATTATATGTTTTGCTTTGTTTTTTCTCCCTTTACTCTTAATTCTGAACTGAGGCCAGACAAAAGCTGTACCATTAGTACAGCATTTGCCATTTCTCACCCTTTCATCTGTTTGTTTTTCTTTCTCCTTTTCTTTTTAAAGTTGACCTGCCACCGAAGGCTCTGCTCTCTGAACCTGGCGCTGTGCTTAACTGGAGTTAAGAACCAAAGCCGAAATGGAGGGCATGTCTAGAATAAGCTCCTCGTACTTGAGGTAATAAAAACAAGGGAGTGGAACTGGGCCCTATATATAAATCTCTGTCCTGAGTGTTAGTCAATTTGGGCTAGCCTTGCATGAAGAAGGAGCTGAAGATACTTGCTTTAGGCTTGTCAAAGCCATATTCCCCTGTGGCTGTGTTCCAGACATACAGACTTCTTGTCCTGTGGTTGAGTGGTAGCCCTATCATTAGAGAAATCAGTGACATGGAGTCGTGTATCTTCCAGTGGTATTTTTCTACACTATGTGCATAAATTCTGTTGATCTTAAACACCAAACAGCGCACAGGCACCTCCCTCTGCAGATTACCCTCAGTTCAGTCACCAGAGCCCTGCTATCTAGAAACAGCTCTCTTCAGCCCCATCGTCCCTGGTCCCCATCTGCCTTTTGTTCACTCACTCACTCTAGCACCAATAGACAACCTGCTTCTCTCACCCACTCCTTGCCAACTGTTTCCCCAGCTGCCATGGAACCTAGTAACTTAGGTCCTTCCAGTGCATGAAGGAGAGCAGGAAACTCATTCCTTAGCAGATTCATCACAGCATCTTAACTGACCTAAGACTGGGCAGGAGATTCATCATAGCCTATGGTATTGTTCTGTTCATTTTTTTCATTATCTGTCATTTGTACATTATAATCACAATTTGTAATTCCCAACACAACCACCGTGACTGACAACCAGCACTCTGATTTGCCACGTTCACTCTCTTTTACAGAATGACAATCTGTTCAGATTTTGCACTTTAAAAATGGGCTGTGGTGTCTAAAATTAGGAAATGTAACAGGTGACTTCACCTGCCACTAAGATATATGGGCATGTTTCGCCTCAGTCAGAAAGTTCTATAAAGATAGCTCCCTGGTGGCTGTATAGAAAAAGAGGTCATAATGGTGCTTGCAGTGACTCAAGAGCACCAACCAAGAATACCAGCCCCAGGGTAGACTGTTCGGAATGAGGGCAGAAACATCAAATTGGTTGTGAGTTCTATACTTACATTTCACCAACCAATTATCAAGTGTAAACTTCCTCAGGCACTACAGTAGCTTTAACTTGGACTCACAGACAGTCCCCTTGAGATCTCTCATCTATCTTGCCACCCACTTGAGTCTATCTTTGTGACAGAGGGTCTTTTATACCAAGAATAACAGTAATATTTAGGTTACTCACAATCCCAAAGGACCAGTCACTTACTCTAGGTCAATTGTGCCATAGATCTCACACCAAAGACAACATTTGTAGCCAATTCTATAATAAACTATCTACAGCTTCCTTATATAGGAAAAGGACATGAGACTTATTTACAAGATTAAAGCAGGTGAACATATTCACAAATGAGTTACAATCTTAAATTTCAAAAGGTAATACAGGCTTCTATAATAAGTAAGCTCAATGTGTCCTTTAGTGCTACACAGCTGGGGATCTCTTGCTTATGCCTATAAAACCTTGCCCCAGAGTCCAAGCAGCATAGCTATACAGTTCCTTCTTGTTAGAGGTTTTTATCCCCCTCCTTCCTTGTGCTCAGAGATGCAAACTCAGCTGATGGGAGGAATCCACTTTCATGATTCATTTTCACTGGGAGAGGAGGCTGAACAAGCAATGTCTTTTGTCCTCTTAAATGTCCCATAGTGTTACATCTGGTGGCAATGGATCTTTCCTGTTGAGCAGGATGTAAATGAAACTGGGCCCAATTCTCCTGTTCCAGTCCAGCTGTACCCTCATTTGGTGTAATGAACCCAGAAGGGCTGCCCTAGGGAGTTATAAATGAGGGTTTGGAGAAAGAGAGAGAAAGTTCAGAATTCATAGGGAGTAGAGTCCAGAGATGAAGCTGAGAATACGATTTGAGTTGGACTAAGAGCAAGGAGGGGATATCCCTGAAGGAGGAAGCGCTGAGAGTTCCCTAGTTGGGCCATAGACCCAGATCTGGCTGGTGAAAGAAGGCATTCAAGTAATCATCCACAAACTTCCCCAAGCTCGTGAGCCATGGCAAGAGAGGGCTAAAGCCTGAGAGCAGAAGAGGGAGATGGATCTAGGCTTTCAGCCTGAGAACTGAAGCTAAAGGGCCAGAGAGGGCTGAAGGCTGGGGAATGATGGAGGGGTGAGCTGGCTGATGTCTCCTGGCAATAGCTAGAGTCAAACCTGAGGATAAACTGGGCAGAGAAGCACCCTAACTGAAGGGTGGGGTGAGGCATGGTGAGAGATGATGGAGCTGTACTAGAGAGCTGGAGCATGGTGAGAGATGCTGATACTATACTGGAGAGCTGGAGCACAATGAGAGATGCCAGAGCTGTGTTTGCTGTGTTGATTGACTGGTGGGACTATTTAAGATCTCAGATAACCTTTACAACTTAGGAGAATAAATAAGTTCTTCCAATCAAATTCTTGACTATGACTAGACAATGTAAATAACAGATAATCTATGTTGCTTCCATATACTGGATGGGCTAACAAGACACACTATCTGTCTCGCATATATTGTGGGATCTGCTGGTGTTTGCAGATGCCAGTAAACTGAAGTTCATTTTCTCCTTATCCTCCAGATTCTACAGATGCTGCAGCTGCCTGTCAGACTCTTCTGTTGAATAGCAGCTTTCCAAAGAGGAAAATAAGGCTCTGTTGCCTCCTTTTCTTTCACAGCTGGTTGTGATGCTATAACATCATGACAGACACTGCCTAAACATATATTTCCAAAGAAGGCTCCTTTACCCTTCTTCTAGTGACTGATTCAGTTTTCTTTGTTGTTCATTATACTTCAGACTAGGGCCAGCTCTAGGCACCAGCTGAGCAAGCTTGTGCTTGGGGCGGCAGATTCTACGGGGCGGCATTCCGCCCAATCCTAGGGTGGCATGGCTGCTGTTTTTTTTGTTGTTCGCTGCTCCGGCCACCCTATTTCCCCTCTCCCCCGCTTTGCCACTTCAGCTGCGCTGTTTTAGTTTTGTCCCCCCCCCGCCGCTTTGCTGCTCCAGCCGTGCCGTGTCCCCTCCCCACTTTGCCGCTCCAGCCACGCAGTGTTTCCCCCCCGCGCTTTGCCACTCCAGCTGTGCCGTTCCCCACATACACTTTGCCTCTCCAGCCATGCCATTTTTTTGTTTTGTCCCCCCTGCTTTGTCGCTGTGGTTGTGCCTTTTTTTTTCCCCCTGCTTTGCCGCTCTGGCTGCCCCCCCTCCATTTTATTTTTTTTGCTTGGAGTGGCAGAAAAGCCAGAGCCAGCCCTGCTTCAGACCCATTATGCTTTGCAGCTGATGTAGGACCTCATCCAAAGCCAACAGAAGTTGATGGAAAGATTCTCATTGACTCCAGCAGACCATGGATTAAGTCCTGAGTGAATGAGCTGATGAACTATTGGATGGTAGTGCCATGGTCACAGTTTGCAGTGATGTCCTATATGTCACTGGATGTGACTCATACTGCCACCAAATGCTTATAACTGTGTTTATCCTGTGTCAATCACCTGTTACATTTGATAACTAAGATCCTGCATTTGCTCTGTGCCTGAAAACAATAATCATAGCCTATATATAGTCAGGAAAAAGATAATTCTTTCTTACAGACCATTTCTGAATTGTGCAGTTTTGCACATCCCTTTTACACCCATAACTCTCCAGCTGAATAATTAATTTGGAGAGCCATCGTGAAGATGGCTTTTTGGCTGAAGACATCACTAATGTTATTTTTCTATTTTCAGCATGTAGTTACCATAACCATCCCCCTGCCACCGCTTAAGAATCATCGCAGCCAACCTATATCTATCTGTCACTTACCAAGGACTTCTTTTCACCTTGTGAAATTTCTGTTCCTCCTCTGACAACCTATGCTCAGCTCATTCTTTTGCCCATGTACCAATTATTACAGTTGTGACATTCAAAAGCTGAAAAGCCTATGGTGGGATGAAATCTTCAAAACTCTGACATCAAGGGATGCAGCATAAGCTTCTCTGCTTTGCTATAAGGTCTTTGATGTAGTAGGCCAATGTCTGATATTACATTCATTTATTTTCTTTATGTTCTAACAAGCATACATTCAAACAAACTAACAGCTTGTCTCAAGCTAAGGAGAAATAAAGAAATTTATATCTTTGGGTTAGACGCTATCCTTGTCTTAGAAAAATGATGTAAGGATTCACATGGACATCACTTGGCATTAACCCTCAGTTAACTTCATTGTTATTTTGAAAACATGTACCTGTGGAAAGACATTGTACTGATTCAAGTACAAGATTGGGAACCAGGAGATCTTGGGTCTATTCCTGCCCCTCTGGTTTTGTACTTGTTACTTAAGTTCTCTTCCTCACTTCTTAAACTGTGCACTCTGAGGGTAATAACATCTCACATGGGACTGTTATGAGGCTAAGTTCATTAATGTTTGTAAAGCACTTAGTGGTGTTACATAACTGTTGTGAAAAAAGAATATCCATAAATATGTTATTAAAATTAAATGCTTCCTGTGGGGTAGAAATGATCTTAGGTTCTGCCTACACACAAAGTGGCAGCCATTTAACTAACAGTGTATTTTTTAATTGACTTAGTGAAAATGGTTCAAAACCCTGTGCAGATTTGATTTTAAACATGGCTAAACTGAAGTGTCTGCTCAGGAGTTTGCAATCAGATTTTTAAATTATTTTAGTTGAACAAATGCAATGTTTGTGAGTAAACACAATGTTTGCTACAGCAGCAACACCCAAACCAGCAATATTAACAGGTTCCTACATGTGGTAGATATTTGCTTACATATTAATAGCCATATTGCCATACCTATTGGTTTAAAGGCACCATAGTTTTCGTATGTGCTTAATGAGTGCATATGTAACTCATGTTTTATACTGTCGCATCTGAATTTGGCTCAAAGAAAGGGAAAGAAACAGTGAGGAGGAGACATGGATTTTAGTTGGCATACTGGGTTTCCAAATACCTGCAGGGCAACTCAACCACAGGGGCCCAGAAACACCTAGAACAGGATGTGGCAGTTACTGGATATGTTCAGTAACTGTTTCTGAAGCTCTCTGGGAACCTGTAATTGTGGGCAATCTGCCTGGTAAGTCAAACCTTAGTTACCCCCTTAGAGATGAGCCAATCAGAGCACACAATGGAGAAGGGGTGTGGGTAGGAAGGCTATAAATAGCAGAGTTAAAGATCAGCAGCTGCTCCAGCTAGGACTAAGAGATGTGTTTGCTGTGATGGCTGGCTTCTAATACCTGTACTACTTTGGATATAGGTAAGTGCTATTCCAACTCCATTTATGAGGGAAGCACTCCATTAGGATAATGTTTGTCCACTGTAGTGTACTTTATGGCTATAGGAGAGCTGGGAAGGGATATTTGTTGCCCCTAGAGACTATGCTGCCTAATGGAATTTACACTTACCAGTTAACTGCTTTAAAACTGGGATTCTGTCTCAGTTGAAGAAAGGACAGGAGCAAAGCTGAGTGAAGTTGGGGTTTGCTGATTCTTGCCTGGTTTAGCTGGGCTTATGGGGAGAAGATACTGTCCTAGAAAGTGACACTTTGGGTACTGGCTACAGATGTCTGTTTTACCAGTAACTGAGAGGGCCAATCAGCTGTTAACCCAAGGGCTGAAATGGTGGTACTTGTCAAATACAGCTGGTTGAAATCTGGAATTGTCCAGGTTGAAAGAGTTTTGAAATTTGGTTTCATTCCCAATAAATCCAAAAAATCTGAACAAATTCAGAACAAATCCACACTTTTTCAAATTTCTTGCAAACTAGAAGTTTTTTCAGGATTTCTGTTTCAGAAACACCAACATACGGTATTACCTAAACAGTCTGCTCCTTAGATCCTGACAGCTGCTGACTGGAACTGACAAGATGTCAGTTTCACTCTGTGGCCACCTGGGCTCTCAGGCCGGTAGCTCTGAGGCAGACCCACCATTCATATTTTTGGCCAGTAACTCCACAGCTTCAAGACTTCGGGGCCAGAGTCAGGATCTCAGCTGCATGGCAGGGAGCTTGGAAGACTTGAGAGCCTGGCTTGAACTGGGGTTGTCAGGGTTCCAGGCTCCCTGCTGCAGAGCCCTAGTTAGAGGTGAGGCTTTCAGGCACCTGTCCTCAGGGCAGTTAGCCTGGAAGCCCTGGAATGGCAGGACTGCCTCAGAGCCCCAAACTCTGGAAGACTTGACTCCTCAGACTTGAGGAAGCCTGCATGGTGCAGTTCTCACTGCCTCTCCAGTTCCTGGAGCTGGAGCCATCTGGTGGGAAATTTCAGTTTTGCAAAGGAGATTTTTTAATTTAATTTTGTTGTTGTTGGGAAGTCATTCCAATGAAAGCTTTTCAACCTGCTTTACTGTGGAAATACCCAGACTGTTTGTTCGCTGATAGAGTCCTGAAGAGTTTGAAAGGACAGAAAGACTGCCGTTATTCTCAAGTTTTGGAGAGTCCAGGTGATTCTCACTGTGCACTACAATCACACTACAAAGTCCGAGAAATTCTATCTGATGCATGCAGAGGTTTAAAGGGGGTACATAAGCATGCAGATTAAGCCATATTGCTTGTGGATCTAGAAAGGAGAACCAAAAGTGGAAATGAAGGGGGTGAGTCAGTGGATCAGGATATTATTTTCTTTGGTTTTTACTTAGTTTGTGATCCTTTAATGCCTGTTAACCTTGTTTTTTCTCCTTCTGAATATAAAATAAAAAAACGCATTCCTTTGAGAGAAATCCAGAGTTAAAACCTTTGTGAATTCTTAGGACAAACTTATCTATCTCTTAGATCTAGGAAGTTCTTATAGAAACAGATCTTTGGTCTCTGTACTACTACTGGCCACCAGCGCTATGAAACTAAAGAGCATTTTTGTTCTGGTTATTACAGAACTCTTTTCCAGTGCAGTCTCTCTGGTATATTTGCAAAGGCATAACCATGAGATTTCTCTGATACGTTATTAGCAAAGATGTCTTGTAGTTGTCTGTCATGGTTAATAAATGCTGAATTAAAAATCCACATCCCCAGACAAAACTAAAGTCTGATAAACAACAATTAGTAATAGTTAATGAAACATGAGTGTAGTCAGTCTTGCGACCCAAATTGATGATAGCACTAATTTTCTGTGGCTTGAGTCTGAGTTGCCAAACCAAGCTATTACATGCAATGGCAATTCTGGGATCATGCCTCATTTTTAGGGTTCAACTCACTTTTCCTGGATGTTCTTTACTGTTTGCTTAAAATTTGTTGTGTTGATAATATAAGTTTTCTGGTAAGAACATTTATATAAACTAATGTAAAATATGTACAAACAGAGAAAGCTACAGAGCCTGATTCTACCACCTGTATTTGAAATTAGTATGGCTATCCATGTGGTCAGAATGACAGTTCAGGCTTTCCAATCCTCAGGACAGCCTTGGACAGCTTTCTCTCAACACTGTTTTTGGAGAGGATACACAGTTTCTTTCCCTTTGACCAGGTATGCAACTCTTAACTCTTTCCCACTTCCACCTCACTTAGGTTCAGCCAGGGTGGATTTAATCATGATTTAATTCAGCAAACAGGAAACCTTGATCAAAAATGATTATTTAAATCTTGTTTTGCATTTGTACTTTTTAACTATTTTCCTAAAGTAAGTTTGAGTCTCATATTCTAACGGTTATTAACCAGTGCTGATTTGCAACTAAAGATAGCCTTTACACTAAATTTGCTTTTTGATAACCAGGAGTATACTCTGTATCTATACATACCTATTTAAGCAATTTAATAGCTTAACTGACATTTATTCAGATGCTTAATTTGTATACTTTTATTATATTAGAAAATAGTGAATGATGCATTTCTTATTTACTAAATACTCTGTTTCAACCTCTATTTGAATGGAAATCAAAATTCAATTAAAATGGAAAAGTAGTTTCAAATTTGTATTAATTAAATCTTTAAATATGCTGAATACATAAGAAAAACGTTTATCAAAATATATTCTGCATTTAAAACTAACTGACTTATTAAACAAAGCAAGTATTTGTAGTTAGTGAATTGAACCAATTGTTTCTGGTCTCCATGTCCTTTAAGATTTTAGAACTAATATATCTCATCCTTTCACACCTAGTTTTTATTCATAGATTGAAAGAGGAAAATAAGCTTTCCTGTTTTTTCAACTCCCATTGGTTTCTTAATTTTGAATGAATTGGTCATTGAGCTGAACTAATTGAATAAACTGAAATGAAGAAAAATAAAGAGGCTACTGTTGAGAAAAGCTGGTTTAGCACTTCAAAAAACTCTGGTTCCATGTGCCTAGTCAGGGATTTCCATCAATTCAGTGCTTTGACTTTCTTGGCAACTTGGCAGTTTTGTGACTTCAAATTAATTTTAAAGAAGTTTATTTTTTCAATAAAGCTATATTTATTTTTTTACAGATATGATTTTTTAAAAAAAATCATAGATTTTTATCCACATTTTATTAAGCAGAGCACTTAAGTCCCATTGACTTCAAATGCAACTTACAGACATGATTAGAGTTAAAAATCATAATACCTAGCTCTTATTTAGTTGCTTTATCAGTGGACCTCAAAGTGTTTACACAGGAGCTCAGTATCATTATCCCCATTTTACCTACGGGGAAACTGAAACCCTTGAGAAGTGAACTGACTTGTCCTACAGTGGAAGCAGGAATAGAATCCAGATCTTGATTCCCAGTCCAGTGCTCTAGCCACTAGTTTTAAGAGATTTATTGATTTAGAGTGTTATGGTTAGGTTACTTTTCTCTTGGGTGCCTGACAGTGATTTTTTTCCCCTCACTAACAGTCTCTGCCACCAATGTAGGAATCTTAAATAAAAGCAAAGTCTAAAACTTCATAGAACAATTAGCTATCTGGCTCTCATCTTGGTTACACAGAATGTTATTGAAACTACTTGAAGATTCTACATATAATAAAAGTTCTGTCTGTCTTCTAGCTCTGACTGTATTTGCTGCTAGAACTTCAGCATCTTCCATAAAGGTCTATTCAGGACCTGTGTTGTGTGACCAGATTCCTTCTCCTTAGTGTCCTCTTGTCAATTTGTGAAGCTAGGTTTTAAAAATCTTCATTAGCATACAATACAATACAAAAATTGAGTTGGATTTCAAATTTGTATTATTTATTAATCATTCCTTGTCTCTAGATGCATCTTGATTTCTTTCTTCTAATGTGCATAGGTTATATGGTGCATTTCAAAAATCTTTCACCTATTTGTATTTCTACCTGGCTGAGTGATTCTTTTAATCTGAATACAAAATGTCTGCACATCAAAAAGTAGCCCGGAAGATTTAACAGCTTTGAGCATATCTAAAGGCCTTCACCTCCCTCTTGTGTATCTGAGCACACAACTTCCTTAAACCAATTTCTCTTAGGTAGAGGTGTGGTTCATTAATATGCTAAGTATTCTTTCCTGTGTTCTGGCTGAATATAGCTTGGGTGAGTGAAATTCATAGAAAACATACATATCCAATGTACTCCAGTATGGAGAGCTACATTGAAATAAATAAGTGGACAACAATGAAATATTCAAATCTAATATATCAGACTGCAGTGTTTCCATCAGCTGTCACATCTCCTCAATACTTTAATCCTACAAAATTCAGTATTCTTATTGATTAATTGCCTGATATATGAAAACTCTGACTACACATCTATTTAGAATCATTAGAACATCAGTTCTGCCTAGAAATTATAATGTTTTGGTTTAATAGCAGAGTAAAATGATATAATATGGCAAGTAGCTGTGATAAACGAAATGTATCATGCACCTTTGATGGTCTCACCTGCCCTCTGTTACTGATTTAAATCCCTATAATTTATTCTAATTTTCCAAACCCTTGAGCCTCTTCAAGCAGCTTTCCAGCTTTCAGTGAGTTTCAACAGTTCCCCTTAGCTCAGTAGAGCTGTGAAATTATGGTTGTGCTTTTTTAGGCAGAGAGATACCTTTAGGTCATTTTTCATACTATTGTTTGACTTGCTTGGGATCACCTGCACAACCTCATCACGGCTTTGCCAATCTCACACCAGTAAAACCTTTTAAACATTACCACATCATGTATTCAGGCAGTCAACTTAAATTCTGCTCCCTGTGCTTATCCCTCAAAATAGGGTCTTATAAATATAAATTAGTTGCAAATAGTACAATTATGACAAATTATAGTAAGGAGCAATATCTTCATCAGCTGCTACTTAAATGCTGGAAAGAAGCTGAGGTACCACAAGAGATGTGTGATGCAAAAATCATCATTCGGTATAAAAATAAAAGTGAAATCTTCAAGCACTACTGAGCTGATACATTAATCATCCTGCTGATGATTGGTCTTCACTTTTCCCTTACAAGGAGTTTACATACAACAATGTGGACCATGTGTCTATGGGGCAAAGCCTCTTTTTTTAATAACTATGGGTAGCACCCACAATTCCACCTACAATTACCCATGTTCTTTCCTAAACCAACCAACTCAGACCTAGCATAGCAGATTTATTGGGCCCAGGAAGAAGTGAAGGATCACATGGAAAAAGCAAAGGCAGACTATAAACAGTATGCAGACCAGCATCGACAGCAAGACCCCAACTATTCAGTGGGGTAGACAAGACTCACCGTGTGTTTTGTCCACAGAGAATCTCCTCACACAGAGTTGCTCACAAGATGGTCTTTCAGTTCCTTGACCCTTTTAGGATCCAATGACAGGTTAATCCATTATTTTTTGAACTTCAACTTCACACTCTCTGAAGATTCATAGAATGTTTCCTGCATCACTTTTGAAACTCTACATGGAAAACTTTCCTCACAGAACCCAGCCACCTTCTCCACTGGTACAGGGCCATGAAGAATAAGTGGTTCACAAGATACTGGACTTTAATTGTAAATGTGGTAGGCTCTGGTATTTTATTGATTGGGAGGGATATGGTGCTGAGGAGCCAGTAGAAAGTGTACATGCCCCTGCACTTGTGTAAGGGTTCCATAGGATTCACCCCAAAAAGCTCAATCTAATGTTGTCCTGAGGGTATCCCATAGGGAGGGGGTGATCTAAGCAACTAGAGGGCTCAAACCCTGATCCACAGAGCACTTAGGTGCTGGTAAGCTCTGATCTACCACCCAGTGATGGGCTAACAGTTGTCAGAACTAGAAACTGAACTTTGACAGGGGACTCCAGTCCTGATATCTGATTGGCAGAGTTCTGGGAGTCCTGATTTGTTCCATACTTGTATTTAAACCAAGCACAGGAACAGGAATTTGTTCATGGAACTGTGTTTCTCTTGTGCTGCCTACTCCTGCTTCTGATCTCCTGGTAACCTGACCCTGCCTGACACTTGACTCTCTATCTATCCTCTGGCATATCTCAGATTCTGATCTGGTGTCTGACCTGGCCTGGTGCCTGACACCCTCTCTGACCACTAGGTCACATTGCCCACATCCCAGTCATGACACTGTTGTGTGAGGCTAGCTCTACTGATCTTGAAGTGCAGCTCTGGATGGGGCTTGGATATTTTCCCTTTCAAGGATACATTCCTCTCCAGGTTTGACAGATGTACTGGGTTAGGGCTGATTCTGCCCAGAGGAGCTCTTTAACCCCTTTCTGACTGGAGTGGGGACCTGCCTCACCCTACCACCTCTTACTTGTTGGAATACAGTGTAGTAGTAAGCCAGACAATCCCTGACCTGTTAAAGCTGGAAGCTGTGTTTTGGCTGGTATGTAAGCCCTCTTGTTAAGTACCGTGTGTAGTGCCTTTTGCTATTCTATTTATTATTGATTAATAGGGATGGGGAGTTGCTTACATTTCAAACATTGCATTTTTCACATTGGCATGACTTCTACATCTTCCTACTTTCTCCTTGTCTTGATGCCTGTGGTGTTCCTGGTACTAGACGAATAGTACCTGACAAGGAATAGATCAAAGCAGTGCTATAATCTTTCATTTTTTCTAAAAATGGATTAGCTTGCTTTGCCTCATCTCAAATCCATCCATACATAGTGGGTTCAAAAGTTCAGCTCAGACATGTTATTAGGTTCATATTCTGCCTAGAAGTGGCTGTGAAAAGAGGAACAGAAAGAAAAGAAAATTCCAGTGGAAAAAATAAGATTAAAATATCGAAGAGAAGAAAGGAGAGAAATTGTAACCTGAAAACCAGATATACAGGGAAGATAGGATTGGAAGGGACCTGCAGAGTCAAGTCCAGTCCCATGTTATCTTAGGCAACCCCATCATATAATCCTGTTCATAAACTTATCAAGGGCTTATTTTTAACATGGCTGAGAACTGACCTCTTTTTTGCACTCAGGTAGTTAGAGGTTCAATTATCCACATTAGTACCTGCAATTTGCTATTTGCTATTTGTGCCCTCAAAAAGGAGGCTGCCTCTTAGGGGGAGGGATAGCTGAGTGGTTTGAGCATTGGCCTGCTTCACCCAGGGTTGAGTTCAATCCTTGAGGGGGCCATTTAGGGATTTGGGGCAAAAATCTGTCTGGTGATTAGTCCCCCCTTTGAGTAGGGGGCTGGACTAGATGACCTCCTGAGGTCCCTTCCAACCCTGGTATTCTATGAAAGTTTAGGCTACTGTGTATCTACCATGTACAAACAAATGACTGAGGATAGCTAATGTGACTTCAATTTTTAAAAAGGGCTCCAGAGGTGATCCCAGCAAGTACAGATCAGTAAGCCTGACTTCAGTACCAGGAAAACTGGTTGAAACTATAGTAAAGAACAAAATTGTCAGGCACATAGATGAAGATAATTTGTTGGGGAAGAGTCAAGGTGGCTTTTGTAAAGGGAAATCATGCCTCATCAATCTACTAGAATTCTTTGAAGGGGTCAACAAGCATGTGGACAAGGGGGATCCAGTGGATATACTATACTTAGATTTTCAGAAAGCCTTTGACGAGGTCCCTCACCAAAGGCTCTCAAGCAAAGTCATCTGTCATGGGATAAGAGGGAAGGTCCTCTCATGGACTGGTAACGGGTTAAAAGATAGAAAACAAATGGTAAGAATAAATGGTCAGTTTTTAGAATGGAGAGAGGTAAATAGTGGTGTCTCCCAGGGGTCTGTATTGGACCCAGTCCTATTCAAAATACTCATAAATGATCTGGGAAAAGGGCTAAACAGCGAGGTGGCAAAATTTGTAAATGATACAAAAATGCTCAAGATAGTGAAGTCCGAGGCAGACTGCAAAGAGCTACAAAACGATCTCTCAAAAGTGGGTGCCTGGGCAAAAAAATGGCAGATAAAATTCAATGTTGATAAATGCGAAGTAATGCACATTGGAAAACATAATCCCAACGATACATATAAAATGATGGGGTCTAAATTGGCTGTTACCACTCAAGAAAGAGATCTTGGAGTCATTGTGGATAGTTCTCTGAAAACATCCACTCAATGTGCAGTGACAGTCAATAAAGTGAACAGAAAGTTGGAAATCATTAAGAAAGGAATAGATAATAAGATAGAAAATATCATATTGCCTCTATATAAATCCATGGTAGGCTCACATCTTGAATACTGCATGCAGATGTGATCACCTCATCTCAGAAAAGATATATTGGAATTGGAAAAGATACAGAAAGGGGCAACAAACATGATTAGGGGTATGGAAAGGCTGCCCTATGAGGAGAGATTAATAAGACTGGGAATTTTCAGCTTGGGAAAGAGACGACTAAGGGGGGATCTGAGAGAGGTATATCCAATCATGACTTTTGTGGAGAAAGTAAATAAGAAAGTGTTATTTACACCTTCTGATAACACAAGAACTAGGAGTCACCAAATGAAATTAATAGGCAGCAGGTTTAAAACAAACAAAAGGAAATATTTTTTTCACATAATGCACAGTCAACCTGTGGAACTCCTTTCCAGAGGATGATGTTGAAGGCCAAGACTATAACAAAGTTTAAAAAAAAACACTAGGTAAGTTCATGGAGGATAGGAAAGCCAGCATGCTAGAAAACTCTTTGCCTAAGCTAGCCATTGAGAGGTGCCAAGCCCAGGAGTGTGCGCTAAGCCCTGTTCCTGTCTTGGAGAGAGGTAACTACATCTGAGCTTCAGAGAGGCACCTCCTTCTGCTTGGGATTCTCATCTACAAAATTTCTCTTGGAGTTAGGCAACTGTGTTGTTTTGGGAAGAAGGGGAGACTCCTTCTCCTGTTCAAGTCCTCCTTCCTCTACCTGAGAAATCTGTCACCTATCAAGTAAGTATCCTAGCCACTGGGCTATGGAATATTCTGATGTAAGGATTTCTCACTCTCTACTATTGAAGCTGTTCAACTGAAGGAGGGCAGATGGGCACAGGGCTGAGGGGGAAAGCATGAGATTGGCTCTGGCCTGGTGCTTAGGGCATCCACCTCGGTGGTGACATTCCCAGGAGCTAGTCCCCCTGCTACAATGATTTTTTTTAAATTTATTAGCCACAGTGTAAGTTCACCAATGAGGGCTCGTTCTGGTAGGCAACTTCTGAGCATGCTTACCAGATCAGGAAGAGCAGGTGCGTTAGGCATTCCTCTGCCTATCTTTCCCTGGTTTGTGCACCACTGTGATGCTTAAGTGTCTAGATGCCTGGCTTCAAGGCTCATGCTAGAGATGGCAACATAGGCACCTAGGAAAATTTTACTGCAAAAATTTATGTGTGGAGCAATTTTGGGTGCCTACAGGGTTCTGGGGTCACTGAGCAGGGGGTTGTGAATGCTAGTGGGTCCCGATTCTGGCATTTAGGTGCCTAACGTGGCAGTTATGAACCTAAGTCCTTTTATGGAACCTAGCCCTGTATGCCTCAGTTCCCTATCTGTAAAATAGGAATGATAGTACTTCTGGACCCCACATGCTACAGTTATGGGGGGCCAAATATGTGCCTAAGATAGAGGCCATATGTTTTTGCTTTAAAAACATAGGAGAAAAACAATAATTTTGTCTTGTCGCTGTAGCACAAATGTGACCTTAGATGAAAGAATTGATGGCTGTGCTTTCTGTAATTGAGCAAAATCTCTCATAGTTCCAAACTGTGTCTGCGACACCTGCTTACCCAGGGAGTAAAGGCCTGGCACTTCCTCCATGTGATTTAATCTAACTACGTACAAAGAGGAAAGATGATCTCCCATTTTGAAAAGGACCCTAACTGCTGACAACGCAGATTTGGCTTTTTTTTTTAAAGGGTCAGAACAAAAGGATCAGAAAGTTTAAACATAAAGTGCATTTTGTCTCAGGTCTAAAGTTACATTCTTTATTTATATATACAAGAAAACAGCGGAGGAAAATAAGGACATTTGATTTACATGTAAAGCATTGCAGCAGAAGAATAATGGTAGAAAAAGTAATTGTTTAATGCCTATGCTGTGTGCAGCTATACATAATGGCATGGTTTATTAATATTAATCCAATGAAAGCAAAACTCTGAAATTGCCATTAATGGAAATTTACATTTTACAGTTGTCATAATTAGAGCCACTCAAAATGTATTCATAATTATGATAATGAGACTTGTATTCAAATATACCTTCCTAATGTTCTGCAGAGGAGGCACATTTAACCTCATTTTTGGTCAAACTAGCAGTACAAAGCAGCATAGTTAAGTCTTTGAATGTATAGGTAACTGCTGAAATTGTGAGAAGAGAGAACAAGCTGAAACTTGATATCCTTTCTGAACTCGAGCCTTGAAATAGATATGGATGCACACTCCCAAAACATAGAGTTAAGGTTGGTAAGTTCATTTCAAAGCAACGCATATCATCACGCCCACCTCTCAACTTTTCAAGGCCCAGATAAACAACACAATGTGTGACATCAAAAATGTATTCACAGAAAACTTGAAATGCTCTAGGAGTCCTTCCTTTAGCATAAATAACTTTCTATAACCTCAGTTCCAGGAGTCTGTATTTTTAATGTTAGTAATTTTCAGCAATATAAATGAGTTGTAGGCATGTTTGCATTGTGAGAGTACTTTTGGTGCTAAAATGAGTAACATCCCTCCAACTGAGGGACAGCACATATGACTGAAGAAATCCAAATGTGGAAAAACTAAGGAAGTCTCAAGCTAAAATTACATAAGCATTAGTCACAAAAGTTTGTAAACTTAAAATTGATTGCTAATTGTCATTCAAAAGAAGGCATATGATTACACACATCATTCCTTAGAAAAGAAGAATGTGAAAGGAATGCTGCTGAGTACCCAACATGGATGTCAGTGAAGCATTCCCTGGCTCCACCAACACTTGCATGACCATACTAAATAGCCCTTTCTGTTGATGTACTCTGGGGGGCAAGATGTCTGAGGATAAAATAGGGATGTGTAGGGTCTATTACTCACTGTCCTGCACATTGCCAAGAGCTGCAGTCCAGCATAGTAATTAATTGTCCTGCATGCTTGCATGACAATGGCCCATGCAGTGGATTTTCCAATCCCAAATTGAGTTCCTATTGCCTGATAGCAATCTGGTGTTGCAAGTCCCCACAGTGTGATTGCCACTGGCTTCTCCACTGTCAGTGCAGCTCTCACTGAAATGTCCCTGCACTAGAGGGATGAGGCGAGCTCAGCACGCAGGTCCAGGAATGTGGCCTTGTACATCTGAAAGTTCTGCAGCTCTGCTCGTCATCCCTCAACTTCATTACAATGCAACCACCAGTCAGTGCTAGTTTCTCAGGCCCAGAAGCAGCACTCTACCATTAGCAGCTGTTCCATGAGCACCACCAACAACCTTGAATTGGTTCTCACTATGTTCCACAGCAATCTGCCCTTCAAGAAATCATGTTCTCTGATATTGAGTCCAATAGATTGCAATAACTGTGGCTGAACCAACTGTATAACCACATCAGTAGGTGTTAATCATTTTTATCACATTCTATTTTTTTCTGTAACATGCTTAAAATATCTATTCATCTTTTATAAATGTACCTTTTTATATAGTGTTAACCCTCTTTTTATTTTTTGCTAGGTATTTTCCTAGGTTTGTAAGAGTACTAGTTGCTCTATAAACACATGAAATCTTTCACATAGTCATGAGTGAAGGATAATGCATTATTCTACCATACCACAATATGAAAGCCTTTTTACAGCAGCATGGCTGAAGGATAGAATAGTCTTCATCTGTTTAAAAAACAAAGTATGTTATTCTGCAATATTATTTATTCCATTTAGATTTATAGGAATGGTGATAAGGTTAGCCAGAGGCTATAGATGGGTGCCCTTGACACAATTTAAAACCTATCTAGGTACAACTTAGATAACCTATCACAAATCCTTCAGGTATAGTGAGGAGTTTTGGAATATCATACAACATCCCAAATATACTGCTGTATTCCTTGAGCGGCATGAAACGTTCTTCAACTGACTGTAGTGCACAATCTTGCACCTGGTTAAAGAATTCAACTTTAAATTGTTGTTTGGGGTGTCTTATGGGATTATCCCGTGCCTCGTAATCAAAATGTCTTATTCAGTGACTCTTATATTCTTGAGTAGGTGGGAAAATAGCTTCAGGGTGACGTTCCTCTGCCAACTTCTGTGCACTCTTCAGAATGTTTTGAAATCCCTCATCTGACCAGTAAGACTGTAGGTATGACTTTGCTTTGTCCAGTTGTTCCATTACTCCAGATATATCAAGGTCAACACCTTGGAGTCTTTCTTACAAAATTTATTTCAAACAGTATGTCATGCCGCAACACTAAGCCACACAGAAATTTGAAGTTATATATGTTTTTGGTGATTCCATTTCCCTCTGCCACTGTTCTCCCACAAACAGTTCCTGTCAAAGCATTATCCTCCATAATGGCAACTATGGCATCATCTATCTTCCCAATCTGGTGTTTGATAGGCTTTATCATCTCCTCTCAACTTTCCCATCATGAGGCACTCAATGGTTTCAGTGTCAGAGAGGATGTTCCCAGATGTTGCTTCAAAATTTGCCATCGATGAGTTGATGCAGAGAAAAAAACATATATGCTTTGAATGACATTCAGAAATTCAGCAGCCTCACTAGAAGCTGATGCTGTATTGCTGACCACCAAGTTCAATGAATGAGAACTGCATGGGACAAAAAAAGCTTGAGGGTTTAACTCTGGCATCCATGTCTGCACTCCTCTGTTCTTTCCTCTCTTGTTGGCACCATTATCGTAGCCCTGACCTCTCATGTCAGCTATCGCAATTCCTGTATCTTCCAGCTTTTTAAGAAGCACATTTGTCACACCAGCTCCTGTAGTATTATCATGTCAATAAATTCTAGAAAATGCTCTCTGACAGTCACCATTGCAGGGACATTTTCACTCGGTTCTGTTGTTGTTACAAAATGCACCATTAAAGTCTTTTGTTCCATATAGCTGATATCAGGTGTGCAGTCCAGAATAACAGAGTAATATCTTGCTGACTTCAGATCTGCCACAATCTTCTGTTTGACTTTTGTTGCCAGTAACTGTATGATCTCATTTTTAATTGTTTTTCCAAGGAAGTGGTGTGTTTACATTTCTTGGGTGGTTACTCATCTTAGATGCTCCTGGAGTACAGCATCAAACTCAGCCATCAGCTCCACAATTTTAAGGAAGTTTCCATTGTTTGGCACATACAGCTGATCTGAAGTGCCACATACTGCTAAGTTTTGGGTAGCAAGCATTCTCACAGTGGCAATGAGCCTTTTCAGAACATTTTGCCAGTAAAGAGACTCTGATGTAATCTTCTCTTGATACTGATCATCTATGGTGGCCTTTAATCTTAGTTTCATCTCAAGCTCTTTCCATCTATGGAATGCTTTCTAGTGATTTGCTGCCTTTTCATGGCATGCCAGATTTCTAGCCAGATTTTTCCAGTCCTTTGTTCCTGTAGAACCCAATGTGGCTGGAACATAAGACTGGAAGAGTTTACAACAAAAACAGTATGCAGCATTCTGGGTTTTTGAGTACATAAGACGTGGCCTCTCCACTTTGTCACAATTGGGGATTTCACACCAATAATGTGTTGGATGGAAACTTCTATTTTCATTGTCTTTGGGGAACATGAAATTTTTACTTGTTGTGGCCCATGCAGTACAAAGAAGTCCCTCAGGCTATTGTTCAAATGGGTCCACAATCCTGGATCATCTAAACTTAAGGAACTAACTCAGCAGCAGCTGTTTCTTGCACCTCCGCCACACTCTTCCCTGATCCACACTTTTCTTCAGGAATGTGCATAGTTACATCCATTTGAGGTGTATATGTGGATGCTGCAGTAGCTGCCAGGTCACCTGCACTCTGACTAACTGGAAAATCAGGCATCTCCTCACCATTCACATCCTCACTGGGGCCAGAAGGCTCACCGTGAACATTTGTGTCTATGTATCTCAGGAGAGCTCCTTCCTGCTTAGATAGAAAAGCTTCCTTTGCTTGCTTGCTTCTTCTGAATGCTGCCTCAGAGGGGCGTTTTCTTCTTTCACTCATGACTGCTGTTCTGTGCCAGCTACAGTGGCTCTCAACACTCAGTTGAAGGGGACAAATAAGCAGGCTAGTAGCTAGTCCTGAGTGAGGGAAGATATTGGCATTTTAAGGGCCTAACTGGCTCCTACTACTTCAGTTGACTGCCTGTTCTCCTCAAGTGGGTCCAGGGAAGCAGCAGGAAACAGGAAGATCCCTCGAAAGCTGGTGTCAATCAGTCCAGGCTTCTGCGAGTGCTACAGAGGTATATAAAAGGCTCCTCTCTCTCCCTGCAGCTCCTGCTGCTTTCTGTTAGTCCCTCTCACTTTTTCTCCTGCCTGCCTGTTATGTCTCTTGTGCCCTCCTCCCTCCAGCACAGCACTCCACCATCTCTGTGCATCTAGAGCAGAGAGAATACATATGCACCAGCAGCAGACATAATTTTCTACACTCTGGGTCCTAGTGACCCCCCCCAAGTCTGGCATCTGAGGTGGCCACCTCAGTTTGCCTCATGCCTCCCCAGTGTCCCACTGCCAGAGCCATTCCCTGTCACAGGGAGCATTTCCCAGCAGCAAGGAAAGGTTCTGACAAGGTGAGACAGAAGTGAAAGGCTCCGACAACTCCCACTACTGTGGGGGCTTTTCCTGTGGCAAGGAGCTACCAGAGCCTTTCCCCTCTACCTGCCCCTGTCAGAGCCTTTCACTGACACATGTAGCTACACACTACTGGGTGGACAGATACACATACCCTACAAAACACCCTACAAAACAGTGGTGAGCAGAGTAGATATAGCCTCTGTTTTCTTCTGTCCCTCTCTCTTTTTTTATTTTGTATTTTTTTTTGCCCATAGCTTCACATACTTTGCTTTTTGCTTTTTTTTCTCTTTTAAACAAGCCATCAATAAACCCAAATAAGAAAATAAATTGTGACTAAAAATACTCTGGGGAATGTGCTACTAAAACCAAAACACTAAAACCAGGACACTGATCTGCAACGTAGAGTTTGCTATACAACAGCAGACAGCAGTTATGCTGTGGTGAAGCAATAATTGTCTGATTCCACAAGCATTTATTTGAACCCAATAAAGCTAATGTACCGTTAAAGCAAATCTCTCCAACAGGAAGTTGAAGAGGCAGCAGTTAGGATATTTCTGGGGAGAGAGGCGGAAGACTGTAAATTCCACATAATCACTATACAAACTGCATCCAGACTGTGCTACTGATTGTTAATGAAAGACCTCTGCAATATTGAAACAAATTGAGCTGGGTCTTTATAAAAATTCATAATTTCAGAGTAATCATGCCATGCTGTTGTCATGGGTTTCAGTTAATCTTCATTACATTGTAAAGCTGTATCACTTTCAATTATAAAACAGAATTTTTTTTTATAATAAACTGCTATTTTTGTGCAATGGTAGTAAAAGAGACCACATCCATGATCCACCCATCATGGCAATCTGGTGTACAAAACAGAAACTGCAAGTGAGACTTTACTGCTCCCATCAGGCTAGTCAGGACAAAAGATGTACTGTTATATGCATTTACTGTATATAAGTCATGTTAATGGTTATACTTGGTTTAAACTGATTCTAAATACAGTGTGATGCCAAAGAGTTCTCAGGCTTGGGTCCATGTCTTCCATGGAGTCTGTGGAGAGTTTCTGTGGGGCTTGCAAAGTATCTGGAGTTTCCTTGTGAAATGTGTTCAATCACATGCATCTGCAAGATTTCCCCTTCCCCACCTGCATGTCCTCCCACCCCAAACACCTGAAAGGATAAATGTGATCCTCCACCTCAAAGTGGGAAAAGTAGAATAGCAGACCTTCCTCCTTCAATCATAGTAATAAACAAGTCTCAAAATATATAGGGCCTGATTTTGATATCACACTAATTTTATATTTTTGTCACCAAATTGACTTCAATGGAGTTACCTCCTGCTGTATTTTTAGTAATAATTTATCTTCTTGGAAACAGAAGCAGTCAAATGGTTCGGATCAGAACCAAAGCCTACCACTCCCATCTCTGCCACCACAAAGGCTACAGAGAACACAAAGCAACCTAAAGCTGTTACTACTCAAGAACGATTACCCTTCAGTGTTCTGAGTTCATGTAGATGTCAGTGATTGTCCTCTTATTTGCACGAGTTTATTGATGGTTGATTTAAAAAAGAAAAAAATCAAAGATAATGTGAAGCTCTAGTCAAAAACTGGAGAGAGACATAGACAGCATATGTGACATTAAATCCCAAACCAATGTATAGCATTAACTTATTTTTTTCCTAACATGATAAGCAATTGAATAATCAATATCTACTTTTGTAATCATTACTTTTCCAAGTGAACAGTTCATTAAGACGAGTGTGAGTAATTCACACATTTTGGGGGTATTGTTTACATTTATCAGCAGGTACAGACAGATGTTCACTGCATCAGTAACACATGGTTCACGTTTTGAAATGTCTTTTTAAACATATTTTCTAGAGAGAAGAAAAAATTATGGAATCTCAGACCACATATATGCAGCCATTTAAAAAAAAATGAGGAATTATGCAGCCACCTGCACAGAAATGAAGTTGGATTATACTTATATATAAGCTCCAACGGGTGAAAAGGATATATTACTTAGTTGTCTAGGTTACAAGATTTTTGGAACAGGGCCTGTGTCTTCCTGAATGTGGAAAGCATCTAGTACATTTTGGATACCACTGCAATATAAATAAATAATTTGAGGAAAGGGTCATTCCATGCTCCTTCAAATAGGCTTCAGTTATAACTGCAAAGATTGTCATTTAATATGTTTAACTTCCAATACAGTTTCTTGTGCTGATCATCCTGACATTTTCTCCGATTGCCATAGTGACCTGGTTGCAGGGCTGTTGGAAGCATTTGTGATAGTGGGGTAAATATTTAAACATTTGTAACCATTGAAGATCAAAACGAAGATGATTCATTCTGTACAAAGAGATTTATATTACAGGGATTCTTTCTGCTACCAACCCAGTTCCCTTGCCCAAAGGCAGTTGTTTTTGTTAGTACAAGTAGCTTTTTCTAATTTTTTTTTTCTTTTAAGCGTAGGTTATATTCATAACTGTGGAAAAACAACTACAAGAAAGCATTTACTGTGGACTTATTTGAAATATTCAGAGCATTCTGCCTTGATCCCGGCACAGACAGCACCCCTGTAGTTAGACAGCAAATGAGGTCTCTGGCAATAGATAACCAGTAATTACTTTTCCTGAAACCACATTAACGTTCTAAATAATGCAACAATTTCTGTGTTAAAATTTCATGAGCTTGATTGTAATTATTCTTCAGTATGTGACAGTCTAGGGTGCTACAGTGTATTATCACTTAAAAGGAGGCCTACACCAAATCTAAAAATAACATCAGCTGTGCCTACTTTCTCTCTCTCTCCACCAGGAGAGTGGAAGTATGGATGGAAAATCAATTTAATATGTTATTAAAAACTCACCAGCTATGCACAATAATGACATTCTATTTAAAGTCATTCTACCCTCTGCCTCTCTCTAGCTCAGTTAGCAAAAGAGACTTTTTTCATTTTGAAAAGCATTTTAGGTCAGGGACTACAGATCTCACACCTCAGTTCATAGGGATCTTAGGTAGCTGGAAAGCCTGACCTGCCACCCAGTGACTTGCTAACAAGTGTTAGAACTAGAGGCTGAACTCCAACAGAAGATTTCAATCCTGGGTTCTGATTGGGTGAACTCTGGGAGTCCTGATTGGGGCTGTGCTTCTATTTAAATCAAGCAGAGGAACAGGAAGTTCTCCATATACCTGGGTTTCTCCTGCTTAGGGTTGCTTCTCTGCTGCTACTGTTTGATTCTAGTAAGTTGACTGTTTGTCCTGCTGCATATCACAGACTGATCTCTTGGTAGCTGACCTGCCCCTAGGTCGGACCAGCCACATCCCAGTCTTGACAATTTATGAATGAGGGAGAGCCTTTTAACAGAGGCGTGGTCTACACACAGTATTAGAAGATGATACACCAACAGCAGAAACAGGATTTGTTCTCAGATGTGATGGCATTAACTATATTTATTTTCTCTAAAATATGATAGTGTTTTTCCTTCCTTTTAAGTTTAACTTATACGTTGCATGTGGACCACAGGGTAAACTGCCACTACCAGCAAAAAAGAGACAAACAATGTTTCCAAGACAATCTCATAAAGGCTTTATCTATCTGGTAATTTCCACACATGAAGAGAGATGATCCCCATAAAGAGTAAGCACGTAAAGGTGCTTACTCCTGCCCTGAAGAGTAAGTCATTTCTGGACTCCCAAATAACTGTTAATATGCAGCCATATGAGAGGATGGAGTTCTGTGTCTCTCTGCTGGTGCCTTGTGACACAGCTTGTCTCCACCCCACCACGTCTCCATTTTGAGGCAGGTGGGGAGTGGGCAGGAGGTGAGCATGCCTCCCTCCCCCATATGCCATAGCATAATATGGAGTAATTATTGTTCCTGGTCAGAATACAGGCACTGTGGAGGATACATGAATACAGAATACACATACAGAATACATGCCAAGAAGTGATTTGGGTGATATTCCCATGAAGAATGAGCCTGAACATGCAATAGGAAACCAAGCATGTGAGTTGCTGAGGTCCTAATGCCTTCATTTGGAATTGAGGTGGCTCAGCAAGATCTCCCTGGATTAGGGCTGCAGTGCTTCTTTTTAATTAATTCTGAAGTCACTCAACATAGGCACCAACTCTGTGGTGTTTGGGAGCTGGAAAACCCACAGGGAAAAAATAATGGGTGCTCAGCACCCACCAGGAGCCCCACAGATCAGCTCCTCCCCCTGATCCCCTGCTGCCTCCCGCCGCCATTATCAGCTGTTCAGCAGGGTGCAGGAGGCACTGGGGGGCAGGGGGAGTGAGAGTGGGGGAGATGATGGCAGAACAGAGGGGGAGTGTGGGCTTGGGGGAAGGGGTGGAGTGGGGGAAGGACTAGGGCAGAGCAGGAGTAGAATATCCTCTCACACACACACACCCGGGAACAGAAGAAGTTAGTGCCTATGTCTCGGAACCCAGTTCTGTGTAGAGTCACTGTAAGGCTTTGTAAAAAGAACAAGAGTATTTGTGGCACCTTAGAGACTAACAAATCTATTTCAGCATGAGCTTTCGTGAGCTACAGCTCACTTCTTCAGATGCACAGAATGGAACACAGACAGATATTTATACATACAGAGAACATGAAAAGATGGAAGTATGCATACCAACAGGAAGAGTCTAATCAATTGAGATGAGCTATCGTCAGCACGGGAAAAAATTTTTTGAAGTGATAATTAAGATGACCCATAGAAGATGTGAGGAGAACTTAACATAGGGAAATAGATTCAATTAGTGTAATGACTCAACCATTCCCAGTCTCTGTTAAGGCTTTGTGTATATGTTGTTCCACCTTCTAGGTGGCATTAACCCCCCCTCTCTTTAACTTCAATTGGTAGATGTCTGTAGTTTTGGATTTGAAAGGCCAAGATTCTAGTCCTTGTTCCCCAGTTATGTGTATAATTTTTCTGATAAGTTTCTCTTGTCTGCAATTTTTGGGTGTTGTAGAGAGCCCTGTACAGCCCTATTGAAGGCAAGTGGACTGCATGAGGTACGTAAATCAGAGCAGAGCAGAGCTTGGCTTATTAATTGTACTTGAATAATCAAACAGCTATATTAAAATGTTGCTAGATATTCTTATGACAATGCCTTTTCAACTACTCATACTTCATTAGAAAGATAGTTCAAAATGATCTTTCATTCAACTGGTGAAATAACTTGGGCCAGATTCTGTGCTGCATCTCCTGAGACATAGCACAGAGGGTGTAGCAAAGCAGGTGACTTTACACACCTGGATTCTAGGCTACTGCAGTAGGTGAAACAGTGCAAGTTGTAAATTAGAGCAGCTCTGGGTGGCCTTGCAAAGATCACACAACTAGTTAGTGGTAAATCTGAGAAGAGAACACAATTCTGGAATTTCAGCTTGTTCTTCTTGATATGTGCAGCTACAGTCCATGCTGTCTTATGTATCTCGGTTCAGTAATCAGTTTCTTAAGAAACTCAGAGTCTGATCCAACTCCATGGACTTCAGTGGAAGTCTCTCGACTAATTTAAATGGGAATTGAGTCTTTTTCTTCCCTACCACTGTCATAAACAGATAGCTAAGGGTTAATGTCTCTTACACCTAGAAAGAAGTTCCTGAAACACCTAACCAGAGGACCAATCAGGAAACCAGACTTTTTCAGATCTGGGTGGAGGGAAGTTTGTGTGTGAGTCCTTTGTTCTTGGGTCTTCTGCCTGTACTCTCTCGGCTATGAGGAGTGATTTTTTTCTATTTCCTGCTTTCTAATCTTCTGTTTCCAAGTTGTGAGTACAAAGATGGTTTGTTGTTTTGTATTTACATGTCTATAGTTGCTGGAGTGCTTTGAATTGTATTCTTTTTGAATAAGGCTGTTTATTCAATATTCTTTTAAGCAAATGACCCTGTATTTGTCACCTTAATACAGAGAGACCATTTTTATGTATTTTTCTTTCTTTTTATATAAAGCTTTCTTTTAAGACCTGTTGGAGTTTTCTTTAGTGGGGAACTCCAGGGAATTGAGTCTGCAGCTCACCAGGGAACTGTTGGGAGGAAGAAGTCAGGGGGAAATCTGTGTGTGTTAGATTTACTAGCCTGATTTTGCATTCCCTCTGGGTGAAGAGGGAAGTGCTTGTGTTTCCAGGACTGGAAATAGAGAGGGTGGACTCCCTCTGTTTAGATTCACGGAGTTTGCTTCTGTGTATCTCTCCAGGAACACCTGGAGGGGGGAAGGGAAAAAGGTTTATTTCCCTTTGTTGTGAGACTCAAGGGATTTGGGTCTTGGGGTCCCCAGGGAAGGTCTTTGGGGGGACCAGAGTGCCCCAAAACACTCTAATTTTTTAGGTGGTGGCAGCTTTACCAGGTCCAAGCTGGTAACTAAGCTTGGAGGTTTTCATGCTAACCCCCATATTTTGGACGCTAAGGTCCAAATCTGGGACTAGGTTATGATATGGTGTGCAGCGTTGTGGGAAAGATAGAATCCAGAAACCAGTAGGAATATTATATTTTTCTTTTCTATGCTAGGGGCTTTTAAGCAGAGAGGAACGGTTTGGTTTTAAAAGGAACCAGAGAGAATTTTTTTTTCTGCTCTCTCTGGCAATTTTTGGCTTGCATATTAAGCAAGGAACCATTAGGAGACTATTACGGGTCTTTTGTCACACAATAGCACTCCCATTAGGAGTCAAATACCAGCACTATACTCATGCAAATAAAGTGGTTTTTCTGGTTTACTTTACATTGAAAAGATTAGCTAGAGGAAGAAAGGGAAAAAGGCACTGTTGCTAGGCAGACCCCAGGAGGCAACAGAGAACCTGCAGTTCAGAAGATAAACACCGGAGGGCACCCCAACACAAGAAAAGTGGAACCATGCCTAACAAGACAAAAATGGAGGCTGAAGAACAAATCAAAGATGCCGAGCACAGGCGAGAGATGGAAAAAATCACTCCTCATAGCCGAGAGAGTACAGGCAGAAGACCCAAGAACAAAGGACTCACACACAAACTTCCCTCCACCCAGATCTGAAAAAGTCTGGTTTCCTGATTGGTCCTCTGATCAGGTGTGTCAGGAACTTCTTTCTAGGTGTAAGAGACATTAACCCTTAGCTATCTGTTTATGACAACCACTCTTCTAGTTTTTATTAATAAAGACTTCTTTTAAACGTTTTTAATCATGCTTATAATTCAGTCTTTCTCCTGCATGCTTTCTTGAGAATTGGATACATCTGATCTGGTGCTAAATTGCATCTTTCAGAATATATTCCAGTTGTCTCAACAGCTTAACCTTTAAAATAATTGCTTAGTTTATCTTTAGAGTACACTTGGGGGAAAAAAGCAAATAAAATTCATAGTTTTATAGGGGAAATTGAGGGGTTAGATTTAGTGGCAGACAGAAATAGGAGGGCAAAAGAAAATGTGTAGGGAAAAGTCCCTTATGAGAACTGAGTGCTAGCACAGAGAACAATTCCAATTAAATCTCTGCAATGGCACTTTAACAGACACTTCCTGTCCAGTTGCAAAGTAAGAAAAGCAAAAAAACTTTTACCCATGCACGCTTCTAAATTACAGCTTTTTATTTCATTCATGTACCATTGGCACTAAATTGCTTATTATATAACATCCAACCACTTCATGTGGAACAATTTTAACTTTAAATAAAGCTGATATAAATGCCAGAGCCCTGATTCAACGAAGCTCTTAAGCATGGGCCTAACTTTAAATACATGAGTAATCCCACTGAAGTCAATGGGACTATTCATGTGAGTAAGTGCTTTGCTGGATTGGGACTCACATGTCCCAATGTCTCAGATAAACCTTGCATCTTGGCAGGAGGTTAATCTAGATTACCCTTGTGGTCCCTTCTAACTCTATGATTCTGTGTCTGGGACACTACAGTAGAAAAACATAAATGGTAATGTTTTCAAAATTGGCTCCTAAATCACTTAAGTGCTTTTGAAAGTGTTTACCCAGAGTATGGTGCCTGCTCAAACCTGTTCTGAATTTAGCCCATAGTATATACTGTACATTCTGTTTGGCCTTCTGTTGCTAGCTCCCTGCTCTTTTCCCTCCTTTCAGTTGTGCTGCCCACTTACATTGAAATGAATGAAGTCAGTTTATCAACTGATCAGTGATAACATTGAACATATGTCTTAAAATTCTGTCAGAAAACAGAATGCATGCTGTTATAACAATGATCTCATTGCCCCACTCCTATATAGGGCATTAACAATACTCCCCTACAATGCAGGTAGGCTTGGAAGAATTAGATTTTTATACTTAAATGTTGATAAGTGTTTATTTCACTGTACACCACAAACCAAATAAAAAAGATTTCCATTGATAATGATCAAAATTTACAGATAGGCAAAGTAAGAAAAATGCTGCTTGGGAACTTACTAATGTTTGATTTAAGGCTAACATTTTGACATGTGATGTTGAGATTAAAAATGTTAAAGCTTTATAACCATTAAAACAAAAAGTGTCAACATCTATTGTCATTTAAATTATTGTCTGACTCCCCCATCATAATTTCCCACATCTGTAAAAATTTAAAGGGAAACATTAATATCTGTTGACATAAGAAAATTAAAATTGAATTCTGCCCAGCACAAACATAGAACAGTGTATGTATATATATGTGTGTCTGTGTATGTCTCTACAATATAATGTGTATATTATATGTATGTGTACATAGGTGTATGTGTCTCTACACCCAGTGTCTCTTTTCTTTGCTTTTTTCTTTTTTAATGATTGTTGGAGGTTTTGACTCAGACCTGTATCACTTCATTTCCTGAGAATTACATTTTCCAAACACAGCAGAGCAGATGTAACAATCAGGTGGACGACTTCTGGCTTTAAGATTTCAGTGTTTTTCTGATTCCTTTTTTCTGATTATAAGACAACTTTTTCTGTTTAAAATCAGTATCACCTAAAAGCTCTGTTTCCACATGATCCTGCTGTTTGTGATGAGAATTTGTAAGTAAAAAGGATTTCTCTGAAATGAAATGAAAAGCATATTTCTGATTTCTCTGTTTAGCTGAGGACTGGGAATTTTTCTGTGAGAGAATGGAGTGAATAATATGAGTTGTGTAATACATTACGAATTGTATAGACAAAAGTATGTGACATCTTTTCCAAATACAATTTACCATAGAGGTGCTGAAACCTAATTATATAACTGATCTAATTATGTCTATCAAATGATACCATGGTAAGGAGATATTTATGAAGATATTTAATTTCTTTATTCTAATTTGTTCTTTTGCGGCAAGCCCAGTTGTGTTATCTAAGGAGGAACCCAGGGCTGGGAGGCAGATTGTAACTGCTGTTCTACCTACTGAGTTGTGGGGGTGGGCAGAGTCAAGCCTCCAACCACTCTGTCCTTGCCTACCCACTGCCTGCCCACCAGTGACATAGCATCTCTGTACAGGCAATACAGATCACAGGCCCCCTATGCCAGGTCAGGGAGAGTTGGGGAGCATTCTGGGGGTGGGATTTATGCCTGGCCAAAGGCCATGATGAGTTTAGCCCCAAGTCTCTTCAGTCTTTAACATCTATGATTCTGTGCTCTTATAATTCTTCTTTGCAGCACAGGCATTTCTGCAGTAGTGTGAGAACTGTATTCTCAGTATATAACCCTTCTGATTATACATCACTTTTATAAACCTTTCATAATCCCATTAAAACTGCTATTTAAGTAAAATTATAGTTCTGCAACTGAAACAAATGACAGATATAAAATCTCCATTAAGCTGAAATTTTAAAAGGATAATTATATTTTCTATAATTGATGTTTGTTTGTTCCAGATTATGTAGTTGGAAATTGGATGATCAGTGTTTGGGAATCTTTATGGACAGTTAAAGGAACTTGTTGCTATTTGAACTGTTACAGAATTTAGGGATTTGTGCTACAGATTCATTTGCTCTTGGTGTGGGAAATTAACTCTACAATATGAAATAAGGAGCCCTGGGAACAAACAAATATTGTCAAATTGTCATTTGAGATAAATAGTGTAAATGTGTCATTATGGTCTTCTCGGGTATATTTCAGGGCATGCTGGTAAACTATAGATCACTTTAGAAAGAGATCAATTTACTGGTTAGACTGATCCAACTGACTCAGCAAAAATGATAATGTTCTCTTTCCAAACTATGAAAAAGGCTGATTAAACTTTTGTAGTTATTTTTCTGGACATATATTCAAAGTAAAACTAGCATTTTTTAAAGACTTACCTTTCTTAAGAACATAATAACAGCCATACTGGGTCAGACCAATGGTTGGCCTAGCATCCAGTCTTCTGGCAGTGGCCAGTGCCAGATGTTTGAGAGGAAATGAACAGAATGGCAATTTCAAGTGACCCAGCCCTAGCGTGACAGATTTTCATTACCAATCTGCCTGGACCCACAGTTGATCAGGCTGGGGCCATAGGATCTTTTTGGGGAGGAGATGACAAGGCGAATCAAATGTTTGAAGTTTAAAGCTTTATTGATCAAAAAACAGCAGAGAGTGCTGGAAATGCTCCCACATCACTCAGGGGAAGGAAGAAAGCATTAGTGTCCCAAGTCCTAACCCACTTTCATACTCACACACACCCGACCCAAGACTGGTCGGGCCTGGGTGTAACGTAAGAAGAAGAGGGGGGGAAGGGTGGATGGGAGTGCTGTCCTGGGTCCAGGTCATCCAAGGATCCGCTGTTGATCTCTGAATTGCTTCAGCTCTCAGGAGGGTTTTAAGTCCTGGGCTCCTTTGGGAATGTTCCATTCTGCGACCTGGTGTTCCTGGTGCTCTTTGTGCCAGTTCAAACTACTTTCTGTGGTCTCTTTCCCTTCCCCAAAACATCTTGGCTTTGGAGACTGTTTTCTTTTCTGTCTTGGCCTTCACTGGTTTCGCTGTTATCTCTGCAGCTCTGTGTCTGTCTTAGTTCCTCTTTTCTCACAACTGGTCGGGGGGCGTTGGACTTCCCTCCTTCTGTCTTGGCAGGTAGCAGCTGGCCTTGAGCTGGCTGGAGTTAACTTCTTATCTTCGGACTGAACTTGCTAGCTGTAGTGTTGAATTAACCCATTCTCTGCTCTTCTCCTTCCTCCCCTCTCGACCTCTAGTACCTACAAAGGAATCTTCGTCTCCCCACTCACACACCTCTCCCCAAAATGCTTTGCGATGCAGTTTACAGTGCTGATCTACCTTCCCGGGGGACTCCCTAAGGGGAGGGGGCCATTGGGGTGTGATACTAACATCTGGCAGTTGGACATTTAGGGACACCTGGAGCAGGGTGATGTATCCCTAAGACTCTTGCCTAACAACCATTGATAGATCTGTTCTCCATTTTCTAATTCTTTTTTAACCCCATTATCCTTTGGCCTTCACAACATTCCCTGGCATCAGGTTCCACAGGTTGACTGTGAGTTGTGTTGAAAAAGTACTTCCTTTTGTTTGTTTTTAAGCCTGCTGCCTATCTGTTTTATTGGGTGACCCCAATGAAGTGGGTTTTATGAAAGTTTATGCCCAAATAAATTTGTTAGTCTCTAAGGTGCCACAAGTACTCCTCGTTCTTTTTGCTAATACAGACTAACCCGGCTACCACTCTGAAATCTAGTTCTTGTGTTATGTAAAGGGGTAAAGAACACTTCCCTGTTAACTTTCTCCACACTATTCATGATTTTTAGACCTCTTTTGCATCCTACCTTAGTCAACTCTTTTCTAAGATGAACAGGCCCAGTGTCTTCAATCTCTCCATATATGTAAACCATTTAATACCCCTAAACACTTTTGTTGCCCTTGTCTGCACCTCATCCAATTCTGATATTATTTTTGGGGGGGGGAGGGAGATGGAGCAACCAGAACTATATGCAGCATGCATTCAAGGTGTGGGTGTACCTCGAATTTATAAAATAGTATTATAATGTATTCTGTCTTATCTCTTTCCTAAAGTTAGCTTTTTTGACTGCTGCTGCACTTTGAGCAGACGTTTTCAGAGAATGATCCACGATAATTCAAAGATCTGTTTTGAGTGATAACAGCTAATTTAGATCCCATCATTTTATATGTATAGCTGAGATTTTTTTTCCAATGGGCATTGAAAATTTGAAAGTGTTTATTTTATTGTACCAATTTAGGGGGAAACAGTAGCATCTTTATTCTAATGCATTGCATTTTATGTGTTCTGAGTCTGAAATAATTCCACGCTGTACAGCATATTCTCCATTACCTATATCTTATTTATTTCTATTTTATAGTTCAATAACCTACATATAGCATGTAACAGAAAATAAAGAACAATATATATGATATAACATTTGTTTGAACAGAATGTTACGGAATGTTGTGATACCCTTATATAGTAGTCCCACTGACTTGTCACTCTCTATTGTGGAGTAAGGCACTACTCACTATGAGTAAAGAGATCAAAATTTGGCTCTATTTATCCTTCACACTGATACTTTTAAGGGAAGGCTTATAAACTATCATCTTTCCCTCAAGTTGTACATGCCTGGATAAAAGATGGGCTTTGTATGCCTGAAAGGTTACGGAATCTGGGATGCAGCAGACCAGCAAGGTGAGCAATTTCCAGAGTTATGTATAACATAGGCCAAATCCTCAGCTGGCATAAACTTGTGTAGCTGCATTGAAGCCCGTGGAGAGTCACACTGATATACAGCAGCTGAGGATCTGGCCCTATGTTTACAGCGTACATACCATTAGGTGTGTAGCTATTCAGATAGTTTTCCATCTTCTGAATGGAGCTGTGAATTTCTCCAGTTTTGCTTTGGAGATGTTTCTATTAATATTTTCATTCTCTGAGTCTGCATCTCATACCTCAAGATTTGCTTTGTTTGAAACTCAAACTCAAAGTTAAAAAGGCAAAGCAAAATTCAGTGCAAAGTGCTGAATTTTGCAAGCCAAGCAATGCAAAACTGCACATAGCTTCCATGAAAACTATAAACAAGCATGGATTCGTGTGCAACAAGACCTATCAAAATGGAAAGGTTCCTGAAGCTTAGTAAGTAATTCAGCAAAACTAATCTGGGTTCTCAGTTTACTAGATCACAAAATTGGCATTTTCCATGTACTTTGATTCCTCTGCAAACAGTTTGCACAACTCTAATCAGGAAACAAAAGATCAAAAAGCTAAGAGCCTTTGACTGCGAATTATGCAACATTGTTATCAGATTACAACATTATTCAACACCCTTCAATTTTATTGCAATAATTCTAAAAATGAATCCAAATAGATAACTATTTATGTATTTATTTGTACAGTAGAAAAGGAATAATTCCTGCTGAAGTTAGGAATTCTTCAGGAGAAGAATTTTTTTTCATTTGTACGGCAGGGGAGGGAGACCTGCAGAAGCAAGAGGGGCTGATGAGGTCTCTGGGCCAATTCCAACATGGTAGCAATTAGAGTCTGAGCAAACACGCTGACATTAATAAGTAACTTTCCATTAATTTGTTCATAGATTTTAAGGCCAAAAGGAACTGTTATATCATCTAATCTGATCCTCTGTATTACAGATCATAGAATTTCACCCAGTTACTCCTGTACTGAGCCCAATAACTTGTGTTAGGCTAAAGCAGGGATCAGGAACCTTTGGCACGCAGCCTGTCAGGGAAATCCGCTAGTGTGCTGGGATGGTTTGTTTACCTGCAGCATCCGCAGGTTTGGCCGATCGCAGCTCCCACTGGCTGCGGTTCACTGTTCCAGGCCAATAGGGGCTGCGGGAAGTGGCATGAGCCGAGGGTTGTGCTGGCCACCACTTCCTGCAGCCCCCACGGTGAACCGCAGCCAGTGAGAGCTGCAATTGGCCAAACCTGTGGACGCGGCAGGTAAACAAACCATCCTGGCCTGCCAGTGGATTTCCCTGACTGGCCGCATGCCAAAGGTTGCCGATCCCGGTGCTAAAGCTTATCTTCCAGAGAGGCATGCACTCCTGATTTTCAGACTTCAGGAGATAAAGAATCCATCACTTTGCTTGATAATTTCTTTGAATGGTTAATCAATGTTAGTGGCTTCAGCTTCCAGCCATCAGTTTTGTGATGCCATGCTTTGCTAGATTAAAGAGCTCTTTAGTAAAGGTATTTTCTTCCTGTGAAGGTATTTATACACCACGATCAAGTCATCTCTTGATCTTTTTTTTCCCATAAACTAAACAGATTAATCTCTTTAAGTCTCTCACTATAAAAAAGGCATGTTTTTCCATCCCTCAAATCATTTTTGTTGCTCTTCGTTGTGCTTAACCTTTGGGCGGACAGCACAGCAGAATATGCAGGCACAGAGGAAGAAAGCTAAATGATGGGCAGACAGGCTGATAGGCTGAGGATGGCAGGAAAATTGGCTAGTTTTGTGGATTTATGCAGGGCAAACAAATTTATATGCATTATCTTGGGGGGGGGAGATAAATTTATGCAGGCTTTTGCATTGTGCATAATTGCATGGAGTCTGTCTATATGTTATGCAAAAGCTGGTTTCCAAATGATAAAGCTTATTCTCAATTTAAATTCTGTGGATAAGGGCTGTACTCCAGCATTCTGAGTGGCTGATGGAGCATATATACAGTATTTGTAATTCACTCACAATTTTAAGACTAAAGAGCAGTATGTTGGCACAATATAATTTTAATAACACTGACATTTTTAAAAATATACTTCTACATGCTGGTAAATTAATTAGAAAGCAGTAACTAACAGTAATATCAAGTTATTAGCATGTGCTTTTTACTGTAGCAATATTTTTTGTACAGTGATTGTTCTCTGTCCAAGCAAAGAAGGTTATGTAGTACAGCATTAAAAAAAAAAAAAAGGGCAAAGTTATGAAAGAGCAAATTCACCACCATATCTCAAGCACAGGTTTTTCTCCAGAGTGTTGATGGGGGACTATCCTATGCATCAGGCTATAGGGCAGCCCCCTCACTTGGTCAGTGGCTGATGATGAATCCTTCTACTGATCCCACCCACAGAAAAATCCCACTGTGCAAGGATGCAAAGATAGGAACCCACGGAGAGGGGCTTTATGGCATGTAGAGGGTATGCAGGTTCCTTTCACTGGTTTCCTACATCCCATGGCCTCTGCATCTGTATGCAACTGAACCACATCTGGACTGCAACACCTAGGGCTTTTGGTGAAAATTAAGACAGGAGCAGGATTTATCCCCAAAACTTTAAAAGTACAGACCAGACATGGAGGTTTTCTTGTAGTGATGAAATCTGGCCCTTATTTGATGCTTAACTGGGAGCTCAGCAGTCTTGAAAATCTGGACTCGTGTCTTTCCGAAGGTGCTATCGGTCTCTTTTTTTTCAGTGAAGTCAGTTGCAAAACCTTCCTGCAGGGTTGGGCTGTCAGGCTTAAGAATTTAGCGATATCTACGAACTAACAAGCATGAAATTATCTCCTGTGATCTTCTTAGTACTCATGATCATACATTATTTGTTCACTAATTGGACAACACTATTAAGATTGTATTTATATTACCTTTACTTTTATTCATATTACTGTTGGACTTATTCAACAATGCGATGTTAATTAAATCTGTTATTTTTCCCTTTCTGCTGTTATGGACCATTAAATATTAGTGACTGACTGGCTACTTAAACTCCTACCATTTTGGGATGTCTACACTGCCATTAAAAACCCATGCCTGGCCCATGTTAGCTGGGCCTGGGCTGTAAGACTCTCTCCCCTTTCAGGGTCCTGGAGCCTAGCGAAAGAGAGAAGAAAATCTGCATCTCAGCACACGCAAGTGAAAGAAAACAGTATGAAGCATCTTTCCTCATTAGGATACGTCTTCATTACCGGCCATATCGGCAGGTAGCAATCGATTTCTCGGGGACTGATATATCGCATCTCATCTAGACAAGATATATCGATCCCCGAACGCACTCATGTCGACTCCGGAAGTCCTCCAACGTGAACAGTGGTAGCGGAGTCGACAGGGGGAGCCACAGATGTCAATCCCATGCCTTGAGGATGGTAGGTAACTCGATCTAAGATACTTTGACTTCAGCTATGCTATTCACGTAGCCGAAGTTGCATATCTTAGATCGATCCCCTCCCCTAGTGTAGACCAGCCCTCAGACTCCATGTCTCTTTCTGCTCAGCTTGATATAACTTTATGGGGGGGGACTGAACTTTAAAAGTGAGGGGCAAACACCCCAAGGTATCTCTCTACCTATCCATCTCCCTTCTTGCACCCAAAAAGACTAAAGAACCATCTGTTGGACTTGGGAGGAAGGGTCCAGATGTGAAGATTTTGGTCCATAATGCTGTTGGAAGGATGTGGAAAGGATGTTACCTTGAATCAAGTACAGTTTCAGTTAGGCACTAGGAAGCATTTTCTTTATTTTTCTTATAACCATTTCAGACTTTTTTATGCCTCATTACTTGTACTCACTTAAAATCCTGTCTTCTTTTGTTTTATTGTTTGATCGAACCCACTGTGTTTAAGTTAAATTGTCTTGGTAACCCCATTGAAGGTGGCTAATTGTTGTGTATTGTTTCATTAGAGGAACAACACACCTAATATCTCTGGGACTGTCCAGGAGAGGGCTGGACAGTACAGAACATACATTTTGGAGGGAAAATCTGAGACTGGGGGTTTGTTGGGGTCACCCTGAAATAGTAACCAATGCTGCTGACAGCTGGAGTGTGACTAGAGTGTGGCTGGCAGGCTGCAGTTACATGCAGGTGCTCCTATGAGCAATCCAGGTTGGGAGCTACTGCAGCAAGGCATTGCAGGTCACCCCTTGTTACATGGTAGGTGATGACAAAGCCTCTCACTGGTCTGGATAACACCCTGGAATGTCAGTTTGGCTTTTTTAATGAATTTTGTGCCGCAGTGACAAAACTGGAGAATGAAGCTGTCTCCATCGCAAAGCAGGTACAGTATGGGTAGTGGCAATCCAGATTTCCCAATTTCCCCTAGGGAGGGGAGAGTTGAGTCATCCAATCATTCAGTCCTTTGATTCTTCTTTGGTCTGCCATCAAGTTTACTATATGGTGCCAGCTATTAGGTGGACATCTATCCAAACAGAACTGGACTCAGTTCACATAGGCTACTGAACAGCCATCAGATAGTAATGAGTTTCAGAGACTGCCTGCCAATCTTTATAATTTAAGTACTGTTGTGAAGTAGCCAGGAAGTGGATGTTCAGGTTTCTGTCCTTTCAAGGTAACATTAGTGGTACTGTTAATGCTGTGCCACAGGGTAAGTTTTGGCTCTCTGCTTTGTAGCTAATAAGATCTTCATAGTACTTAAATGTGTGGTTCAGAAGAACTGTAATTAAGAAGTTTGCAGGCATCACAAAGCCAGCAGCTTCCTTATTTTGAGCCATCGTTGAGCAATGGGTTGGATCTGAGACTCTCCTGGGATTTTTGCTCTTCTAGGAGCTGTTTGTTGTATTGTTGGAGTACCTGCTTGCTTTTGAAGCTTTGGTATTACAGCCAATGACAGAAGGAGAAGCACAGTCTCCCTGTTAGAAGGCTGCTTGTGCTTAGGAAATGTTACTTGCCACTGCAAAACTGGAAAAACATTCTGGAGCTGTGGAAAGCCTCTTTAAAACATGTCATCTCAGATTTTAAAAAGTTACTACTGTTATCATTTACAAAGCTTGTTCTGCTGTTCTTGCTGCAACTCATTTTTTGGACTATGTTGTCCAGGCAGCTTCTGTGGGGGTTTACTAATGCCAATATTCCTTTTTATTACAAACATTAAGAAGTCTTCCAGACATCTGGTAATTCCCCTGCTGTTCTCAAACTGACAATAAGCCTCTCCTTTCCTTGCAACATGTTGGTAGTCCTATCCTGAAGCATCTTTAATTTGCCATTTCTTTTGAAAATGTTTAGGGTACCTTCCAGCTATAGCAATATGATCAAACTCAGTCAGGCTTCAGTCAAGGTCATAGCAGTGAGAAAGCTAATAAAGATTTGTAGTAATCTTTTTCTTGGGCGATGTTCTATATTTTGTTAATTAATTCTGCTATTTGATCTGTTAATTCCATGTAATACTTCAGAAGAGGGTTGGCTAGTTAGACCAGAGGACCTGAATGGTGAGATTATTAGTAACTCTGTTGCCTTGAATTTTCTTTGCCCTTGTTTGAAGCAATTTAAAACTTCTTAAGCATCACATGAATTTCATCAGTTTGAAATCTGCTTGCTAGAGTATCCCAAGACTGCTCTTGATCCCATGTTGACCAGCATGTGCATTACTTGCACAGCATCAAATGCTTAGCAGTATAGGATGTATGAACACCAGACTGATCTAAAACCTGTTGAAGCCAATGAGAGTCATCCCATTGAAAAGAAAGCATTATTTACAGAGGAGAGGCAATTCCCTCCCAATGCAACCTGGGTTGAAAATGGATGGTGCAATATTTTCAGAAATGCACAACTTTGAGGTTTTCTCACCATCAGAGGAGTGAAGTTCTGGAACAGTCTTCCATAGGAATAGTGGGACAAACAATCCAACTTGTCTGAAGATGATCCTTGATTAGTTTTTGAACAGAATTGTATGATTGAGTTGCCTGTGATAGCAAGGGTTTCTATTTGATGATCCAGGAGGTCCATTCCAGTCCTAAATCCAATGTTCTTGTATTCCTATTCATTCTGATGGAGGCAGATAATTCTAAAGGTATTATGTCATCCCTTCCCATGAGTTAGCCATTGGATGGGAGTAGCAGTTTTTCAGCACCTCTGAAGATCAAGCTCATGATAATCATGTTCACAGGAATTACATAGGTTGCATATTTGAATTTTATAATTCAAGATTGTCAAATAGGCTGAAATGGAATTAGTTAATCAAAGATTATCAATCTGAAATTAGTACAGCACTATACAGAATAAAGAAAGAATAGATACATTATCACCCTGGGTGTAAGGTAAAGTGCTGGCCTTTGTGTGTCTCTCCTCTGTAATAAGTGGAATGCTGCCAGTTTGTAACTCCCTGACCTAAGTTTCAAGCCCTCTGTTTTTTACAGGGTCGGAGACAAGGAACACAATTTTTCGATGGCAAAAATACTTTCCCATGGTTATATTTATCATGTGTTCCACTTTTCCTAATTACTGATGGAATTTCTTTATGGTCCTCAGTTTATCTGATTGATGAGTAAAAAGGAATCTCTAATCTGGTCGTTATGACCAACCGCTGTGAAAACCGACAATTCTTAATAACTTAAAAACATCTTTCAATGGTTCATTATTTCATCCATTACAGAATCCATCTGTAATAACAATTATTCCTGATTTATCACCCAACCCACTACAGAAAACATCTGCCATAAAAAAGTATCCCTTATCAATCACCCAGTTTTGTTTATAACATACTTCTGTAGACATTCCTAATAGTTTGAAGGGTCTTTTCTCTGGATACCTGGATTCCTCAGACCTGGAGATGCTGAGAATAATTAGATACAACCCAACACTCAATCACATAAAAATTCTTGAGTACAGGTCACTCACAGGTTAAAAACTAATACTCTTAGAATTCAAACCTACTTTCTGCTAATGTCATAAAAATTCTGGGGGAATTAATATAAAAAAGAGAACTAAAAAGGTTAATATATACTAACCAATGTACTTTGCAAATCTAGAGACATTTGTATGTTCCACAGAAGTCAATGAGAATTTTGTCATTGATTTCAATGAGATTGGGATTTCACCCTCTATAGCTACTATAAAGAAGACAAACTTTACCATTGAAGATATTGACCTCTGCTATTTCAGTCTACCTGGAAGGACATTCATTCCCTGGATAAAAATGGTTATTTGAACAGTCTCTGTTTCTGGTACTCCAAGAAGTCAAAAACTGTCTTTCAGACTAGTCCTCATGAAGTCTATGTCCACTATTAGCCAGAAACTTCAAAAACCATTAACTTTTATCCTAGTAATATTGGGGAAGGGGTAGGTATATAAGTGGTTTGATTTTTGTCTTTTTACCCATGCTAAACTCAAACAGCTGAAGTCAATCTGCTCAAATACTCCACCCCGCCACACATACACAACAAACAAAAAGAAAACCCCAGAGATTAACTTGAATTTTTTAGTACAATAACTGACCCACTTTTTCTATATAAAAAAGAATTAGTCTGCTGAAACGTCCAGGAAGAGTGAAATTTTGAGGATGAAAAACACATTTGAAATGACTTTCAGCAAAACTTGCATGGAAAAAAAAGTCTTTTCAGAACTTTAATTCTAGTGATGGTTTGTTTTTTGTTAAAGCTCATAAAAATTCAAATATGAATCCTTCCTGCACCATAATGCATTGCTTAGGGCATGAACAAGGCTCTGCCATCCTTGTCTATCATGCTGTTTTCCAGACTAGCAAGCTTATGTTTCTATAACATAAATAGGTTGTTGACCTACTGTTCAACTCCCAATCTCTACGATGAATGTACTGCTTTTTGTCTGGTCTCTACACTTTGACCTGTCTGGCATGAGTGGCCCTGCCAAGAGTTAAAACTCCAGACAGCGTACGGTCTAGGGTCATTCGAACACATGCCTTCACAGCATGTCAAGGTCCCTGGGAAGGATTAAATATCATAGACATAGAATAATACTACCATCCTGTCAATGTCACTTTCTTAAGTGTTCGTCAGTGATCATCTGAAATGTTAATCTGTTGAAGGACACCTATTATATTACATTATTATATAAATAAACCACTCTTGATAGTAAATTTCATGCCCTATTTAGCAGCTGCACTTCTCCCTTCATAGGACAGCCACCTACTGTGTTCAATAGCACTTAATTACATTTTTAGGCTTAATTAAATCTTTACTCCAAACTGAGTACACATTTGATAGAAAAAATAGGATTTAAAATCTGACTTAAAAGTCACGAGGCATAGTGCTACTTCCTGCATTATTTTTAGATTAAATGTTTTTTCTTTACTAGAATATTAAAAAGGAGGAGTATGCTCTTAGTCAGATCAATATAAAAGTTGGGAGGAAACCAAATCAAGTTCAATGCTTCTGAAGTTCATTTAACACCTCAACTTAACTTCTTTAGCATCAAGGAATGCAGTTTTCCGAATGATTTAATCGACATCTGCTTGATCCTGCAAACACGTAAATTCTCACATGTCTGAGAGCAATCCCATTGCATTCTGTAGGATGAGTCACGTGAGTAAAATTATCCACATCCATTAGTTTGCAGGATTTGGTTCCCACTCCTGCTTTCTATAGGGTTGCTATTGGGAGTAGCTGAGGCCTGGGAACTCATTGGAGCAGTACCATAAAGGAAGTGGAGTACAGAGACCTATCAGATGTCAGAGCAATGAAGATATAGGGCCTTCTGTGGATTAACAAGGATCTACTAGGTTTAGAAGCAGCCTCCATAGCCTATTCCTTTGGGAACAGAGTGAGCTGCCATCTCATTCCTTCATCACCCCCCAACAAATGGAATAGTCAGGAAGCAACTCTAAAGGGAGCGACTTCTTTCTCCTAAACCACCTCCCACTGTAAATTTCCTGTTGGGAGAATGATCTTGGCCAAAGCTATTCCATTTACAGCCAGAAACATTTTGACTGGTGCATACTCCAGTAGAAGAAGAAATATAAAAAGATTTTCCCTGAGTCTGAGCTCTGCTTTGTACAGGGGAGTGGAGGGTGAGGGAGCTCCATGCTCCTGTGGGGCTGGCTGGAGTTGGCTCTGGCCTGAGTGTACCTCAGAATAGCCTAAAGACTGCTCTAAATTACAACTCTGTTTTTGGGGTCCTCAAGAGACCCCATTCAAATGAAGTATCTGCAGTGGAGATCAGGCTATGCCATACCTTCTCCCTATGCAAGACATGCCCCTTCTCTCTCATGGCATACCCTACACCCTGGGGTGAATGTTGGCTGGAACTGGCTTTTCTGGCTTTACCCAAGCAGAGTTCCCTTCAGCTGGGAGAATTCACTGGCCATTTGTAACCTGAGCAAAGAGGCCAGATCATATCAGAGAATCTGGCCCAAACCTTTCGCTGTTCTGGATCTGACATGAGCAGGAGTTCTGCATGCAGTTCTACGATGGCATTATGGATCTAGGTACGGTAGTGCCTTTGCATTTAAATGGTTAAACAGAGTTTGAGAAGATTGCTTTTATGAAGTCAATCAAGTAGTTGATGCTGTGACATTTTAAATATCAAAGCCTTTTTGTAACTTGTCCAGTGGATTGTATAAACAATTTAAGAAAGATTAATGAGCATGGCATGATTTTCATAAACAACAAAGGATGAATAAAATGAATACTTTCAGTATTCTAGGTTTGTTGGAAAAGGTCAGGCTTGTGAGACACAATGAATAACTTGTAGCAAGGGCTGGGAGATATTTGTTAGGTATCTATGGCATATTTAATCTTCTAGTAAAAAAAGTTAGACATATATTTGAAATTTATGTTGTTTTCACTCCCTATGCTCTGCCCCACACACAAACCAAATCTAAACGTAGTTTTATCTGGACTATCATATCAAAAGCCCCCTCTTCAGCTAAAGCAAAATATAAAATGATCATATGAGAGCACAAAGGAAGCATAAGGGGTTTGCTATAGTTATCACAGTTTGAATTTTTAAAAAATATTCATTCTATATATCATTTTCTCTTTTTATCAATAGAGGAAAATATCCCTGAGCAGAAAGATAAGATTTAAGTTCATATTGAAACAATCCTAAAGTGTTGGGTTGTTTTTAATTTGATTTAAAACAGGTGTACGATATACACTGTATTAGAAGAGACCTTAGACTAGTTTCCCCTGACTATAGCCCTTGGAAAAATTGCATGAGATATCAATCTCCCCATGCTGGGCTTTGGCTTTCAGTGGTTCGAATGGACAATTGTTTCAAGTATTCCACTACTTTAGAACCTTTAACACAACATTACATGCTGATCTACTGTAAAATGTAAAGCCTGAGTAAAAGGATGCCCATCAATAACACTTCACTTAAATAGCACTTTTAACTTACAGATGTCCAAATGTCCTATACAAATTGAGTAATTAAAGCTTGGAACACCCTAGGGAGGTAAGAATTTTTATTCTGTGTCTTCGCTAGACTTCCTGAACCTATTATTATCCTTCCAATCTGTTCAAAATGCTGCTGGAAAAAAAGACTTTATCTTCACTGCTTTAAAAGATATGTTTTTATAGTAAGAGGACAAACCATGGATAGTTATTGTTATGATTGGGGTGAAACCTTGTTACAGGTTCGGTTAAAACCTTCTTAAAGTGATATGTGAATGAGTCCTGCATCCAAGTCAGTTGTAAGATACAATGAAGGGGCCACATATAAAACAAATCCTAATGGAGTCTGGCCAGAAACTAGCACCACATGGACTGAATATTATGACCAGGTATAGGGGAGTGGGAGGGGCAGGGAAAAGGGACAACTGAGACAGACAGCCTGAAGGAGTAATTGAAAATGTGTGACTGACCCTCAAAGAAACCTGGGAAGAGGTTGTTGGGCCAGGGGCACAAGCTGAAAGAATGCTCTTGGTGCTATGAGCAAAAGAAACTGTTTCCTGCTATTTGATTCTCTCCGTGTTCAGAGACACAGGGCTTTCTATATTTGTAAATAAAAAAACCCAGCATCAAAGAAATATCTACTTATTGCCAATTTCTACTCTCAACTGGAACACCCACAGGGCCCCAAACTTTGTCTAGCCGCTTGGGTCAAAGTGGGACACCATTATCTTGCTGTAAAATCCTAAGTGGAGACCAGGCATTTGTAGTGCTTACTTCCTGATAGGTGGGTGAGGTCAGCTCTATACTCCCTCCTGGGGTTTAGCTCACAGTAAAACTAAGTGCCTAGCCTTCACTAGGATTTGACAGCAGGAAAGCTAATAAGTGTGAGTTATCCCATGGTAAAAACACAACTCCTTTTTTTATTATTATTTTTTGTTGACTCTCCCACCTGGCAGGGTCCTGGAGCCCAAAATTCTACCATTTTCTCTGACACTGTGCCCCTGTTCTGCCCTTATTGCATTCGTTAGCTCACCTTGTCTTTCCAAATCAAATTCAGGAGCCTCATTTTTGCCCTCCACCATTCAGCTCCTTCCTACTTCAACTCTTCTCCTTCCATTCTACCCCCTTCCTCCTTTTCTCAGACCAAGCAATGTGTATGATTGGGAAATGGATATGGAGGGGCATTTACACCTCTGCATTGCCTTAGTCTTGTGTAGTTTAAAAAGCCCAAATATAACTTTCAGAATGCATTAGTCTCAAACATCGTTACCCTGCTGTATTCATTTTGTCCTTCAACAAATACTCCTCATTGCCCTGTTGTCTCCTCCTATTCTTGTCTTAGCTTAGACAGTAAGATTCATAGATTTAATAGTTTTAACCCAGGCCATATAATTTTATCCAGTGGCTTCTGCACCTAGCCCTATAAAGTCTGAGTTAGAGCATATATTTTAGCAAGACATTCAGTCAGAAGTCCCCCAGTGATAGAGAATTTTCTGTACCCTTTAGTAATCTATTCCAATTTAATTACCCTCAGTTAATAATGTGCATCTTCTTTCCAGTTTGAATTTTACTGACCTCAACTTCCAGTCATTGGATTTTGTTATGTCTTTATCTACTTGATTAAAGAGCCCTCTAGATCTGATATTTTCTACCTAGGTAATAATACACAGTGACTAAATCACCTCCTAGCCTTCTCCTCAATGAGCTAAATAGATTGAGGTTGTTTAATCTCTAATTTTAAAGTATGTTTGCTAGACCACAAGTAATTCATGTAGCCTTTCTCTGAATCAATTCAGATTTTTCAAAATCCTTTTTAAAGAACAGCAGAGACTCTACTATGCTACAGAAATAATATAACCCATTTTACAGATAGGGAAACTAAAGCATAGAAGTTCTATATCTTGCCCAAGGTGACATGGTGAGTAAGTAGTAGAGCCAGGTCCTGAGTGAAAAATGCAAACACTGAACTGTACCTGAGCCACTAAATCGCACTGGGCTGACCAATGAGTTATTTGGAGGATACTACAGAAGCAGAAATCACTGACAATAAGATATCCTGCCAATAAATGTGCATTGTCTCTCCTGATACATAAATCATAACCACCAACAAGAAATCAGACTAGTAGCCTATAAATATTTATAAATAGGAAGTGAAAATAAAAATACTACTTAGTTTTTGTATGTGCATATTAGGGTTTTATTTTCCTGCCAGTCACTGGCAGCTTGTGCAGTTCATTACATTTTCTAGAAATCTGTGGGTTTGGCTGTGCTGTACCAAAGATGTGTGCTTATGTGTTTTGTATTCTCACAGCTTTAACTCAGTCTGGACCTTATGTTTGAAGGGCAGGGACTGAAAAAGAATGTGAAATACTATGAGCTACTATTTAACGCTCATTCTGAAGTTTGTTAGTCAAGACATTCCTCTAACACTTTTCCAGATCCATCTTCACAAGCTGTGATCTTTCCCTGCGCAATTAACTTTCTCTGACATAAATGGATATTCTCTACTGACCTCCATAATCGCAGAAGCTTCTAAAATCAGCAGACCAATCATCTATCTGTTGGCCTGATCCTTGGGATCTGATTTGCTGTTTTAAGTCAACTTTTTACTCTCCGAATTCTGAGGACCTGCAGGCCAGATCTGCTGAGGTATCTAGGTATTAATACCACACTTTTCACCATGTATCTGACCTTTTTTTTTTTTTCGCCACCAAGATCTTAGCTGCTCTTGCTGCTTCTCTCCATCCCCTAGGGCAGTGGTTTTCAACCTTTTTGCAAACCCCTCAAAATTTTTGAATGAAGGTGCCTTTGGAAATCTTAGATGTAGTCATAGTGGACCACAGACTGAAAACCACTAACATAGGGGAAACTCCCACTGACTTTAATGGATGCAGGATTTTATGTATGTTACAAAGTAATACTGTATTTTTTAAAAAGCAGAATATAGAGGATCCCCCAACACAGGGTAAGTCCCCTATGATAACTGAAGATATACCTATCTCCTAGAACTGGAAGGGATCTTGACAGGTCACTGAGTCCAACCCCCTGCCTTCACTAGCAGGACCAAGTACTGATTTTTGCCCTAGATCCCTAAGTGGCCCCCTCAAAGATTGAAATCATAGCCCTGGGTTTAGCAGGCCAATGCTCAAACCACTGAGGTATCCCTCCCCCTCTTGTAAGGCACTAGGTATAAATGGTTAATCTATTGCACAGTAGGGCCAATAATCAAATACAACCTTGCTTTTTTCAGTGAATACTTGACAATGGAATATATATGCTAAAGAAGAGAAGTCCAGTAGAAGAAAAGCTAAAATAGCAACTTGACCTGATAAAATAAAAGATCTCTTCAATGAATGCCTTTTCTGCTCAGCAAGCCAAAATATATTGAATAAAACATCAGATCCCATTTAACTGAATTTTGTGTTTTGCAAGATCAGACTGCTAGGAAAAACTATAATTTTGGTGTAACAAAGTTATCTAACAAGTTTCTTTTGTATATTACTGTTCCATGGGCTTTTAGAAAGGGATTTGAGCAATATAATTTCAGTGCTGCTGCTCCTGCTGTGTGAGGCAGGGGAATTTTTCACAAGCCTCTACTGACCTAAATAGACTCAATTTTATTAGGAAAAATATTTTGTTTCCTCTTCTATGTGATCACAAATCCATCTGCTCTGACCTTATCTTGCTATGAAGAGGTCTAGTAATTGCTGGTAAAGCTCTAGGGGGCTATGTATTCTCAGTTTAAATTGATATATACATTTTAGTAAAGAAAGGTAATAGTCTAGAAGGCATTATTATTTAACACCAAAACCCAATAGAAGTGGAAAGAATCAAGACGCTCATAAAGCATAAAAGTCAAAGTCTGGAGTAGCTAGATACAAAAGAACAGATGAAGTAAATAACATGACAAACAAATAAAATGAATAAAGCATCAGTTCTCTATCACCAACTACTTTGTAGGATACTCTTAAAACAGGATCTGATCCAAATTATATGGAATAATGGGAATTTTACCACTGATTTAACAGGCTTTGGATTAGACCCAGAGCTGTTCTTACTGTAGGTCACATCAAAATGAGAATGTTTGCACAAGTTTCATTTGTATCAAGTATATTAGAATCCCTGGATTCTTTAGTATTTCTTTTCTAATATTAAGAAAATTGTAAGTAGTCTTAGTATATGCACAACGTGCCTCAGGTGGCATGTGACCAGGATTCATCACTGAATTTGGTCCACTGGGTGGATCATTAGCTTCCCCATCTCAGGCTGGGTACTGATGGGGAGTGTGATGTGAACGCTGATTCATGTGGGCCACAACATCAGGACCGCCACAAAAACTGGGTAAATATGATATGAATAAGGGCTCTTCCATTGAGTTTGTGGAGGATGGAATTGTTCAAGGAGCATTTGGACCACGCTGTGTAAAGATATTGCCATTGGAGTTTGATGATCATACTAGTTTCAACCAGTAATGCTTGGTTAATGTCTTAGTGATGATGATTATTAGAGTATTTATTACAATTGGGATCAGTACCCAAGTGAATATGAGAAAAAGATAAACACAGTAAGGAGTATAAAAAGGAAGAAAGAGAAGGGTCAAGATAATAAGATCATGCAGTTGCTTGAGAAGGGAAGTAAAGGAGGGGAGTGTCAGGGCATTATGAATATGATGAGAAGGAGTGACTGGTAACAGTTGTAGGATGTAGAAGAGTCATACAAATATGTTCCACCCCCAGAAATAGTCTTTAAATGGAGATCTACAAGTAGCAGTGCTGTATATTGCTAAAGAAATGAGTATAAAGGAAGCTGTATCTAATATGTATAAAACTTGGAAAGATGTTGATGTAGAAAAAGAATTGCCTTTCATGCAGTATTTGGAAAGGGGATCATGGGAGAGAAAACGATCCAGATAGATGGAAATGGATATGGAAAATCTGTTTGATTTTACAAAAGAAATTACTTCAAATCTATCAACATTTACACCCATCAGAATAAAAACGGTGACCAAAGGCATGGGAAAAGATTGTTGGAAGCATTGTGGAGGTTGGGGGGCGAGCATGTCCAAAGAAGTAAAAATTTGGGAAGCAATTGATTTGTTTGTATATTTGCCAAAAGCAATATGGCACTGGTCCTGTTGGCCTTATCCTGTATGGTGCTGAGTGCCCCAGTAGGCCCACTCACAGGGAGCTGAAGAAGCTCAGCACCTCACATTGTTGTGAGGTGTATGAAAAAATGTACAATGTTTAAAGCTTAGGAAATAATATCCCACTTATTAGTTACGCTACAGCAAATCACTGGAAGAGAAAAACAAATAATCTCCTGCCCATTGTCCCATGGACAAAGAACAATCACTTTCTTTCCATCTCAGTGACTTCAGTTTTCCATTTTAAAAAAAACCAACAAACCAGGAAGGAATGGGAAGGTGGGAGATAGACAGCATGGTCATCAGGATCATCCAGTGCCCTTCTGCAACAGCTCCATCTGAATACAAAATAGCAGCTGCCTCTGAAGCAGGGAGGAACACTTCTCTGAATGTAAAGGTGCAGAACACCTGAAAATGAGCCATAAAGTATAGCCCATACATACACCTCACATCCAACCACAACATTTTGATTTAACAAAATGTAGGAAATGATGGGGAAACTCACTTTTAAAAAGTCAGAACTTGGATAAGATTTTTTTTTAATTCTGGGTAATGTCACTGAATTATAGAATTTAATAACTGCATCAATCAAGCCTACACTTTACATTCAATTCTTGTTAACTATTGATATATAAAGTATCATTTTTTGCCATCTAGTGATGTTCCTGTGTTTGTTTATTTTTAATTGTTATTTGTACTGTTGTCAGAAATGTCATTTTAAAAAAAAGGTTGTCACTCCCTACCCCAGCTGTAACAAATGACCAGAACCTCTTGATTTCATGAATATATTTTTCCTAAACTGCTCAGACATGTTATTGTCCTGTGTTACACATTCATTGCAGTCTATAAACTGAAAGTGGTTAACAGAGAAGCAATCCTTAGGAACTAAGTGTGTTGCAGACATTTTTTGTTCATGTAAAATCTGTTAAAATTTTATGCTAATGGTTGCAAGTAGAGGCATTTGGTGAACCTTGCACTTTTAATCTTTTGAATGTGTAATTTCAAAACCAACCAACCAACCACACCCCTTTTCAGGAACCGTGTTATTGAGATCTAGCAGCTTATTTTAACCAAGAATTGTAGTCATGCAGCTGAATGGCTCAGATTATTAGTAATTAGATAGAGTCTCTCACCTCTGTATTGTTGGTTCAAATGAATTCCAGCAGCCAAATCCTGTTTGGCTTACTCACACAGTTCTAACTGTTTCCTTGTACTCCTCTATCTGTCCTTCTATATCCCTCAGTTGCCTCTTTTAGGCCAGGTCTACACTACAAACCTATATCCATATAACTAAGGGCATTTCTATACTTACCGGAGATTGACGCTGTGGTGATCGATGCACTCAGGGTCAATTTAGCAGATCTAGTGAAGATCGCAAATCACTCTCCCGTCGACTCCAGTACTTCGCCAGAATAAGATGAATAAGGGAAGTCAATGGGAGAGCGTTGCAGCGCAGTGTAGACACCACATTAAGTGGACCTAAGCTATGTCAAATTCAGATAAGTTATTCAGGTAGTTGAAGTTACATAACTTAGGTTGATTTACTCCCATAGTGTAGACATGGCCTAAGTTATTCTAGGGTGCGAAATCCACACCCCTGAGTGACATTGTTATACCAATCTAACCCCCCCCCCATTGTCAACAGTGCTATGTCAATGGAAGTACTATGCTGATGGGAGAAGGTCTCCCATCAGCATAGTAGTGTCTTCTTTAAAGCACTACAGCGGCACAGCTCCAGTGCAGCTGTGATGCTGAAGCACTGTATGTGAAGACAAGCCCTTGGGCCTGGAAAATTAGGTTGGCATGATTATGTTGTTCAAGGGTGTGAAAAATCCACACGCCTGAGCTGCAGAGGTAAGTTGACCTAGGTGTCTATGTAGACCTTGCTAGGTCGACAGAAGAATACATCCGTCTACTTAGTTGCCATCTCTTGGGGAAATTGATTACCTATGCTAATGGCAGAACCCCTCTTGTCGACATAGGTAGTATCTACACTGAATCACTGCAGCTGTGCCACTTGTAAGCTCTTTGGGACAGGGAACACCTTTTAGTTCTGTGTATGTACAGCACCAAGTACAGTGGGCTGCGATTAGGGCTCCTGGGCACCACAGTAATACAAATAATAATAAAATAACAAATAGTCTAACTGAAGTAAAATGCTAATGACTGAGTAAGGCAGCAGGATTAGTCCCCAAGGTACTAATAACGAAAAGTTAATACTATGCCTTCTAGCTGTTCACTGGCCTATGTGACACTTCCTATAGGCCGATATTTACTTCTGATGATCTTTGTTTCTGAAAGACGGGTATCTGCATCTGAAAGCCACTGCAGTTAAAAACATAAGAACAGCCATAATGGGTCAGACCAAAGGTCCATTTGGCCCAGTTTCCTGTCTTCCAACAGTGGCTAATGCCAGGTGCCCCAGAGGCAATGAACAGCTATCATCAAAAGATCCATTCCCTGTCACTCATTCCCAGCTTCTGGCAAACAGAGGCTAGGGACACCATCCCTGCCCATCCTGGCTACTAGCCATTGAAGGATCTATCCTCCAAGAATTTATTTAGTTCTTTTTTGAAGCCTGTTATAGTCTTGGCCTTCACAACATCCTCCGTCAAACAGTTCCACAGGTTGACTGTGCGTTGTGTGAAGGAATACTTCTTAGCTCTAACTGCCTACTTTGTTGGCATTCTTTGCAAAAGTGCCAAAGACTGAACTGGTTTTACAAAAGTTAATTAGTGAGCTAGTTAAACAAGAGTGAACTATCTTTTCATCCCTTGAAAGGGTCTCAAGAACAAACTACACCATTTGCTCAAGAAACTCCCTGAAAAAGCACAGGAACAAATCTGCACAGACACACCCCTAAAATCCTGACCAGGGGTATTCTACCTACTACCTAAGATCCATAAAGCTGGAAATCCTGGACACTCCATCATCTCAGGCATTCGCACCCTGACAGCACGATTGTCTGGCTATGTATACTCTCTCCTTAGGCCCTATGCTACCAGCAATCCTAGCTATCTTTGAGACACCACTGACTTCCTGAGGAAACTACAATCCATTGGTGATCTTCCAGAAAACACCATCCTGGCCACTATGGATGTAGAAGCCCTCTATACCAACATTCCACACAAAGATGGACTACAAGTCGTCAGGAACAGTATCCCCGATAATGTCACTGCAAACCTGGTGGCTGAACTTTGTGACTTTGTTCTCACCCACAACTATTGCACATTTGGGGACAATATATACCTTCAGGTCAGCAGCACTGCTATAGGTACTTGCATGGCCCCACAGTATGCCAACATTTTTATGGCTGACTTAGAGCAACATTTTCTCAGTTCTCATCCCCTAATGCCCACTACTCTACTTGCACTACATTGATGACATCTTCATCATCTGGACCCATGGAAAAGAAGCCCTTGAGGAATTCCACCATGATTTTGACAATTTCCATCCCACCATCAACTTCAGCCTGGACCAGTCCACACAAGAGATCCACTTCTTGGACACTACAGTGCTAATAAGCGATGGTCACACAAACACCACCCTATACCGGAAACCTACTGACCGCTATCCTTACCTACATGCCTCCAGATTTCATCCAGACCGCATCACACAATCCATTGTCTACAGCCAAGCTCTAAGATACAACTGCATTTGCTCCAGTCCCTCAGACAGAGACAAACACCTACCAGATCTCTATCAAGCATTCTTAAAATTACAATACCCACCTGCTGAAGTGAAGAAACAGATTGACAGAGCCAGAAAAATACCCAGGAGTCACCTAGTACAAGACAGGCCCAACAAAGAAATTAACAGAACGCCACTTGTCATTACTTTCAGGCCCCAACTAAAACCTCTCCAGCACATCATCAAGGATCTACAACCTACTCTGAAGGATAATCCCTCACTCTCACAGATCTTGGGAGACAGACCAGTCCTTGCTTACAGACAGCGCCCTCAACCTGAAGCAAATACTCACCAGTAGCTACACACCACACAACAAAAACATTAATCCAGGAACCTATCCTTGCAACAAAGCCCATTGCCAACTCTGTCCACATATCTATTCAAGAGACACCATCATAGAACCTAATCACATCAGCCACATCATCAGAGGTTCATTCACCTGCACATCTACCAATGTGATATATGCCATCATGTGCCAGTAATGCCCCTCTGCCATGTACATTGGCCAAACTGGATAGTCTCTACGCAAAAGAATAAATGGACACAAATCAGACATCAAGACTTATAAGATTCAAAAACCAGTTGGAGAACACTTCAGCCTCCCTGGTCACTCAATTACAGACATAAGTTGCAATTCTTCAACAATAAAACTTCAAAAACAGACTCTAATGAGAAACTGCAGAACTGGAATTAATTTGCAAACTGGACGCTATGAAATTAGACTTGAATAAAGACTGGGAGTGGATGGGTCATTACATAAAGTAAAAACTATTTCCCCACACTAATTTTTCCCCAACTGTTATTCACACCTTCTTGTCAACTGGGTCCGGTTCTGTTCAATTTCTTCATCAATGATTTAGATAATGGCATAGAGAGTAAAGTTTGTGGACAATACCAAGCTAGGAGGGGTTGCTAGTGCTTTGGAGAATGGGATTAAAATTCAAAATGATCTGGACAATCTGGAGAAGTGGTTTGAAGTAAATAGGATGAGATTCAATATGGACAAATGCAAAGTACTTCACTTAAGAAGGAACAATCAACTGCACACATACGAAATGGGAAATGACTGCCTAGGAAGGAGTACTATGGAAAGAGATCTGAGGGTTATAGTGGATCACAAGTTAAATGTGATTCAACAGTGTAACACTGTTGCAAAAAATGCAAATGGCAGGAGTGTTGTGAGCAAGACACAATAAGTAATTCTTCCACTCTACTCTGCACTGGTAAGGCCTCAGCTGGAGTACTGCGTCCAGTTCTAGGTGCCACATGTTAGGAAAGATGTGGAAAAATTGGAGAAAGTCTAGAGGAGAGCAACAAAAATGATTAAAGGTCTAGAAAACATGACGTATGAGAGAAGATTGAAGAAACTGGGTTTGTTCAGTCTGGAGAAGAGAAGACTGATGTGGGGACATGATGACAGTTTTCAAGTGTAAAAATGGTTGTTACAAACAGGCAAGGGAAAAATTGTTCTCATTAAACCTCTGAGGACAAGTAATGGGCTTAAAGTGAAGCAAGGGTGGATTAGGTTGGACATTAGAAAATGCTTTCTAAATCATGGTGGTTAAGCACTGGAACAAATTGCCTAATGAGGTTGTGGAATCCCTGTCACTAGAAGATTTTAAGAACAGGTTCGACAAATGTGGGTCAGGAATGGTGTAGTTATTACTTAGTCCTGCCTTGAGTGCAGGGGACTCTATTAGATGACCTATTGTGAGGTCCTTTTCAGTACAACATTTCAATGATTCTATGACTAGTTCCTTCCTCCCACATACTGCAAACTCAGCTGATGGGAGGAGCCTGCTTGCATGATTCATCTTCATAGGGAGGAGAACAGGACAACAAAATTATTTTATCTTCTTGTTGATGGTATGTAGGGAAATTCTTGTCATAACATCCCACAGTAATCTATCTGGTATTGATGGACCTTTCCCTTTGGGAAGGGCATAAAACCTTCTGTTGAAGATAAACCCTTCATACTTATGTCTCTCTCCCATCTGGTGATTTGCACAGTTACAGAGGCTTACAATACAGCCTCTCAAATATTATCTTGCACTAGGGAACACATATGTTATAAGAAAGATTAATGCAAGCACCAACTGACAAGGATTCAATAAAGTCTCAATGCTAAATACATTTTAACAATTCTAATACCTATTTTAACGATACTAGTGCACAGCTGGATCAGACTGATTCCCAGGTATGTGTATGTCAGAGTTCAATGTGAGCTGGCATCTGGTCTGCCAGTGTCGCAGTGGAGAAAACAATCCTCCTACCTTTCTTTGTCTCCCCCTCCTTCTTGGCTGGTACAAAGAGTTTCCCCTCCTGTTTCACTTTACTTTAACTATTGGGAATGATAAACCACTAGAGGTGCAGTGTTAGAATTATGAGACTGCTATGTTGTACAACAGGATATGTACAAAGAAATCCATCAAACTCTGCTCATGCTGAGAACAGATGACCTGGTGCCCTGGCTTCCAGCCAAGTTTCAGTCCCATCAGGGAAGCGATGATAAGGACAGGTGCTGAAGAAGGATATTTGAACAGCAAATAAATGGACAGCTTGGGAGTTTAGGACATTTACCATGCACCTTCATTCCTTGTACACCCCAAATTCCACTGGGGAATCTGAGTTGTGCAATGAATGCAGTGTTGGACCTTAAATATTGCAATACATAAAGAAAGTCAGAGTTATTACCTCACTTCCTTAAAATTGCCCTTCACATATCAAATGGGATCAGAATTTGTTATTTAGAAATTGGTATAGAAAAGGCTGGAGGAACGTTCATGTCCCTAACATATAGTAGAGAGCACAGAGAATTACTCTTCCTTGTACTAACATAACTATTAATTAGTCAGCCACTCAGTGTATAAGGGCTGAATTTGGCCTTATCCCTGCTGAATTTGAAGATTCAAACCATTTCTCACATCGAGCAGAATTAGCAAAATTGCACAATATTAACTGATAATGTATGTGAGAAATGGGTAAGGACAGATATAGAAGATTTTAAACAAAGCAAACTAAACATGAAATATTGGAATACAGATCACTGAATTGAAGGTATGGCTAAATGTGTAATACAGATGGTCTAATTTAACTATGGCTGGCCTGCTTCTAATCTTTCTTACTGGTTTTACACCAGTAAACTCCACTGATTACAGTGGAGTTACTCCTGACTTACACCAATGCAAGTGAGATCAGAGTCAGGCCTAAGGACCAAGACCCACTGAGCTCATAACAAAGTGAGCAAGCCCAATACTTGATTTTATTTTGCTGCTGCTAAGCTTGAGAGATGTGCGTGCATAAAAATTGAAGAACAGAGCTGTTTGTGTGAATTCATTTTGTGTGGTTAATAGAAGGTATCTGGGGAAATTATTTTTCTTTTGATAATAAAGACATTTGGGCATATTCTGGAAAAAATATCATTGATTTTTTTTTATAAAACTATTAAATTTACCTGGTAAATTACTGGGAAGTAATTTTTCAGAGTCGGCATTTGAAAAAGATTTGATGGTATTGATTTTAGCTCTGTTTACTTGCACAGTACTGCAAGAATATTTTAAAGGTCCTATCTCTGTTATCCATATATGTTTTCCCTGCTAATTATGAGCAAATGTTTTAAAGAACCATTTTGTGTGTCATAGTGTAATTCCCAAATCTGGACCTTAGCATCCAAAATATGGGTACTAGCATGAATTCCCCTAAGCTTAATTACCAGCTTAGATCCTGTACTGCTGCCACCACTCAGGACTTAGAGTAGAGCGCCTGATAGACTCTGGTCTCCCCCAAAACCTTCCCTGGGGGCCCCAAGACCCAATTCCTTGAGTATCACAACAAAGGGGAATAAATCATTTCCCTTCCCCCTCCTTTCTTCCTCCCAGCTCTTTCCCACCCTGGGTACACTAGGAGATCACTGTGATTCAATTCCTTGAATCACCACACAGAGAGGAATGATACCTTCCCCCAGAGGCAATCCAGATTCAAGCTCCGTGAATCTAAAACAAAGGGATTCCACCCTTCCCCTCCCTTCTCCTTCCCTGTTAAGTACAGACTCAATTCCCTTGAGCCTCAACAAGGGGGAAAAAAATCAGACAAGTCTTGAAAGCAAAACTTTTAATAAAAGAAAGAAAAAATAAAAGGTCTATCTCTGCAATTTAGATGGTAAAAAGTTACAGGGTTTTTCAGCTTATAGACATTAGAAAGAAAGCTTTCTCCAGCAGAAATACAATTTAAAATACTTTCACCCAAATACACATTAAAACTCTACCCGCCAGATACACAGTTGCAAATACAGAAGAACAGTTAAAGACTAAACTGTCTTTCTACTTTTGTACTTACAAAATTGGAACAGAAGATTAGTGAGCTTGTAGATATGTGTGGTCACTCTCAAAGCCTAGAGAGAACAAAGCAAAACCCAAAAACTACAAACAAAGGCTTCCCGCCACTGAGATTTGAAAGTATCTTGTCTCCTGATTAGTCCTCTGGTCAGGTGTTGCAGGTCACTGTTTGTTAACCCTTTACAGGTGAAAGAGACATTAACCCTTAGCTATCTGTTTATGACAGTGTGGTATTGTACCCGGACACCTCAAGAACTGCTGTTGCAACTGCAATCTTTATTTCTTTCTGAGTATTTAGGGCTCATGAAAGACACAGCCAAGAGTCCTCGAAGCCCCCTATTTAGCCATAGAACAGATTCAATGTGAGCAGCACAGTGCCAATATAAAGAACGAAGAGTACTTGTGGCATCTTAGAGACTAACAAATTTATTTGGGCATAAGCTTTCGTGGACTAAAACCCACTTACTGGATGCATTCAGTGGAAAACACAGTAGGAAGATAGATAAATAGAGAGATATAGATATAGATATACACCCACACAGAGAACATGAAAAAATGGGTGTTACCATACCAACTGTAACAAGACTAATCAACTAAGGTGGGCTATTATCAGCAGGAGAAAAAAAACTTTTGTAATGATAATCAGGATGGCCCATTTCAAATAGCTGACAAGAAGGTGTGAGTAACAGTAGGGGAAAAATTAGCCTGGGGAAATAGTTTTACTTTGTGTAATGACCCATCCACTCCCAGTCTTTATTCAAGCCTAATTTAATGGTGTCCAGTTTGCAAATTAATTCTAGTTCGTAGTTTCTCGTTTGAAGTCTGTTTTTGAAGGGTTTTTTTGTTGACACATCATATGCCAGCAATGCCCCTCTATCATGCACATTGGCCAAACCAGCAGTCTCTATGCAAAAGAATAAATGGACACAAATCAGATGTCAAGAATTATAACATTCAAAAACCATTTGAAGAACACTTCAACCACCCTGATCACTCAATTACAGACACAAAAATTGCAATTCTTCAACAAAAAACTATTTCCCCAGGCTAATTTTCTCCTTACTGTTACTCACACCTTCTTGTCAACTGTTTGAAATGGGCCATCCTGATTGTCACTACAAAAGTTTTTTTTTCTCCTGCTGATAACCCACCTTAATTGATTAGTCTAGTTAGAGTTGGTATGGCAACACCCATTTTTTTCATGTTCTCTGTGTATATATATCTTCCTACTGTATTTCCCACTGCATACATCCAAAGAAGTGGGTTTTAGACCAGGAAAGCTTATGCCCAAATACATTTGTTAGTGTCTAAGGTGCCACAAGTATTCCACATTCTTTTTCCAGATACAGACTAACATGGCTACCACTCTGAAACCTGTAACTCAAGATAGCTTTCTCACTCTAAAAATGCCGCCTTATTTATTTATTTATTTTGGCAGTAAAAACAGCCTAAGAAGGAATCTTTTCTGATGTATTTTCACTCTTGATAAAAGATTTTACACTGTATGCACACGTTCAACAAGTTACTACTGTAAAATAAGCAGGGCTCTGTTTTCAATTTTTATTTTGTTTAAAATTTCCCAGCAATTTATCTGTGTTTATTGCAACAATTAAAAAGCAGGTGAAAATCTGTGCAAAAAATTAACTTCACAGTTTCTGGGGTAAATATCTGGTTTAACGTTGGGGGACAAGAGGACAGAAATAAAGTAATATATAGAAAAATACAAGTATTGAAAGTAAAAGTAGTTTTATGCTGTGGTTTATTACATAAACTGTATTTTAGCTGTTTAATACTGTATACTGACAAACACATATGCACACATGTTGCAGGGAACACAGGGGAATTCTATATTAGACTTTGATCAGTTGGTGACTGCCTTTTCTATTTATTCGCTCTGGTGCACCTGGCATTGGCTGCTGTCGGAAGACAGGATACTAAACATCTATTTATTAGCAACACACACAGAATACAAGCAAATTTCTTCTGCTTACCACTCCCAATATACAGACAAAATTCACCCGATGGCCAGTCAGGATCCTCTCTTCTCGAGGTTTCTGGCGATGCCTCTGCACATCATGATTGTGCAGAGAAGTCAAAGTTCTAGCAGTTTCATGTTAAATTCAAGGCTGGAAATGGTTCCCAAAGAGCACTGTTTTTTGTTTTGTTACATTATATAGGTAAGACTAGCTACCTCCTTTAACTTTACTAAACCTATCACATTATTCAGTACCCCCCAGGTAACAAAATTTAACCAGTCATGCACTTGCACCTATGTTTTTTCTCCTCCCTGCTCAACTCTTTTCATATTTTATCTCTCATGCCCAAATTGTACCTTATTTATGATCTTCTTTGTTTGTGCAGATGGTCAGCATAAATTCACTGGTCAGAGCTTATCTTTTCTATTTTACCAGTTCTTGAGGTCTTTTTGTTTCCTCCCTAAACTTCCCAGCTCCTGAGTGTCTCTACTTTACAATCCTTGGTGTTATAGCACTTGTTAGGACATTCCTGAGGGTGGGGGGAACCTTAGCATCAGTGGAGCACTTTTTCCTTAATTTTAGTGGTGAAATCACTGAGTTTCACCCAAGGCTGGTTTAGTATGGGGTGAGTTAAATCTCAGGCCTACAGTCTGACCCAGTTTGCCCATTTGTATGTTCTTTGTCCTAACAGATAGAGGAACTGATCACAGAACTAAAAGTTGATGGTAGCTTAGGTACAAGTGATCATGACTTGTTAACATTTGTAATGTGCAGAATAAGGTCAAGACCACTTATATACACACTTTGTGCTTTAATAGGGCCAATTTCACAAAGCTGAAAACAATTATGAGCCAAATAAGCTAAGAGGAAGAATTTAACCAGAAAAATTATAATTGGGAATCATTTAAGAATACCGTTCTAGATGCCCCAAAAGCCACAATCCTCCAACTGAAAAAAAGGCTGTGCTGATTAAAATAACCTGTTTTAGAGGGGAAAGGAAGGCAGCTGTAAAACATAAATATATATATAACAAATGGAAAAAAGAGGAGGTTGATAGTAACTAGTATAAATCAGAAGTTAGGAATTGTAGATTTTTGATAAGGGATGCCTGGGACACAAGGGGGAATTCTATGGCCAGCAGTGTTAAGGATAATAAGAAGGAATTTTTTTTAATGTACTAGGAACAAAAAGAATCTTGGCAATGGTATTGGTCCATTATTAGATTGAAACTGTAGAATTAGCCATAGTAATGAAGAAAAGGCAGAGTATTCAATAAATATTTCTGTTCTTTATTTGAGGAAAAATAAATGATGCATTCTCATCATATGATGCTGACAACACTTTTTCCATTACAATAATATATCTGGAAGATGTTAAACAGAAGCTGCTAAAGTTAGATTGATTTTTTAAAAATCAACAGGTCCAGATAAATTGCACCCAAGAGTTTTAAAAGAGCGGGTCCAGGAGCTCACTGGACCATTAATGTTGATTTTTTTTCCCAATAAGTATTGAAGCATTGAGGAAGATCCCAAAGACTGGAAGAAAGTCTATATTGTGCTAATTTTCAAAAAGGATTAATGAGATGGCCCTGGTAATTATAGACCTGTCAGCCTGATATTGATCTTGGGCAAGATAATGGAGCAGATGATACAGGACTCAATTAATAAAGAATTATGGGGGGTGATGTAATTAATGCAAATCAACATAGGTTTATGGAAAATAGATCCTGTCAAAGTAATCTGATGTTTGGTTAATAAAGATAATAGTGTTGATATAGTATAGTTAGACTTCAGTAAGGTGTTTGACTTGTTGCTGCAAAACATTTTGATTTTTAAAAAATAGAACAATTTAAAATTAACAAGGCACACATTACATGAATTAAAAGGTGGCTAAATGACAGATTTCAAAATGTAGCTGTAAATAGGGACTGGTATCTAGCCATTCTGTTTCCAGTGGGGTCCATAACCTGGGGAACCTCAAGTAGGTGCAGAGAGGTTACTTTACCTCTGTATTTGTCACTGGTCTGACTGCTGCTGGAATACTGGTGCCAATAATTCAAGAAGGATGTTGATAAATTGGAAAGGGCTCAAAGAAGAGCCACAGGAATGATTAAAGGATTGGAAAACATGCCTTATAGTCATGGACTCAAAGAGGTCAATCTATTTAGCTTAAGAAAGAGAAGGTTAAGGAGTGATCGGATTACAGTCTACAAGTACACCTCTACCCCAATACAATGCTGTCCTCGGGAGCCAAAAAATCTTACCACATTATAGGTGAAACTGCGTTATATCAAACTTTCTTTGATCCACTGGAGTGCACAGCCCCGCCCCCCCCCCCGCCCCGGAGCACTGCTTTACCGCATTATATCCGAATTCATGTTATATCGGGGTAGAGGTATACCTTAATGGCAAACAAATATTGAATAATGGGCTCTTCAATCTAGCAGAGAAAGTATAACATGATCCAATGGGTGGAAGTTGAAGCTAGACAAATTCAGACTAAAAATATGGTGTAAATTTTAATGGTGAGAGTAATTAACCATTAGAACAATTTACCAAGGGTTGTGGTGGGTTCTCCATAACTGATCATTTTTAAATCGGATTTGGTTGCTTCCTTTAAAAGATATGCTCTAGGAATTATTTTGGGAAAATTCTATGGCTTGTGCTATACAGGAGGTCAGACTAAATTATCACAATGGTCCCTTCTAGAAGAATCTATGACTCTTCCACTACATTCTTTCAGTTTAACAAAGACAGCATCACATTTACTCTTAAGCTAATTTATCATTAACATAAACACATTTACCTAATGTAATGGATTGGATTTTCTTAACATAGCAGTATTTTCATGTGGTCCTAATTTCAGGTGAAAATTGGTTAAAAACTGAATAATAGCTTTTGTAAAACCTGGGAATTTTTAAGTAAAAATTGGTTTTAAAAAAATAAAGAGCCTTGAGAATAAAAGAGTGAAAACCTAATGGCTTAATTCTGCCACTCTCATCCTTGCTAAGTAGTACGTGACTTGGTGAACAGTCCCATCAAAATCATGGGATTACTCCAAGTAAGGTGAGTGTCAATGTGGAAGAAGAAAGAATTTGGCCCTAAGAAAACAATAGGCCTGAGTTGTACGGACCTGATTTATAAGAGTGATCCCATTGACTTCAGTGTGTGAATGCTCAGCGGCTTGACTAGGGATTGCAAAATCTAGCCCAATAGTTTAAAAACAGAAGTTGTCCTGTGGCCATGCAGTCTTGCAATTACTAATCTGGGAGAAATAAAACTGGCATGTAGCAAATTTTAAAAAAAAATGTAAACAATACTTTAAATGTTCCAGTGGCTAAAAATGGGAGAGTGAGCACTAATTATGTGGCTGTTAGAGTAACACAGCGTGTTGAAAATATTTATAAAATCCACTTAACACTCACAGCTATTTAAAGTGGAGAAGTCAGAATGCTCATATGAAATGTATTAAATTTAAAGGGCATTACTAGGCAGAAAATGTACCTGGATTAATATTTAATATTTAGTGCCATTGTTGTAATATAAAGCCAAGGAGATACATGAGTTTATTTGGTACATTGCTGAATATATCGGCTTTATGCATGTTTTTTTCCCCTCTATTCATAAAGCAATATAGCATTCTCAGCCTCAGAGCAGAGAACCCATGGTGTCAAGAGAGAGAATGTGTCTGTTGCAGTAGAACTTTTTTGTTGATAATTTTTTTACCATTGCAACTGCCAGTGCAACTCCACTGAGAGTAGCAGTTGTGGGTGGATGAGTGTAAATTGGAACCTCCAGAAGACCCACTTTCATTCTAAGTACCATGTCATCTAACCTTGCTCAGACCAGGGCTACACAGGACCCAGGGCTTAAAATGCTAGTATCTGCTGTTCGTGCTTTTCAGCTCCCCTGAGGATAGACAATGGTGGGAGAAATACTGGGAAATTTTAACAAAAAATGTCTCTGTCCATGCAAGACCCAAGAAATCATCCAAAGAGTGTGTCTTATGTTCACAGATCAGGGCTATTCTTAAACAGGAACATTGTATTCAAGCCTGCGTCAGAATCAAACAGCATAGCTCATTGCTGAACTGCTTGCACCCAACAGAAACCACTGCTACAACACAGGAGGAGCTGTGCACTGCTGCTCTTTTAGCAGAATCCAACCCTTAAAGAGACAGAACGGTAAAAATATAGCTGTTATAACAAAAATACTTTTCTAAACTAGCTATGTTTTACATTGGATGATTAATACAGTGTAGATTATTATTGGGTGTTACATAATCATCTGAGGTCGTTTATATATGACTGATAGAATATACCTGTCTGAAAATAAAGATACTTTAAAATAGGGGGAAAATATATCAAGGGAATAAAGTTGCATTATAATGCTAATTGGCTAATGGGCGACACTGGTGCACACAAATGAGAACACTTAATGTCCTGTTTTAGGCAGTTCCCATCAGCTGCTGGGAACCAGAGCCTTAGAAATGCTAGTAAGAACTTCATGTTAATGTATACCCAGAAAGATAAGAGTTTTAAATAGTGTGCACCACGCAGAAACCATTGTGGGTTATTTTCTATTCTTTGTTGGACCTTGTCTACATGAGGAAATTGACTGGCATAACTATAATGGAATAGCTTCCTGGCTGGGGACTATTCTGCAATACTAATCACTTTATTCCAGAATAATTTTCCTGTGGAGCAGAAGTGATTTTTATTCTGAAATAAAGTGTCCATATGGGCACTATTCCATTAGAACTATTCAGGAATACCTTGTTTCATGGTATGTTGAATAAGTCTTTGAAGGAAGAAACTAGTTTGTTAAATATTGGTGATTATTTATTTATTTTGGTGAAGGACAGGGAAGTGCCATATGATTGGTTACTTAAGACACACGTTATTGTTTCTGTTCCCTGATTAGATGCCTGATAATAAACTTTTTAAAATAACCTAAGTGACTTAGGCTCCTAATTCTCATTTTCAATAATAGCTTGGGTACTAAGGAGCCTATGGGTGAAATCCAGGTCCACTAAAATTAATGGCAAGAGACAAGAGAGGGAGTTAGAATTCATGCAGGCTGCAGTGAGTTTGGTTGCTCAGCCAGGCTCTAAGACACCAGCTCGACTGGACTAGGGACTTTTTGGACTTTAGGTTTAGGAGCTCTGACCAAGGGTCCAGACGTGAGGACCTTACAAACTGTTTGTTGTAATTGCTTCAGTCCTGGACCCCTATTAAAAGGAGAGACACTATTTTGTTAATGTGTGTTGTTTCTCCTTGCCCTAGGCTGTTAAAACAAAACTATTGCCACCCCAACCACAGGAAATTAAGGCAAGACACACCTGCAGCATCTCCCTGACCCACAAGAGGACATTAACAGAGCTTCTTGTTCATCAAGACCACTCTCTTGCTATTGCAAGCAACCCCATAAAATAATCCCATTCATAAACTGATCATGTTCCATTTTAAATGCCAAATATTACTGAAAGTCAATGTGAGTTAGGCCCCTAAATCATTTAGGCACTTTTGAAGATGTTACCCCTAAGCTTTATAAAAAGTACTTTGTTAATAAATTGTGTGTGAGCCTACACAATTGTTCAATCAATCTATCCTGTGAGCACTAAACAGAGCTTTTAAAATATGCTAGAAAAGCTTTTTGATGTGAATACTTCTTAACATTATTGATTTCTACAAATTAAAAATTCATTCATCTGTAAATGCTAGAGAAGCAAGCTGACAGATATTCACAGGAATGTCTACTAATACTTATTTGCTTTATTCTCCAAGTTCTATTATGTGGTAAGTTGTTTCTTTTAAGCTTGACTGAAATCCCAACCTTTGCTTAGTGCAGTTGGAATCTTCTGGTGCGCTGATCCTTTTTTCTAACTATGACTGGTATTCAGTCAATGATAATATTCATCTCTATCCACCTGGAAGAATGGTAGTTCAGCCCTTGTGTTATCCTTTCACTTCTGGTTCTGGTGCATCCATATTTCCCTGTCACACAATACGAGAACAAGGGGATATTCAATTAAATTTAAAGTTGGCAAATTCAAAACTGATAAAAATAAATACTCTTTCACACATTGTATAATTAAACTGTGGAACTCATCCCCTCAGGAAATCACTGAGGCCAAGGATTCAGCAAGATTCACAGAGGTACTAGACTCTTAACAGGGACAGCAAGAATATATACTTATTCTTATAAGCAGACTTATAATTATGGCTAACAAAAATTTTGGAAGAGATATATTAGAGACCAGGAAGAGATGTAATGTGGGGGCAGATTTTCCTCTGAAGCTCTTAGTACTGGCCATTATCAGAGACAGGATATTGGACGATGGCAACTCTTATGTTCTTGTTTTAATACCAAAAAATAAAAAAATAAAAAATCAGTTTTCCACTACTTCACTAAGACATTAATAGTTATTTTAATTTCCTGATATATATCTATCTGTTTTTAAATAGTTGACTGCAGTGTTTTTGTAGCCATGTTGATACCAGGATATGGGAAAGATAAGGTAATATCTTTTACTAAACTTCTTGGTACAACTTTTCAAGCTACACAGAGCTCTTCTTCAGGTCTCTACTTTCTTCCTCAGACCTGAATGAGAGATCTTTATAGCTTAAAAGTTTGAACCTTCCATCAGCAGAAGTTGTTCCAATAAAAGATATTATCTACCTTGTTTTTAATTAGTTATTTAGCAACATGTCAGGAAGGTCTTTAAAAGAAAAACCATTTGTATTGTTAAAACTATATAAATCACTCTTTCTTTGTTCTTATTATCTTGGATACAAAGCGGAAGCTTGCAGAAAAAGATAGTTTGCTTTGCTCTATAGGATGTTGTCCATGGATTGTTTTTTTATTTTAGGTTGATGTTAGTATATGGCTAATCTTTAAGAAACTGATTCTGATCTCACTAATGCTGGTGTAAATCAGGAATAATTCTAGAGAAGTTACAGAAGTAGTTGAAATCAGATCAGAAAAAAGACAAAGTAGTTTAGAAATAATGGTTCTGATTTGATAAAGCATTTAAGCACATGCTTAAGTGAATAATCTCATCCCTAATCTGCAAAGCATTGAGCATGTGGAGAATGACACATGCCTAACTCCCTGGAAAAGTGCTTTGGTGAACTGGGGCCTGAGAAAGCCTTTGAAGGATTCTTATTGTTTCATGACACCTCACAGATTCCTGCTAAATTTTCCTCTCTCATAGTTTTTCTCTCTTAAAAAATGGTGAAAATATTTTTCATCATGGGATGTTTGTGTGTGTCAGAGGAGGTCTTATAGTTCCAAAGATATCTGGATGATACATACAGGTGGGGCATTAGGAATAAAATAAAGGAGTATCAAAAGTTCTCAAAACTGGTTTAGCCTAGTTTTTGTCTGCAGCTAAGATGTAACTTCCTTAACATGAAGATGAGAAATTAATGCATTTATTTGTGATATGACACCTTTATGCATGGGTCATTCAGCCCAGAATTTTTATAGACTCTGTGTATTTCATGCCTGATTCTGATCTGACTTACACCAGTTTTACACTGATACCCATCCATTTACTTCAATAGTGTTACTCTTGTATATACCAGTGTGAATCAAACCTAGCTTAGAAGTGCTTTTCAGATCCATGATCTGGAATGAATGAGAAGACAGAAGCGTTAATTCTAGCAATTTAGAGACTTTTCTAATATGAAGTAAATTTTGTCCATGTAGCAAAGAAAATAAATAAGATGCTAAACTGAAAAGCGCTGAAAAAATCCTGGCTCAAAATTTTTGTATTAATGACAATCTTTTGACTGCTTCGCATAATGTTTAGGTGCACAATGCTTGTGCTAAATATCCATGCAACTTACAAGGAAAAACTGCAGCAGATTTTGATGTGACATTATGTGCACCTTGTCGTGTTCACTAAGAGTAAAGTTAACCCACGGGCAAAGGGCCAGCAGAAGGCTATGCCCACTTAAACCCTATTTTTAGTATAGGCTTTGTCCTAGCCATCTGCATAGGAATGAATTTCATCCTAAATCTACCATTGTCACAACTTTCTCATGCAAACATGCAGCTGCAAGAGTTTGAGGGTGAGGAGGACAAGCTGCATTAGCCCAGTGGCTTAGTGGTGCTGCTATGGGGTCTTGTTCTTTGGACTGATGGGAACTGGCAACCTGATGAACCCCAGGGAGGTAGGATATCCCATTCCTCACAAACACTTCTCATCTAGTGTGGAAGTGGAGCTGAAGGGCCTAATGAGAACTCTGTTCTCAGACTCTTCCCTTCAGATGGCTGTGGCCATGATGTGATGCCTTCAGGGTTGGGGTCAGGACACAAGTTGGCAATGAGTTAAGGGATCTCCAGGGCTCTGAAATGGATTCTGAGAACATACTGAGAAGAAAACATCTCAAAAGGATCTTTTACACCCTAAAAGATCTATTTTAGTACATTTCCCTAAACAACTATGTAAGAATTTCCCCAACTGCAAACGTTTAGCTATTGTTTCCAAGAGCAAGTCCAGTTTCTTCTTTAGTCTTCCATATTTATTTTTTCTTTGAACACTGCCACCTCAGGAGTGATGTCCACTTCACCCACACAATTGGCCTCTATGCAGAAGTGGTGGAAGTGGGTTGGGAAGCTGTAGAATCTATAACCCACTCTGAGGCCAAAGCATGGGGCTGCAATGTAGCCCCCTCTTTCCTTGCAGCCATTACTCCAGGCCCTCTACACTACTTGTCCCTAACTTGTGTTAGGGACATTGAATCTATAGTAATGTGGTCCAGTGGCCCTTTCCTTGTACGATCTACCTCCCATCCCATCACTGCTCTCCATGCTGGTCTGTGAAGATCCTTTTTTATGGTATATATTCGGTGTCCAGGAACCGACGTGTGGCTGCCGCATTGGGCTTGAGTGGCCCACATGTGTACACAGCTTCATTATGACTAAATTTCACCAGGTGAAAACAACTATTTTACATGATGATGAGTCAGATTCACAGACCACTTCCAGGTTACTTATCTTTATTTACCGAAACTTATGAGGTTGGGCGAATCAGACCTTGTAATTCGTTATACTCTATCTAATATCCTACTCAAAAACAGTTTAATTACAGTTCCAAAAATAGATGTTTCTTGTAATTTACAAATTAACTTGATGGGACACTAAATTAAAAATGAAATGTTTCATCTGCTGTGTTCTTCAGTGATAATCAATAATTTGTTGTTATCCTTTACACAGGGCCGGTGCAACCATTTAGGCAAACTAGGCAACCGCCTAGGGCGCCTAGTGGTTGGGGGCGCCTAAAAGTCCCCTCAGGTGAGGAGGTGGAGTGTAGGTGAACTGGATGGGGGGGCCGCACGGGGGGGGGCGTGGAGAGGGTTGCCCGCAGTAACGGGGGCAGGACACACAAGGGAACAGCTTCCCGCCCCAGCTCACCTCCACTCTGCCTCCTCCACTGAGCACACAGCCCAGCTCTAAGTCTCCTCCAATCAGCGCCACAATCCTGGGCAGGGAGGAGAATTAGAGCAGCGCCAGCATGCTCAGTGGAGAAGGCGGAGCCGAGGTGAGCTGGGATGGGCTCCCCAGGCAGAGTTAGGTGCCGAGGTGGGGAGGTCTTGTTTGTTTGTTTGTTTGTTTGTTTGTTTGTTGTTTTTACAGACAAATTCCACAGTGTGAACACAATTTATTGTGCGCTTTACTACACAAACCCATACTGAATAATTTTAGATACAGACTGAATTGCCTTTGAAAAAACTATGTCTTTTATGGTTTATCTTTGCTACTGAACAAGAGCACCTGTATTCTAGCTCCAAGAATGATAAGCAAACGAGTTCTTGCTTCATCCTAGTTTGGGTTTGTGCCACTGTCACTAGCAATCTTGTTTTCTTTTTGGAGATGAATTCAGGAATAAATCAATATATCTATGCTGCACATGTGATCTATCCTTGGCCAGGCAGGGTTAGCTGCCACGGGGGACCGGGGAGAGTCTCCCCAGGTGAGGTTAGCTGCTGTGGGGGGATAGGGATGGAGAGGGGTTAGCTGTCATGGGGGAGTAGCTGCTGCGGAGGGGGCTCCCCGGGTGGGAGGCTGAGTTAGCTGCCGGGGGGGGCAGGGTTAGCTGGGTGGGGGCTGGGGGGTGCAAGGTGGAAGTTTCGCCTAGGGCGCAAAACTTCCTTGCACCGGTCCTGCCTTTACAACATCACAACATTCTGAGTTTTGCAGCGCCCATTAGGGAAGTCTTGGATGGGACACTGTAGCTTGTGTGTGATTAATTTTGTCTAAATATATCTATATATAAATATAGTGAGTTAGATCAACTATGCCTATCTGAGTATACTGCAAGGCCTATTTACTCACCTTTCTTCTGAGGAGGTTGGTTGCTATGGGGATGGAATTGATTTTGTTGCTGGGGCAGTTATTCTCTTTGAACATAGCATTCTGTGATGGGCAGATCCTTGAGAATGCAAAAGATTGTTCTTGCGGTCATCAGTCTGCTATGTGCCAGTTAACCAATAAATGAAGATAATGTCCACTTTGGCAATTGTGGATGGGTAGTTAGAACCCAGAGGAGCTGCCTCGGGAACTCAAAGAAAGGAGCCAGGACAGCTGCACCCAATTTTCAAAAGCCCAGGAAGAGAGTCTCTTAGGAAAGTGAGTACTGCTGTGCAGAGAACTGATGGTGCTAGAACTGCAATAAGCTCCTCTCAGCTGCCACACAGCTGCCTGCATAGGCCTGGTCTATGCTACTCGTTTAAACCAAATTTAGCAGCGTTAAACCGATTTAACCCTGCACCCATCCACACAACGAAGCCCTTTATATCGATATAAAGAACTCTTTAAACCGATTTCTGTACTCCTCCCCGACAAGGGGAGTAGCACTGAAGTCAGTATTGCCATGTCAGATTAGGGTTAGTGTGGCCGCAAATTGACGGTGTTGGCCTCTGGGCGGTATCCCACAGTGCACCATTGTGACTGCTCTGGACAGCAATCTGAACTCGGATGCACTGGCCAGGTAGACAGGAAAAGCCCTGCAAACTTTTGAATTTCTTTTCCTGTTTGTCTAGAGTGGAGCTCTGCTCAGCACGGGTGACGATGCGGTCCCAAATCCCAAAAGAGCTCCAGCATGGACCGTACGGGCGATACTGGATCTGATCACTATATGGGGAGACAAATCTGTTCTATCAGAGCTCCATTACAGAAGACGAAATGCCAAAGCATTTGAAAAAATCTCCAGGCTACGATACAGAGTCCACAGCACAGTGCTGTGTGACAAACGTAAGGGAAAGCCAATGAATCAAATGGACACTCATGGCGGGGGGGTACTGAAGACTCCAGCTATCCCACAGTCCCCCGCAGTCTCCGAAAAGCACTTGCATTCTTGGCTGAGTTCCCAATGCCTGAAGGGTCAAAAACATTTTCCTGGGTGTTTCAGGGTATATGTCATCAATTTACACCCTTCCCCCTCCCTGAAAGAAAAGGGAAAAAAAACGTTTCTCACCTTTCTTCAATATCACCCTATGTCTACTGCATGCTGCTAGTAGACGGGGTGCTGCAGCGCTGAACACCAGCATCCCCTTCCCGGTGGCAGACGGTATAATATGACTGCTATCCATTGTCATCATCAGCCCATGAGTGCTCCTGGCTCGCCTCGGCCGGGGGCTCCTGGGTAAAAATGGGAATGACTCCCGGTCATTCCCGGCAGATGGTGCAGAATGGCTGGTAACGATCCTCATCATAGCAACTGGAGGCTGAGCTCTATCAGCCCCCCCGCTTCATGTCTAAAGAAAAGATTCTGTACTGCCTGGACTACCATAGTAGCGGGAGGCTGCGCTCCTCTCCCCTCACCCTTTAATATCCTGCCTGGACTATCATAGCAGCTGGAGGCTTCCTCCCCCTCATTTTATCTCACTAAAAAGTCAGTGTTTCTTATTTCTGCATTCTATATTACTTCATCACACAAATTGGGGGACACTGCCATGGTAGCCCAGGAGGGTTGGGGGAGGAGGGAAGCAACGGTGGGTTTGTTGCAGGGGCACCCCCTAGAATGGCATGCAGCTTATCATTTCTGTGGGATCTCTGGGGCTCTGACACAGAGCGTCTGTGCTTTCTGGTTCTCTAGTACACTTGCCCCATATTCTACGCAGGACTGACTCTATTTTTAGACAAAACATAAAGAAGGGAATGACCGGGGGAGTCATTCCCATTTTTGTCCATGAGCCCCCGGCCGACCTCAGCAAGGCCATCCAGGAGCACCCATGACAGCAGCAGAGGGTACAAAACGAATGATAACCATCATCTCATCGCCAGTTTACAATGGCAGACAGTGCAATAGGGATGGTAACCGTCTCTGCTACCTTGCAAAGGCAAATGAATGCTGCTGTGTAGCACTGCAGTACCGCGTCTGTCAGCAGCATCCAGTACACATACGGTGACAGTGACAAGGCAAAACGGGCTCCATGGTTGCCATGCTATGGCATCTGCCAGGGCAATCCAGGGAAAAAGGGCGCGAAATGATTGTCTGCCGTTGCTTTCATGGAGGTAGGATTGAGTGACGACATTTACCCAGAATCACCCGCGACACTGTTTTTGCATTGGGATCTCAACCCAGAATTCCAATGGGCAGGGGGGACTGCGGGAACTATGGGATAGCTATGGGATAGCTACCCACAGTGCAGTGCTCTGGAAATCGACGCTAGCCTCGGTACATGGACGCACACCACCGAATGAATGTGCTTAGTGTGGCCGCGTGCACTCGACTTTATGCAATCTGTTTTACAAAACCGGTTTATGTAAAATCGGAATAATCCCGTAGTGTAGACATACCCTAAGTCAGCTTCTGTACTCAGCAGCCAACATGTTTTCTGGCCACAGGGAGGAGGGACAGCTCAATAGTGAGAGAGGCAGCATGTCAGTCATAGGTCTGATGGCAAAAATCTTCAATCCCAGCATCTCGGTCATATACTTCTTCTGTGGACATTGACAAATCACTTGACTTTTCTGGCTTGGTTTCTCCCTAGGGGCATTGGAAGATGGATGAGTTACTGACTGTAAAATGATACACAAATGCTAACCCTATTGTAACAGGTTTCAGAGGGGTAGCCGTGTTAGTCTGTATCAGCAAAAACAATGAGGAGTCCTTGTGGCACCTTAGAGACTAACAAATGTATTTGGGCATAAGCTTTTGTGGGCTATAACCCATTTCACCAGATGCATGGAATGGAAAATATGGTAGGCAGGTATAAATACACAGCACATGAAAAGATGGGAGTTGCCGTTATTGACTGGGGAGGCCAGTAAGAGAGAAATGAGAAGGCTGCAGAAAGATAATGGCATACAGCTTGGAACAAGGGGGGAAAAGCATAGTCATAAGGAGAATAACCAGAACAGAAGAGGCTTTAGGGTGGAGCCTGCACCCCCTCTCAGATCCTGCATCCCCACCCCAAGCCCAGAGCCTGCCCCCCTCACCCCTTCCTGCACACCCACCTCCTGCCCCAGCCCAGAGCCTGCACCCCCACCACCTTACCATACATCGTCTCCTGCCCCCAAACTCCCTCCCAGAACCTGCACCCCAGCCCTCCACACTCACTCCCAGAGCCTGCATCCAAACTCCCTCCCAGAACCTGCACCCCTCACCCTGAGCCCAGAACTACACCCAAATTCCCTTCCAGAGCCTGCACGCCTCACCTGCAACCCCAGCCTCTGCCCCAGCCCAAAGCCTACACCCCTTCCTCCCCCAAACTCCCTTCCAGAGCCTGCACCCTGAACCCCTCCTATACCCCAATTCCCTGCCCCAGCCCAGGACCTGCACCTCAGATCTCCTCCCCCTACCCAAACTCTCTCCCAGACCCTTAGGCTGTTGGGGGCGGAGTTTGGAGGGGCAGGCTCTGGGCTTTTGGGCACCACCAAAATTTGTACAAACCTGCCACCGCTAATTGATGTGAAGTATGACTGAAGCAGGGGGCTGTGTGTGAGGCTGAAACTAACTTATTTTTTAGACACCAGGAAAAAAACGGTCTTTTCTCTTTCTCTGACAACCTGGGTCAGTGAACTGATGGTTGGAAAATTTCCAATGTTACTTTGATTCAACCAAATTGAAATGTTCTGCAGGACAGTATCAATTTTATTGAAATTTCTTATAAAATTATTATCAAAATGAATAATTTCTGTATGGCTGAAATATTTAACTGTGACTTTTTTGCAATTTATAATATAATAGTTGGAATGTTTTGACTGTTCACATACTGTTTCTATTTTTGCATTGTATTATTAAATATAAATATATTATTTTAGTTTTATTATACTAATTGCAATAGGAAATTACCAATTAAAATAACAATTGAGCAAACCAAGTACAATTACCAAACCAATTAGAATACAAATTTCAAAACCAATTATCTATTTATAAAGTCATATAAAAATAAAATATATACCATAGAATTAATTGAAATGTTTCAACTATTACATTAAGTTGCCTGAGATAGGATTGGGTTCAATGAGCCATGAGATCCCTTCTACTCCCCATGCATTTCAAAACATTTTTTGCTATCGCTCCAGTTCAGAATGGCGGGGTGGGGAATCATAGTTTTGGAATTTCCTGAAGAATGGGAATTCTAAGTTCTGACCAGCTCTAGCCAATTACCTTAAGATACCTGGGGAGCAATGCTACCATGAGAAAAGGAGCCTAGGGAATATTATGCATGCTGTAGTACTCGAAGGAAATCCCCACAAATCTTTCGGGGCCACACCATTGTACTCCTTCCATAGACCCTTCCCTGAGCTGAATTAGCATTTTAGGAGCTCCATGAACTCAAATTCAGAGGGGGAGGGATAACTCAGTGGCTTGAGCATTGGCCTGCTAAACCCAGGGTTGTGAGTTCAATCCTTCAGGGGGCCATTTGGGGATTTAGTTGGGGATTGGTCCTGCTTTGAGCAGTAGGTTGGACTAGATGACCTCCTGAGGTCCCTTCCAACTATGATTCTATTAAAGCAATTATCCCAGTTCACACAGGCTTTTTAGCTGAACTGTATGAGTTAGGCCTTCTGCAGGATATAGATACCCAAACTGGAAACTTCAGCCCATGTTCTTTCTGCCTACATTGCACAATGTATAGTAGATTAAAATCATGGCTGCATTAACTGTCTGGTTGGTGATGGGAAATATTCCTTTAGCACATGTTTAAGGATCCAATCTTAATTTTTCTCTTTCCCTACTGAGGAATAACATAATATAGCACATCAACCTGGTGTGCTATTGATCGTGCTTTATTTTTGTTTATGGCAAGCTCTGAGGGCAAATCAGAAGTTTTTGTGGCATGCTGCAAACAGGTGATTCAGTCAGTGATTGAACTAATAAGAAATCTGTCAGGCAACTCCAAACTGTAAGATTCCCACATTTAAAAAGAAAACAGGGAAGCTGTTTGGCTTTGGACCAATACCACTATCACAATGGATCTACCTTGGCATGTCCAGTTTTCTTTGTGATTCCAAAATATGTGATCCTTGCAGATCATAAAAAATCAAAGTATGTTTGAAGAATCAGCAAGGCATCAAGACTGCTGTTCTGTGAGAGGATCCTTTCTGTGCAAACCTCGTGAGGTTCCAGTCTTGGTCCTGACCATAGAACAGCCAGAAATTCTATGCATCACAGTTCAATATTGCCTCTTGGGCAGAGGTTCATCCTGTCTCTTCTGCTCTTTCAAGTGAAAAATTCTGACCACAGCTTACCAGGAGAGGGTTGGTTGTTTTTTAAGTTAATGTTATTTTTTTTGCTGAGTTCTTGGACAAGTCTGGGTCCCACATGTACACAGCTACTCTTCTGTGGCCAGCTCTGTCTCTCTAATGCTGCACAGTTGGTGCCTTTTCTAGACAGAATTCTTTTAGGGCAGAAAATGACAATCTCCCACATCTTCACACTCTACCTAATTTTAGGCAGCATTAAAGTCCCCATAAGGCTAACCTCTCTAGTGCCATCCTGAAGTCTAATCTGGTGGCATATACTGACAATTTCGGATGTGATAATAAAAGTATTGTCATAATAACGTCTGTTTTAGTTAACTGCACTGTCATGTTTTTAACCAATTTCATGCTCTATTCTTTGTCCAACTGGTAATACTGATATCTCTGCTTCATGTTTAATCTTTAGATCCTTGGAATCTAGCTAACTGATCAAAGTAAAAACTTTCAGATGCAGCTAAGTTGATCTTCAGATGTTTATCTGAACAGGAAAATGCAGATATAGCCAATAATTTTCTATAGAAATGTACATCACTCATCCTAACAAAGTTACATCAGAGAAGCAGATTACAGAAAATTTCCTGGTAGGTACATTTTTGTTTTCGTTAACTCATGTCGAGGGCAGTTCCAGGCACCAGCGCACCAAGCGCATGCCTGGGCAGCAAGCCATGGGGGGCGGCCTGCTGGTCGCCATGAGGGTAGCAGTCAGGCTGCCTTCAGCGGCATGCCTGTGGGAGGTCAGCCAGTCCCGCGGTTTCGGCAGTAATTTGGCGGCAGGTACCCCGAAGGCGTGGACCGGCAGACCTCCCGCAGCCAGGCCGCCAGATCCATGTTACCAGCGGACCTCCTTCAGGCATGCCACCAAAAGCTGCCTGCCTGCTATGCTTGGGCTTCCCCTGCTCATGTCTGTCAAATACAAGGAATAGGCTTTTCTTGCTCATAGATAATGTGCTAGCCAAGTTTCAGTACTGCAAGCTTAGGTCCTGATTCTGACAGGGCAGAGCCCATTGCCAGGTGAGGCCTTAGAACTTTATCCTGCAAACTAACAAACACCTTTAGCTCCCAGATGAATTCAGTGGGTGGTGCTCATCACCTTGCAAGAATTATATATCACTCTTCACAGATCATTTCCTAAGAGGACCTGATGGTTGTCTTAATTTTTGTCACCAGTGTTTAAGGGAACACCTTGGTGCCCAGAATGGTGGAACTATGCAATCACCTCCAATATAAGTACCTGATATGATTAGACTGTTCACTGTTGGTCAGAATTAGGAATAGGTCAAATTCATCCTTGAGTTAAATTTATTGAAATCTGTGAAGTCATCCCAGGATGAATTTGCCCCAAAATATTAATAATTGTATAAATTTTAACAGCCAAGAGTCCAGTGGGAACTTCCATGCAGGATCATAGTATAGTCAAAATATAAAAATGAATCAAGTGCCACATTTACCAAGTAGAATTTTTGTTATGATATATACTAAAATCTGTGATTCCTGCAGAAATTAAGTGCATAATTTAAAAAAAAATCCAAGCCACTTATGGGTTTCCAATCTGTCATGTTTCTAAGGGTCCCGTGTGAACGGGAGGAAAGTTGAGGCAACACATGGGAAAGAGCCCTGCCAAACTGTGCAAAGAAGACATATGCTAAGAAGCAGCAATTTCCCATGACCGCACATGCCCTACCTGGCATCTGTGGTTTTTAAATAATGCTGTTTAATCATTTTCATAGGAAGCCTTAGACAGGGCATGGGTTGTGATGGTGGCACTGACCATTGATGAGCAGAGCCAGCAGGGTTGGGCTGTTGAGAGAGCCACGGTTGAGAACAGAACAAACCTGGAAGATGTTTTCTTGAAGTATAGACTCCATTCCATTTGTGTATTTTTAAATATACCCTCTCCCCCCCTTTATATTAAAGCAGTATGAAGTATCCATTGACTTTAGGAAATTCTGTGCTCTGACTGATTAATAGCTCTGTTACTGGAGATGTGCCGATAATTTTGCAAAGCAGTTCAGCAAAGGCTTGGTCCGATCTGTACTGACGGCCACTGAAACAGCAATTGCCCTGTTAGAATACAAGGGTTTCAAATGCTACTTAAAATGTTCTATCACTTTCTCGCCTTGTGCTATAGGAAGCTTTTACCCTTACCTATTTATGTAACTGAGTGCTTGCTTAAAGAGCAGTGCTAAACCATAGTCTTGTGACATCACATCATAGTGAAGCTTAATTGTATATTGACTAACAGTTAGCACTGACTCTCTACACTTGCATTATGGTATTAATTTGCTTCTGAAAGCTAGAGCCATTTAGTTGATCAACAAGTTAAGGCACAAATCAGTGGTTCTTTAACTTCTGTTCTATCAACCAGGTGGTAAAAAGATACACTCATGGACTGTCTCATTGCTCCACTTTCTAACAGTCCCTCCTCACTCTGATTGGTTTCTCAAAATGTGTCCTTTCTGCAGACCTCTATGAAGGTTTCCATAGTCATAGCTTAAGAGCCACTGCACTAAACCTTGCAGGTGATTCCATTCACTTCCATGCAGGTTAGCACTTTGTTCACAGACTCCTCTGGTTGCCAAGAACTACTTGGGACAGCAAATTAAGCACCCAGTCCATCCCCTTTGTAAAGTGCTATGAGAAACTATGTATGAAAACTGTTAAATAAATGCCAGGTAGTTATGACTATTATTTTGCTCCCATTGAAGTCAAACCGAGTATTGCCACTGACTTCAATAGGAGATGGGCTAGGGTTCAGAAGAGGAGAAATTGTCCAAAGTTTTCTTTTGGAAATTGCGATATTGTATTTGTTATGTAGGTTATAATCATTTATTCTGATATTGCCAAACAGTATATTTCTTAATGAATTTTCCCTAAGGGAAGCAAATGTGGAAATCTAACCAAGTTGTTATGATCTGCTGCATAAGAACTACAGTATGTGTGTTTATGATCCTCCGCAGAGAACTACACTCCTAACTGTTTAATGGTGCAAAGCTTTTCCTCTCTGACAGAACATCACTTTTATACAGTATCTTGGGGGTTTTTCAGTACCAGAACCTTAATGTGCTTTTGAGGATAATTCTTTTTTGTTTTATTTCTATTTGTCTCTTACTAAACTATCTAAAAGAATTTGCAAACATCTGTTTACTAACATATTTTGTCCTCTGAAGAAAAGCCGTAGGAATGAGAAGTTCTAATGTATAACTTTTAAAATGCTCATTGGAAAAGTGCAGAAACAAATACTGAGAAGAGACTACAAAAGAAGTATTCATGAAGACTTTTTTTAAATGAGAGTAAGGGCAAAGGAGGACGATCCTTCAAGAAATTTTTATTAAGATATGGAACCTTTTACCTCGTGACTGTTTCTCTAAATCTGGCCCAGTCGGTGGTAACAAGAAGTCACCATTATTCTTCTATGATGGTTTGGTGACCTATGTAAAATGAGTTAGTGGCCTCAGTCCAATTCAAAGGAGATATATCCACATCACACAAACATATTGATAGTCTCAGTAGAAATATCAATGACGGAATGGAATTGAAGAATTCATTCCCCAAGGAAGGTAATTTCCACAACCACTAAATTCACTAAAATGCAATTCAGATAGGACACAAAAACCAGACGATTGCATAATAAACCAAGTCTAATATAGGAAATGATCTAGTATATTTGCCATTTGGGTGGATGATCTTTTATGTTTACTAGTCAGAAAAAGATGTCTGCACATAAAAAGTTGTGTTTTATGAAGATTGGGCTGAACACACATTCACTCTGTGGTCCTGAGCAAGTTTCTTAACTTTTCTGCTTCAGTTTCTCCTTATGGAAAATGAGAATACAAATATTCACTAACCAACACATGCGGTTATTGTGAAAATTTATTAGCTAATGCTGGTGAAGCACTTTGAAGGAGGAAAGCAATACGAGTCCTATATAGTAGTATAGCATTTGTGGATACAAAAAAGCAAGATACATATATAATCTTAAACTAACACACATCTCTGAAAAGTTAGATAAATTATTGTAAGCATAAATGTTTTTTCCCATTAGTATAAGCTTCAGAGTTACTGGTGTAACTAATGTGAAAGGGGAAAGCTAAAGAATATTTGCATAATTGCCAACCATCCGTCCCCTTGAAAGGAAATATACTGTGAAGTACTATTAATAAGTGTCAATGAAAATATAATTTTGGTTACATGATTTGAATGACTCATCAGATAAAAATGAAACATGTCCTTGTTTAAAGGCAACTAGAGAAGAAAAGTAAGAATAAAAAGAAATGCTCTCAAAAACAGGCCACAGTATATGAAAAAAACTTCTAAGGACTTTGACTGCCCCTGATCTCCCTCAATATTATCTGAATTTTGTTCCTCCAGTAAATTTGTAAGGGTAGAATAGACTGGAAGGGGGTTGTTTCTCAACCCTAGTTGTACAGTTCACATTTAGGTCCTAGCATATGAGACATATTGCATGACCTAATGGAAAACATCACATTTATTTTTACAAGTGTAATCATTCCTCTTATTACATCATCTGCATGGCTTGAACTCAAGACCTCTGAATCTAAATGCATAAGTTTTTACTATTTAAGCTAAAGGTTATATCTGTTAATTTTAATTCATAAACCTGTGTTCAAAAACCTATAGTCACAATTTAGTAGAGGGGGGACAAAGAGCCACCTTGTATAAGCAAAAGTTATCTGACTGGGAAAGATTATCCCAAGCTTCAAAAGTGCATTGTAATTCAAATCTCTTATGGGCCACTACTTGTATTGGTGCCAGGACCTTGGGATCTCAACGCATGCACTGTTTATTAAAAGATCATGTCCATTAGCTTTAAGGTATCAGCAAACTCATAAACTGCTCTGTGGTCTAGCCTTTAGAGATGGACAAAAGCCATAGTGCTCTTTTACCCCTTTAAAGACATGTCTTTAAAGAATCACTACATGTTCAAAGAATAAACATTGAGGGCCAATATTTGCACTCAGTGGTACACTTTCATCTCCTGCTGAAGCCAATGGGTGTTGCATATGTCTATCAGGCATCAGACACTGGCTGTTAATATGTAGTTGGAGGCTGAATTTATCATTCATCTTGTCTAGAGTTGGCTGAGAGTTTTTTCCCTGAGAAAATGCAAGTTAATCAAAACTGAATTTTTTAGTGGGAATGTACTGCATCAACAAAACTTTTGTTGGAAAAGTTTCTCAGATCCAGGATGGAATTTGAGATAGACAGACCTCACTTTAGAATAGCCATTAGCTGAAAGTCCATTGGGAACTCACCTATGATGGGGAAGACCCAGCTTTAAGTCCCTACTCTGGCTGACTTGAGGCAGGTCTTGTTTTTTATCCTGATGTAGAACTGGAAGATTTTTGAAATCTTGAAAAGTTTTGTGGGACCAAAAAGTTTCCTGCTTGGCTCTAATTCTAATTTTAGATGCACACATAGATTAAGATGGTACTTAGTTTCATGCTGGTGTTTAGTGCTGAGGAGGTGAAGGTGAAGAGAACCTTTCACCTTAGCAATGGGCCAGACTCAATACCAGTGCTTGTGCCATTCACAGGCAGAGGATTCCAGCACCGGATGTTAGATATCCCAAAAGAGATGGAGCAAAACAGATGTTTAAGAGCCCTCGGCCAGCATTAGAAAAATACACTCTGCACTCTGTGTTCTTAAAAAAAAAACCCACAGATTTGTGTTCCAACCGCACCATCTTGGTTTGAATCTCATCCTGGAATGGTAGGAGAGAGAACAGTTGGGAGCAGCAGCTAGTGCTCACCTACCTATCTCCTAGTGCAGGCAGTGCATTACAACCATGATCCTGCCCTTATTCTTTAAATATTGGAATACTCCACATGCCAAAGTCCTGAAAACTATGACATGGCTAGGAGACTTTCCTCTGATGACAACCATGTAAAGCTAGCATTTTGTCCAGGTGTCAAGGAGACCCAATCCCATCCTCTCTCCAGGAGACCTGAAAAATGAACTGAGTACTAAGGTGTTGAACCTGTTGGCCTATATGTTTCTAGACATCTACATTTGAAACTTTTAGGTTTTAAAATGAGACTCCTAAATCTATATTTAGGCACCTAATTAAGTATCGTTTCTTCCAAGAGGAACATTGATCTGCTCAGCACCTTTGAAAACAAGACCAATCTTATTTTGGTGCCTTAACATGGATTCTTGAACAATTTGGCCATAGCAGATACATGTTACCCAGGTGCTCTCCAACATTTGCAAAGTAACTTTTAACATAGACATAAACGTTTATTAGAGAATGTTTAAATAAAAATGATACAAAGAGTTCAAAGCATCAGTTGTTGGTCATTGGGGGCAACATACAGAGTATAGGGGGATGCTGGTATGTGGGAATTGGTTAGCACATAACATATACAGTCTGCAAGGTCCCCCAATGCGGGGTGTATGGTGGGTGGGATCAAGAAGTAGTAGGGAAGCAGTGAGGGTACATCGCTCATACAGTGGGTTACACGCAGTCATGGGTATAAGTAAGTGGGCCGGGTAATGGGGACAGGATGACCCTCGCATGGTGGAATCTAGGTCGGTAGCTTTAGGGCTTAGGGGATATGGTTCAGTAGGGGGGGTTTATAGGCCTCCTTCCCCCCGTGGGTGCACAGAGCCACGCCGGCTCACTCTTGGTATTGGCGGTGGCCGGTGATGTGCTCTAAGTAAATGTCCCTAGACCACCGGATAGTGTCCGAGACCATCAAACGTCTCATGAGCCGTGCATAGCGATGGCCCACCCCACAGGCCCTAAGTACACGTTCATTACAGGATCCCAGGCACCCAGGGCCCCGACAATCAGGGCATCGTTGTAAACTTCATAGCCCTTTGCCCGCAAGGTGTCTGTCAAGGGGGCATATTTTTCGAGTTTACGGGCTCGAGCTTCACGGAAGGCTGGGGTCCTATTCTCAAACGGGATCATCACGTCGACGAGGATGATCTTTTTCCGCTCCTCGTCCGTGATGACGATGTCCGGGAGTAGCAGGCTGTCGGTGTCGGGGATGGTGTGGTTGACTGCGACCTCACCCAGATGTGGGGCAATGGCTTTCACCAGCCGGTCCTGGATGGCCTTGTGGCGCAGCTGCCAGGCTCTGGGGTGGGGCTTGCAGCTGCACGGGACGTGGGGCAAGGTCTCCAGGGCGTACCCACACTTCCTGCAGCGCTTGTCTCGGTTCCCGTGGCAGATGGCTCCATTGAGCGGGACGCAGTTCAGGCGGGCGCGGTGTATGAACCGCCAGTCGGCGAAACAGGTGAAACTGCCCGCGGGAAGAAAATGGTTGCTGGAGTCCCACTTGCTGGTCACCTCAAAGGCCTTGCCCTGGTTGGGTTTTTTCCTCAGGGTGTCCACGTAGAGCGTGTGGACAGCAGCCTTCAGTGACTTCTCCAGCACGCCTCTAGCTCCGGGGCTGATGATGGTGTTGCCCTCTGTTTCGATCCGTGGCACCAAGACTCCCAGCTCCTGTCGTTCCTCGCTCCATATCCAGCGGCAGCCCAGTCATTTTCCCAGCCGGCGCGTGGCGTTGCGGGCACGGGACCACAGTGAAGTAATGTCGCCCCCGTCCCGGGCGAATTCACCGTCCAGGGAGCCACTCAGGAAAGTGGCTACATCCGGGCCGGAGGGAGGCCTGCCAATTCGCTTCTCGATGATGGTGCGTAGGGCGGCCGCTGCGACGTTCTTTACCATGGCGTCCGGGCACGTCAGGAGGCGGAAGGCGTGCGTGACGACCGCAATGTCGCAGAGGTCACCCATGCGGGGGACGTTGGCACCACTGTGCCTGTGAGCAATGTATATGAGCTCGTTGCTGGCTCTCTGGGGCAGGGACAGCCACTGCTTAACCAGCTGCCGGATGGTGTTGTCTGCCTTGTTGAGGGGCACCTTTGCCACGACAGAACCTCTTAAGACGAAGGCGATGTGGGGGATCAGGAAAGTGTTGATGGCGTTGATCTTCTGCCACGGCACCAGCAGGGATGCATCGACCTTGGCAGCGTCCTGTAGGATTTCCCAGATGGTGTCCTCAGGGGTCTGCCGGACACGGACACCAGTCGGTGTGCCGAGGTGTTGGTACGCCTGTCCTTCTGCCAGGGGAACGACAGACTCGCCCTGGATCTGGAACTCCGTCGTCTGCACCGAGTCTCTCTTGCTCCCGTCGACATGGGGGGACGTGCACTTCTTGGCCTTAAAGCGAAGTCCCATCCAGTCCGCGACTCCCCCGATAGTGTTGAGCATGCTCTGGAGCCTCTCGGGGTCATCCGCGATTAGGACCAGGTCATTCGCATAGGCCAAGATGCTCACCCTCTCGCCATGCAGGTCGAGGCCATCAGCACAGTCTAAGATCGCCCACAAGAGCGGCTCCATGGCGAGGTTGAAGATGATTGGGCTGAGGGGGCAGCCTCGCTTCACGCCGCTGTGGATCGGGATCTCGACGGTTTCTCCTTCTACCGAGCGGATGGTGGTGCTGCAATCCTCGTAGAGTTCCCGGATCAGGCCAAGGAAGGTCTCCAGCATCCCAAACTCCCGTAGCGTGCTGAAGATGTGGTGGTGGGGGATGGACCTGAAGGCGTTGGACAGGTCGAGCCACGCTATCGCGCACTGCTCCCGCGCACTGCTCCCGCGCCCTCTTGGTCATCTGGAGAACGGTCTGGAGCAGGAAGTTGTGCTCGTAGCACCCCTCTGACGGCATGAAGCCCTTCTGTGCTGGGTTGATTGCTCCCCCGGCTGTTGCCCACTCCGTGATCCTGGCTGCCAGGCAGCTGGCGTACAGTTTGTACATTGTGGAACAGAGGGAGATGGGTCTCCAGTTGCTGGGGTCATCTCGTTCACCCTTTTTGTGAATCAGGACAGTCATGGCCCTCTTCCAGGAGGTGGGAGACCTGCCAAAGCACCGACATAGGTTAAAGATGCCAGAGAGCACGAAGCAGCCAGGGTCTCGCTTCTTGAGCATGCTGTAGGGGATGCCGTCCTTTCCGGGTGCCATGTTCTTTGTTCTGGAAAGCCTGGCTGCCACCTCTTTAGGCGTGAAGTCAGTCTCTAGGTCGCCTGTATTGGTGATGTGGGGCAGGGGGCGGAGGCACTCCGGGCGCTGTGCGTCATTTCTGGGTTTGTCACCAAATACTCCAAGGAAGTAGCAGTAGAGGCGCTCGGGCGGGATCGTGCAGTAGGACGGGGGGCCATCGAGGACCACTCTTACAGCCTTGAGGCGGTTCGTTCTGTACAGCTTCTGGATCTTGGAGGCTGCTGCCGGGTCGTAGCGACGGTTGGTGTTCCTTCTTCTAGCTCCTCTGGAGGTGTTGCCATGATTCGGGATGGGCCGTCTGAAGGCAGGCCGGGTGGTCGCTTGGTTTGGTGCCCTCTTTGAGGCAGCCTCTGTAGTTAGCTCGCGGGTGAGCCTGTCGATGAGCAAGTCAAAGTCCTCGAAGGAAGCTGCCGCTTGGAGCTCCTCAATCCAGGCGGCCTGCCAAAGTGTGGCTGGCCTATCCTTCGGCCGCTGTTGCTCGGGTTCGTCGACAGGTGTGGGCAGGGGGTTTGCCGTCTGATCGACGGGTTGCCTCACTTGCGGCTCAGGGGGCCTTTCGGTTGGTTCCTGAGGCGGAGTCACTGGTGGGGTAGCACCGTTGTTGGTTGCTGGTGGGACTTGGTTCAGGTTGGTGGGTGTGGAGGTGACACCTGGTCTTTCGTGCGTGGTTGTCATCTGGTGGGTATCTGTGGGAGCACGTGACCTTCTGGTGGCGGGGACCGGCCTGGCGTCTTTTGGGGCCGTGTCGATCCGTCTGATGATGGGGGACTGGTGGTGTGGTCTGGTTGTGGCAGTGGGCCCTGCGACAGTAGTAGTGTGCAGAGCGGTCTGGGGGGTGGTTCCTGTTCTCCCAGTGGGTGTGGCTCGTAGTGCGGTGGGGGAGTTGCGTCGGCTCCCCTTGTGGCTAGTGTTCGTGGGGTGGTCCGAGGGTCCGCGGTGGTGCCTCCAGAGGCAGGTATTTGGGCGGCCACGTGTGGTGGAGCACTGACCCGTCTTGAGGTGGGGTCACGCTGGATGGGCCTCGAGGAAGCACTGAAACGCCTCAGCTCGGAAAGCTTCCGGGCGACCTGCGAGGATGTGACAGGACACTTGCTGGCAGGGGCTTGGCTGACGTCTCCTTCTGCAGCAGGCGTCGTCCTGACGGCTGGGCCCTGGTCCACTGGCTCAGGGACTAGGGTAAGTTTCTGGACGGCGGCTGGTGGGGTTGTACTTTTCCCTCGCGGCGCAGGAGCAGCGGGCCAGGGCACGGGATGGTGCAGGGTCGGGGCCGGGGCTGCTGTTGTGTGGACTTTCTTGCAGCTGGTCTGGTGCGCCTTGCATCTCTTCTGGGACTCGAAGGGCAGGCTGCAGAGGGCACAGCTGAAGGCGGTGGTCTTGTTGTGGCACCTTCTCAGGTGCCTGGTGAGCCCTCAGAGGAGAGGAAAGCGTTGAGGCGGCCAGCAGATGGGGCAGATGAGTGCATCCGCGGCAAGAGGGTACTTGAGGTAGACGGTGTCTAAGGCTGAGCAGTCATCTCATGGGGTGTCCTGTTGGAGATCAGGGGGGTTGCCCCTAGGCAGCGGGGACTGTTGGAGTGCAGGAAGTGTGTCCGGTGGCTGCAGGAGAACCGCAGGGCCATCTCGAATCGGCTGGAGCTGCTGGGGCGCAGGGGGCGTGTCCGGTGGCTGTGGGAGAATGGGAGATCCATCTTGTAGCGGCTGGAGCTGTGGGAGCGCAGGAGGTGTGTCCGGTGACCGCAGGAGAGCGGGAGAGTCATCTCGTGGCGGCTGGAGCACAGGAGGTGTGTCCGATGACCGCATGAGGACGGGAGAGCCATCTTGTAGTGGCTGGAGCTCCTGGAGCGCAGGGGGTGTGTTCTGCGACCACAGGAGGACAGGAGAGACACCACTTTTTTTTTAATCTGTATTTGTCATCCTTTTTTAATCCATTGCAGTTGCTGTGACAAAGTCCTGTTTATGGGATTGATCTCAGTTTGAACATCCTCTGTAATCTTTTGCTTCCATCTGGTTTATGTGAACAGACACAATGTTATATTCTCCCTACTGGCTCACTAGCTAACAGAGAAATCAAACATATCTTCAGTGCATTTTTCACACCTGTCTGAACTTCTAACTCCTCTGATACTTCCATTATTAAGTTCCGTGATGCCTATTAGGAAATAATATTACTGTCTTATGGCAGTAAAACCGTGCAGAATGCTAATAGTATTGCATCTTTTTCAGGATATGTAAGAAATGATCAAGTAATTTGGGAGAGACGGTTATATGAAATGCCATTTGTTGTCATTAGTTGGCAGTTACTAGACCAAAGGTAATGAAACTGCAGCATGTCGCTACCATTAATAGGTGTCTCTTATAGCAGCTGTCACAAAGAGAAAATTCTCTTTTCTAATCCCAGTTAAAACTAAAGAGCTTCAGTCACTTTTTTTTTTAATAGCTAACCTTCTCGTTTTGGGTTAAAGGGCCATTTCTATATTGAGTTTGTTTATGGTTTGTTCTGGCTGGTTTCTCCCAAGGGCATTTCTGTCTTTTTAAGGTATGATTAATATTTTTGTATGAAGTTTAGTGCTTATGAACAGTCCATATTGACAGCCTGGATGATGTATCTAAAGCCACAGATGATAAAGCACAGGCAGCAATGTGAATTTACTCCAGACTAATTCACCAAATGCATCAATCCTCCATTTATTTTATTATTCTCATATGGAAGCACTTTCTCTAGTGGCTGACTTTCCTCCAAATCTCAGAACATCCCTGAAGTACAGAAGTATTATTCCCATTTTTACACTAAGGAGATTGAGGCAAAGAAACTAAGAATAAAATTTTCTAAAGCATCTACCGTATGTGATTTAGGGTCCTAAATCCCATTATCATTTAATAGGACTTAGGTTCCTAAGTCACTTATGCATTTTAGAAAATTTTGCCCTACGTGACTTGACCAAGGTCATGCAGGAAGTCTGTGACAAAGCTGGAAATTTAATCAACATCTCCTTAATCTCTGCCCACTGCCTTAACTGCAAGACCATCCTTTACCGCAAGGTGGAGAGTAGGTCAGAGAAGAATTGAATCCTTGTGCTCGTTCAGTTCTTGGCCTCTCTTGGATGGCACTAACACTACTTTTGTCAGCACACTTTTTTTTTGTAAAATGGACACTTGCATCCTGGGAAATGGACTAAAACCACCAAACTCATTTTACATGGGATAGTTTGCAAGTTAGTAATCTGTGAATATTTTCCCCTGAGCTGTACCCTAAAATCAAAGATTTATCATTAAAACACTAAGGTTTTTTTATGTATTAGTCCAAACAGCAGGTACACTAATCTAAAACTTATTTCCTGGGTCTTCTTATGGGTTAAAGAAAATAGTCTAAAGATCAAATCAGGGGGTGGGGGGAGAAATGGGTAAAGTGAAAAATGGACATAAGAAACAATGTTGTCTGACACCCTCTAGCAAGTAGTTACCTCATCGCAAATTCCCCACAAAAATCAATACACAGTAGCAAACATTTGAAAGATCATGTAACCATTTCCTTTCATGTTATTTTTATTAATGATCTACATCAGACCACACTGAAAAGTGCATGTTTAGTCTGTGTGAAAACTGATGTCAGTGGCAGTGATTCAATAATACTCACTCAAAGGCAAGCAAGACAAAATTTTCTTCACTTTCACTGATATGGGATAGCAAGTAGTGTGTTAGCCCTTTCTATGACACAGTATGAGACTAAAAATGTTGCCCTTTGTTCCTCGAGTGCTCCAGTTTAACATAGGAAGTGAAAACTTGCCCCTTCCCATTGTAGGTTGTTTGCTAAAATTAGTATCTATATCAGAAATTCACCAAAACCTCAAATGTATGGAAGAATGTACTGGACACAGCAAAAAAGAAAATGAAACCTCAACCATGGTAATATGAAAGAAAAATTAGACAGAATTTATTCACCCACAAAATATACAAGGAGTTGGAAATCTTTCCCACTGTAAATAAGTTTCTCACTTCCCATGCAGATTTCAGTTTCTGCCTAGCTCTTTCTTGTTGGCAAGATATTTCTGCAGACTAAATATATTTTCAATTCTTAAACATTAATCTCAATAGTGGGCAAATACTAATAAAGTAGACTAAATATATCAAACTGTTATCAAAGTAATCTTAATTTAAAATAAAGTACAGCCACTTCAGCAACTGGGGAAGGACACGAAGAAAGCCTGCCAGGGTGAATTCTGCCTTTGGTTATACCTGTGCAACACCACAGTCTTAAACCTCATCTCTGAGGCCAATGTGTAGCAGAACATAAAAATGATCATATTGGATCATAACAATGGCCAATCTAACCCAGTAGCCTGTCTTCCAACAGTGGCTAGTACCAATGATTCAGAGGGAATAGACAGAACAAGGGAATTAGTGAATGATCCATCCTGTGTTGCCCAGTTCCAGCTTCTGGCAGTCACAGGTTCAGGGACACCTAGAGCACCTTGCATCCCTGGTCATCTTGGCTAATAGCCATTGGTGGATCTATCTCCACGAATATATCTAATTCTTTTATCAACCTAGTTATACTTTTGGCCTTCACAACATCCCCTAGCAACAAGTTCCATAGGTTTACTTGTGTGAAGAAGTATTTCTGTTTGTTTTAAACCTGCTGCCTATTAATTTCATCGGGTGACCCCTGGTTCTTGTTACATGAAGGGGTAAATAATTCCTTATTCACTTTCACCACATCATTCATGATCAAATCTGTCTTTGGTCATCTCTTTTCAAAGCTGAGCAGTCCCAGACTTTTTAATCTCTTCTAGTATAGAAGCTGCTCCATACCCCTAATCTTTTTTGTTGCCCTTCTCTGTACCTTTTCAATTCTAATGTATCTTTTCTGAGGTGGGGAGACCAGAAATGCACTCAGTATTCAAGGTGTGGCTGTACCATGGATTTACATAGTGCTTTATGATACTGTAGTTACTGTCCTATTATCTATACCTTTCCTAGTGGTTTCTAACATTCCTCCACAGACAACTGATGCAAAGAATTAATTAAGCTTTTGCATAGCTGTATTCCTTGAGTGCTTCTTTAGCTTGGTTGTCCAGTGAGCCCAGTGATTGTTTGACAGGGTTCCTGTTTCTTATGTACTTTAAAAAATTGCTCTTAGTTTTTGTCTCTTGCTAGTTGCTCTTCAAATTCTTTTTTAGGCCTGCCTAATTATACTTTTTCATGTGAGTTGCCAGAGTTTATGCTATTTTCTATTTTTCTCAGTAGGATATGATTTCCAATTTTTAAAAGATGTATTTTTGTCTTTAACTGCCTCTCTTATTCTGTCGTTTAGCCATGATGGCATTTTTTGGTCCTCTTGCTGTTTTTCTTGGGGTGGAAGGGAAGTGATGGGGGTGTATACATTTAGTCTGAGTCTCTGTTATGGTGTTTATTAATAATCTCCAGGCAGTTTTTAGGCATTTCACCTTTCTGACTGTTCCTTTTAATCTCTCTTTAACTAGCTTCCTCATTTTGGTATAGTTTCCCTTTTTGAAGTTAAATGCTACTATGTTGGATTTCTTTGATATTTTCTCCCCTACTAGGATATTAATTTTAATTACATTATGATCACTAGCACTGAGCAGTTCATCTGTATTCATCTCTGGGACCAGATCCTGTGCTCCATTTAGAACTAAATCAAGAATTACCTGTCCCTTTGTGGGGGTTCCAGGACTAGCTGTGCCAAGAATCAGTCATTAATGGTGTCCAGAAATTTTATCTCTGCATCCCATCCTGAAGTGACATGTACCTAGTCAATATGGGGATAGTTGAAATCTCTCGTCATTATGGGGTTTTTTGTTTGTGTAGCTTTTCTAATATCCTGGAGCATTTCACAGTCACCATCCTGGTCAAGTAGTTGGTAGTATATTCCTACTGCTAAACTCCTAGGCCTGGTTTAACTGAGAGAGGGGGTGGGGATTGATCCAATTTATACAACTTCAGCTACGTACTTAGATCTACTTACCACGGTGTCTTCACTATGATGAGTTGACTGCCGCCACTCCCCTGTCGACTCTGCCTGCACCTCTCGCTGAGCTGGAGTACAGGAGTCGATGGGAAAGCGCCGATCTGGATGGTAGTAAAGACATACCCTTATTGTTCAAGCACAGGATTTCCATCTATAGAGATTCTGTGGTACAATATGATTTATTTAAGATTTGTATTATATTTGACTCTGTTTTCTATCACTTATATTGTCAATCCCCCACCAGCACAACCTACTCTGTCATTCCCAGTATAGCCATGTCCCACTGATTATCATCATTCCACCAAGTTACTGTGATTCCTATTTTGTCAATATCCTCATTAATACCAGGCACTCAGGTTCATCCATCTTAGTATTTAGACTTCTAGCATTTGAATACAAGGACTTCTAAAATTTGTCAGTAAATAATTGTCTGTCTTCATGGGATGTAATTGAATGAGACTCTTTCATTTGACTGTTTCTCTTCATTCCTATATGTACATTATCAACTTCTAGTCCCTCAGTAGTTAGCAGTTATGTCAGTAGTTTATACTGCTGTATTTGTCCTGACACAGAACCAGGATTTGGTCTCATGTAAATATGGATAACTGAAAACCACATCCACCCAGCACCACAGTTCAGTTTTTTATTTATTCCTGTTATCAAGAAAACTATTAACTCAAGTTAGTTTCCTTTTTCAAAAGAGGTCATCTGTGCCAAATGTCTGCTGATGTTGGCACTGATCCTACAGCCCATGTGAGAAGCCCACTGACTTCAATAAAACTCTGAGGATAAAGGGCTGCTGGATTGGAAATGTTGTCCTTCTGAGATGCAGTTCCTTGCCTTCAGATGTAACATGTAGAAATCTCTTACCCTTTAAACAAATCATCCCATCCCCACACATACTGCATATCTAAGAACATGCGCCACCTTTTACTTATATTTAGAAAACAAACATAATGCATCTAATGAAGTGTACTTTTATAAGTGAATTTTTATTTCATTAAAAAAAACCCACTACTATGGATCAAAGTCTGCTCTCAGTACAGCAAGTGTAAATTGAGAGTAGTCACTAAAATACATCAAGTTTGCACAGGCGTATATTAGAGCAGAATCTGTCCCTCACTAATTACCAGTTTATCTATCTTATTGCTCGTGGGCATCAAACTAAATACTTTCTCACTCTCTATCTTTGAACAGCTATCCAATCTAATCTACATTTTTGTACTGTGCCTTCACCATGATATCTAAGCGAATTGAAGCTGAGCTTCTGTCTGATCTTTCTAATACTCTTTAAAATCCACGTATTCTACGTAATTACATTCTAATATCCTGATTAACTGAATTGACATCTTAATAGGCATATAAAAAACCCTGAATCAATAGTGCTATTACCATTGTAATGTGAATAAATACTGCATGGATTATTACTTTATTTCATTCACTTATCAATTACCCTGTGTTCTCATAAATAATTGATATATATTTGCAACCTTAATTCTGTATGAGAAGCTTCTTGTCTGGGAAATTCTATATAGTTCATTAACGAAATATTGGGCTCTTTAGTGATGTAAATTGTTGACACAAACTAGTCTGAAGTATTCTCAGAATCCCAAATAACCCAGAATACACAAATGTGAGATATTTGGGGAATGTCAGTTGCATTCAGGGCAGATAAAGTGAACTGAAATAGAGTTTTTTTAATTAATGTAAAAATGTGCCTGTTAGATCTTAAATCATTATAGTTGAAATTTACCACAGTCCAAAGAATACATGCAAGGCTCTTACCCCACTTAAATCTTGAAGTGCAAACCTGGGCTGGTGCAGTAGACTTGGCACAGGCATATGGGTGAATTTCATCCTCTCTGAATTTAAAAATAAACTGAAAGTTTTTAACCACTAACACCTACAGTCATGGTTTGGGTTTCTCCTGCAGGCCACTAAGTATGTCTGCACTGCAATTAAAAAGCCTGTGCCAGCTGACTCGGGCTTGGGCTAATGGACTGTTTAATGGCATTCTAGATGTTCGGGCTCAAGTTGCAGCCTGAGCTTTGGTACCCTTCTACTTCAAGCCTGAACATCTACACCACAATTAAACAGCCCCCTTAGCCTGAGCTGCACAAATTCGAGTCAGTTGGCATGGGCCAGCCACGGGGGGTTAATTGCAGTATAGACATACCCTAGTTGATTTTGATTATTTCAGCTTTATGGGGGTGAAGTGATGTTCAGCCTTAGGCTCTACTTTTGCAATTCGTTTTGCACCAGCACAGAGCACCCTTGACTTTAGGGAGCTCCGGCAAGCACTGCAGGGCATTTGCATGCAGTGAAGTGTACAGTCTGGTCTTCAGAATGTAAAAAGAGAGATACTTCCCTCTCTAATCCACACAGCCAGACCTCCTACATCCATGCTGACCTTTTAATTTTGCTCTTGGGACTAATTTTGAGCCAAAACCTGAAGTTTTTACTCAGGCCAAACTGCCCTTGACTGACTAAGTTTGTTGATCTCAGTGGGAGTCTTGTTTGACTGTGAACACAGTGTTGGGCTTGATGTTTATTGCAGGAATGCATCTGTCTGCAGCAAAATCTTTATTGCTTGGATAAGGAAAAAATCTGCTATTCTGAGTCTATTTACCAGTGAAATTGCTATTTCAAGAACAGCTACTGCATATTCTGAGGCGATCTTTGATTGTTAGCTAAAATAAGCAAGCTATTCCTATAAATGGTTGGTGTTGGTCCTGCTTTGAGCAGGGGGTTGGATTAGATGACCTCCTGAGGTCTCTTCCAACCCTAATATTCTATGAGTCTGTTTCTATTGTCACTTGAGACCTGTGGTGCCTTTTCACCTTAAGGCTGCAGTTTCTATGCTTATATTTTTCAAAATAAATTCAATACTTTACTGAATCCAAAAGAGGTCAAAACTTTCATTCATTTCTGTTCTTTCAGGAACCTTCTTTTTCTCAGCCCATGTTTTTTTGTTTTTTTTTTCCCCATGAGATGTATCTTATGTTTATGCTGTATATTTAAAAGGTTTTAGCATGGCTTTTTCAGTCTGAGTTCAAAGAAGCATATGGTATCACCATTGGAAAACAGGTTCATCATGAATTCCATCTGGGAGATCTTTTTTCTTTGGTACAGATCTAAGAGAAGTTCTAATATTGTTTTCTTAACCTCAACACAATCCTTCAACTCAACCTAAAACTGTTTGAACTGATTGTTTAGGTCACTTTTTTTTTTTTTTTACAAGGCCAATTTTCAGTCTGTAGTCCTGAGGGATTTTCTATCCTCATGCGTGTGCACACGCACACACGTGCAATTGTTATTTTTTCTTTCAGGAGCTAAAACTGAGAACGTTGCGACCAGAAACAACTTTTGTAGTTACTCGTGCTAAGATATAATATGTTGTTGTAACAGAACTCTTTTCACAGTAGGATATTATATTCTTAGTTACTATACATACACTATAAATGCATATCGGGGGAGGGGTTGGATCTATGACTAACTTTATCTTTGTTTTGTTTTTATGAAATATTTTACCAAGGGAAAAGGGGTAGGGGTTTGTGTGTGTGTGCGTGTGCGCGCATTTGCACGTGTATATACTCATGATAATTAATGGTACATGTAAAAAATAACACCAGCCTAAGTGTGAGATTTAGTTTTTGAGTTTGGGTCCATCTAACTCTAAAAATTACAGCCCAACTATCTATTAGTTAGATGGATCCAGGGAAAAAGTAAGTCTAAATTTCAGAAATGAGTCATTTTTAACGGCTTCCAACTCCTAAACTACTGAACAGATTTACTTCTAACATGCCTGAAAATTCAGTCTTTCCCCAGAGACTAAATGTTGTAAGTGTAGGTGCACACTCTTTTTTTAAAATCTCTATCAAAGTTCAAATTTTACACTAGAAGAGGATCTGGGTACTAATATAGCTAACTATCTTCTGGTATAATATGCTGACTTACTTACCATCTGAGAATCTGGTCCAAATCAGCCCATCTCCATCATCTTTAAGCCCCTGATCCTGTGAGCAACAACAGAGGTTGAGCAAAATCTAGCTCTCGGTGGATAAAATGACGTTTCCTAAACTTGGCCTCAGAAACTGCTTTTTCACTTCAGTCAAGGTTTTACATAAAACTCAGACAGGAATCTCTTATTTTGATTACTGTAGAGAATGGAGAACACATTTTATATATTATATTAATTCAATTGCAAAGAATTTCACCAATAGAACATCTGAAGAATCAGTGAATTGTACAGTGGGAGAGACTTATCAGTTGACTGTATAGGTGTTGTTTTGGGCTAAGAGGCATAACATAACAATATGCAAATATAATTCCAAATACACCACTACCTTCATAATTAATTTTAATATGCATCTCACTTCTGTTCCTGTTGCAATCCATGGCATAAGTCCCACTAATTGAAATAGAAGCCAGACTGTCTCCGATGTTAGTGCAAAATTAAGTTCTAGAATTTGGAAAAGCTACAAGTGAGTTTGGAATTCTCAGATTATTTTACTGTGCCTACTTGGGAGGAATTAGTGGCAGCACAATCTGTAGTTTTGTGTAGTTTCATTTATTATGTTTCATAGACCATTTATTAAAGGTCTATGAAACATTTCTGCTTAAACACAACCTTTCATGTCGCAATTGCTCAAAGGCAGTGCATCTAATTAAGCCTCCTCTCTCTATATATATATGTAATTACTCCTCAGTAAGATTTAGTACTAAATGCTTTGGCCTCCAAGACTTCTCAACATCTTGGTAATTGCTAAGCTTAATTTTAGACAATTAACATAACCACTTTGTTAGTTTTCCTTTCACACCAGAGAAATAACACAGGACATGCTCTGTTCAATGCAAACTAGGAATGAGTGAACCTCAGGGACTTGGAGGTTTTGCAAACCACTTGAACCATATTTTGTGTTCACATGGTATGCAAAACTAGTTCTAGTTCACAAACCTTGTATTCCTGTATTGTAGACATACATCTTTTAAGTAATTCAATTAAAAAACAAACACGTTTTCATTGCCCAAAAGAAAATTGTACTATGAATTGGAAGGGAAATCCCTCACCCCTCAAAGCCCGTTAAGTGGAATATATAGTGTATAAGGTATATACAAACACATACATAAAGTGTATCTAGTATATAAAGCATATATAGTACATGAAGTCTATATCATATACAGAAACACAGAATATGTAGTTTTATTTTAAACTTTTCTTTTACCCTCTTAAGTCCATTTTTTCATAATATATGTTTCTCTCTACCTCTCCTCTTCTAGCTCAGTCCCTTTTCCATAGTCTTGTAAAGGGAATTGAACCCAATAATAAAAAACCTGCCAGAACTGTCTTTTATACTGTAAAGCATACTAGAAATTGGATAAGTTCCAGGCTGCTCAAAAGGAGCAAACACTGGGATATGAAATCTTCTAAGGTTGAGTGTACAGGCAAGAGTCTATTGCAATGAAAATGTATGTGCATTTTCAAGCACAATCTAATACGGCTTACATAACTTGTCCATAGACACTAGTGAGGTGAGACAGGTTCAACGCCCTTAATGCAAATTAAACAAACAAGGTTAAAGGGTCGTAAGACTGGGTTTAGTTCCTACTGCTGAAACTAATGGCTCTGAGAGGAAAGGAAAATCTGTTACTGTTGAAAAGGACTTACCCTGTCAACAGAAATTGAACGTGCTTGAAACTAAAGTTCTCAGCATAACCAGAGGATATAGAATCATAGGAATGTAGGGCTGGAAGGGAACTTCAAAAGGTCATTGTGACAAAGTAGTCTTCCCCTTATTAGCCGTGCTGCCTACTGGTCAGCCCTACCTGTTACAAGGTATGGCGAGGAAGATGAATTGCCACCTAGCTCCAAGAGTCAAGGTGGGTACATCTGGTGAAAGGAAGCACAAAAGTTGCCTGAACTACCCAAGCTCCAGAAGGAGGGCTGAGACTCCTCCCATAAGTGGAGAGAGAGAGTGAGATTGAGCCCTGTGAGGACTGGGAACAGACCTTAGATGGCAGTCTTCAGGCAATCATGTAAGCCAGAAACATGTTTTGTTTATTTGGGACTTATTGTTATGGCTCTTTTTGTATGAGGCTTTGTGATAAACAAGCTGTAACAAGAATAGTATTGAGTCAAGTGTCAAATGTGCCTGAAATGAAGTGATTGACTTCCTGAGAAGGGAAACTGAGGCAGGGAATATGCAGAGCACTGCATTAACTAGGGGGGCACTATAGGGTAGACATGCCCTACAACTGTCAACTAGTCCATCCCCTTGGCTGATGTAGGACCAAGTATACCTGGACAATCCCTGATACGTGTTTGTCCAGCCTCTTCTTACAAACCTCCAATGATGGGGATTCCACAACCTCCCTTGGAAACCTATTCCACTGCTTAACTGTCCTTACAGTTAGAAAGTTTCTTCTAATATCATAACACAAATCTCTCTTGCTGAAGCTTAAGACCATTACTACTCATCCGACCTTCAGTGGACATGGAGAACAATTGATCACAATGCTCATTATAACAACCCTTAACATATTTGAAGACCGTTTTAAGTTCCCCCCTCAGTCCTTTCTCTCAAAACTAAACATGTCCACATGTTTTTAACCTTTCCTCATAGCTCAGGTTTTCTGAACCTTTTAGCATTTGTGTTTTTCTCCTTTGGACTCTTCAGTTTGTCCACGTCTTTCCTAAAGTGTGGCGCCCAGAACTGGACACCGTACTCCAGCTGAGACTTCAACAATGCTGAACAGAGTAGTGCAATTACCTCCTGAGTCATTATTAGATGGCATGCAAAGGCCATGATTGAAATCTAAGACACTGTAATGGTTTTTGGCAAAGAACAATATAGTTCACCGTATGCTTAATGTGAGTAGTGCTTCTCCTGTCAGCAGTTTCCAGTTTTGTACCTCTTGAAGCAAAATGTGGAACTGCTGTAAGTAAATGAGCAGGATTAGGTGATACCAAAGAACGGTCACTGTTTGCCTTTAGGACAAATAGATTTAATTACATTTCAAATGACTCTAGTTCCCTCGAGCTGTTTCCTAATGAATGTTTATTCACATTACAAAACTACACAATCTGACATCAGCCTCCATATCTACTTTAATAGACATGGAACAAGATTTTATAGATTAAGATGCTATGTCAGGAACATAGAGGGTTTATGTAATGCTCACAAGCATTGTGCCTAACTCAAACCAGTGATTTTTCAGGCTCTCACCTTCCTAAGAACTAAAAATAATCACATTTATGAGTAGCTAAGTTTGATCACTAGTGGAGGAAACCTCTACATTTATTATTGCAAGATTTCTGGTCAACATTACTTCAACATTCTTCTCTCATTTGATCTTATTTGTTTAACACACTAACTTTCTGATCGATCTAATTTGTAAACTCTCTAGAATAGAGTTAAGACTTCTTTGTAGGAGTTGGGGGAACCTAGGATGTACAATAACTTGAAACACATAAAAAAAAGCTTGCTTTAATATGCTGCTTCTTTATGTAGATGCTTTTTATTGTCTAAAATAGTGTAAACAGACAAGAATTACACTAAAGAACAAGACTGAGCTTCACTTTGCCTACCCCATGTTTCAACTGTAAAGTCTATTGAAGAGACACGGTGGGTGAAGTAATATCGTTCAACTGCAACACAACTTCAAATTTTGCATTATTGCTGACGGTAAAGTTTCAAATAACAGTAATGATGCCTGGCTCTTTTCATCAATAGATCTCAAAATACTTTACAATTGAGGGAGATAAGTACCATTATCCCCATTTTATAGATGAGGAAACTGATGAACAGAGAGATGAAGTGACTTGGCCAAGGCCACTGGCAGAGCTGGGAATAGAACCCAGGTGTTGTGAGCCATCTTCCAGTGATCTAGTTATTACACATACTGCCTTAGTAGTATGGTAAGGGGCAGGGGCAGATTGAAATCCAGTTATTTTTTTTTATATCTAATGTGTTCTTAAGATACTTTAACAATACTGTTGCCCCTTCTAATATCATGTCCTGCTCTGACACCATTGTCTTCCCTCTGTTGATTGGTAGCAGATGTCTGGTGCCTGACAGGTCACTTACCCAGTGGAGGAGGAATCAGAGGTGGAATCTAGGTATATTCTAAGTGTAACTTGTTTTATTTATATATATACACACAACAGTCTTAGAACAAAGGTGGCCATACACAATCCTTTCAAGAATCTCAGCCCAACTTCAATGTCCAGTTCCCAGAGAGCATATCTGCTTCAAGTATTGTCTCTAATCAGAGACCAAAACAGAGAGCAAACTCATCACCTAGTGATATTTATCATAACAATCCTAATAATATAGGACCAATATCTAAAACTTGCCTTTCATTTTCTACCACCATGTTGTCTACAGAAGATTGTGATGACAAGATAGAAATGCCCAACATTCCTCAAAACCTTAGGTGATGTCTCTTGTTCCAATTTCAGCTTATTGATCAAATGAGTTAGAATGCCAGTAAATCAAGTATGGCAAACTGCAAACAATTCACTTAGCAATACTGCAATAGCCTTAGTGCTTCCAACTTTTTATGCAATGCCATGAAAACTTTACTTCAAACAATATTTTAAGGACCTGTAATGGGTGAGGGTTTTACCCACTGATACAACTGCATAAAAGGTTGCAAAGTGTACATTCAATCCCTGTTTTGAGTTCACAAAAGCATAATTATGGTATCTTGGATATCTATGCTGGCTACATAGAGATCAATACAAATGTGCAAAGTGTAAAAAATCCTTAGCTGATATGACTTGGCATAGCTGGAGGTGTACCAATTTACTCCAGCTGAGATCTGATCTTAAACTTTAAGCTCATTTACAGGATTTTTTTCCAGATATAAAATATTATCTGGAACACTATGTGTGCATTTGCCTCCAAAACTATATAGATAGTGGGGTGTAACTATCTATAAAAGATGTAAGTGCATTACAGACTTTGAGAATTGTGCCACAGGTAGTGAAAATAGATTAAATCTAATGGAATAGTAAAATGTTCAGGGGTCACATGTGCTTCTTAGTCCTTACCCAATAGTTGTGCCTATGGCCAAAAATAAAAACTGTTTTAGCAGTCTGTACTGGAGAATGTAGTTTTTGCCATGTGATTTCCTTCTGCTATGTGTCTGGTATTAAAGGACACAAATCAATGAATAGGTAGATTGGACTAGTAAATAAATTGTATCTATGTACTTGCCTTTGTATATCTTTTGTAGAGGGGTAAAATGAGGTAGTTCCAGGGGAAACCTCTGACTGTTCTGCAAGGTGAACAGATATTAACACGTTTTGCATTTTGTTTTAAACATGCTCTCCTGTATTTTCTTCTAACTATCATGTTACCCTGACCTTGGGAATTAAATGATGTATTGTTTTCACAATGATGTCTTTGAGGAAAAATAAGCCAAAATCTTTGGGAAGTTAGCTGGCCTATTGATGGTTCTGTATCAAAACAACTATTTGGAGTCCCCTGAATTTAAGTCTGAACTACATGATTACACCTTGTCCCTCCAATGGGCAGATAAGTAACCACAGCAAATGGCCACTGTGCGTTGAGAAAGCAGAGCTGTGAGATATCAAGAACCAAGTGCTATTTGAATCCCAGTGTTCACTGCCCCACGTACTTGCACTTATTATCTATCCATATTTTGAAAAGGAGATAATATGAAATCACAGTATTGCCAACTGTCATGATTTTTATCTTGAACCTCATAGTATTTAGTGGGCAGTCTTTCTTAAAGTCACAGCTGCTGGCATCATGTGATAACCTGAAAATCTGAGTTTTTTTTTATTATTAAATGCTGGTTTCTAGCTCTTACAGTTGTAGAGAGAGGCTTGGAAAAGTGATTCCCTGAAGGCTTAAATAAAAAGAAAATAGAGCCCCATTTTACATTTATTTATATATACACGTAACATCCTGGTTGTTAAGCTAATCTCATGATTTTTGAAAGCTTGGAGCTGGCAATACAATCACTTTAGAGTGACAATGGTTGAAGGTTTTTTTGTACTGCCTGTACTAAGATATGTAGACATTTTGAAACTTCAAGATAAACAGGAGATGGGGAGCTTCAAAAGCTGTTCAAGAGTTAAAGGGAGATAATGTTGCTGAAAGAGCAGAAACCATGTAAAGAGTTGATGAGTGAGTGTCTGAATGGAAGAGAAGATAATGATGGTATACTATTGAAACAGCTCCAGTCTGATGAAATACAAATTAATATGTCCCATTCTGATAGCAAGATTTCTATTCAAAGATTTCTATTCTACTTCTAGAATAGGTAACTATTTGTTAAGTAGGGTGGAAACATTATGGTAGGCAGCTGTTTTCATTGATGGCATAATAGTCCGTGCATTATATTACAAGATGAATGTGGAATTTGGACCAATTGATTTAGTGCCTAATCCATTAATTTCCCTTATTTTCATCTAGTAGCAAATTGATGAAGCGGTAACTTAAAATTTACAGCAACAAAAAGCAAATTGAAGCAGCATTTTATGGATAACCTGGAAATAGCTGACAATTTTTCAGAGATGCAAGGCCAAATTCAGAGGTGATTTGTCAAATGCTAAGTGGATGTATGAAAGTCCTGAGTATAAACTGATAAAAATTACTAACATATGCCTAAGAGCCAGATGAGGGTAGTTAATGTTAAATGTGGCTCACGTTACCTTTCCTTTGAGTTCATTTTCCTGCTATACCCTTTTTTTTCCCCTTAGCATGTGAGTAAACCATTTTAGACTCCATCAGACTCAGTGAGCCAAATTCAGAGGTGATATTTATAGGGTTATAAATTACATTCTGATAAGTTGATCTGAGGTTATCTTTACTATCCCTGCAGTATGTAAGTTACCAAAATTTAGACTCCCTTAGACCCATGTAATCCACTTATTGATGCAAAACTTACACATCCTTACACATTAGCTCTGAATTTGGCAATATAGATTTTAAAATCAGCTGTATGAGATTTTCAGTAACATATACCTAATTCAAATGAAAACTAATGCTTACTCTCTTAGTTCCTACAGGATTGTTGAGCAGGCAACAACTTGATGGTAATTTTTGCCCTGATATATTTCAGGCAGGCAAAGAAACTAGAAGAACATATAATGAGGCCAATTTGCTCTGCTGCTGTATTTAGCTACCAAATACAGGTCACTGTGTATTTAAAGGGAAATAGCCTGGTTTTTATTTTCTGAAAGATCACATTTTCTGCTGAAGATTTATCTTTACCTATATCAACTCCAATGGTACAATAAAAATTCCTGCTGTCCAGCGCCCAGTGAAAGTAGTCATTTTAACTGAAACTTCCTCTTTGGTTGCTCCTACTTTCTTTTGATTCAATGCCGATTTGGTTTATCAGGAAACCATCCCTTATTTTTCCTTTCAGAGTCCTTCCACACCAGTATAAATTACCTTAATTTTATTTATTCACCATTTCTTTGCCTTTAAGTGAATCTTTGTATGAAAGGGCAACATGAAACCAGGTGTGTCCTACATTCTGAGATTGACAGCAATTTGTCTCTGCAAAATTTATCATCTGACATTTGCCTGCTTGGATTTAGTCAGATTCACTGGCACACCAGTGTGCAGACTTGCGGTTTCAGACACTCTAGAAATCCTTCTTTCTGTATTTTGGAATGTTTCTTTTGCACATACCATCCTAAATCGAGATTGATCAAGTAGCAGAGCCCTTCTGTGGCCACCCAATTGTACCCCAAAAATGGTTAAGCATCTCTGCTGCCATCCTATATGATAGCAAAAGATCTGGAATGAGGAGCCCATCTGCTAGAAGATTCCCATGAAAAAGAGCAGAGCTCTTCAGATATCACCCAATATCTAATTTTATGTGTGTGTGTGCACTGGGGAGACGGAAGGTTTTGTCAAAGCTTCCTCCTGGAGGTTTGATTTTGTCTTTCTCCTCTTTCCCACTTCAATCACAATTACTAGTAAACTGTGGTCCCTATAGAGGAAGACCATGAGTGCTCTGTGGATGGACAATGAAGAGGGTGGGAAATTCTGAAAGAATCTCCCTCATCCCTTTGGCTCCATTGTGGTGTGGATGGAAACTCTCCACCAGTGATATAGTGGTGTTTTCTTTTTTTTAAACAGGTAAACTAACCTAAACTCCATATTCCCCAAATGAGAAGTCTGCAAACTCCATTTACCGGTGTTTACCCTTGACTACACTACTGCTCTCAGCAACCCCTTGCTTTACTATTCAGTCAGATTGTCTGAGAGCTCACTACTTGCAAATATGAGGTTTGCACATTTCAGTAGGGTTTGTTTGTAGACATCCACATAGCTGTTGATCTCCTTTAGATTTTCACATATTTTGGTGTTGAGTATGATATAAAGCACAGATACAATTATACTTCTGAGACACCCTTGAAGACTGAATCAGGTCAATACCAGATTAACCTACCTACTGTGGATAGCTTTCTAAAAAGGGCCTAAAGTGATTTTAGGAAAACAAGTCACATTCAACTTTCAATGGAATTTGTGCTCCTAATTCACTTTGGCAGCTTAGAAAACTCACCCTGTTTGAAGAAAGTTGGTTGGAGAGAATAATCCAAAAGTATGAAAATGTGATATTTGCAAAGGAAATCACGGTTCAAGTAAACCAGCTAATCCGTGTCAAATCTCTTGGTCCTCTCCACTCCGCCAAAAGTGTGTGTGTGTGGTGTAATATACATACACACAAACTTCATATAAGAAAGAACTAGTTATAGTATTAATCTTTAGTTCTGTTTGGGGAGCCATTCATATCAGTATTACAGCCATACGTGTCTTAGAAAGGATTATCACTGAATTGGGAGCTGAAGGACAGGAACTCTAACTTCACTAAAACAAACTAAGGTTTATGTAACATTCCTTTAGCTTGAATACTTGCAATGCTACTCTTAAGCACTGGCGTGACACTTAGAAATTTGAAAGGAATATGAAATCAGATAAAAATCCATTAAATTCTACATCCATTTTATTTAACATGAGTTTAAGAGAAACCAAACCTAATCCTTTTCCTATTTTGCTACCATGGATAAAATCTTAGGATTTTAGATGAAGCTTAGCCTCAATTCTCTATTTTAAGAAAAGTTTCAGAAAAAAGCAGCCAGGACTTATTTTATTATTATTCTCAGTAGCTCCATTTTATGGCTGTTCTTACACAGAAACTTAATGTACAATTTCTTAAAAGCCTGAAGACATCCACAATTTAATTTCTTTACCAGCAGAGACTCCTCTTCAACATCTTTCTGGTTGAGGCTCAAAATGAAAAGACTCTCGGATACAGAATGACTTCTACTATCAAACTAGCAGCCAGGCCTTTGAATGAATAAAATGCAAGGTGTTTTTTGGATGGAGAAAACTGAATATAGTCTGTCCTGATGAGACTTGGATTGAAATCTGAGCCCAGTGAATAATTCAATCCTTGTAATATGTTAAATGAGTAAGAGACTGGAACATACTTAAGTATGTATCAATCCCCCTCAATTCTTCTGTCTTCCAAAATGTGTAGATGACCAAATCTGACTATATCTATCTTTACAGAAAGCACTTTTTAGTTTTCTCAAATGATGTCTGTATGTGGGGATACACAAGTATAAAAATACCTAAGCTTTTTACTGCCTCAGGTATCTCTACTACTAGAGCTTGATGAACAATGAATGTGCAGTAAATAAAAATAAAATTATTTGACTGCATCTATCTACTATATGATATTTAGGTACCACCACCGGCTCCTAGTTGTGAGATATTCGGACAACCTAGTAGGAAGAAGACTCAAGATGAAAAAGCTTATTTCCATGTTTTCCAAACTGACCTTGCAATGCTCAGGTTCATCTTAGTAGTCAAAATGTATTTAGTCAGTTCAGTTTTCTGTCTGAACCATTTGCCCAGTCCTAATGTTGGTCTATACAAAAGTCCCCTCAAGCACCAACTGAATTGGATTGAAAGTCTTTCTCTGACATTTAACAGGGAATACACTGAACAAACTAAACCAAATGAACCTGTCCTATAGATCTTTTGTGGTTTTTAATGCCACAGTTGTACAGGGAAGGGGAAAGATCTCTGCACTGGTGGCAAGCCAAGAGGGGGTTCTGCCTGTGTCTGTACTGAGTCAGCGGAATGACTGGGAATGGGGTCGTGAGTGCACTCATAGAGACAACTACAGCACTCATTGGAAGAATACAGTCTGTGTTTCTGCTTCTTCTGTTTTCTAACTGCTGGTGCATAAAGGAGAGCAGGAGTAAGGCCCCAACCCTGTCTGGGAATACAGCACTGCTGATGAGCACTACACTGTCCCACCCTTGCACAAGTGCACTAGGCCTGTGAGTGTGCCAGCCATTTGTGCAGATGTGGAAGGGAGAGGATTCCTTGTGGCCTTATTCCTACTTCATACATATCTGTGCAGGGTCAGCTGCAATTTGGCCCCTAATGAGTACAAGAGATTAAATCCTATTTCCCATGCTTGCTGATGGGCCATAGTGAGTCTGAAGAAAACATTATGCTGGCTTTTCTGCATTTATTTCAACTGCTTCCACAGGTATGCAGGTTCCCTACAACAGGTATAAACAAGGCAGAGGCACTAGCCTAGCTGACACCACTAGGGACAGCTAATATATAAGCTGAGCAGATAGAAAAGGAGCTGTCCTGAGCGACCAGAGCTACCAGTGAGATGAGGGATACTTGACACCAGTGGGACCACCAGGCGCCTCCAGTGAGAGAAGAATGTGCAGGAAAGAGGGGTGAGTGGAGGATCAGAGGGAGGGAAAGCATGTTCCGAAAGCAGGCGAAGAAAACAGAAGAGATGGAAAGGAAGAGGTGACAAAAAGAGAAATACAAGAGGGATCACTCCCTCTTCCTGCCCCAAGAACAGTTGAACTCATATCATTATAGATTGATCAAGAATGCTGAATACTTCCACATACTACTTTTCCACATAAGCAATTGCTGTAGTTGCCATAGGGGTATTTTATGATCACAAATAGTATCATGATTCAGACAGGAGAAGCATAAGAGAGCCATGAGATAGAGCTGATCAAAAATTTCTGATTACATCTTTATTTTAAAAAATGAGTTTTTTCATAGAAAACAAGTTTTTGCACAAAAATCTATTTTGGTGGAATTTCTTTGATAATCTGTAATTAAAAACTTTAGGGAAGAATACATCTGTTATTCAGAAATTGTGGGAAAATGCCCACCTTCTCTTATTTATGTTTTTTCCTAGAAAAGTGGGTTGGAGGCAGAAGCTCATCATGGGAACAACTGGAAAATGGTGAGAAAATGAGGGGGAAGAAGATTAAGGACATTTTGGACATTGTTTCTAATTTTCCTATGTAAAACATGTATTTCCTATCAGGAAATTTTCTCGTGGGATTTTTTCCTGTGAAAACTCCCACTGGAAAAATTCTCAATTCCCTGACTGCTCTAGAGACAAATTTACCTCATTATGATCTGGCCAGGTATGAAAAACAGTGGGATCCCCTTTGTCTTAAAGGAAAAAAAAAAACAGCAAGATAGTGCAGCTGCTGGAAGTGATGGCTCAATAGATGGCACTGTTCTCTCTAAGACGCTGCTAAATTTAACTGCCAATTGTGGTATTACAGGACATTGCACGTCTCTCTAATGACAATCGTGTGGGTCCCCTACAATGCCTCCCCTATCCCTGAACCTCCCCCCCCACTCGCACGTGCGTGTGCATAAACACACACACAGCTAAATAAAAAAGAAATGAAAAACAAAAGCCATGTCAGTGTTTTGTTTAGCATCTGCTGATTTAAGTCAAGCAATTCAAAGTTGTGATTGAAATTACACCCTTACACTGCCTTAATGTGCTTAGGTGATACAATGCTTATGGCATCTAAAATCACCCACTGAACACAGACTCCTTTGAAATACCTAGTAATACAGAGTTTCAGCTTGAGCATCACTTTTCTGTTGATTATAAACAGACATTTTTAACACAATCTATTGCATTCAATACTGTACACAAATGTTCACCAAATTCATAAACAATTGTCTTCATTATGTCTTATCTTACCTTGTAAAGTCATTTATTGTTGTCTTTTCCAATAAATGACTTATGTCCACTTTTTTTTACTGGTCTCAGAAAGGAAAATAATCTACTTTCTAGCTGGCATGCATTTACTGAAAAGCTGTAGAATGACAGATGTCAATGTGAAGATTGCATTTATTTTTCCAATATGTTTTTAAATTAACATGAATCTGTTCATAGTTTGGATATCCCAGGAAGTTGCACTATTTCTATATTTATTTTTAATGCTAAAATTGCAGCTGCACATGCAGGATTTAGCTGGTACCTTGGCAGCTACCCAAAACAGCCTTTCTGCTATGATACTAAGATACTTAACAGGATAATAATCTTCTCTCTTTTATTTTATTGTGAATTCAGAAATCAGCTCATTTTTTACAGTTAAATATGTTATGCATCACAATAGAGTTCAGTGGTCAGCTAAAGCTTTGTACTTACCACTAATGTCATTTAGACAAAGGGAGATATATCTCCAGCTAGAAGGATATTCCAGACTACTAAAGCCATCTTATACTGTCACTGAACACAGACACATTTTCTCTCTCCTTCAGAAAAAGAAATACCTGCTGATGCAGAACATATAGGCATGTTAAGAACTATGTGGAAAAATGGCAAAAGTAACCTCCAGAGGTTTATAGTCAGGCAAAGTAACAGTATAAAAGTGACATTTTTTACTCAATATGTCTATTCCATGTACATTTTGGAGTCAAGCCTGCTTACTTAATGTCAAGAGCAGTGGGTTTTGGTGTTTTTACTTTTCTGCCTTGAAGAGACAGTACAGTTATGGAAGAGTGAGCTGGATTCTAACTTTATTTCTTGCATCATCCAAATTGTCAGCTAAGTTATCACTGCACAATCATTAACAGTGATATCAGAGAGAAAGCAAAGCTATATTTTTCAGATCCCAAATGGAGTTTGCAGCATTGTCGGATGGGTGGGGGCAGGAACCTTCTAATTTGTAAAATGAACAAATATAATCTAAACTTGGTCTACATTGGAAAATTAGGTCAGTTTAGCTAGACCAATCAGGGATGTGAAAAATTCACACCCCTGAATGGCATTGTTAAAACAATCTCAATCCCCATGTATACAGCTCTAGATTGATGGAAGAATTCTGCCTCTTGAGGAGGTGTATTACCTATGCCGATGGGAGAACCACTCCCATAGGTATAGATTTGCATCTGCGCAGCTGTAGCATTTTAAGTATAGACAGGTCTTGACCTAGAAGGTTTTGAGAGAACTGATACAGAACTAATCTAGCCCCTCTGCTAGTCTGCTTTTAATTATGCCAGATGAGGAGCTGACCCATAAACTGGGTCATTTGCATACAAACTCACAAAATTAATCATTTTGTCTGAACAAAACTATATTGGATTTTGCATGTACAATTATCTCTCTGCTACTGGAGTACCTATTTCCAGATGCATCTTAGGCACCCACATCTTAAAATAAGGCTTAGCATGACTTCTGAGCACAAACATTTGTTCAAAGCAGTTTGAAATATGCTTTTTACTTCACATAGTTATATGTGATTTTAAGATTTCACCCAACTTATAACTCTGGCTCCCTTTTTGAATTCACATATAGCTACAAGTGTGATTTTGAGGTGTAATTATTTGTTGATAAAAATGAAGCTATGTAGACATCTACAGACATCTACAACTAGGCCAAGTCCTAAGTTTCCCTGACATTTGTATAATACCTGGTATTTACACTCTGTTGCCGCCCGAACAATTTTGTTTGTGCTATATTGCTGTTTGTGTAGAAGGCCAACTGTAACACTAGCCACCGTGTCAGAGGGAGGGTAAAAACCTAAGTGATGAGTGACCTCACCCAACAAAATGTTGATTCAGGGTCAAGGGGGGGGGAATGTCACAACCCAATGGCCTCCTCCCTCAGGGGGTCCCCTGAGGAGGCAGATCAGCATTGTATGTTGCTAACGCTGTGGTTAAAGGTGTGAGTGTGGAGTAAAAGGTTCCTTGGCAGGTTGCAAGAGGCTGAAGAGGGAGGGAGAGAGAAGGGAATGGATTAACTCGACTATCCAGCTAGGTCCAAAGATAAGAGGTTAACTTCAGCCCAAGGCCACTGCACACAACCAGCTCTCAGCTACCTGCCAAGAAAGACGGGGGAGCCTAGACTCCAACCTCGATCAGCCATCTAAAAAAAACCAAAAAGAAACTAAGCTAAGCAGGACTGCAGAGGCTGCAAAAACTAGTGAGACAGCGAAGGCCAGCGAGGGGAAAAACAAAGTCTCTTGTTCCTGAAGCCAGTATGTTTTGAAAAAGCGAAGAAAGCTGGAGAAAGCCAGTTTGGACTGGGACAAAGAGTACAGGGGACAGAGGTCCCTGAACAAAATGCTCCCCAAAAAACCCAGAACTTAAAAACCCTCCTAGAAGCCAAAGCAAGTCAAAAATAAACAGCAAACCCTAAACAGCCTGTGTACAAAACAAAACTCTCTTCTACCCTTCCCCCTCTTCTTACATTACACCCAGCCTTGGCCAGCCTTGGATTGTGCGAGTTTAAGCATAAAAGTGGGTTAGGGCACGGGCACTAACGCTTTCTTCCTTCCTTTAAGTAACGTAAATAGCACCCCTCACTCACCGCTGTTGTTATACTAATTGAGCTTTAAAACTTAACCACTTGCTGTTCTCCTTCATCCCTTCCCCTAACAATCCTGCAGCCTCAGCCTAATCACCCAACACCTCAGACAAATTGGTAACATGAATCTGTCACACTTTGGGTACTATCCTTCATACATTGAACTCAGTGGGAGTGTTGCCATTGACTTCAGCAAATGTGGGATCAGACCCTATATATTAGTAGTAACTTTGTGCCCACAATTATTTATAGATTCTAATATTGAGAGCACATGAAAGGAAGCCTGGTAAAAGGCATTTTAAAAAATAGACCTTTTATTATAAATATTGTGAAGATTCTTGCCTGCCAAATTCCCCACATGTATTCTAAAGCAAAAAGTATAACAAAAACGCAAAAGAGAGGTCTTAAAATTGTCCACAGCTAAAAGAATAAGACAAAGATGAAAGTGTTAAAACAAATATATTGCATAGATAAATAAATTACACTTTCACTTCACTTAGCCATCTACCAAACCAAACTAGACAGCAGTGGAACAATGCAGTACTTGGCATATTGCGAACAACAGGTAAAAAGAAATCTGATGGATCCCAAAAATAAAAGAAAGAAAAAGTTACTAAGCCAACAAATAGGATCCATTTTTCCAATGACAATTATGTTGAGGAGTAAACAGAAAACAGCATTGATTGTGTAAAGACTTTCATGCTTAACTTTAAGCACATGAGTAGTTCCATTGACACCAATGGGACTATTCATGTTTAAAGTTAAGTACATGCATAAGTCTTCCAAGCATTCAGACCCAAAAGTGTCATATAACGTTTTGCAAAAGGGAACAGGTTCGGAGCCAAAGTATATTTCAAACTCTATGGATGAAAACCTGGCCCTGTTGAAGTCAATGGGAAAAACTCCCATTGACTTCAGTGGGGATAAGATTTCACTCTGCTTCTTCTAAGAAGCCTGGTATATTTTATTTGAGTTTGCCACTGTTCTGGTAAAAATATATATGCCGATCAATAAATTGCTTAAGGATTATAGCCAATTATAAGTCTAGACTTGTGCTAGTTGTTAAACTTTTCCAGAGTAATGAGAAATACATATAACGAATGTAAGTCATTACACTGTCCTCAGCTTCTCGTTGTTTTAAAGCATCCCAGAGCCCAATCATACAAGTTGCTGAGTACCTCCTCTTATTTGCTGAATACCCACAACTCTCAGTTAATGGGATTGGTGAAATTAATGGGATTTAAAGGTGAATAAAAGCTCTCAGCACCATTCAAGCTCAGTCCCATAACCTTGTAAGGAATGAACAAAAAGATGAAATCTACAATTTCATTGTCAAGGAATGGGCTATGGTTATTTTGGAACTAAATTAATTCCACCCAATCCAATAACATATCGCTTTAAAAAACTCTTTATAATAAAGAGGGATGAAAATAATATGTCTTTTATCAACCAAAATTTTCTGTATTACTGATTATTTAAAGGGAGGAGGTCTTAAATCTGAGTTACTTTCAAACATTTTGCAATTTTTCTTTTTAGGAATTTCATTCAGCTTGGCCTCTGAAAGCAGATTTATTAGTTTCATTTGTTTTTAATAGCTGTTTTCACTTTCCAATTTTCTCTCTTGAACCAAATGATGTTGTGTTTGGGGTGACAACACTGCAAGGGAATCCTGAAATTAAAATAACTGATTTAACTACTATGAAAATATTTCATGTACCTTTATTAAGTGTCAGATCACTTCTCCCCCCCCTTTTGTACCCCCAAGTCTAAATATCAGGGGCTAAATTAAGCTGATAGTGTTCTCTTAATTGAAAGGCCCCCAAGCTATTGATCCATCAAACTGAGGTTACAGCTCTAAAAAGGGCACCTTGATCAACCTATGTATGAAAAAGCTATTTCAGTGTCTTGAAATGAGCTCTCATCAGGTCTTTAAAATTTAGATATCCATTTCATCTGGCCACAAAAGGGTTGATTCTGGATTGCAGAAGGGCAAGTGCTTTCAGGAAGCAAGGGATGCATGAGTCTGCTGCTAAAAGAATGTGTATTTCAAAGGAACTCTGACTCTTTTCTACTGACAGAGGAAAATAAAACTTGGAGAGATCTCCAGGGGAAAATGTATACCATCTGAAAATAAAACTCCTGTGTCTGCCATGTAACTATTGCAATAAATGCTTTTAGAGATTGTAGAGGAATATTTGTGATTTGCTCTGCACCATAAACCCTTCAGATTCTGACTCCAACTTGCTGAAATTCAGAAGGCAGAAATGCGTTTTACTTTAATACTTCACATTTTATTGAGTTCCCTTCAAAGTGTATATGAAGAGGAGGGAGGGTAGTCTGGTGGTTAACCACAGGGGCTGATCAGGCTTCGTAGTTTCCATTTAACACCTTTGTGCCTCAATTTACCAACTTAGGGAACAGCTATCCTCTTTACCTTCACTGTGTATCTCAAAAAGGTGCTGTGGAGATTTATATTTTTGACATACTTTTTGCAATCCTTAGTGAACATGCTATAGAAATGCAAAGCACCTTTATCAATTGTGAAAACTGCAGCCTGTGGAGCCCTTTTCCCAAATTCAAGGCCAGAATGTGTGCCAAAGGTACCTAATAAGAACAACTTCAATTCTCCCTTCCTCCAGGATACTTCATTAATTTATCTCCTACAGGATGTCTACCCTATGGGCAGCAAAGACCTATGCTGGGAAGGCTTTAAAACCAATTAATACACAGGACTTGGCTTTAGGTTAATGGTCTTATGATCAGGAATAGCAGGAACATCTGTGGTGAATGAACTGTTGGGAATTCTAGCATTCTTTGCTGCAGCAGACATGAAAGTTTTAAAAGGGCCCCTAAATTTGGCCTGCTGAAATTGGTGTTTGAGAAGCTGGGAGTCTTCTAAGGCTCCGTTGCTTCATTTAGGTCTTACAAAGAGAGTGTGAAGTAGAAACAATGAGTAGTCTTTGTGGCACCTTAGAGACTAACAAATTTATTTGGGCATAAGCTTTCATGGGCTAAAGCCCACTTCATCAGATGCATGGAGTGCAAAATACAGTAAGCAGAATATATATTATAGCACATGAAAAGATGAGAGTTGCCTTACCAATTAGGGTTCAGTTCTAACGAGCCAATTCAATTAAGGTGGAAGTGGCCTGTTCTCAACAGTTGACAAGAAGGGGTGAATACCAAGGGAGGGAAAATTACTTTTTTAGTGCTAATGAGGCCAATGCAATCAAGATGGCCCATTTCCAACAGTTGACAAGAACCTGTGAGTATCAGCAGAGGGAAAATTACTTTTTGTAGTGACTCATCCACTCCAAGTCTTTATTCAGGCCTAATTTGATGGTGTCCAATTTGCAAATTAATTCCAGTTCTGCAGTTTCTCATTGGAGTCCATTTTTGAAGTCTTTTTGTTGAAGAATTGCCACTTTGAAGTCTGTTATTGAGTGTCCAGGGAGATTGAAGTGCTCTCCTACTAGTTTATGAATGTTACAATTCTTGATGTCTGATTTGTGTTCATTTATTCTTTTGCATAGAGACTGTCCAGTTTGTTCAATATACATGGCAGAGGAGCATTGCTGGCACATTGTGACATATATCACATTGGTAGGTTGACCATATTTCCCAAAAGGAAAACGGGACACTACTTGCCTGAGCCTCCATCCCCACGTGGGGCTGGCCCAAGCCACTAGTCTGACCCTTGTACTGCCCTTCCTGCGCAGGGCTGGCGTTGCTGCTCACTGGAGCCCTGTCTGACCCCGGGCAAGGCTGGGGCTGGCGTTGCTGCTTGTTGGTGAACTGCCTGCCTGCCCAAGACCTGCCTCCTCACTGCAATGGCTTACCCCTCCCACTCACACATTCCTCCGGGCCCCAATTTTTTGACAGAAGTGAGTATTTTTCCCATTTACTTTTGGCAACTGAGTACAAGTTTTTTGCCAAAAAAGTTGGAACGGCTGAGACAGGGCTTAAAAAAGGGACTGTCCAAGCCAAAATGGGACATACGGTCACCCTAATGTGAAGCGTATGTTCAGGTCTAATCAGCTGGATTTTTGAGCTTCTAAAGTATAGGATGAAGAGCTCTGGATAAAAATCTTTCTATGTGCTACTATGTCTTATACTTGTAGCATAGCCTATATTGTCATGGCTAAAATTCAGCTTTCTTCCTTATTTTAATTAGTTCACCAAGGAATAAATATTATGATGAAGCATTAAAGTGAAATCCTGGTAGTTCTGCCATGGACTCCAATGTGGCCAGCATTTCACCCTTAGGGTTTCCTTCCTACGGAGCCTTTGGAAAGGAAAACAGTATAATGCATTATTCACTTTGCTAACATACACTTTTCAGTAGTTATAACTATTTTTTGCTTTTACCACTGAAGAGCAAAACTTTTACACTTCTTTTGCTTTAAAGCTAAGTCTGGCAATGGTTTATGATTAAAGAAAAATATATCCTGTAAGTATGGACACATGCTATAATAGTTCTTATGATTGACACAGTAGCTTATGAAGAGGTTTATGAAGTATTTCCAATTCAAAGTACTTTCTATTTTTTTGCACTCAGGATGCAAGAGTACAAGATTAAAAATCACATAAAATACCTTGTTGTTAACTTCTATACCACTGGAAGTCAGGAACTTGAAATACTATCCTATCCTTAATTCACCCAGATATGGTTAACTATGGTCTGCATTGCAGTACACAAGGTGTTCATTATGTTTTGATGTTCGTGAACAGCTAGGTAACTCAAGGATGATAAATCAACCTTATTTCTGCCCTTGTTTAGATTTGGTTTACAACAGGACTTTAACTTTTTTACCAGGGATTTTTGAGTGCCATGTAAATTTAGCCACTGAAGTCAGTCAGTACTGACCCCTGCCATGTAATAGAAGTATAACTGTTTGTCACTCTGACCCATGTGTCTGGGGCCAGTAAGCAAAGACCAGCCTTATAGCAGCACTCCGTCTATCACGTTTTCATTACCTGTAACACTGTTTTTGCTATGTAACAGCATGTAGTCATTGTTACACATTGAATTCAGAGATCTCACTTACTGGTTAAGCAATCTATTTTTAGGGTTTTATACAGCTGTCCAGCACCATAAAAGGCATCCAACTACTATGTAAAATCAATTGTAATAGCAAAATCTCTAGTGCGCTTCAAACAGTCTCTAGCTCAATGGTGGGCAATCTGCGGCCCACAGGCCTCATGAAGCCCATCAGGAAAATCCACTGGCAGGCCGCAAGACAGTTTGTTTACACTGACCGACACAGGCACGGCCACCCGCAGCTCTCAGTGGCCAGGGTTTGCCATTCCCAGCCAATGGGAGCTGCGGGAATAAGCATCCAGGGACATGTTAGATATGTCCTAAGCACTGCAAAATAGTTTTATTTGGAACCCTAATGAGTGGCACAGCTAAGTAACTGAGACAATTGTCAAGGCTTAAGTCCCAATTTAGCAAAGTATTTAAGTACACCTATATGCATATACAGGATAGTAGGGTTATAAGTAATAGCCAATTAGAATTTGTCAAGAGCAAATCATACCAATCCTACCTAATTTCCTTCTATGTCAGGATTACATTAGGATATCCTAGAGGATAGGGGGGAGGCTGCAGATGTGATAAATCTTGATTTTAGTGAGGCTTTTGACATTCTCATGAGCAAACTAGGGAAAGGTTTAAACGCTAGATGTGTTTAGTCTTGAGAAAAGACGAAAAAGGGAGCACCAGATGACAGTTTTCAAGTATGTTAAGTGTTGTTATAAAGAGAGCAGTGATCAACTGTTCTTCATATCCACTGAAGGTAGGACAAGAAGAAAAAATGGGCCTAATATGCAGCAACGTTGATTTAGCTTAGATATTAGGAAAATTTTTCTGATTATAAAGAATAGTTAAGTACTGAGTGGTTGTGGAATCCTGATCTTTGGAGGTTTTTAAAGAATAGATTAGACAAATATCTGTTTGGGATGATCTAAATATACCTGGTCTGGCCTCAGCACAGGTACTGGACTAGATGACCTCTCAAAGTCTTTTCCAGACCTACAGTTTTATGGATTCCATAATTCTTCATTCTTAACTTTCACCATGTGCATGACTTCATGTATGCACTTTGCTCAATCAGGGCTATAGCAGAACCTCAGATTTATGAACAACAGAGTTACTAGCTGACCAGTCAAGCACACACCTCATTTGGAACCAGAAGTACACAATCAGGCAGCAGCAGAAACAAAAAACAAAAGCAAGCAAGAAAAACAGGAAATATAATACAGTGCTATGTTAAATGTAAACTACTAAAAAAAAAAAAGAAAAAGGAAAGCAGCATTTTTCTTCTGTATAGTAAAGTTTCAAAGCTGTATTAAGTCAATGTTCAGTTATAAACTTTTGAAAGAATGACCAGAATGCTTTGTTGAGACTTATGAACATTTCAGAGTTACGAACAACCTGCATTCCTGAGGCATTCATAACTCTGAGGTTCAACTGTAGTTCAGAGCTTTCTAAATATTAGAGGTACTATGTTTTCTAAAATGTCTTGTTAAAACTAACCATCCAGGTCATCTTCAGAAATCATGACGGTGGTGTTATTTGAACGCTCTTTGGAAGAGATGTAGGGAAAAATGTTACTGTTTTGCGTGTATGATTTTACAGACTAGTGATACTGAATATAGAAGCACTGTGGAATTTTTCTTCAAAATTCATCACTTTTTATTATGTATTATACATATTTCATACTTTACTGATTTTTAATATGAAGAATTAAAGATATCTTTAAAATAAATACCTAATTCCACACCAAAACAGATTATGATAACACTATTTCAGTTCTTCAGTCTTGAAAAAAAAAAGTGATCATGGAATAATCAATCTCTGTTGTCGGTTTTACCAAAAAATACTTAAACATAAAGCAACCATGTTATATATCAGTCAGGCATTGATACTGAGGGTCATAAGAAGTTAATCCATAAAAGAAATTGTATAGAGATAATGGATATTATCGTAAAATATCATTTGCATTTTAACAAACATATCTAATTCACGCTTTAAATCTCCACTTGGGTACAGAAACCACTGCCACTGTGCTCAGATGTCATACTGCCTACAACAGATCAGTTCTTGGATTAAGAGTAGCTACCTCAAGCCGAACTCTGGCAATGCTTAAATGATGCTGTGAAGCTTCGAGGTCCTGTTTTATTCCTCACTAAATCTGGATGAACAAATTGTATTATTGTCTAAAGATGCATTCTTTCATCTCCAACTCCCCAGGGAGCTTTGTCTCTTCCTCCTGGATAAGGACTGTCATATTGTCATCCTGATGCAGGCATTTGTCACCTCCAGGCTGGATTACTGTAATCCACTGTATCTGAAGCTAAATGTGAAGACAATGCACAGGCTCCATTTCAGGGCTGCCCAGAGGATTCAGGGGGCCTGAAGACCCGGCACTTCGTCAGCGGGTCCTGGAGCGGAAGGACCCTCCCACTGCCAAATTGCTGCTGAAGACCCGGAGTGGAAGAAGCTCCAGGGTCCCCGGAGCGAGTGAAGGACCCCGCTCCAGGGGCCCCGAAAAACTCTCGTGGGGGCCCTGCGGGGCCTGGGGCAAATTGCCCCACTTGTCCCCCCTCTGGGTGGCCCTGTTCCATTTGGTACAGAACTCATCTGCTCATCTTCTCCATGGTTTAGGCAGCCCATCAAGCTATGGACAAAACTTTCAGAAAAGGTTGGTTCTAGGGCACCTGGAGGGGAAGAGAGGGGGAGGAGGGTGTAAAGTGAGTATTTTGGGGCACCTGGCTGGACCTATTAAAGACACAAATCTTCCAGGACTCCATGGGCAAGTTAGATCCCTGGAAAATCTTGGCTTCTAAGAGTTTATAAAAAGGAAAATTTGTCTACTGTGTCAGTATTTTGCTGTAATGTATAATTTACATAAAGGATGAAGACTCTCTAATCTGCTGCTGTTTTAAGCATAATTTTCCCTGGCAGACTTGCAAGGGAAAAAAAACTCAAAATGAAAAGAGAATTAAATTAAGTATTGATATTGTTGAAGTGCAGCTTTCTATCACTCCAGAAAGGCAAGGGAGATACAATTCATACTTTTCACCTAATTTATGAATTATTTCTGCTGATAACCCCAAATGCAAATACTTGGTTTAAAGCACATTATCAAGATATGCTAAATTATACTGTTCTTATTATGAAGAGCCTCCAGATGGAATCTGCTTATATAGCAAACAAAACATCAGTATTTTAATTTTCAGACAGTGCTCCAGAAAAACTTGAAACAGTAGAATCTCTGCTAAGATCTACTCAGTAGTTAGGAAGACACACATTCACAGAATAAGTCAATCAGTAAAATGAAGTGCTTCAAAAACAAGCAACCAAAGCATCTTCCCTGAGCCATGAAAGGAACACCCCTCCCCTATCCCCGACTCTTGTCTTCCATTCTCAAATGACTCCTACCTGCCTCAAACACATACCAGCCTGAATCAGAGCTACTACACCTATCCTTAAGAACAGGATAATCTGAGGGGTGCTTCAGCTGATAAGGGGTTTGAGAGTCATATTTACTCAGACATCTTTTCAATGCAGTGAGTCAGTGTAAACAAACTATCTTGCGGCCTGCCAGCGGATTACCCTGACGGGCCGCAGGTTGCCCACCACTAGCTTAGGAATTCTTTTCTCAATTTTTATTACATCCTTGCTCACGCTTACTCTCTTTACTTTCTTCCTAACTAAAGTATGAGTAAATATCAAGTAAAAACTTTTTTTTTTTCAATTCTCAAAAGGGTAAAACACTTTAGCCATAGAAAACATAGTGAACTGTAACCAATAGTTTAGGAATCATCCTTGACAGTCAATAAGTATTCTGAAGATTATCTTAGTCTGTGCAAGCTGCAGAAATTGGACATTTTTTTGCTTTATTAGTTTGAATTGTGTTAACCACTTTCTGTGTGTCAAGAGGTTATCTGGAATTTGTAATATGTGGCATTCCCTTATGCCCTTATTATCTCTTCAGATTTTTTTCTTCTGCCCTTATTCATTGCATTTTTTTACTGCTTCACAATGGGCCAATTGAAAAATATTTAGATAAGATGACAGAGAAAAAGCAGAACAAGGTCCTTTGGATTTGGCCCATAGTTGTGCAGTATTTTGTTGGGCTGTGTTTATATGAAACCTATTATATGAACAAACATTTCATGTTCCTGTCTTTAGGAAGTAATTTCTTCACTCATATCCGCCAGTGAAAAAGCATTTACATAAACAAAGAGGAAATAATTATAAAGATTCTGTTTTTTTGGGAGGGGGGAAGGAGGGTCACAAGATGTCACTCTATATAAGTTTAGCTACAGAGATGGTATTCTTCTTTATGTTTCACTTGATATATAATAGTCTTTATCATACTTTGTTGACTGCCTGAATATAATCCCACTGAAGTGAATGGGAGAAGGATTAAGACTTAAAATAAAAAGCTGTGTGAACATTTTTTCTTTTTCAAATACAAACCCAAAGCAGACCTCTATCTTCCGTCACAATATATAGCAAATATCTCAAGCACTGATTGTGTCTGACATAGAGAGCCCATGAAAATTGATCTCAAAATACTGCTTGTCTCGATTTTGACAGTAAAGTGCTTTTTGCAATGGAAACATATTTTATTCCATCACTTTACCCTAACTATCCAAGTTAAAAATTGCTGATAGTGAAGCAAAAATTATGTAACTAGACTAAAACAAAGTGACTCAGAGACAATTGTCCCACAAATGGAGCAGGAATTAATAATGAATTAAAATATATAAAATAACTTCTTTTCAGGTGTTCTCATTTTCTACACATACCTCACATCTTAGTTATGTCTGTGCTACAACATCAATTTGCAAGTAGAGAGAATAATTCATAGCATGAAAAGTATTCAATTTTTTTCTGCTCATTATTCTCTTTAAGAAGTCTTGCAAATATTTAAAAATTGCACTGTTTTCATTGGTCATATTAAGTCATATTATTTCTGTTCCCTGACTGGAATAGTTATGTAACTAACCAACACAATCCAAATCTGAAGCATGTATTCATTTGTAATTTTCTGGTAATCTTTTCCATTGAATTTTACCACATTTCTACTAGCACGGCTGATCTGCTCTGAAAAATAACCTTCTTATTGAACAGATCTGTTCCTTTTTACAAGCTGAAAACTATCCTTCCAGTGCCAACATAGTAAAGAGGGCATGATTTGGTATCCAATTCCTTATTATGAATTCCTATCAGAATCATGTTTGATGTTCCTGTGACTGGGTGCCTGGGAGGGACCACATCGATAATGCCACACTCTGGCCAGGCTGGCAGAAATAGGGCAGACAATCCCCAAAAACTGATGGTTTATTCTATAACTAGATTCCCCAAGCCAGTAACAAAAGAGCTTCTGCAGTACCACACTGGTTAACCAGAAGCCAAACACAGTCCCCTTTAGGCATTCCAGCCATTGGCACTCATCCAGACAAACAGGTCTAATGTAGTGAGAGGTTACTGGAAACTCTATTTGCCATATGTAAGGTTCTTACTAATCCTAAAGGATCAGACACATACCCCCAGGTCAATATGTATCTCAGATCTGACCCAAATATCATGCTGTCAGCCAATCCTTAATAAACTAACTAAAGATTTATTAATAAAAGAATAGAGTTAAAATGGTTAATAGATCAGATACATACACATGATTGCAAAGTCTTTATATCAGGTTTGTAGCAGGGATGGAATAGACGGATGGCTTGCAAAAGTCTGTCTGGTAACTTCTAAAAGATCGGAAGATTCTCTGTCTGTAGTTCAAGATGCCCATTTTGGTTGTAAATCCACAGAGAATTAGAACAGGAAAGAAGCAAAATGGAGGTGTCTTTTATATCCTTTGCCATGTGCGTGGAAAGTTAATGGCTCAAGCTGAAGTCCAGGGTCACATGAGCAAATCACATGGCTCTATACATTTTGCTGAATCGCAGAGTGTGGTCATTGGCTTCTTGCTGTCTAAGCCATCCACAGGAAAGGCATCTGGACATCTGAAATTCTTCACTGTCTCATTGTGAGAGCTAAGGATCATTAATGGGCCATCAACACATAGCTGTCTAGCCCTAATATAAATCTATCTGGGGGTGTCCCCCAGGAATACAAAACATTTAAGATACAAGTATGTAGCCAATATTCCTAACTTCAGATACAAAGATGATACATACATATAAACGGGATAATCATGCTTAGCAAATCATAACTTTTCCATTGATGCCTTACATAACATACTTTGTATAAGATTTATGGAAATTGTGTAACAGTGGTAACAACAGTGATGTAAATGGTCACCTTTCTTATACACAGCATCACAGTTCCAACCAGTGCCACCTAATTAAACCCAATGAAGACAATCAACATTTGTCAGTGACGGCAGTGATGGAAAGAATAATGATGCCATTATTTACAGAGCAACTTTTTAGAGTAGAACCCCACTTTAAATATTAGATTTCATTGACTATACATTTTAGCAATGGTCAAGTTCTTAAGTGTTTCCAAAAGCAAACATCATAGAACATGAACATGGTTATATTGAAATTAGCTTTCAGATTGAATGGTCACAGACAATTTTGTATTGTCATAGAATTATAGAAATGTAGGGCTGGAGAAGACCTCAAGAGGTCATCAGCCCAGATGCCTGTGCTGAGGCAGGACCAAATAAACTCCTCACAGATGTTCTTAAAAACTTCCAATGATGTGTACAACCTCCCTTGGATTCCATAGCCTTCCTTTAGATGGAAGCTCTAGTAATTTATAAAGCAACGTTTGTAGAAGTATATTTTGGTGCACATGCTAAACTCTTTCAAATGCAGTCTTGTATATATACCAACTATAATAGTCTTCTAAATTGTCTAGAGTCATTTCCATGATTCTCAATATTAGCTATGGTCACTGAATGCACTGACGTTTGTTGTACCTAAGAAATCTGCATATCTGCCTATTTTCACAAGTCTGGGTTTGGTTAGGTTCTTCAGGAAACGTGGACTAACCAAGAGTGCAAAACATACCCCAATAATTTATCTGCCAGAAGTTGAAGTAAATGCCAAAAAACATGAAGAGGAATACTTCAGCTAATTGATTTCAAAATGCTTTGGACAGGTTGTGCACTGGACCGTGAATGTGTTGACATTCTATTGTAATTTAATATATGATTTTGATGCACATTGTAACTAAGGAACTGGTACTGGTATACGTGTATTGCTGTTCTCTGCTGAAAATAACAAGCCTTTTAAGGGGTTTATATGTTTCTATTGCTTGATTTAACTGAGCTGCCTCTGTGTTCTTTTTCTTTGAAGTCAGAAGCTGTGATTTATATTATTCATGACATATATATGTAGTTAGCTGATGATTTGGGGTCTCTTGTTAGAAAGAAACATGGATTGTCTAGGCCTCACTGCACAAGGTAGTTTCACCTTTAATGGACAAATTTTCAGAGGACTGCCATATTGCATATATCCAAACCCCACATTGTGACTATTCAAATTGGGTAGTAAGGTGCAGTTACTCAATTTGCACATGTGCACACTCTTTTGCATGCACAAAGTTCTAACCTAGTGTATACTAATAAAATTGGAAAACATGCACATTAATAACCTATAAACTTCCTGAAAAAGAAGCAACTATTTGATCCTTTCTACCTGTGAACTCAAAGTGAATTTGCCTTGAGGTGTGTTACTTGCGCTTTCCTCAGCTAACAGTCCCTCTGCATCTAGGGGAGTTTGTACCACCCAATTTCCCTCAAGTGTTTCCCCGAGTTAAGACAGCTTTAAGCTGGGACTGGGGTTCCACCAACCGAAGCTTTGGGAGTTCATGCTAAACAAATGCGTTGTCCACACATCCTGGCCAGTGTAAATTATATCTGGATGCAAGCCCTCAGCAGAGGGAAGTCCGTAGTAGGGTGACCAGATGTCCCGATTTTATAGGGACAGTCCCAATTTGTGGGTCTTTTTCTTATATAGGGTCCTATTACTCCCCACTCCTTGTCCTGATTTTTCACATTTGCTGTCTGGTCACCCTAGTCTGCAGACATTATACACTGCTGGAACCCCACTCTGGGTTGACTCTCTAGCAGCAGCAGCCCTGAATCTAGTTACAGGTATAACAAGAAGCTCGGTGAGATCTATGATACTGAGATCACTGAAATTTTTCAGCTGCACATGTTCTGACAAAGGGCATGGTGTTGAGGGTTGATAGAAAAAGAAAGGGGGAAAAAGTGAATAGTCCACGTCTACGCTATTTTAAAGTATTTTTAGACATAATAAAGGTAACAAAATAATTCAGGAAGTAGCTGTGCACAACTGTTCCTGGAACAGTTTTTCTTAACTGTCTTCTTGTATCTTTGTCAAAACTGGCTGTGGAAGCATAGGTAAACATAATCATTAAAACAATAATGTTTAGTCCCAGAGAGTGGAGTTTGGCAGGATCTTGAAGCTTCTCATGAATTCCTGCATGTTGTTAGCTTTTATTTTCTGATTTCTGGTTGATGCTGGCTGAGCTGCTGTGTGTAATTGGATGAAAGTTTTAATTCCAGCATCCTTTTGAGAGATGGAGATGAGCTGGAATGTTTTAGTCAGAGCGATATCTTAGAGTTCCAATATCAGCATCAGAAGCATGAGTGTCTCTGGGCTCAGGTGGATTATACTAACACACAAAGTAGAATCCTCAGCAGTTGTTAAATTGCTGATCTACAATAAAATGCCTCTTTGCACCTTTTCTGTTTCTTTAGTTGCAGTTTAAAAAAATACAGTATGATAATGAATTAAAATGAGTTATTGTATAATATTAGTTTCTTATACAATTTTGAATGGCAATTTGAGGCTGCTTCTCTCTTGTGCCGTGGATCTGCTTAGCATGGGTGTGGGGATGGTGTGATGTCAGGGAGCCAGTTCCCTGATTCTAATGCTACTTACTGTAGGTCTACACTGCAACTGAGAATATGCTTCTCAGTGCTAGCAGGTAGACACATGCTAGCCCTGCTTGAGCGAGTGAGCTACAACTAGCAGTGTGGCGGGGAGTTGCATTGGCTCAGTCTTGGGCAGTAACTAAATGCTAAACTGTATTATACAGTTTAGCCACTCGGTGGCGCGATGTGTAACATACCTAACTTGGTATGTCCTGTGGTGATTCCTAACATCTCTATACCTCACTTTCCCGTCTATAAAATTCAGAAGATAATTCTGACTTCACAGCATATTGTGAGAATTGAAGCTTGGACAGTGATTAGGAGTAAAGTGATAAGATTTTATTTGACTTGATTCTGAATTTAAACTGCCAGACAATCAAGCTTTCCATTAAAGGAATTTCATATAGTTTTCATGCTTGAAAAGTACCTATTGCTCTAATACTTAGGGCAACATATTGCCCTCAGTTCACATCCAGAACGCTCACTGATATCAACAGAAATTATTCTTGCAGTGATGTCCCATTTATGGATTTTTGATATGATCTCTCCAGCTATAACTGGGGCGGGATAGCTCAGTGGTTTGAGCATTGGCTTGCTAAACTCAGGGTTGCGAGTTCACTCCTTGAGTAGACAATTTGGGGATTGGTCCAGCTTTGAGCAGGGGGCTAGACTAGATGACCTCCTGAGATCCCTTCCAACCCTGATATTCTATGATTCTGTAAAAGATAGCTTCCGTGGCATTAATAGCTTGCTCTAAAACAGGGGTCAGAAACCTTTCAGAAGTGCTGTGCCAAGTCATCATTTATTCAATCTAATTTAAGGTTTCGAGTGCCGGTAATACATTTTAACATTTTTAGAAGGTCTCTTTCTAGAAGTCTGTAATATATAACTAAACTATTAGTGTATATAAAGTAAATACAGCTTTTAAAATGTTTAAGAAACTTAATTTAAAATTAAATTAAAATGCAGAGCCTCCCAGACCAGTGTCCTGGACCCGGGCAGTGTGAGTGCCACTGAAAATCAGCTCCCCCGTGCTGCCTTTGGCACGTGTGCCATAAGTTGCCTACCCCTGCTCTAAAGCATTACATTTCCAGCATGATTCTTTGTGGATTTCTTTTTCTCATAAGACTATATGTAAGACTCTGGCTTATAAATTCTTTTTAGAAAATAGGAACTTTTTCTGAAGAATGTCCACTAATGCCTGCAATCAGCTGTCGGCACAACAGGCAGCACTGAGACTTCTGTCATACACTGCTGGTAAGGTTAGATATCTTAATGTTGTCATTTGCACTTGTGAAAATTGATGTCAAAGTGAAACTTGGCTCTTCAGAAGCAATGTCGAAGGCACTACTGTAATACCAATAAAATGTGGCTACCGGATTTAAGAAAGCTATTTCAACACTCTCTTCCTTCTTTCATGTATTTATGTTATGCTGTATGTTTTCTGTCATCAGCTGGATTTCTGATACCCATCAGTATTCTTTCAGTTCAAAGCTGTACTTTCAATTGGACAAGCCAGTTCCCATCGAGAAAAGGAGTATGTTCGCATTAGTTAAACTGGAAAACAATTTAAAAGATACCACAGAGCCAATAAAACATTATACATATTTAATATATACTCTACAGTAATCTGTCTAGCATGGTCTGCTTTTTCCTCCATTCTGCACTGATAGGAAGATTGGTTTTTTTTATGAATTCAAATGATTAGGTTATAAGTGTTTGAGACACCCCCATATCCTCAGTCAAAACCACCAAAACATAAAAGTGCAACAAACTGTTATGCAAACATATCTGTGTCTAAGTCCTTATTTAGATTCTACCAGTGATACATAACTAGTGTCTCCACATGGCTATGACAATAACCATTTAGTAATGATTAACAGAAAGGCGTGCCATGCAAAGGTATATAATTTTATGTAGTATTTACCTTGCCTTATTACACATCATATTAGAATATGTGTGGGCAAATTAAAAGCATTGTTAAGGTATCAGTCAAGAAGGCATGTGACATCATAGCCATGTATAATAAACTTCCCTGTCACTCAGAAAGGTTGTTATACTTAGATCCATCAGTTGGTAAAGCAAGCCTTGCAATTAACAGCTGAACCAATCAGAACAAATAAAATGTTTCCATTTTCTAAAACCTATAACTGATACCAGTCAGAGCTTTCCATAGCTCATATTCATACCCAAATCACATTTCTTCTTCCGATTTTCATAATGAAAAGTTTAGGGCCATACTCTTCCTCTTAATACTATCCAAAATCCAGAGTTACTCCAGAAAGGTCAATGGCATTATATCAATAAAAAACTATTGTGAGAGGAGAATCAGGCCCATTGTTTTGGAAAGTACTTACATATAGTTACACTTTTGATGTTCAGTTGGAGGTAAGAGTTTCATAGATTCATAGACTTAAGGTCAGAAGGGACCATTATGATCATCTAGTCTGACCTCCTGCACAATGCAGGCCACAGAATCTCACCCACCCACTCCTGTAACAAACCTCTAACCTATGTCTGAGTTACTGAAGTCCTCAAATCGTGGTTTAAAGACCTCAAGGTGCAAGGAATCCTCTAGCAAGTGACCCCCGCCCCATCCTGCAGAGGAAGGCAAAAAACCTCCAGGGCCTCTGCCAATCTTCCCTGGAGGAAAATTCCTTCCCAATCCTAAATATGGCGATCAGCTAAACCCTGAGCATGGGGGCAAGACTCACCAGCCAGCACCCAAGAAAGAATTCTCTGTAGTAATTTAGATCCCACCCCATATAACATCCCATCACAGACCATTGGGCATATTTACCTGCTAATAATCAAAGATCAATTAATTGCCAAAATTAGGTTATCCCATCCCCTCCATAAACTTATCAAGCTTAGTCTTGAAGCCAGATATGTCTTTTGCCCCCACTGCTCCCCTTGGAAGGCTGTTCCAGAATTTCACTCCTCTAACGGTTGGAAACCTTTGTCTAATTTCAAGTCTAAACTTCCTAATGTCCAGCTTATATCCCTGATATTCGGATACACCTGAACTATCAGTTAGGGATATCATTAGAATACAAATGTGGAAAGAGTAAGCAGAAGAAGATAAAAGTGAGGAGATAGAAGGAACAAAAAGATGACAAAGATTATTCTAAATGTTGATAGTATTTCATTTTGCACAATACGGATTTTAAAAATCATATGCCAGGGGAAAACTATCATGCATAACAATGCTGTTCTCTGTATGTTAGATTCTTGTGGATATTAAAGGTATTGAAGCATCTCTCTTCTGTTTTTGGGTGCTGCCACACCAGATTCCCCGGATGGAACACCAGACTTGTTTTACAAGATTGCTTATCTACTATTGTATGGGCTGTGCAATGGCACAACAGAGTCTCCACAGTGCTACTTATTAATATGAATTGCTTCTTAGTGCTGCATCTTATCAGTGTTCTTCCACACTCGCCAAAAATAAGTCCTTCCACAGAGAGAGAAATAAAAGGAGCAGAAATTACTAACATTTCTACTAAACACCACAAATGCTGAAATGGATAATGCAACAGATTCTTCACATTATATCCTTCCATCCTCTTCCCCAAAAAGGCACTGAGAGTCACCGAGGTGATGCAATAAGGTCTAATGCAATGCGAGGAAGTAGGGTGATCCCCAGGAAGAAGAGGAAAGAAATTTTGTTCCCACAGGTCAGGAACAAGCTGTGAGTAGCTTTCCCCAGTATGCTGTCATCTTCTGGAAGAGGGGGTGGACCACGTAGCAGCTTCCAAGACTTCCTGCTCCTGGAGGAAGAGTAGAGTCTCTAGCAGCTCTTCCCTGAGTCCAGGGTGGGGCAAGGATGTTTCGCGCCCTAGGCGAAACTTCTACCTTGCGCTCCACCCATCCCCGAGCCCAGTGGCAGCTTTCCACCCCCGCCCTGTGGTACCCTCCCCCCCTCCGCTCTGTGGTGCCCCCCCCGCGCAGCACCTCCCCCTTGGCCCAGGGAGCCGTGCGGCAGCTCCCCACCCCAACTCACCTCTGCTCTGCCTCCTCCTCGAGCATGCCGTCACCACTCCACTTCTCCCACTTCCCAGGCTTGTGGCGCCAATCAGCTGTTTGGCGCTGCAAGCCTGGGAAGGAGAGAAGCAGAGCAGGGCAGCATGCTCAGAGGAGGAGATGGAGCAGAGATGAGCCGGGGCGGGGAGTTCCCCTGCATGCCACCGCTTCCCCCCTTACTTGCTGCAGGCGGCCCTCCCCGTGCCCCCCTGCCCCAGCTCCCTCCGCCTAAATGCCGACGACAACCAGGGCGGTCAAAGATCCAGCCACCGCCGAAGGACCCAAAATGCCCCCCACCCAATGCTAGCACCTTAGGAGACCATGTAGGTCGCCTAATGGGTTGCACCGGCCCTGCTTGAGTCTCCCTGCTTCTTCTGTAGTAAAGACTAGACCCTGCTCTCAGATACTCAGAACAGTCTCAGTGACTTCATGGGGAAACAGAAAGCACAGGTCAGGGTAGAGTTTGGCTGTAATGCCCTTGTCCTGCAAACCCTTAGGCACAAGAGTAACTTACCAGTTGAGTTGTCCCCCTACGTTCAAAACGATGTGTGTGCCTAAATCTTTGCAGGATTGGGGCCTAAGTCCCTTGGACAGCCTCGGTGTTCTGAATCTGTACTTTCAAATGAACTTCTCCAATTGTGAAAAGAGAGCCACAGATAGGCCACATAATACAGCTCAGTCTGGCAATGCCCAAGTGTGGAACACAGGCACAAAATTAAGCCCATGACAAAAGTAATAGTGCTGATGACAGATGATTAATTTCTTAAGCATGCAAAACAGAACTTCATGATTCAACATTTCTGACATCAATAATTAACTAATGTATGGGAGATATCATAAGGTCAATAGACGATGGAGGTAAAAATGAAGAACATTTGAAAGATATGGGTAACAGCTGGCAGTAAGACTGCAGGTGAGAAGAGTAGCAGCTGAACTTGGGATGCAGCTTTTAAGCATAAAATATAACACTGGTCTCTCGGCTTGGCATATAAAAATTGTAAAGGGAACAAATGAGGGAAAGAACTAGAAATGAAGGAAGAAAAAAGTAGAGAGCTGGTAAAATAGAGCTGAAAACTGCTATTTTCAGTATTGTCAGTTCTTGTGATATTTGATGTTTTTCTCCACTCCTGAAATGATGAAATTACGTGAAATCTTAGCTTTCATTTTTAAAAAGAAGCAAGGCCTAGACCCTCAAAGATACGTAGGCTCCTCAATTTCATTGATTTCAAGTTTCTAGCACTCGTTGTTGAAGAGAACAGTCTGAAAATGTGACCCAGATGTACCTTAAAAGCTTAGAAAACCAGAAAGCAAATAAAAATGTATACATCTATTATTTTGAAAAAATCTCATGATTTTTAAGCCAATCTCGTCGTTTTTGAGGCCTGTCCTGTGATTTCTTGGTATCAGCAATATTGCATTTTATAGCAACGTGAGGAGGGCTAGCTTCTTTGGCTGGTTGCTTGTGGCTTTACCCTTTTGGAAGTCCTGGCCAGTTGCCCTTGGCTTTCTTCCAAAGCTGTGCATTAGATCAAAAAACTGTGAGTGCTGGAAACAGCTGGCTGTATTGGCAATGAGAGTCTCAGAAAGAAAGGACCTGATCTGAGAGTTTAACCTCATGCTACAGGGAAAACGGGTCGGTGCTGGCCAAATGAAAAATAACAGGTCCCCAGTACATAATGGTAGAAGGTCAGACACTTGGAAGAGGTTCTGTTACTGAGTCTAACACAGTGTCAGCTAGGTTGGATGTTTTCCACAGCCCCCATCCAAAACTCTGAAATTTATGGGAGTCATTCCATAGATTCTATGGATGTTGGATTGAATCCTAAATGAATGAAAATTTAACAGATTGTAATGATACAGGGCCCAATCCTGCCCTCTAATGATTGATGATTAAGCTTCACTTAACTTTAGTGGGAAATATAGTTGATTAAGAAGCAAAACTGAACTAAGTGGCTAGTGAACTCTTAGTGTGCACTGTTAGATAAAATGATTGTAAATATAAAACTCATGACTAAAACTGTATAGTTAAATACTAGCTCTCCTCAAATGCTGTAAAAATAAAAAAAATGCAACTGAAAACATTACAAAATACCCTCTTAACATTATAGACATGAAAACAGATCAAGAGGATTTTCATTCTAGCTGGTTTACCTGTTTTTAAACGTTGAATTGGGACTGATGTCACGGTGACATTGTATGCTAATGTCATGTCACATGGGACACGCCAAAAGTAGGACAAATCTTCTCATTTAATAATCAAAATAATTTGACAAGTACTGTAGCAAAATATGGTCTTGATCCTGCAAGTTGTTCCAGGCAGGTGGACCTTAAAATGGAAGCTCCATGCAGACAGAAAAAGTTGTAGGATCAGGGCCTACATTGGTAGTTACTGTTCTTCCTACCGTAACATTATCCATTGCTGTTTAAGATTCAGTCCCTGAATTCATTCAATAAGGCAAAAATTCCTTCCCATACTGATTTGCATTCTGTCACTAGGTGGGTATAATGTCAACTTTTCTCAGCAAATTTAGTATTGTGAAGCTTATGACACAGAAAACTAGAATTACATTTTCTAAATGAATTCCATGTTGTTTGGATTTCAAATATCTTCAAAAAATTTTTAATTCCACACTTAAGACCCAGCCCTGCAAACATGCCAGTTGTCTCCCTGAATGCAACTCATTTGTGAAGCCACTCAGGTTCATAGGTGTTTGCTTAAGACTCCTCTAAGCTGCTCCTGTACCAATAAATCTCCTTTTCTGGGAAGTCAACAAAGGCCACATCCTGCAATTACTATAGTGCAAATTGCGAAATTTTGTCTAAAGCAAAAATGTTTTTGTTTAAAATAGGTTTCCGTTGAAAAAGCAAAATATTCTACCTTTTTTACTCAAAACCTGTGCCTTTTTTTTAATGGACTTTTTTGGGAAAGTTTCTGTTTTGTCAAAATAGCCATTTTGTTGGGGGCAAAAAAGTTTGGATAGATTTTTTTGGCCAGCTCCAATTTTTAACCACAGCGTTACTGAGTCTAAGGCCCAGATCCTGAAAGGTATTTAGGCACATAACTCTCCTTGATTTCTCTTTGTCGATTTCAAGGCAATCAGTCTTCCTTTAGCTTTTCTCAACCTTGCTCGCTTGGGATCCGGCACCTTCTCCCTCCGCTGGAAAGTCCCAAACCCGAAGTGAGCTCTTGGAGCGATCGCAGTTCGCATGGGCCGGGAAGGGGGTGTGTGTGGGGGAGCAGTTCGCGCTCTGGATTGGCTCAGCACCCGCACGTGAGGCTGCACTCACGCTTCTGGGCTGACAGCTGGGTGGCAGCCCGGCCGCTGAGATTCAGTGAGTGAGTACTGGAGTGGGCAGCAGAGCGCGCTCAGCCCGGAGAGCAGCGTCAGGATCCGGGCACAAAGGTAGATCTGCCCGCGGCCACTGCTGCTTTGCCCCGCTGCAGCCGGGAGTTACGCGTGGCAGGGCTGCTGCAGCTGCAGTAGTTGCTGGAGGGCGGGGGAGGCTTTGCTATTTCCAGTGTAACTTGCTGGCAGCAGCAGCAGCCTGTGTCAGGCAGTTGAGCTGCCCTGAAGTTCATGTTGTGCAGAGGCTCCGGTGAGTGGCCGCCCCGCTGGGTTCGCTTTTTCCGGGTGTGCTGGGTTTGGACGCTGCCGGGCGATGTTCTCCCGCGAAGTATGAAGAAGTAGCAGCCCCGAGAGTGAAGGATTAAACCGCCTTTGGAAGCCCACATATGCCAATCCTGGAAGGGTTTGTGGCCCGCGCTGGGGCTCGTTATCCCATTGTAAACGCAGTCCGGCTTTCCTTCTAGGAAAACCACATTGTTACGTGTTGCGATCAGGCTCTGGCTTGGAGAGAGCAGCCTGGGATGGGGCGTTTTTAAGGGCCAGATCCTGTCCCCTTGATGTCCGTGTTACAGTTCCCATTGCAGTCAGGGGGTTCGGAGCCATATAGCCTGACGGCATTTCTGCGTTGGTATTTACTGCAGCAAAAGTTACATATTTACAAGCGGATAGTTTGGGTTTCTAGTGTCTGATTGTGGCTTTTATTTTTCTTGCAAAGTGTTTTGTTTGCTAGTTACACGGGATGGGGTGAGATCTTTGCGTGGGGGTTGGGGGCTGGGAAGGCGGACACCTCAGCTCAGAGTTTGGAGTTGGCGGCAGCTCCCGTAGAAATCAGGACAGCGTCCCTGGAGCTATTGGCGTAACCAAAATCAGAGTGTGACCCAGTTTGTCTACCCTTGGCCTCTACACTCTAAGGCTTTGAAAGCGGACAAGAAGAAGAGCGGGAGAGAAGGCTCCTGTGGTCTTCACCTTCCCCCCTTCTTGGGATCTTTCTGCTCAGTAACTGAATATGCTTTTCCTATAGCAGAGAAGGGATGTTAAAGGTAGAGACTGCTAGTAGGGAATTGTTCCAGATATGCTTATGTAGTCTAGAAATGGTCATTTTCCCTCATCTCCTACTGATGAGATTCTTAAAGGAATAAAGATAAGGATAAAAATAAGTATATAATGGTTTAAACTGCTGTGTGTGTTTCTTATAAAATGTTAAAACAATACACTTGATTGGCAAGGTTACATTTGTTCACCGTTATGTTGCTTGTTCACTGTTTTCCTTTTCATCTAGGGTGGACAGTGCCACTAGATTTGTAAGCCTCATTCAGTGGTGCTGTTAAGATCCAAAACACTGCAATGGAATCTTTGCATTTAAAACAAAAAAAATTTGTCAATCTGTTCCTTCCCTGTCTACCTTTTGTGGCTTAAGTTAGTCACCTGAATGTCCAATCTCTGCTAATGTGAATGATCTCTCAGGAATGCCTTCATTTTATCCTTTGTCTAACTTTATTGTGAGGCAGAGGTGATGTTATCAACACTCTCTGCAATTTAACGAAGAAATTAACAAATTCAATACTCTGCAGTTTAACAGAGAAATTCTTAAGAATCTCTCATCCTAGGTCATATGACAAGAAGAGTGCTGGCATCTCCTCAGGTATTCTGCTGTTCCTATTCAAAAGGAAGAACAGACTCTTCCATCTTTCCTTATTGAAATTGGAGGAAGGGCAATGCATTACCTTGAGTCTCCTCTGCTAGGTGTATCTAATCAAGGCTGCAGCACACTTCTGTGGAGGAGGTCATTAAAACCTCCTGTCTCTCTTCTTCTGTCCTTTAGGTGACAGGAAAGGAACAGGCATAGCATTGGTTAAACTGGATAACTAAACAGCACTGGACATTTAGCAAAAGACAGTTTCCCCCACCCTCCATCTCTGTAATTTTCCTGTGTCGTCTTAATGGCAGTGTTCTTCATAGGTGTAGATAGCTATTCTAATGTCATTTAACCACTGTCCCCAAAAAGAAAATAAATTCCCCTTGAAGGAGACAACAGAAAAGAAACCCCAGTGATGGTATAACCATGTAGATGTTCAAATAGGAAGCTCTTTCCTCACTTTTTGTCAAGACTGGATAATTTAACAGCTCTTTCAGCCAAGGGAGGAATGTGATGGGGGAATGTGGAAGCCATTATCTCTAAGAATTAGTCCTACAGACAAACTTCCTGGAGTTGTTGATATGTCTCTTTGCCTCCGGGTCAAAGATCCTGATCAGTAAAATGAAAATTTGCATTAAAATGAAAGTTACAGTGTTTGCATTCAGAGATTACATAATGATGTGTTCTTAGGGCCTTTTTCAGATAAGTAGATTTTTCTTCTTGTATCTCAGACTCAGTTCAGCTTATTTTCCTGTAAGGAGGTCCATGATTTTTCAGCAGTACGTGTTGAAAACAGACGATGGGTTGACAATAATTAGCTGTTTAGGGAGTTCTTATGTGATTGGTTTTTTTTGGTGTTCTTTGTAATCTCCCATGATACTTCAAACTTTGTATATTTTGGCCAGTTGAACTTTAAAAGAGAAATGTTCCCTGAGAAGTTTATGAATTCTGCATTGTCTTTGTTGTGTTTAATAGGTTACACTATAGCATTCAGAAACAATTAAGAGGAGATGAATGTACTTTGTCCCTCTTTGGGGTTTTTTATTGGGAGAGAGGGAGTGGTAACAAACAAACATGTCAGGTCCATTTTCTACATGTTATGTACATGCTCTCTAGAGTTAAATAAATAAAAGCCTGTTCACTGATGAATCTAGATAGAAAAACTGTAACTACTGTTATCGCTCTAATTTTTTTTTTGGTGTATTCTTAAGCTATCTAAAGTAGTGGTGGATTTTTCTCTCTCCCCTCCCGCCCAACTTTGGCATTTACACATCAGAGAGTGGTTTGTTTAAGGCTGTTCTCAGCAGTGTTGGACAAAAATGTTTGCATCTCAGCTTTGGTATGTCTTCCCCCCCCCCCCCGGATTTGATGGAGAGCAGGAGGCAGAAGGCTGCCATAGTCTTAATATCACATTAGCTGTACAATTCTGTAGTGTATATGGCAAAGACATCCAAGTGTTTCCTGGACCCAATTTTCCTAGACTGTGAAGCTTAGGGCTGGTCTGCACTAGGGGCGGGGGGAATCGATCTAAGATACGCAACTTCAGCTACGTGAATAGCTGAAGTCGAAGTATCTTAGATTGATTTACCTCTCGTCCTCATGGCACGGGATTGACGTCCGCAGCTCCCCCTGTCGACTCCGCTGCCACAGTTCGTGCTGGTGGAGTTCCGGAGTCGACAGGAGCGTGTTTGAGGATCGATATATCGCGTCTCATCGATTGTCTCATCGATCCCCAAGAAATCAATCGCTACCTGCCGATACAGTGGGTAGTCTAGACGTACCCTTAGGAACATTGTGGAGCTCAAGATGTGTGTGAGTTGAAGCACTCGTAGGCCTGGTCTACACTACGCGTTTAAACCGATTTTAGCAGCGTTAAACCGATTTAACGCTGTACCCATCCACACAATGAGGCCCTTTATATCGATATAAAGGGCTCTTTAAATCGGTTTCTGTACTCCTCCCAAACAAGAGGAGTAGTGCTAAAATTGGTATTACTGTATCGGATTAGGGTTAGTGTGGCCGCAAATTGACGGTATTGGCCTCCGGGTGGTATCCCACAATGCACCACTGTGACCGCTCTGGAAAGCAATCTGAACTCGGATGCACTGGCCAGGTAGACAGGAAAAGCCCCTCGAACTTTTGAATTTCATTTCCTGTTTGTGCAGCGTGGAGCTCTGATCAGCATGGGTGGCAATGCAGTCCCAAATCCAAAAAGAGCTCCAGCATGGACCGTACGGGAGATACTGGATCTGATGGCTGTATGGGGAGACAAATCTGTTCTATCAGAGCTTTGTTAAAGAAAATGAAATGCCAAAGCATTTGAAAAAAATCTCCAGGCTATGATACAGAGTCCACAGCACAGTGCTGCGTGACAAGCGTAACGGAAAGCCAAAGAATCAAATAGATGCTCCTGGAGGGAGGGAGGGAGGGAGGGGGTACTGAGGACTCCAGCTATCCCACAGTCCCCAGCAGTCTCCAAAAAGCATTTGCATTCTTGGCTGAGCTCTCCATGCTGGTAGGGTCAAACACATTGTCCGGGGTGGTTCAGGGTATAGCTCGTCAATTTACCCCTTCCCCCCCCGGTGAAAGAAAAGGGAAAAAAATCGTTTATTGACTTTTTTCAATGTCACCCTATGTCTACTGCATGCTGCTGGTAGACGCGATGCTGCGGCAGTAAAGAGCAGTATCCGCTCCTCTTCCCTCCCTGGTGGCAGACGGTACAATATGGTTGCTATCTGCTGAGTGCTCCTGGCTGGCCTCAAGTGAGGCCAGCCGGGGGTGCCTGGGTAAAAATAGGAATGACTCCCGGTCATTCCCAGTAGATGGTACAGAATGGCTGGTAACCATCTTCATCATAGCAACTGGGGGCTGAACTCCATCATCCCCCTCCCTTTCATGTGTAAAGAAAAGATTCTGTACTGCCTGGACTATCATAGCAGCGGGATGCTGGGCTCCTCTCCCCCACACCGCTTAATGTCCTGCCTGGACTAATAGCAGTTGGAGGCTGCTTCCTCCTCATTTTATCTCACTAACAAGTCAGTGTTTCTTATTCCTGCATTCTTTATTACTTCATGACACAAATGGGGGGGACACTGGCACGGTAGTCCAGGAAGGTTGGGGGAGGACGGAAGCAACGGGTGGGGTTGTTGCAGAAGCACCCCCCGTGAATGGCATGCGGCTCATCATTTCTGTGGGATCTGACACGGAGCAGCTGTGCTCTCTGGTTCTCTGATACACTGGTTCTCTAGTACACTTGCCCCATATTCTAGGCAGGACTGACTCTATTTTTAGATACCATAAAGGAGGGATTGACTTGGGGAGTCATTCCCATTTTTGTCTTTGTGTCCCCGGCCGACCTCAGCCAGGGGCACTCATGACAGCAGCAGACAGTACAGAAGAGATAACCGTCATCTCAAATGGCGCAGCAGACGGTACAGAACGACTGATAACCGTCTCTGCTGTCATGCAAAGGCAAGTGAATGTTGCTGTGTAGCGCTGCAGTATCGCCTCTGTTAGCGGCATCCAGTACACATACAGTGACAGTAAAAAAAAAAAAAAAAAAAAAAAGGGCTGAACGGGTTCTATGGTTGCCGTGCTATGGCATCTGCCTGGGCAATCCAGGGAAAAAGGGCGCGAAATGATTGTCTGCCGTTGCTTTCCCGGAGGAAGGAATGACTGACGACATTTACCCGGAACCACCTGCGACAATGATTTTTGCCCCATCAGGCACTGGGATCTCAACCCAGAATTCCAAGGGGCGGGGGAGACTGTGGGAACTATGGGATAGCTACGGAATAGCTACCCACAGTGCAACGCTCCAGAAATTGACGCTAGCCTCGGACCATGGACGCACACCACCGAATTAATGTGCTTAGTGTGGCCGCGTGCACTCGACTTTATACAATCTGTTTTACAAAACCGGTTTATGTAAAATCGGAATAATCTCGTAGTGTAGACATATCTGTAGATCTTCCAATTAATTTGTGTCTTGAAGCTATACACTCTGGACAGTTTACAAATCCACCTACATGGTGGATTGCTGTACAGTAACTCCTCATTTAATGTCCTCCCGCTTAATGTTGTTTCAAAGTTACATCGCTGCTTTATTAGGGAGCATGCGCGTTTACAGTTGTGCAATGCTCCCTTATAATGTCATTTGGATGCCTGCTCTGTCCACTGCTTGTAAGATTCTGTGGAAGAGCAGCGATTTTACAAAGGAGCACTGCACAAGTTCCAATTCTCCGCTTCCTCCCCCTCCCTCCCAGCGCTTTCCCCACTGGCGCTTAGGACTTTCTGGGCAGGAGAGGGAGGAGTAGGGAAGCACTGTGTTTCCGCTCCCCCGCTCCCTCCCAGAAAGTCCTAAGCATTGCTAAACAGTCCTAAGCGCCACCTAACAGCTTTCTCAAAGGGAGAGGGAGGAGCGGAGACGCAGTGCTTCCCCAGTCCTCCACCTCCCTCTCAGGGCTTCACGCTTAACAGCTGTTTGGCGGCACTTAGGACTTTCTGGGAGGAGGTGGAGAAGGGAAGTGCCACGTCTCCGCTTCCACTTCCCCTCCCTCCCAGAAAGTCCTAAGCGCCACCAAACAGCTGTTTAGTGGTGCTTAGGACTTTGGGGGGGGAAAGGAGCAAGGATGTGGTTGCTCCGGAGAGGAGGTGGAGTGGGGGTGGGAAGAGGTGGGCCTGGAGACTCCCCCAGCAAAGTCAGCGCCTGTTCTTCTCCGGGGAAGCTGCAATTGCTGCTGCGAAGGTGCTTCCTAGTGTCCTTGCCTGCAGCGGGCTGTGCCTGTGTGGGGTAAGCCAGGGGCACTTCCCAACCACAGTACAGTACTGTACAGTATATAGTGCCTTTTGTCTGCCCAAAACAAATTTCCTTGGAACCTAACCCTCCACATTTACATTAAATCTTATGGGAAAATTGGATTCATTTAACATCGTTTCACTTAAAGTTGCATTTTTCAGGAACATAACTACAATGTTAAGTGAGGAGTTACTGTATGTACAACCACACTGATCCTAGCTATACTGGTGAATGTAAATAAGGCAGCTTAACTTCCACTTTAACTTTTTGTGAATTAGCAAGTAACTGAGATCTACATATATAACCTGAGGGCAATGCAACATCTTACCACTAATAATAAATCTTTGGGGTGTTTTTTTTGTTTTTAAAACCTCTTCTAGGCACCTGGTTAATAGAAAACAACTAAACCAATATTTTGAAAATAGGTGTCATATTCCAGATAAATCCCCACATGCTCTGGAGAGTAGAGCAAAATGGAAATGGACACTACCGCATACAATAAATAGTCCTTTCTGATGTACAATAAAACTACAGCATAAAATAAAGGAAGAAAAAGGTAGAACTGTGCCCTGAAGGATGCCATAGGCCATGTAGATATGGAAGTGTTCAAAAAAAGGCCCTGAGTCCAATCCTCTCAGAAATATCCCAGAAATAGTAACTAGTTCTGTAGGGTTTTTTTGGATCTAAGATACCACAACAGAAGTGACCGTGGTTTTTCAGGAAAACAGGTACTATGTTCGTTAAGGCTATATATAGCAGAAGTAAAATTGGAAAGGACATTCACTAAGCAATAATCACAATGACAAGATTTGTGAAATAGTGTACTCGTAAGGTAAAGTGGTCTATCTTTTTTTTTTTTTGCTCCTTGGCCCTTTGTAAAATGCAGGTATTTGAGCAATAACTTCTCCTTTAAGCCCTTGTCACTTTATTTGGCAATCTATTAAAGTGTGCTTCCTTTCCTTTCTCTAACGAGGACTTGTTGCTGCAATTCCATTAACTTTTTGCATACTTCTTGTTTGTGACGTTCTAATTCTTCATGGTTGAGCATTAAGGCAAAATTCTGTTTTATCACTTTCTTAAACAGGTTTCTTTATAAATGAAGGCCTCCCTCATGTTTGCAGTATTGTTGTAGCTGTGTTGGTCCCAGGATATGAGACACACAAGGTCGGTGAGGTAATATGTTTTATTGGACCAACTTCTTTTGCTGAGAGACAAGCTTTTGAACTGCCATAACAACAGATGCTAAACCTGCAACTGTATTTTCACTGCTATGATGATTGATATGCCATCCTGCCCTATAACACTCCTTTCAAGGTTCAGGGGTCCTACATATGCCTATCAAAACATGTGGTGAACTTCATCCAGTGCCCCAACACAACTATGTGGGTGAAACTAGACAATCACTGTGGTCTTGAATGAACTCAACATAGGGTATTTTGTCTTATTTTTCTGGTATCTAAAGGTTGACCCAAGGCAGCTTACATCAACCTACTTATGTCAGTGTCTACACTAGAATGCTGCATTCACCGAAGTAATTCCCCCCTCCTTCGACATAACTGCATCTACACAATAGGTGTAGCGCTTATATTGATGTACTTAGGGGGGTGCAATGTCCACATGGACACTGTTAGTTACATCACCTGTTGGCTGTCAGTCCTGAGTGGGGCTGACAGGTGGAGCCTCTCCCTCTTGCCTTGGCGCTGACAACCCAAGCTGTGGTAGGAGCCAGCTCTGAGTTCCATGCAGGGCTGACAGGCTCCACCTGTTAGTGTCCCGCAATGCCCCATTTCAGTTGATTCTCACCAGGAGTGCTTCCACCTGCACCACTAACAGAAGGAGCACGAAATTGTAGTGGACTTAAGTTGACTTAATTTTGTAGTGTTGACAAGGCCTAAATGGGCAAACACTTTTCACAAACAGTTGCTCCATATGTGACCTCTCCATCCTCAACCTCAGAGGAAGCCTGATTCAAAAAAGGATTTGATACTTGCACAAGAATATCTGCATTAAATTAGCTAAGACAAAAAAATGAGGGCAGCTATTTCCATATTTTGGGTTATAAACAAGAAAGGTCAGGAAGGAATTTCACAAATTCCATGATGTAATATTTATGCAACAGGTCCGGCATGTTGCATGAGACTTCACATCCTTTGGTGACAATTGCACTGAGTTTTAAAAATTAGTGATAAAGGAAGCAAATTAGATTTTTTGGATACTATTTTTTACTCTTCTTTTCAGTGTTTAGTCTTCAGTTTACATAATGAAACTAGATTAGTCTTGTTGTCTGGTTTTTATTCATCAGCACAGTGCTGGTCTGTTTGGCTTTGTAATGTTGTTTGTCAGGGCTAGTCATTTTTTTGTCATGGTTTCAGTTTCTTGGTTAAGGTACAGTCAAGGTCCAGACTTCAGAGAAAATAACACAGCCCCCCCAGTAATGAGAATAAGCAAATAAAAAGATTTCAGGGACCATTCAGGGTCTGGCAGTTTTTATTTGGTCTGCAGTCTGCCTGTTGACTACCTTTGGTGTAGGTTATAAATATGTATTTGCACTTGCTAGGCCCTAGAGGATAATGTTTAGATTACAAAGCTATATAATTTTAAAAAATAATGTAAACACTTCTGTGTTAAAGCTGTGAAATTCTGGCATGGATGCTAATACCCCTTAAACTCACTGACATGGGTGTCAACTTTACATTGAATTTTCTGACACTTGATAATGGCATGATCTTAACTGTTTTAAAGGAGTTTTTTTTTAAATGGTTATATACATTTGTTTATGTGCATGCATCCATTGCTGAAGCATCTGAGCCCTTTAACAACAAAACAAACATGCTATTTAAAAAATGGAGGAGGTTTTACTGAAAAAAAAATTATTAAAATCTTTAACTGAAGTGGTTTTATTAAAAACCAAAAACTATACTTTTGGCTTTTTAAATAAAAAGCCCAGTTGAAAGGTGAAAGTTGAGAATACTTTCAGGAAACATTCCCAAAATGTTCCCATTGTTTTCTATACAAAAATAAGAAACGTGGCTTAACAGCTGTGTCAAATAAAATAAAGCCTCTTTTGTTATTCCTTGGTTGTAGAAGAGAAATTAAATATTTCGGGGGTAGGAGGAAATGAAGTGCTCATCGTTATTCTTGTAGCTCCTTTGTCACGGCTCTGGACAATGTCTTGGGACCTGATCCTCCTTATACTTACATATGTAACTTTACTCATGAATACTCTATTGACTTAAACAGATGAGGGTGTAAATTACGCATCTATATCTATGCAGGATTTGGCTCTCATTAAACATACGATACAGTTGGTCAAATAGGGCTTGATCCTGCCTTCGCTGTAGTTAAGAGCAAAACTCTCAGTAATTTTGAGTGAGGGACAGACACCATAATGGGAGGGAAAACAGATTTGTGAATGTATTTTTGAACAAATGCTTTGAGTTAGAATTGTTACTGTGTTTGTGGGGAATCACACTCCGTAGATCCCTGGATGATTTTTGTATATTTATAAAATTGTTCATGAATCCCTTCAGAGTTTCAGGAACCTTTGCCAGAAGTTTATTATTTGATCATTTATCTGTAGGGTGACCAGATGTCCTGATATTAGGGGAGTTTGTTTTATACACAAAATTATACTCTATCTTCCCCCAGCCTCTGAAAAAAAAAATGTCCTGGTTTTTCACAGTTGCTATCTGGGCATCCTACTTGTCTGCTGTTTGTTATCTGGTAAGTGAGCAGGAACCCCAAGGGGCTGGTTGCTCACCACAGAGAGCAGTAGCTGGAGTGAAGAAGCCATAGACTGAAAATTGTTCATTTGAAATGTTTTTGAAAAATTGTAGATACAATTTAGTGACTTCGCTTTGTTCACATATTCTGTCTAATTTTTTATTCCAAAGTTATTCAACCACAGTAGTTTAACTTCAGTTAACGAGAGCAAATATGTGTAGTGGGGGAGGGAATTGCCAGTGTTCTCTGACATTATTCCATGTAACGTTCTTCAGGAGTCTTCTGGGGAATGTTACTGTGCTACATGTGTAACATTACCAGACTATTACGCAGTGCATTTCATCTGAGGCTGTCAGAGCATTTTATAAATATTAATTCAGCCTTTCAATATCCTAAGACTTAGGTGGGTATTGCTGATGAGGAAACTGAGAAATTTTCCGTGCAAATTGGGAGTGAGTCAGTTGATTGCAATTGTGTGCTTGTGGATTTACACTGAGTGTAGAATTTTGTCTAGTTAGTAGCATAAAAGTTTCTTTTCCTTCCAATATAATAAAAAAGTTTCTTGAGCGGTGGGAAGAATTTTCACTCAGTTTATTGAGAACAGTTGGTTTCAAGAAAAAATAATCTTGGATTCAGGTTTGCGTGTATTATTCCATATGTGGGCGGTGTCTCTATGGCCAAAAATGGCGACAGTAACTGAGTCTTATCCTGTACTAGTCTATTAGATATATTTGTGCAGAGCAAATAGGGAAAAAAGTAAACAAAATTTGTAGTTCAATGGGTGAGTAATATAAGTGGCTCACATTCTGATTTTGTATGAGGGTATTTGAGGACTAGTTTCTGCCCTGGTAATTAGGCTTAAGGTCATTTGTTTGCACACTTCCTTTTGTTAATAAAGGAGTAAACAGTGTATATAGTACTCCCTCTATTGCCCCTTCTATATGCATTTATTTAGTGACCTCTCAATATAGGAGTGTCCAAAGTTCAATTTTTAGATCAGTTTTGGTTTGTGTACGTTTTTTTTCTTGAGTGTTTTCAGAATAATTCACGTGAATGTGACTCTTCTTTCACCACACACCAAAATGGTTTTGAGTCCAATATATGAAACAGAGGTGCAATCTCATGAAAAGTTGTGGAGGGGATTAATTGTGAATTCCTATGATCTGTCACAATTGAAAGGGAACATCAAGACGGTAATAAAAGCTGCAGGCATGGGAAAGGATGGGTCAGCAAAAACATGTTCTCTTGAATCCCTCTTCTCCCCACCCTATGTGCTTTGCATTAAGAAAAACTGTAACTTTATGTTGGACCTCTTGTGATGGTAAGAGGAGAGATGCTGATGGAAGTGTGCCGCAATCCCACCACCAACACACATAAGAATGAGAGAGCAGGGCACAGACAAAGTGCAACAAATATTCTTTTAATAAGGAGGCATGGGAAACTTCAGAGGAGCCTTAGTTAATTTTGATTAACTTTTGTGCAAAGTTAATTACACATTTCCTCACCCAGGCCACTTTGTTTCACCTGCAGCTCTTCCGGTGAAACAAACCAGCTCTTTCTGTTGCTGAACTTCCCCTCTCCAATCTGATCTCTTTCAGCACCACTCATCAGCCCTCTCTCTCATGCCTTGTCATTCAACTTTTCAGTGAGTTCTAGTTCATCAATGTTGATGACTTTTTGTCTACTCTCAGTCCTTTCCCTTCTTCCACTGATATGGTTGTGGTTTCTCTCCATGCTTCACTATCCTCCACCCTTGACTCTCTTGCCCATCTCTCCCATTGCAAGATCTGCCCTACCAACGCCCAGCCTTGGCTAATCCCCAACATCTGCTGCCTTTGCTCCTTGTTTCCGGCTGCACCTATGTCTAAGGGCATGTCTACACTTGCCATTTAGAGCGGGGAAAAAGTCCCTTTTTCGTGCAAAAACTATGGGAGCACCTACACTTGCCAGTGACTTTTTTGTGGTGAAACTCAGAATTTCACTGCAAAAAGAAATCCACCTCCACGAGAGGCATACAGTTCTTACCAGTGATGCTTTTGCAGTAATGTGCAAGTGAAGACACGTTCTGCCTGTTTACAGAGCTTTTAGTCTCCTGAGGATATCCTACGGTGCCTAGGTGACCACTCTGGCCTGCAGCTCTGATACCAGGTAAACAGACATCTCCCTCTCTGCCTGTGAAGCCCTGGGAACTTTGAAACTCCCCTTCCTGTTTTCTTGGCAAGTTCTCACTTATCATCTAGCCAGCAGAGCAACTGATACCCTGCTTGGAGCAACTGGAGCTGATCAGTGTTTGGGGAGAGGAGGCTGTGCAGGGACCCAGGATGCCCCATGATCACAGGCGCTGACTTCCCCCTCTTTCCCATGGGTGCTGGACATCTGCAAGTGTAGCCAAGCCCTAGATGAGGGACTGAGGCACAGCGAGGCTAAGTTACTTTCCCCCAATCACACAGGAAGTCTCTGGACAAGCAGGGACTTCAAACTAGATCTCCCAAGTCTTAGGTTAGTGCCCTAGCTATTTTATCATCCTTCCAGAAAACTGGAAGAGTCCTAATGTTGTGCCAGCATTCTGAGAGTGCAAGTGGAATGACCTAGGTAACTATAGGTTGGTTAGCCTGACATCAATTCCAGGCTAAACCATGGAAATGGGATGCAATTAATAAAGAATTAAGACAAGAATAAAATTAGTATGTGTCAGTAGAGAAAATAGGTCTTGTCAAACAAACCTGATTTAATTCCTTGGTGAAATTACAAGTTTGTGTTTGTTAAAGATAACTGCATAGATGTAATATAGAGACACAAAGTGGATAAGGTAATATCTTTCATTAGACCAGCTTCTGTTGGTGAGACAAGCATTTAAGCCAGGGGTCAGCAACCTTTCAGAAGAGGTGTGCGGAGTCTTCATTTATTCACTCTAATTTAAGGTTTCATGTGCCATTAATATATTTTAACATTTTTAGAAGGTCTTTCTATAAGTCTATAATAACTAAACTATTGTCTGTAAAGTAAATAAGGTTTTTTAAATGTTTAAGAAGCTTCACTTAAAATTAAATTAAAATGCAGAGCCCTCCAGACCGGTGGTGAGGACCTGGGCAGTGTGAGTGCCACTGAAAATCAGCTCGTGTGCTGCCTTCAGCACACGTGCCATAGGTTGCCTGCCCCCGGTTTAAGCTTACAAAGAGCTGTTCTTCAGGTCTCCATGTAGATGTACTTTTTAACAGATGTATGACTTATAATTGCACAACATTCTGATTAAAAAAAATTAGCCCTACATTGTATCAATAAAGCAAAAAATAGATTAAGAACTGACTAACAGATCACAAAAGGAGTCTTCTGCAGCGAATTATCATTTGAATGGGAGTATTTCTATTGGAGTTTTGCAGGAATTGATGTTAGACCTCAATTTTCATCAACAGCCTGAAATTAAGTATAACATTGCCAATCTTTCTGTCATCAGCAATTTAAAAAAAAAATCAGTAGCAAAGTGGTAAATAATGATGAGGACTGGGTGGACATGCAGAGTGATCTGGGTATTTGGATTGCTTGGTAACCTGGACCCATTCAGACAAAAGGCATTTTAGTACAGCCAAATGTGAATAAGAAATGCAGGCCATATCTACAGAATGGGGGACTGTATCTTGGAAAGCAGTGACTCTGAAAAGGATTTATGGTTATAGTGGACAAACAACTGAATATGAGCTCCCAGTGTGATTCTGTGGCAAAAAGAGCCCATATGATCCTTGGATGTGTAAAGAGAATTGGGTGTGAGTAGCGAGGTGGGTTTTTTCATCTCTTTATGTGGCATTTGCGAGACTGATACTAGAATAGTGTGTGCAGTTCTGGTACCCATGTTTTAAAAAATCTGTTTAAAAACCAGAGTGTGTGTAATGAAGAACCACAAATTATTAAAAGGGTAGAGAAAATGCCTCACAGTGAGAAACTTAGGACATGTCTACAAGAGCTTTTTAATCTAGCAGAGAAAGTCATAAAAAGAACCAATGGCTGGAAGTTGATGCCAGACAAATTGAAATTAAGGATCGGGTACAGATTTTTCAGTGAGAGTAATTGACCATTGGAAGAAACTAGCAAGGAAAGTGGTGGATTTTCCATCACCTGAGGTCTTCAAATTCAGACAACTAGTTATGCTTTACTCAGACACGATACTAAGCTCACTACAGGGGTAACTTGGTGAAATGTAGTGGTCTGCCCCTTTTGGCCTTAACCTCTATGAACATTGCTGCATACTGTAGCCAAGAATTGAACTTCTTATCTGGTGAGGCTGTGGTGATGGTCACCATCTCGTGTTCAGCACAGGACTCTTATTATCCTGAAAGCACAGTTCTCTTCTCTTGCATGGTGTCCCCGTTGTTCAGGTAAACTGCCGTCTAGGCCCAAAGCACTTGAACTGCTCACTTGAATATACAGCTAAATAGTAACATCTATAGTAGAAAACTCAGAAGTGGAATAACTTCCTTAAAAATGTCTTTCCTCTCCTTAACTAACTTCCTATTTGATGTCCCTAGTTTAATTAACTTGGTTTCTTTTCCAACTTACAGATGCCCTCTCTTCTTGACATACAGAATAATTTAACTGATTGATTTCCTTTGATTCAGGATGTCTTAATTTTGAAAAGCAGAACTTAAATCAAATAAAAATTTCCCTAACTAAAGTATTTGAAAAGATCTCGTGTGTTTGTATAAAGATTGGAGAGCTAAATAAACCAAACTAATCTTTCTGGAACTTTTAAAATTGTGTTTCCACTGCATGAGACCTCACTGTTAAGGGTTAGTGGCTTGAGTGATATTGTGTATCGAGTGAATAATGTAAATCCTAGTAAATAACTTACTGATTGGGTTACTGTGGTGACACAATTTCTCTCTCTCCCCCCCCCTTCCTTCCCCCAACATAAAACTAAGGTACTTTTTGGAAGAGTAGGTTTATTAACCCCAGTATCCTGGCCTATTTCCAACTACATAATTGCTTTCTGCATAACTGAAGCTCCCCTTGGAGTTTTCATTGAAATTACTCTTAGAAAGCACATGTTGCTGCCATATTTTGCACTGCTGGTGGCTGAATAACCCTGTTGCTAAAGGGGTGTTGTCAACCTGTAATAAAGTCAATTTAAAAAATGAGTTGCAAGTAGTTCAGGCACTACACCTCCCTATGAGGTGTGGTTTTTGCAATCCTGTTTTTTTTTTTAAATATGTTTGTTCTTGTTTGTTACTATGTGAATGACTCTCTTGAAGGGGGTACTGACTCCTGTTTTCAGAGACCATGAGACTTCTATACACATTGCTTTCAAGTTTACTCCATGCATTTGACAACACCTAATCTTAGATGGTGTTTGTGACTCTAGTGGGTAAAAAGTTGAAGAAAAAAATTGTTTGAAAAGTTGACTAAAGCTCCTCGAAAGTTGAAAGGAAAGTCTCTTTAAAAAGAAATATCACAGTAAACACTGAGAGCAACACTAGTATTTTAGGGCAAGTCTACACTACAGGGCTACATTGGCGCCGCTGTACCATGTCTGGTGAAGACACACTATGCTGATAGGAGAGCATATCCTGCTGACATAGCGCCGGTGTGGATAGCAGAAAACTTGCATTGCTTGGGGAGTGGGGCAGTATAAGTTACTTCGACTTTACTGGTAGTGTAGACCTGCCCTTATTGTCTGCCTGTGAGCATGAGTCTTGCTTATGAGATCACTGGTACAGCTCTGCCCCTCTCTGCAACTGCACCTATGCTTCTGCTCTGATGATTTCTTTAGCCACTTCCTGCTATTCCATATGAAATCCCATGGTGATGGAGGATTTCTAAATGCTACTCTGGTCCCAAGGAGTATCTACTGCATTGAGATAGAAGAGGAGCTCGGTTTCTACTTGGGCCAAACTAGGTTTTCTTTAAAGGAAAAAAAAAAAAAAAGAGTATGTAAGTTCAGTGGTCAGTCTTTTTTTTTTTGTTTGTTTGTTTTTTAAATAAAACAACCCTAAAACATAAACATGAAAGTAAGAGACTTTAAGAAGAAAACTTCCGAAGTAGTGCCCCACCTTTCTAAAGCATATAGTTCTGGGAGAATCCTTTCCAGCATCTGAACCCTGCCTTTACAGCGGCTCGAATGAAGGACAAAAAGAAAGATTAAGGCAGGTGTTTCCATATGCCAGACATGTCCCCACGCTCCTATAATATTTATGGTCAGCATTATCCCAGTTGGGACTGCTACGTATCAATACCCATTGTGATTCCACTACTTTAGCCACACAGGTTTGCTGCAATATTGAATGCAGCCTATTAATACTAATTTGTTTTAGGATTCCGTATCACCAACTGCATACAGTTGTATACTTAAGTTACAAATACATACTCATTTAAAATGCATTCCCACCTTCATCTACCTGCCAAGACATAAGATCAAACTTTCAGGCTTCTATTTTCTCTTGCTACAGTTGATGAAATAGGTAACAGCTGAAGTGCTGTAAGGAATGCAGCTTCCACTTTACGTTAGGGAGTTGGTGATATCAGCAAAAACACACACATGTGCAAAACGTTCAAAGTACTTAACTTGAAGAGTCAATCTTTTCTAATGCTTATTGACTCTTTGCATTTGTGGAATATGAAAAGACAAACACTAACAGAATTGGTTTCTCCACTGTTGTAGGGGTGAAAAATAATGGCAAGAGTGTAAATATATCTTATCCCTGTGGATGAAGCCCTCCTTGAATAATGAGATCTCTAGTAGGCTGAACCTGTTAATTGTACTATTCTCAGTTCGATTTTCTTTTTCTACAAGGTTTCCAAGTACATATTGAAACTTTGAAGATATCCCACTGGAATTTCTCCAGTTCTTGATGGTAGCGGACATATGGCATTGTTGACAATTTAGTGATCTATAGATGACACTCCTGCTGCTGCCCAGCCCAGGATACATGGAAGGCTTGATCCTCCTCCTCTTCTGCTTTCAGTCCTCACTTCACTCTCACTCTTCCACTGTGAAAGAAGCAGCTGCTCAGAGGCTGCTGTGCTTCCTACCTCCATCTTTTCCTATGAAAAATGTAGTGGCTCCAGATGCTCTGGTCCCTAACTTCCCTCCTCCAATCTTCAAACGCAGGTCATGGCATCTGGGCTGCTCTGCTTTCTATCTCATCCATTCCCTTCCAGAAAGGAAGCCAATGGGTCAAAATTTTAGTTAGCTACAGAGGAACCAGGTTTGGTGAGAGCAAAGGGCCTAAAGTACCATAGTGCCACTATCACTGAAACAAATGGCTATGAATGCTTTTTTAAAAATAGGACTGAAGTGGTATTGCAAGAAGATCTTTTGGAGTCTCTGTGTAAGTGTGCAGACTCACCCCTGTGGCATCTCCTGCTGGTCTCTGTTGGGAATTAGCTCGTCTAGCTTCCGGAGCGCCCTCTGCAGGCTAGTGATCTGCCTTACTGCCGGCCCCCGTGTCCCTCCCAGTGCCCGTCTCTGGGGCGCTGCCCCTCTGGCAGTAACCCCTCAGTCTCAGGGTCTCCCTGCCCAGGAGAGCCCTCACCCTCTATCCTCATCTTGCCTCAGTGTAAGGCTACTGCCAGTCACCAACTAGCCCTCGTTCCCTGGGGCAGACTGCAGTGTATGCCACTGGTGAGGGGGAATTGGACCTGCTGCCTTCCTCTACCACCCAGTACCTTTTTAGGCCTTAAACAAGGCCTTGCAGCCTGGGGAGTTGCCAGCCAGGAGCTCCTACGCTCCTCTGCCTTTTCCCAACCCTGCTTCACTCCTAGTACCCTTTCTGCTAGGCAGCCAGGCCCTGCTCCCTCTCAGACCACAGAGAGCCTTCTGAACTCCTGGCTGCCCTGACCTCTTTATAGGGCCAGCTGGGTCTGTTTGGGGCGTGTCCTCCAGCTGAGGCTGCCTCCCAATCAGCCCAGCTTTTTTCTCAGCCCTCTCCCAGGGGTGGCTTTAACTCTGTCAGGACTGGAGCGGGTAACCACCCTGCTACACTCCGTCTCCCCTCCGTGCTTCCCCACCACCTAGTAGATGCATCATTGAGAAAGTCTTTGAAACGTATCCTGAGGAATCTCTCAGACTGGAATTTTAAGCCTTGAGAGCTTGTAATTTATAGTGGCAATCATTAAAAATACTGCCAAAATGTTAGTCCAGTTGTAGTTAGCGAATGTAATATTATGTGGAGTCTCATACCTGCCACAGGTCTGCTCTGACATACTCCCTACTTCTCCTGGGCCCCAGCAAGCAGAGAATAGCCATAGTGCACTCTGACCACAGCGCCCTCCCCCTCCTGCTCAGGCATGAGTACAAGGCTAGCGTGGAGCTCTTACATCCGTTCTACACCAGCTCGGGATGCTCTCTGCCAGGGATGGGGGGCAATCTCAGGGGGTCATTTCCACCCACTGTAGAGAGCATTTAGTCTGTTAAAGAACACTTATGTAATAGGATTAGCAGTAAAGAATCCTGTGGCACCTTATAGACTAACAGACGTTTTGGAGCATGAGCTTTCGTGGGTGAATACCCACTTCCTCAGATGCATGTAGTGGAAATTTCCAGGGGCAGGTATATATATATATATATGCTAGCAAGCAAGCTAGAGATAACGAGGTCAGTTCAATCAGGGAGGATGAGGCCCTGTTCTAGCAGTTGAAGTGTGAAAACCAAGAGAGGAGAAACTGGTTCTGTAGTTGGCAAGCCATTCACAGTCTTTGGATTAGGCTCTGTCAGAGGTGAATGGGAGTGAAAATTGGATAGGATTTGCATCTTTGCTCCTACTGGTATAAAGTTGCAGGAGAAATTGCTCTTAGTTTTGTGTGTGTGTACACAGAAACTTCATTAAGTTATATGAAAGGAATAGTGAAGACTTGGAGAGGTGAAACTGGTATTCGACTGCTTAGCAATCCAGTACAATGCACTAAAGCTGGAATTTAAACTCAGTATAGGACATGATCTGAATTAAATTGAAGAATGAGGGTGATAAAATATCTGCAGTATGTTTTAACAATAGTAGAACAAGATTTCATTAATGAAAAGTGATTTTCTTTTAAATTACTCTCCTTTTGATCACAATTTACATTCTTCCCACACATGCTAAGTGGTATTCACACTTCCCACTATGCTGGAATAGGTTCAAAAGTGTTGAATTAAGAAAACAGCATTTTTGGGGGGTAGGGTGAAGGGTGGGAGGGGATTTGGAATTATTCCACTTCAGCTGTAGAATTGAATCCAGGTTATACTTAATCTGCATTGTTCTTATTATTATGGTTGAGGGAAGGTTGTGGGGTAGTAAGCAATGTCTTTGCTACTACACAAAAGAAAGCTAAACAATAAATATTATGGGCTTGGATGTTTGTTTTAATTTATATAGTTTATTTAACCAACCGTACTGTAATTTGTTGGCAGACTGGTAGATCAGGAGCCATGTGATAATCACAAGGAAGTTCTTGCCTTGCTCTTTCAAACAGGGAGATGGGGAATGGTAGTTCCAATTTCTAAGGGCTTCCTTGTCTTCACTAGATTTCCATATGTTGAGTTATTTGCCAAATAACTAGATAAAGTGTTTGTAAAGGCTAGTATGGGCCCTCAACACACATTTGAACAAGGCTACAGATGTTTGTCCTTAAACCTAGGATGATTCCTAGGGACTTGTCTAAATACAAAAGTTGTACCGTCTTTGTTATACTGGTGTAGTAAAAGTGTTAAAATCCACTTAGGATGGACACATTTATCTGTATACAGGTCCCTAACACCCCAGTGTTGCCAACTCTCATGATTTCCTTTGGAGTACCACAATTTTGGCTGGGCTTGGAACCAATTTCTAAATTGCATGAGAAGCTCCAGCTCTCGTGAATTTCACCCTTGCTAGGGGAGCTCTCTCTGACCCCTCCCCCCACCACACCAGTTGGGTGCCTTCCTCACTTGCCTAGCTCTAGAGAGGAGTATTTGGGCTGGGGACTTGTGAGAGGGAGCAGCCGATGCCATTCTCACTCGAGAGGGAGCAGAAAGAGCCGAGCAGCTCACACTGGCTCTGTTCCATCCTCTATCCTGCCTCATGAAAAATGGGTCAGTCTGCTTTCTGCTTCTTCCACTCCCTTCTCCTTCCCTGCAAATCCAGGCCTGGCAAGGGGGAGATGAAGACTCTGCTGCAACTGCATTCTCTGTACCTTGGGCTGCGAGAGGGATGGGAGGAACCTTTAGAGCTGCCGGACCAGACTGGGGCTGTGGGGATGATAGGTAGCAGATGAGGGGAAAAACTGTCAAGTACACAACTGGGGCATGCATATGTAATTGCTGAGTGATGGTATGGCAGATCTGTGGGACACAGTTAATTAGATTGTTAGGGTCCGGGGGAGAGGCCCGGAAGCTTCCTGCTATCAGGCAGCCAGGGAGAGCTCCAGCAGCAGGTGCCAGAATCATCTTTCTCAGTGGATTTGGGGGAGCTGAAAAAAGTAATTGTCACATAGTCGCAGCCTCACTCTTCTTGGAGAGGAGGGTCAAAATCACAATGGACCACAAAGCACAAAATCTTTCTTCTTCTTCTTTTCTTTTCTTTTTAAATAGTGATTTTTGAGCTTTTGGGGTTCATGGTACTGCACTGGTATAATTATGTTTGCACTAGGAGTTCTAGCAGTATAATGTCTTTAAGTATTAAAAAAAAAAAAAAAAAAGAACCACCCCCCCACACACACACTTGAAAGAGACCTATCTGTTCACAATTTGTGCGTGGACTAGGCCTAGGATAAAGAACAAACATTTGTAGCTTAGAACAAACATGCTGGGAATGTCCATGCTTCTCTACTACTGTGTTAACTACCTCTTATTAACTGGTCATCAATAAACTTGAGGGACAAAAATCTGACATCAGGAATCATAACAATCAAAAACCAGTGGGAGAACACTTCAACCTCTCTAACCACTCAGTGACAGACTTGAAAGTGGCAATTTTACAACAAAAAAACTTCAAAAACAGACTCCAAAGAGAGACTGCTGAACTTGAATTAATATGCAAATTAGATACAATAAACTGAGGTTTGAACAGAGACTGGGAATGGTTGGGCCATTACACTAATTGAATCTATTTCCCCATGTTAAGTATCCTTACACCTTCTATGGGTCATCTTGATTATCACTTCAAAAGTTTTTTTTTCTCCTGCTGATGATAGCTCATCTCGATTGGCCTCTTACAGTTGGTATGGCTACTTCCACCTTTTCATGTTCTCTGTATGTATAAATATCTTCTTACTGTATGTTTCATTCTGTGCATCCGATGAAGTGGGCTGTAGCCCATAAAAGATTATGCTCAAATTTGTTAGTGTCTAAAGTGCTACAAGTACTCCTGTTCTTTTTGCAGATACAGACTAACATGGCTGCTACTCTGAAACCTAAAGTTTTCAAATCACTTTCCTTTTTCCTTCCCCCCTGCAAAACACTCTCTTTCTTATATCTGTCTGACTCTGACAAAAAGTGTGTTTTGAGGGGAAGGGGGAGGAATGATCTATTGGGGAATGGAGTTGCGGGGCAGGAAATAAGACAGACCCAACAAGGCTAACTAATAAAATGAGTCCCCTGCTGTTTTATATTCCAAGAGGATCTGTCTATCTTGAATCACATCTTCTTGCAGTTAAAGATAGCTCCATATTGCAGGCCTAGAAAATGGGGAATTATGTAAATTAAATATGGGATTATGATCCTTACTTAAGCAGGTAAGATTTCTGGGGTGGGAGGTATCCCTTTGAGCAGATTGGTTATACTAGATTTTAAGCTTTAGTTTGTTTCCCCCCTCGTGAACCAGCTACGTTTTTGGAGGGAAAAAAAATCCTACTAGCATTGTCATCTACATACAGTAAGTGCATATCTTGAAGGTGGTAATATAATGATGGACACTACTGCAACCTGTATTAAATCATTTGTCTTAACTCTTTCATACAATGTAGTGGGAATATCACAAATTACTAATTTATTAAATGTAACAATTTGTAGAGTTAATCACCGTCCCTGATGTCTTGACTGATAAGACTTTCCAAAGCTTCAAATTCACAATATTGGTGGTAAAAAAATATTTTTCACAGTTCTGTTTACTGACATTTCACAAGTCTTTCATGGTTAAATGTCAGGTTTTAGCATGCTGCTTCAGTTTTACTGTGGGGATCACTTCTGATATAAATGTTCCCTTTATTAAAATAACTGTATGTGTAAATCGTCATTCTTTTGTTTGTGTGGGTTTTTTTCTATCAAGTGTAATCAGCATTTCTCAAAGGATTCTGGTCACTTTATGATTGACCTCTGTTTTACATATGCAGTGGTCTCAAAACCTACGTGCTCTACTATTATGTTGTCAAAAATTAATGTTAATAAATAAGAATGAAAATGGTATTATAGATTTAACACTACATGAAATTCTAAGTTGCTTATGGAACATTTATGGACTTTGGGGCCAGGTTCCTCACACTCAAAAATGCAGAACTTCTATTAATTCAGAGGAGTCCAGTGTTGGACCTTTAATTAGTAAACTAAGGGTACATACGCATTGCAGTTGGGAGCGTGTTTCCCAGTGTGGATGGGGACACAGACACGCACACACGCGCACGCACACACGCTCTGCCTGAATATAGTTTCCAGGCATCCAGTTTTTGACTGAAACGCCTGGTTGAAAAGGAATCCTGGTAGTTCTGGTCAGCACTACTGATCAGGCCGCTACAAGTTGGATCAGTGGCACAACGAGACACCCCAACCCCCTTTGCCAGGCCGGAACGCCTTCCGCACTCAAACTATCTCCCAGAGTCCATACCCCCACCTGCACCTCAACCCTCTGTCCCAGTTTTGAATCCCTTCCTGTACCCCAAACCCCTCATCCCTGGCCCCAGCTGGAGCCCTCACCTCCTCCCACACCTCAACCCCCTAACCCAGCCCTGAGCCCCCTTCTGCATTCCAACCCCCCCCAGCCTGCAGCCCCCTCCTGTACCCCAAACCTCTGATCCCTGCCCCACCCCAGAGCCTACACCCCCAGCTGGAGCCCTCACCTCCTCCCGCACACCTACTCCAGCCCTGAGCCCCCTCCTGCACTCCAAACCCCTCGACCCCAGCCTGGAGCCTCCTCCTGCACCCCAAACCTCTCATCCCTGGTCTCACCCCAGAGCTTGCATCCCCAGTTGGATCCCTCACCCCCTCCTGCACACCAACCTCCTTCCCCAGCCTGGAGCCCCTCCCACACCCAGAACCCCTCCCCTCCCCACTACCCTCCCCTCTCACACCCAGAACCCCTCATTTCTGGCCACACTCCAGAGCCTGCACCTCGAACTGGAGCCCTCACCTCTTCCTGCACCCCAACCCTCTGACCTAGCCCAGTGAAAGTGAGTGAGGGTGGAGGACAGTAAGCAATGGGGGAAGGGGGAATGGAGTGAGCAGGGGCGGGGTCTCGAGGCGGGGTAAGGGTGTTCGGTTTTGTGCAGTTAGGTAGTTGGCAACCCTATGCATGAGCCAACACACTAAAAAATGCACAGTCACTAGGAACAGCACAGGTGGCATCTCAGGCTAGCCACCTGAGTACAAACCCACCTGGACCTCTTGTATAAGTACTTGGGCAGCTAACTTGAGCCATTGCTTTCGCTACCCCTAGCGAGCTAGTGCGTGTCAGTCGATCTGAGTGGGGAAGCACATTCCAGCTGTGGTGCAGATGAATGCAAGGGGCCTTTTTGCCTGCTGAGTTGAGTCTTAGCGCCCCCATTTTCCCTGAAGTTGTTGGTATCATAGGTTATAAACTGAAACAGGAGTTGTATTCTTTGTACCACTTTGTGTTAGGGGTTGGCATCCGCTGTAGCAGGGGCCTAAGGTGAAAAGATACAGCCAGAATTATGGCCTTAACAGAGAAGTCAGAGGACCAGACTCGAAATAATTTGGTTCAGAATGTTTCTGAGCTACATTTGTAACGCTACAAGTAGCCACACTGCCTTTAGAGGGACTGTTTGTGTGACTAAGAATTTGTACTTTTAAGTGTTTATATATATTCCGTTGATATGGGGTTTTTAACAGCTGGACATTTTCAAAATCATTTTACTTTAGGTATATAAAACTTGTTAATATTTAAATAAAAAGTGTGAGAATAACATGCTTATTTACTCTCATGACACTTCATTCTCTACTCTTGTGTTCAAGGATGTGATTGATCATTTTTCCTTTGTGTTCTTTCCTTCACTCACCATCCTCTTTCTTTTCTTCTCATCATACCCATGATCAGTTTCTTCAACCTCCATTTCCCTCTGGATAAGAAACTTAGCAGCCTGCACCATTTATTCATCTCACCTGGGGGACATATTGGGTCAGATATGGTAGATTTTAACTCTTCTTTTTTGAGGTTGAAGAGAATGGGGAATTAGATCTGGTGGGAATAGTTGCTCTCTCTTCCACATCGTACAGTAGGGAAAGCTAAATCGTCCAATCTTTGGAGTGACCAGAGCACTAGCAGCGTTTACTGTGTTCTATCACTAGTTCACTCTAGCCTGGGAGACCATGATCTGAGGTCTGGTGTATATGTACTCAGCTACTCAAGAAGCTGTTTGCGGTTGTGAAAAATTGGCTTTTTGGGCCACTGGGCATGCACCTAGTTGTCCAGCACTCATTCTGTATTTGACTGTTCAGACTGAAAACTCACCTTAATGCATGTTGTCTATAATATTTAAAGAGACACTGGTTTTAAACAGATGTATAAAAAAATTATTTAAAAAGCAGCAAATGTTTGCTTCACTGTCACTGGTAATTTTTGTTTGTTTTAGGCTATCTCCCTTTAAATGATTGTGCTACAAGATAGTAGATGCTGCTGTATATTGCAAGAATGCTCCTCTTTAAGGATACTTTAATGAATTTCATTTGCAGTTCTTCCTGGCAACTGATTCATGCAGTACATCATACAGTACGCTGGCAGTGTAAGAAACAGGTTGGAAGCCATCCAGAATTTTACATGGCTATTTTTCTAGATTATGAAGTCTGCCAAAAGTGTGTTTCATCATCCCTGAAACACTGCTCATTCTGAACCTATTTTTGGAGACTAAGAAGAATTGGTGATTATCTGTGTCCCTGGAACTCACTTATTACAGGGAAAAAACTCATGTAGCTCAAGGCATGAACTTAATTTCTTTTTAGTTTAAAGAAAAACTTGAATAGAAGTAGGGATCATGGATTTCTCAATTGATTTCTAGAGTTCCTGAAGAGTGACCAAATCCATTTAATGCTCTAATTCAGCTCTTTACCCAGGACTCTTGTGCTACACCAGCATAAATGGCATATGTGTCTTTGTTGGTGATTTGTCTTAATTAGATTTTTTTTTTTTTTTTTTTTTTAGTTCAGCTGTAAGTGACAATTTATGCAAAATGTATTTCCAGCTTTCAAATTTATTCAGATTTCATAGACTCATAGAAATGTAGGGCTGGAAGGAACATCAAGAGGTCATTTAGTCGATTTCCCCTATGATGATGCAGGATTAAGTATATGTAGAGCAGGGGTCTCAAACACATGGCCCATGGGCCGCATGCGGCCTGCGAGGTTATTTTCTGCAGCCCTCAAGCTCCTTGTGGGTCCCTCCCCCAATCCTCCCCCAGCGTTTACCTAGAGCGGCTCTGGCCCAACACCCGGGGGCAGGGGGCTCCCTGCCTGCCCTGCCCTCGCGCTGCTCCAGGAAGCAGACAGAACCTGGGGAAGGAGAGACGCAGGGGTATGTGTTGATGTTGCTTCAGGCACTGCCCCAGCAGCTCCCATTGGCTGTGGTTCCCTGTTCCAGGCCAATGGCAGATGCTGGGTGCGGTGCCTGAAGCAACAGCCACACACACCCCTGTGCCCCTGCTCCCCCACGTTCCAGCCACTTCCCGGAGTCGCACGGGGGCAGGGCAGGGCAGGAAGGCAGGGAACCCCTTGCTATACCCTGCATCTCGACCCCCTGCCATACCCTGCACTCTGACTCCCTGCCCTGAGCCCCCTGCTGCACCCCAACCCCTTTCCCTGAGCCTCCTGCTGCACCCTGCACCTGACCCCCTGCCCTGAACCCCCACCTCACCCCTCCTCCTGGAATGGGGACAGGGTCTCATGGAAGGGGTGGCATGGGGGGCGGGGCTGAGGGCAGTGACGGGGAGATGTCAGTAATGCGGCCCTCGGGCCAATGTACTTGTCCTCATGTGGCCCTCATGGTTATTTGAGTTTGAGACCCCTGAGTAGAGCATCCATGACAGGGTTTTGTGTAACTTGTTCTTAAAAATCTCCATTGACAGAGATTCCACAACCTCCCTAGGTAATCTGTTCCAGTGTTTAACTATCTTTAGAGTTCCTCCTAATATCTAACTGAAAATGTAGGCACTCGAATTTGAAAATTTTGTCCAGCATATTTACTGATTTGCATAAATCTCCACATTACCACACTGTGATATCATCTGTTTCAATAACTCACAACAGCTCAACTGATTTGCAGTGACAATATCACTATAGCATCCAGAGGGAGTCTTGTCATCTTGTGTGACACTTGCCAGCATCACCTTTTATAATTCATATAGTGTGCTGTCTACTGCTGTTAATATGCTGAGTTATTCAGGCTCAGCTACATGTGACTTCTGAAACTGTTGGATACCTTCATCCTACACACAATCACTGCAATTACTTCATGGTTCAATATGCCAGGAGCACAAATGCCAGCCTCTTGTGAAATATGAGGAATGTTGATGTAATAGAATACTTGACATACTTGATGGAGAAGTTTTGGGTGTGGTGTAAACAGGACATAAAATACACTGTTCATATATGAGACACAAGGTGGCTGAATTATATATCTTTTGTTGGATTAAACTTCTTCTCTTGGTGAGAGAGAGACAAGCTTTCACACTTAGAGCTCTTATTTTCTGTGTAAACTTGAAAGCTAGTCTCTTTCACCAAGAGAAGTTTGTCTAATAAAATATATTACTTCACCCACCTCATCTCTCTAATATCCTTGGGGCCAACATGGCTACCACAATACTGCTCACTGGTAATATCAAACAGATATGAGTAATTTAATGCAAATTATCTCTTTTTGGCACAATATATACCTCAGCTTTACTTGTACTATAAACGTCTGATTAAATGATTAGTCATGTCCTGAACAGAGAGGTCTTAAAACACACACTTTATCATCACACTATGGATGGATGGCTTTATTGAGGTGGTGTAAAAAGTGTCTCAGGGCTTGTCTAGGTTAGGGTTCTGTGTCTGTAGAGCACTTGGTACAGTGGAGCCCTGGCCCATTACTGAGGCTACCTGGTGCTACAGTAATACAAATAACAATACTAACAAATCTATTTTTTCTGACCAGTCCATTTTGTAGACACTTATCTTTTAACATGCGTGGTAGTGCACTTCCTATCACCTTTATCAACCTTCTGTGAGCAGGCTGCCTTCAGAATTGCTGTAAATTGACACTGTAATCCACATTGAAGAACCACTAATTTGAAAATGTACACAAACTTCAAAGCATCCTAACAGTTGTATGGGTGACCACATTTTACTGCACAGGGCAGATGGGTTTTTTCTCATTTGATCAAAGAACACCGAGTGTGTTTGTACTCCATGTAAATTATTTAGCTATTGAATTATTGGGTATAGTTTCATAACTGTATGTGTTCCATAACAGTAACACATTAGGCACTATCCACTTGTATCAGTATTAACTTTTTAACTGCATATGATGGGATAAGAGTTAAGGTTGAGTGTGTGTTTGCGTTTTTTTTGGAACGCTTCCTAAGACTATTGTTTCAGTATATTTTGTCTGAAGGAATTGTATGGATTATCTACTGTTAGTAAACAGGTCTCTAAGGAGCTTGTATGGACTTAAGATATTCACAGTCCTTGATCATTTAAACACATTGGTGGCATATTTGTATGCCTCTGTGATATGCTTTAAGAGTTTGATCTTAGTGTATCTATTTTTTGCTTCTGTTAGGGACACAAATGTTTTTATATGAATTCTGTGCTCTTCCTTGCCATTGTGGAAACTTATTATTTTTGTTAATGACATTAAGGAAGTGATTTTTCACATAGTACTTGAAGTTTCACCTGCCTAGAGTAAAGGATATGTGCTATGTCAAACAAGAAGATAACAGTAACAGGTAAATCTTGAAAATTTCTTTGGTGCCCCTTGTCTCTGGACATTAGCTAAGGCCTTGTCTACACTGCCGGGGTAAGTCACCTAAGTTATGTTATGTGAATAACATAGCTGGAGTAGATGTAGCGTAGGCCAACTTACTGTGGAGTCTCTTCACTGCACTGTGTCAATGGGAGATGCTCTCTGGTTGATTTGCCTTACTCTTCTCGGTGAGCTGGAATAACAGAATCGAGCAGAGAGCACTCTGCTGTCGATTTAGTGGGTCTTCACTAGACCCATTAAATTGACACCCATTGCATCTAGTACAGCAGTGTTGACCTGGTAGCAAAGACTAACTCTAAGTCCTGTCTTACACTGGGTTGGGAATCTCAACTCCTCAGTAGCTCTCTTTGTTTCACAAAGGACTAATCCATATTATGGGAAAACTGACATAAGAAATTTAGCATTGCAAGCAGTGGGCCATATTGTGCAGTTTTTTACTGTTGGGAGTTGGGCTTTAAAATCAATAGCACAATATGAGCAAGGAGTGAAGTGGGAGGAAATAATGAAACTTCTAATTTTACCACAGAGCATTGCAAAACATACTCTTAAAGTTTCAAACAACTGTGCTGAGAAATGCTTAATAACAGTTCTACTCTTTATGGAAATATTCCCATACCAAGCAAAACTACAGTGGTTAGGCCGAGTTAATCAATTGGTAGCTTGTCGAAATTTTAAGAATGGTTAAACTATTACAGTTATGTGTATGAGAATAGGAACTATCACATTAAAACTTATAAATCCACTTTTTTATGTTAGAGTATTAAAATATTTGTAATCGGTGTCTTGTGGATAGTAAAATTTATTGACAGGCTATAAAGAGCTGCTTTAGGATCTCTTTTCTAGGTTCAGTTGTACAAATAAATTGCTTGAAAAATCTGATAATGCTAATTATACCGCTTCACTTAATTCTTCAGCCAGGTGTAAAATAACACTGTTAGCTGGTGGTAATCAAGTCACAAAAGGCAAGTCCATGGGGTTAAATTTCTTGTTTTTATTTAGACAGGGTTGTGATTTGCATTAAATTGTTCTTCCCACTCCCCCATACCTTCTGGATTAGATCCTTCCGTTTATCCATCAACCCTGCAGTTACTTAACTATCTTGAGCTCAGAGAAGTTGTAAGGTAACTCCTTGTAAAAAAAAAAAACAAAAAAAAACCCCCCAAAAAAACAAAAACGCTTTTCTAGCCTATACAGTACTTCTTCTCAGTCTCTCAACTGCTGTAGACTCAAAGGACATTGATGATACTGAAATGAATTGTGGCAGTCTCTCTGGTTTCTTACACCACATCACCTCCCTATTTATATTGTACCCATCCCCTTGCTTTCAAACAGGAAAGAATATTTCATTATGTACATTTATTAATAGGTCTGGGCCGGGTTACTTGGGGATCCACACACAGCCAGCTCTAAGTTTTTTGCCACCCCAAGCAAAAAATTGTTTGGCTGCCCCCCACCCCAGCCCTGGGCTCCCCCGCACTCCCTGCCGTCCCAGCGCTGGGCTCCTTCCTTTCCCCCCCACCAGTACCCTCCCCCAACCCGCACTCCCCTGCGGACCCAGCCCTGGGCTCTCCCTCACAACGCACCCTCATGCTGTTCCAGCCCTGGGTCACTGGTAACTCGCTCCCAGGGTGGGTCATTCAGCAGGAATTTTGGATGTGCACAGAACACAGACAGGATTGGTTCCCATATGGTTGCAGAACTGCAGTAAAGTGGAACAATTTTCAGATTGTTTGATTGGAGGTTATCTGGATGCATATTATAAGACTGTCTTACATAAATGATGAAAAGTTGCGATGCCGTTATTATTCTTTTGTTCTACTCTGTTTCTATGGGGAATTTGCCAGTACAATATTACTGTCTTCCTTTTAAACAAATAAAACTTTTTTCTTTCTCTTTTTTAAAAAGGGCAATAGCTGTTGAAAATAGCAAATCCAGTCCTAAAAAACCACTGGGAAGTATTTCTTGCTGCTTCATTTCTTATCCTACTTTTTCTACAGCAAGTTACATTGGATCAGTATATTTGATTTGGGAGAAATGAAGTAATAGCTGCCCAAATTGAGCCTGAGCACTCCTGACTTTTGAGGGTGCTCAAATCTGGAAGGCAGGTGCTAGATTCCCTTTCTGAATATTAGCTAAATCTGGAAAAGAAAAGACAATTTCTGCTTCCAAGGCTCAGAAGTGGAAATCCTCCTACGTGCCTGGTATTGTATCTAAAGATGCTGAAGTCCCCTAGCAGAGCCTCCCCTCCCTTACTTTTCATTTTAAATTCCAGTAGGATCCACGTACCTCCCTTGCTAGGCTTCAGATAGAGAGGGGCACTGTCCATTTAGTCCACCCAATTCCTTCTTTCTAGGCTGCAAGGTGAGGTCACACCAGTATCCCTAACGCAGTCTGGGGAAGCCTTCTGAAGGGGATATCTGGGGCAAAGCTTTCTACTCCTTGGGCACACTTCTTCCCCATTCACGGTGCCACCCCTTTCCACTCGCAGCATGGCTTAGCTACCTCAATCCCTACCCCTCCCTTTCCTGTTGATAGCTGCCAAGGGATTGCTGGGAAATGTAGTTCTTTCCTTGCTCCAGGACTGGCTCTATAGGCAGGGAGCTAGGCAAGGAACTACAGCTCCCAGGGTCCCGTGGGTTCTCAGCTCCCATGCTGGATCCCCAGCTGCTTGGTAGCTCCGCTTCTACAGGATTGTGAGAGGGGAGGAAGTGAGTTTATGTAAATGTGCTGCCCCAAGCACCTGCTTGTTTAGCTGGTGCCTACAGCCGGCCCTGGATTCACAACAAAGCAGTGCTTAAGATGGTAGAATTGCTCAGCCCCACTTAGGGTAATTGTCCCTTTCATCACCTTGGCCAAAAGAAGGGTGGTAACACTTGGCTGGTACTTTCCTCATTTTTAATTTGGGTTTCTGCACTTGTCAGTCTTACCAGAGGTAGTTTCTCCTAGACATGCCCCTTTAGACTAGGATTCTCTTATTAATTTCTGTCCTAGCTCTCCAAATGAAGAAGTTTTTGGCAGAACAATTGAGAATCCTTAAAGCACAATATCCTTGGGAGTTTTTGCAAACCTCATTATTCTCTTTTGCAATGCTTGGGGATTAGCAATTTTTAAACAGATTGAGGTGCCTATCCAAGAAAGTAGAACAGAGTAGAACAAACCCCATGTCTTTTCAAGGTCAAATCCCACATCATAAGGGTCGTGTCTTCTGACAGACCTCTAACTATTCTCTCCCTGGTAAAGAACTATGGGAGCTATTCTTGTTCACCTTTACTATACACTAGACACTCCATGTGTTCATATCAACTGATGCAGTATTTGGACACTGAGGCCCCAATTTCCTCTAACTTGCTTCCTGTTGTAGTCACTTAAAATTTTATGTGGGGGGTATTGCATACTGCTATTCTTATTTTGTAGCATATGAGTGGAAAGCTATTTTCTATTCCAGCCTTCTCCCCTGCTTTCATTGGTTTATCGTGGTGAGGCTATAGTTGCTGAAGTAGTCCTTTTCTCTTCTCCTTGGTATGCAATGGTGTAAAAACTCCCATAAACTAGATAAAGAAAAACGTTGTCATCTCTGTTATCCTCCTTTCCCCCAGTCAAAAATGGGAGAATGCCAGAATTTGAGGTAACTGTGTGCCAACAATGAAATAATAAGCAGAGACTTTAGAACCTGATACACAGTAAAAGATTTGCCCAAGATGTTTGCAGTGGATACCTTTATATACGTCATCCTTGTGCAAATAGTTCCTGGAGCTTGTGAATTTTCTTCTGTTAAGTTACCACTGAAGTGTGGGATGGGTTTTGCTAACCTGACACCATTGTTAACAGGACTATGTCAGTTATCCTTTTTCTATCTGCACATTTAGTGGAAAAGAGCAAAAGTAAAATTAATCTCTTACAAATGCTACTTCAGTTTTGTTTCAGAAGCATGTTGAAAGCTGGATAGACAGTAGAAATGCTGTTGAATTTAATTGTAAGAACTGGATTGATGTTATTCCAATCTAAAGGTTCATTAAAATTTGTTAATCATTTTCAGAGGTATAAACCTATGATTTTAAACATTAACAACTAGCTATTTCTTTGAGATGTCCTTCCTAATTTTTTGTATCTGAATGCAAAATAATGTCCAATTTTAATATTCCTGCTAATGTTCTCCTATCAGTGCTCTCAACTTATCAACTGGGATTTTGTCAGAATTAATGTTGTCTAAATAACAGCTTGTCACCAGCCTTTTGTAAATCTTTCATGTGGTATTTTAGTCCAGATCTAAACCTCGGTTGATGGAGGATCATCTCCAACTCCCTCTCCTTCCTCCCTCTTCCTCCACACATTGTTTCCACCATTCTGTTAGAGCATTGTATTAGCATAGCAGGTTAATTGGAAGCTTTGTCTGCTTGCTTAGTGTTGAAGAATAAGTACAAGGACCTTGTGAAATGCCAAAATTCCTCAGTTTAGCAAAAATGGTTGGCTTCTTTCCTATGTGCTGTTTGTTCAAATTATTGACTTTTTGAGGTTCAGTCTTTCTCATTTGGCACAACAAAATGTGTTTTATGGTGATAACATGATAGAGAAAAATGTTTTGTGATGAAGTTGCCATTTACTGTGTAATCTGTGTTCATGTAATCATGGGAGCTGTAGAAGGAAGCTGCCACTGAATGAGGTTCTCTGATGTAGCTGAACTGCATATTCCAGCTGGGAGTATGTCTGCTGGCTCACATTTGTTATTTCTTTGGAAGTGTCATGCTTAAAGCGAAGAACTAGGGGTTGAGGGCAATGGTTTTGTCAAACACTTGCCCATGTCTTCAAGCTTTCTTAAAATATCAGTATTATTGGACATGTCTGCACAGCATGACGAAGTAAAATGATGTTTGTGCTTAGGTCTGATCATTTGGTAATTGTCTTCTTCCTACCCCTATTCCTTCAAACCATGGCTTTAGCGCTTGGAAGAATAACTGCAGCAGTTGGTACAAGCTTGAGTGACATTCTACTCTCCAGCAATTGTGATTGGCATTCCCACCAGTTTGGGTATTGAACATAGTATCCACGTCATGTGACTGGAGCCCAAACCTTGTGTACTCTACTTGGCTTTTAAAGTAAAGAAATTCCCCTGCAATGTTTGTAATGCAAATTTTGCAGCACTAAGAACCTGAAAGTGACTGTCAAAAGTAGAACTATTGATTTTTCAGCGTCCAAACTGAAATAAATACAAATAATGAAAGAACATAATAGAGAGATTTTTAAGAGTTTCACTTTTAATAATCTAAGATTGCAATAGTAATTTAAGTGAGTTTAGGGTTTATCTACATGGGAAATGGACTAGCAAAACTAGGAATTGACTGTTGGAGCTATGGCAATATAATTCCCAGTGTGGGCATTCTATTCTGGAATAAAAGAGATCTCCTCCCCTCGCCCCCCCCAGTACCTTATGTCTCTTCTGAACAACTAAAGTGACATATACTATACTGAAGTTTGTAATAGAGTGGTGGTTTTCAGCCTTGTCAACCCCTAAAAAATTTCAAATGGAGGTTGGAAATCTTAGATGTAGTCTGCGGACCCCAGGTTGAAAACCACTGGAGTAGAGTGCCCGTATGAATTATATTGGCATAGGTGGAGCAGTATAATGCAACTAGTAATAGTTAATATCACCATGTAGACAAGCCCACTTTTGCTTGCAATATAAGTTTACAGTGTCTCTTTTAAAGATGCTGGTCTGTCCTTATTTCTTTGGGTGTACTCTAGGTTTTATGTTTAAAAGAAAAATATTCTCAGTGTTGTATAGCAGCTAGAGGTTTGGATATACACCTCTACCCTGATATAATGTGGCCCTATATAACATGTATTTGGATATAATGTGGTAAAGCAGAGCTCTGGGGAGATGGACCTGCGCACTCCGCCAGATCAAAGCAACTTCAATATAATACGGTTTCACCTATAATGCGATAGGATTTTTTGGATTCCAAGGACAGCGTTATATCGGGGTAGAGGTGTATATTGAAGGTCTAAATAATCCACTTGCTTAGTACTGTAGTTTATAAGGAGATGTAAGAGCACCCCTGTCATTAACACTTTTTTGGTAGGCATAAAAAGATGAGTGAGTTGTGATCCTCTTGGCCCTGAACTTTCTTTTCTAGTATTCAATAAGTTGGACACTTTTTTTTTCATATACATGTATTTAAATCTGATAATATAGAACAGGCTGTCACCTGATCCAGTCCCACTCTCTGAATGGAGGCCCAGCCACAGACTCCCATGTGCTACTAAGCCTATCTGGGTGGTGATAGGTCACCGTTCTTATCACTGGTTTTCTCAGATGCACTCCCCAAGTGTGGACCCCATGTCGGACATCCCCTGGGCAGTGGGTTCTTGCTGCCTGGCATCCAAGACCCACCTGGAACCAATGCCTCTGCCTTCCTGATTCCACCAGTTATTTAGATACATTCTCCCCAGAGTCCACCTGACTGTGGGAGCTCTGGTTTTCTAGTCATGTCCTTTAGAGCAATATGGCAGGAAAGCAAGGAAACACAGGCGCTTAGCAAAGGAATTTCTTCAGTCCTTAAACTCTTATGAATCTATGGAACGAACACACACACACTTCACTCCTTAAAAAGCACAAGAGACTTACAGATCTATGAAAAACAACAAACTGCTGAATGCATCCCCACCATGTCTGATCTCAACCCTTTTTGCGAGCCCCTGAGTTTGGTCTAAATTCTTAGAAGAGTCAAGGTCCCTCCTGCCTCCAGTCCTCCTCCTGGGCCTGTTTCCTACAGGGCAATGGCTCCTTTTGACTTGGAGAAGCACACTCCTCTCCGGGTCAGATGGTCAGGCATGTCCCAGCCATGTGCTTAGACTAGGGCAGGAGTGGTAGAAGCTTCCTTAAAGTGTGTGTGTGTCACCAGTGCCTGAACTGTGGCCCTGCCTCTGCACTGCTCCTCTCCCTGAGGCCTTGCCCCCGTGCCACCTCTCCCCCCCAGGGTCCCGACCTCTGCAAGCTCCTCTCTGCTGCCTCCTCCCGTTGCTTCCCCTTTATGACCAGTAAAAAGGGATGGGACCCTGACCCCCTCAGTTCCAGCACCCTGGACTAGGGTTTAAGAGGGAGAGGGTGATGACTTCATCCCCTTGTCCTAGGTAGGTACAGGGTCCATTCAGCATCAGTGGCTTCCCACAATTTGTCAGTTCCTGCTGCAGAAGGAATGATCTACTTCATGATGACAGTAATAATTACAAATAGTACCTATAAAACCAACTGGAATTCATAACTGGACACAAACCTATTCTCTAACCTGTTCCAGAGCTGTTAGCTGTTTTATCTCTGATACAACATCTCCTCTGTGAGTTGCAGCTTCTAGAAACGGCAACACAGTGCACAGGCTGTTGGAAAGAGCAGAGGGGTTTTTTTTTTTTTGTATGTAGCCCAGTGCCAAAGCTTGGCATTTTAGTGCCTGGGGTGAGCAAGTATAACCTCATTGGTGTGGTGCTCTGTCCCATCTAGTGGCACTGAGACCACTTAGAGCGATTAATGAGTCTGCTCTAGAGCCTTAGTTAAGGGCCACATGGCTTTTAGCTCAGGCAGTAGAGGCTCGTGCACTAAGCTCCAGAGGTCCTAAGTTCAATCCTGACGACTGGGGGTCCGTTGGTGTTATACAAGCAACCCCTACTTTCCCCCTAGTCTTTTTTCTGCCCTATTTTCCCGTCTCTGTGGCTTTGCAATGTGGGCAGCTGCTCTGCTCACCCTGCTGTGGTTATGGCCTTGATGTAGCCATTATGTTTCAAAACACAATATCCAAAAAAAAAAAAGGCAGAACCATTTTTCACGTGCAGGACACTTACACATCCTCTGATGTATCAGCATGGGCATATCTGACCCTGGTTATCACCTCTTGCTGATGAGCTCAAAGATTTAAAACTCCTCCCCTTTTCCCCTCCCTTCTTCTTTTGTCTTTTGTACTGCCTTGATGGTTTCCTTTCTGCATTGTTGGGCTGTCTGTGTTGTCACAGCAGCATTCTGTCAGTGAAATAGCTACCATAGTCTCTGAAGGGCTCTTTGTTGATGCTTGAGAAATTGGGATGTTGCTCAGGGCATGCAGAGTAGCACAAGCAGGAAGCGGTATGTAGGAGAGAGCATATCCATGTCTGTCTATCTGTGTCTCAGTCTTTTGACAGGAAACTTTTTAAAGCAGCATATCCTCCCGCTCCCAGTGCTATGTACAAGAGTGTACAGAAAAGGTTAAAAATTAGGGCTATTGATTAATCACAGTTAACACACATGATTAACTCAAAACATTACGATTAAAAGAATTAATTGTGACTAATCACACTGTTAAACATTGAATGTATTAAATATTTTTGATGTTTTTCTACATTTTCAAATATATTGATTTCAATTACAACCCAGAATACAAAGTATACAGCACTCACTTTATATTATTTTTATTACAAATATTTGCACTGTAAAAATGTCAGCATTTTTCAGTTCACTTCATACAAGTACTGTAGTGCAATCTCTTTATCGTGAAAGTGCAAGTTACAAATGTAGATTTTTGTTGTTACATAGTTGTAGGCTCTAAAATTTTATATTGTTTTGTTTTTGAGTGCAAGTCCACTCAGTCCTACTTCTTGTTCAGCTAATCACTCAGACAAATAAGTTTTTCATTTATGGGAGTGAATATGCCCACTCTTATTTACAATGTAACCTGAAAGTGAGAACAGGTGTTCTCATGGCACTTTTGTAGCTGGCATCCCAAGGTATTTACGTGCCAGTTATGCTAAACTTTCTTATGCCCCTTCATGCTTCGGCCACCATTCCAGAGGACATGCTTCCATGCTGATGATAATTGTTTGGAAAAAAAAATGCATTAATTAAATTTGTGACTGAATTCCTGGGGGAGAATTGCATGTCTCCTGCTCTGTTTTACCTGCTTTCTGCCATATATTTCATGGTATAGCAGTCTTGGATGATGACCCAGAACATGTTGTTCATTTTAAGAACACTTTCACTGCAGATTTGACACAACAGAAAGAAGGTACCAATGTGAGATTTCTAAAGATAGCTACAGCACTCGATCCAAAGTTTAAGAATCTGAAGTGCCTTCTAAAATCTGAGAGGGAGGAGGTGTATAACATGCTTTCAGAAGAGTTAAGAGCAACACTCCGATGTGGAAACTATAGAACCCAAATCACCAGAAAAAGCAACCTTCTGTGAGTGGCATCTGACTCAAATAATGAAAATGAATGTGCATTAGTTGACACCACTTTGGGTCATTATCAAGCAGAACCCATCATCGGCATGGACGCATGTCCTCTGGAATGGTGGTTGAAGCCTGAAAGAACATATGAATCTTTAGTGCATCTGGCACGTAAATATCTTGTGATGCCGGCTACAGCAGTGCTTTGTGAATACAATGTCATCTGACAGTAAGAATAGGCAAACAAGAAGTGGACAGCATTATCTCCTGTAAATGTAAACAAAGTTGTCTGAAGGATTGTCTGAACAAGAAATAGGACTGAGTGGACATGTGGGCTCTAAAGTTTACATTGTTTTTGAGTGCATTTTTTTGGACATATTTCTACATTTATAAGTTCAACTTTCATGATAAAGATACTGCACTGAAGTATTTTTATCAGGTGAATTGAAAAATACTATTGTTTTCTATAGTGCAGTTATTCGTAATAAAAATAATATAAAGTGAGCACTGTACATGTATTGTGTTGTAATTGAAATCAATATATTTGAAAATGTAGAAAATATTTAAATTGTATTCTATTTAACAATTTGATTAATCACGATTCATTGTTTAAATAGTATAACAGTCCCATTAAAAATAAAAAATATGTGGCTTCTGCCACCCGTAGAACTCTCATCTTCTTTTATATCTTTTCCTTTGGTCTTACTTGAAGAGGGGGATTTTTTTTTTTTGTTACACCCATGTACCATGTGGCTTGACTATTCTGTGAAAGTATCTTGAATATGCCCCATCTTACAATTGCATTTTATTCTATTAATATTTTTTTCTTCCTAACCCTTTTCCTTCTGTTCTTTATCTAGTCTTTTCATTTCCTCTTTCTATGAATTTTCCTTTTTTTTTAATTTTTTTTTAATTTTTTTTTTTATTTTCTCGTTGTCATCTCCTTTCTAGTTCTGCTTAGTCCACTCTTTTATGCTCCTTCCTTTTCTGTCCTTCTGGCCAGGTGCCTGGAATGGGCCACACCGAGAATGCCACACTCTGGACAGATTAAAAAAAACAGGGCAGACAATCCCCCAAAATTGGTGGTTTATCCTACAATTAGATTCACCAAGTCAGTAACAAAAGAGCTTCTGCAGTAGGACACTGGTTAACCAGAAGCCAAACAGTCTTTCCCCCCACCCCCCTTCTTAGGCACTCTAGCCCTTGGCAAACAGGTCTAACGTGGTGAGGGTTGTTGAAAACCTAGTTCACCATATATGAGATTTTTACTAATCCCAGAGGAATGAGACACATACCCTCAGGCCAATATAAATTTTAGATTTTACCCAATATCATGCTGTCAGACAATCCTTAGTAAACTAACTAAAGATTTAATAATAAAAGAAAATGAGAGTTCTCATTAGTTAAGGAATCATGTACATTATAAGTGATTGCAAAGTCCTTATATCAGATTTGTATCAGGGATGGAATAAACTGCTAGTTTGCAAAATTCTCTCTGGAATCACCCAAATGGACTGGGGCTTGTTCAAAACTTGCTTGTTAGAAATCCAGTCCAGAGAAATGAAGCAGGAAATGAAGACAAAATGGAGATATCTCAGATGTCTCTTTATATCCTCTGCCATGTGATTGGAATTGTATTGTCCCAAACAAAGCCCACAGCCCTTGTATATGGAATCTTACTGGCCCAAGATGGAGCCCAGGGTCACATGAGCATATCTCATGTCTTTACATGGTTTGCTGAATCACAGAGGATGACCACTGACCCCTTGCTCTCTGAGGCATCCTTAGGAAGAGCTATCTGGGTGGGATGAGGTGTGTTGTTCTCTCCCCCCCTCCTCCCCCCCGCCATGGCGCATTGTGAGAGCTGAGTGTCCTTGATGGATCATCAATGCATAGCTGTCTATCCCTAATGTAAATTCTGTCAGGAAAGCATCATGAAGGAATATAACAGGTGTAAGGTATAAGTACATAGCCCCATAGGTGGTGATTTCCCCTCTGTCCTGTGGGTGCTCGACCGCCCTCTCCCCCGCCATTGACCCTGCCCCTGCTTGCCATTGGCCCTGCCCCAATGCCACCTCCTTCCCCCAAGTCCCCGCTCTGCCTCTTTACCGCCTCCTCCCCTGAGCGCGCTGCTTCCCCACTCTTCCTCCTCCCTCCCGGAAAGTCCTAAGCACCACCAAACAGCTAGGCAGGTGTGAAGTGCTGGGAGGGAGGGGTAGTAGTGGGGACGTGGCGTGCTCGAGGAAGGAGGAGTGGTGGGGTTAGGGGGAGCTTGGCTGCTGGTGGATGCACAACACCCACTTTTTTTTCCCGGTGGGTGCTGCAGCCCCGCAGCACCCACGGAGTTGGCACCTATGCATAGCCCATATTCATAACTTCAGATACAAAGATGATGCATGCATATAAACAGGATAATCTAGCTAATCACAACTTCTCCATTGACATCTTACATGACTAATTTGTACAAAACTTGTTGCAATTGTGCAATGGTGGTAGCAACGATGATACAAATGATCAACTTTCTTATATACAGCATCACATTCCTCCTTGCCCTCATTTTAATTTACCTCTTTAGCTTTTCTTGTTTCTTTTGAAATGTATGGAAAGTGAAGAAATTCTTGCTGATGCTTTTAAATAGCTTGTTGTCTGTCTTGTATGTGTTGTGACTTTGGTTTTCAGCAAAATTGCAGAACCTTTCTAGCACTCTAAAGTAAGTTCTTGAGCACTTTAAGATGTTTCTTTAATAATAATAAATAAGTATTACATTCCACTTTGTGCATAATTAGATTCCTTTGCCTCATGTGGTTTTGGAAATGAACCCACCCAAAACGGTACAGTGCCGATAAGCAAAAAACATGGTCATTACACCAGAATCCAGATTCAATTACCTTCACAGGAGGAAAGATTTTTGGTCAATCTGTATAAATGGCTGAAGCATATTATTTAAGCACCAATACTGAACACAGAGTTGTACCAGTCACAAATAACGCACACAAATACAGAGGATAGCCCTTGGAATGGACTGCTTATCTAGTGCAAACTACTTGAGTTAACATGTGCTTGAGATAGCCTGCTTTATAAGATAATGCGCTGTAACGTGGTGAAAACTATTGGAGCCTGTGAGAACACTGAATAGACAAAGAAATTACTGTATTATGTCTAGAAACCTACCTTTTCAGCAGCCATAGGGACAAGCTAGTCTGTGATTTTATGCTGGTAAACAATTAGATACAGAAAACTCTGAAGCGTATGGCATGTTGGCTTGTCACTGTAATGATTGAGATAAATTAACTTCTGTTTAATATGTTGTTTACTGTATGTAATTTATACTAATTTTACCTTGCCTCTTTGGAACAACAATTTAGGAGTTGAACTGAGTTCTCACTCATCTCTTATTCCCTATATAGTATTTTATTAAGATTCAGAACTGTAGTAAACCCATCAAGATCTAAATACAAATTCTCTTGTTCTCTCTCACCTTTCTCTGAGTGTATAGTCAGAGCATCAGTGTTGTCTCTTCCTCCAGCATCATTTATTGGCCCTAGTAGGTTGGATTTTTTCCCCCTTCTTTTTTCTTTTTTTCCCTTTCCTTCCAAAATATATTGGTGATCATAACTGTGTAGAATAGATTAGCGTTCCCTTTTTGTCTTGAATTTAAGATTAATTTTCCTTCTAATCTCTTGCAGCAAGGGTATTTCATAACTGCAGGCTAGTTGCTGACATCGCTGTGTCCCATACTTGAGAGTCTCATACTCTGTTTAAAAAAATCTTCAGTTTCACAGAAGTAGTCTGTTAGATTTTCATGCACCCCCAGCCATGTTGGAAATCAGGGGTTATTTTTAAATGTATTTCTTTTCTATATCTGTTTATATATCTTTGTAGCAGTTCACTTCCACTTACTTTCTGGATTACAAGTCTGTGTGAGGAGGAGAGGAGCGATTTTTTTTTCCTTTTCTGTATTATAGGTCAAAACTCACTATTCTAACAGTACAGCTGTACCCCAATATAACATGAATTTGGCTATAACGCGGTAAAGCAGCGCTCCGGCGGATCAAATCAAGTTCAATATAATGTGGTTTCACCTATAACTCGGTAAGATTTTTTTTGGCTTCCAAGAACAGCGTTATATCGAGGTAGAAGTGTAGTAGGGCTGAAGAATCAAATATTCAAATGTAGAGTTGAGATGGAAAATCTTAACTTTTGTTTCCTTGGAATTATGCCTTTAAAATCTGGTTAAGTATCAACTTGCTGACGTGGATCATTCATAATATTAAACTATCAAACTAATTTTCTTTTAAATCTTTTTTAGACTTAAAAATCCAGCCATGTAAAAAATTGTATATAATTTACTATTATATAAGTTTCCAGTTTGTATAGTTTGTGTGTATAAAATGTAAGGATTAGTGATGATTTCTTATATAAAGAGACAGTATTTTAAGGCATGGCTCTCCAACTCTTTCACCTTATCTGTCTATCTTGAACCAATATAAATCTGCTCATCGCTGTACCATGACACTTCATGATGGTCTGAGTTTCTCAAAATTCAGTGTGGGGTTGGAAACAGCCACACTGATGGCGTTATCCAGTGGTCTGTCATTCAGATATGCAAAGAATGTTTTCAGGCGGCCACCTGCAGGAGTCAAAGGGATTTCCTCACCTCTCTTCTCCCCCCCCACCCCCAAAACGAATAACAAAACGTATATTCAGTTTTTTAAAAATCTCCTTTCTCTGAAACTCTGGAATGGCCATGGCAGTGTATAATGGGACATTAGGGCCCAGGGCTCTGAGGTAGCACCAAGTGTTCGGTCTCTCAGGTACTGATCTAAGTTCCCTCCAAGCTGCACAGCTGCCTATTAAACCTGGTGCAGAGGCTCAGAGCCACGGCGAAGAGAGGCACCCCTCCCCGCCGGCCCCAGCACAGAGCTGTCACAGTGGGGAGAGGGCTGGGGGGGGTCTTCTCTCCCCACTGCAGTGGCAGCTTGCACCCCAACCCCTTCATCCTCAGCCCCATCTCAGAGCTCACACCCCAACCCTCTGCCCCTAGTCCTGAGCCCCCTCCCATACCACAAACCTCTCATCCCCGGCCCCACCCCAGCACCTTCACTCCTAGTCGGAGCCCTCACTCTCTGCCCTGTACCCTTTGCCCAAGACCTGAGCCCCCTGTGAACCCTTCATCACTGGCCCCACCCCAGAGTCTGCACCCCCAGCCTGAGCCCTCACTGCTCCATCCCAGCCCTGAGGCCCCCACCATATGAATTTTATGTGCACCATATTGCTGCACATAACCAAATCCATTATGGACATAAAAAAAATAGAAGGAACACTGGTGCTGACTTGCTGATTCTTGTTCACATGCTCAGGTCTAACTGCCCTGTATTGGGCCAGGAAGGAATTATCCCCCCCAGGTTAGATTGGATATAGATATAGATATCACACACACACTGATATAACGTGGTCCTTGGGAGCCAAAAAATCTCACCGGACTGGACCGGCTGCTGCTGGGAGCCCCGGGCCCTTTAAATCACTGCTGAAGCTTTGGCAGCAGGGTTCCGATGGCACTTTAAAGGGCATGGGGCTCCCTGCAGCAGCTGGAGCCTTTGACCCTTTAAATCCCCACCTGAGCCTAGCTACCGGAGCCCCAGCAGCCTGGCTCGGGCACTGATTTAAAGGTCCTGGTACTCCAGCTGCTGTGGGGAGTCCCGGGCCCTTTAAATCACCACTGGAGATCCGACAGCGGGGCTTGGCACTTTAAAGGGCCCTGGGCTCCACACGAATTCATTATGACATGGTAAAGCAATGGGGCTCGAGTGGCGCTTTAAAGGGCCTGGGGCTCCCCACTGCTTTATCGCTTATATCGGGGTAGAGAGGTGTCTCTGTCTGTCTAATATAGCCTTCTTCTGCAGCATATGGATGTAGGTCACTTTTCATGATTGGTTATATCTCGCTGAATCCTTTCCCTGCCTTTGCAGGTGCATCTCAGTCCCTCCTGTTCTCTGCCTGTGGTTCATAATAGTGTACTCTCCTGTCAGCTGTAATACTTAGTCTAATTTTGGTTGTTGAACTTAGTGTGCAGGTGCTGAGTGGTTCTGTTGGCCTCTGATGTATAGAAGGTCAGACTAGATGATCTGGTAGTCCTTTGTGGCATTAAACTCTGTGGCTCTATGACTGTGAGAACTGAGGCCTTGTCTACACCACAAAGTTGCAGCGCTGGTGAGGGAGTTATAGCGCTGCAACTTAGGAGGTGTACACATCTGCAGGGCATCACCAGCGCTGCAACTCCCTGTTTGCAGCGCTGGCCGTACACCCGTTGAAACTCGGGTGTAGAGGATCCAGCGCTGGTGATCCAGCGCTGGTCATCAGGTGTAAACACTCACCAGTGTTTTTCTTGACCTCCGTGGAATAAACAGGTATCCCAGCATACCAGAGGAAGCCTCTCTGGTAATCAAGCAGGTCTCCTTCCCCGCGGTTTGCTCTCGCGTTCCCCTAACCCCTGTGCAAGCAGATCTCCTTCCCCGCGGTTTGCAGGGGGGTTCGGGGAACGCGACAGCACACCGCGGGGAAGGAGATCTGCTTGGCACGGGGGTTCAAAAAACACCGGAGCAAACCGCTGGGAAGGAGACCTGCTTGCACGGGGGTTCGGGGAACCCGAGAACAAACCGCGGGGAAGGAGATCTGCTTGGGGGGGGGGTGTTCGGGGAACACTGGAGCAAACCGCGGGGAAGGAGACCTGCTTCCCCGTGGTTTGCTCTCGCGTTCCGCTAACCCCCCTTGAAGCCGCCCAACAGCGCTGCAGTGTGGCCACATCTAACACCACTTGCAGCGCTGGTTGCTGTAAGTGTGACCACTCTGCAGCGCTGGCCCTATACAGCTGTACTAATACAGCTGTAACAACCAGCGCTGCAAAATTGTAGATGTAGACATACCCTAAGATCTGGTTGGTTTTCATTTTGGAGAGTGGAGGCTTATGTAGATGCAGAGACCCAAAGAAAATTTTAATGTTCATAGATAATGCCAGCAACATTGTTTATTACTTGTTCTTAAAAATCAGTACTCTGGCATCTGACTTTCTGCTGGATTTTGGTTTGCATGGTAACAGTTACATTTTGATACGTGCATCAGAAATAGAAACAGTTCAGTCACTTTAGCAGCCAGCTGACTGTCAATTCTTATGAAAAAAAATGAAAATTGGGGAAAATGTAAGTGGCTTCAGTTCCTCAACTTTCAAATTCAAACTTTTCCAAGAATGTGACTGATTATCTACAAATGTATTTGAAGATAAAATCACTGTCTCTACCATGTGCAATATAATGTTTATGCTCTGAATTGAGCTTTTTCACTGTTTTGTTAAGGTTGAACAGGAATGCGAAGTCAAGCAGAACTTGTTTCTCACTTTTATTTAAAATATCTCAGGGAAGATTGGAAAAGAAATGTCTGCAAAACTGCTTTCTGAACCATTTCACTGTGCAGAATTGGATCTGCATAGGCTGCGTCAAATTAATCAAGAGGACATTGAAATGGGTGACACTGTCAGAAGATGATTTGCAAGGAGGCAGTCAGACTGGAAGTATTGCTGACAATCTATCACTTACTAGAAATAAAATCCTAAACAGATAGACAAGTGGCTACAAAAAACATGTTTAGATAACCATAGCAAATACACAAGATGCTGCTGACAATTTCTGTTCCACATAATTCTTGCTTGTTCCCAAGTACAAAAATATTAGAATAATCTATCCCAAGATCTTTCCATAGATACAAAGATATCTCCATCTCTCTCAAGCTGTGTATGGCAGAACTGATTAAACTTCCAATGGACATCAAGAAATGAGGGCTGATGTCATTTATTACAATATCATGAAATAGTAAGAAAACGAAAATCTGACACACTTGAGGTGTTCAGAATGGCTGAAGGAATTGTCACATTCTGTGCATTGAGTCTCTGTCCCCTCTTACCCTCAGAAACTGAGTGGTGAAGAGTGGTGAATGTAGTGGCAGAGCCTGCTTCGCTCCCTCCCCAGACCTGGGTGCTGGGGGCTGCTGTTGGGTTCTTGGCACTCCTCTTCAGCATCAGAAACCTGCATTCTGCTCCCTGCTTCTCCTCAGTACATTCAGTGCCCATAGATGTCATTCGTTGGCACAGACACTGCAGGAGATGTGTTGCTGCTAGCACCATTGGCTTGGGGAGGGTTGACCTGAGGATATACTTTACAAGGCCTCCTGATTGAACAGTGTATAATGATCTATTGGCTGGAAACCCATTTTAAGAAATAAGCCCAAGGGAGCTATATTGTAGTCAAATATATGTAGTTAATCCTAACTCAGTTGTTTCTTGACTTGTTCAACTTCCATGCTCTTTTCTTTGTGTTAGGGCTGGAAAATAGGTGGCTATGCCTAGTGGTTAGTGTAGAGTGGAGGGCTGGGTCCCCACATCAGCTGGGGCTTTGAACCAGGAGCTGAGGTCAGGAACAAAGAGTCAGGTACAAGGAATCAGGCTGAATCAGGAGGTCAGGATCAGGAGACAGGACCAGGTAGAACTGGCTGAACGGTCCAAAGAAGGGGGGAACCCAGTTGTATGGTGACTTGCTGTTCCTCCTTCTGGCTTAGGTCTCACTCCCATTACTTATCAGGAACTCTAGTGTTCCACTAGTTGGATCCTCAGGCTGGAGCCTTCTGTCTGAGCTGGACTTCAAGGAGTCCCAGTTCAAGCTGATGCTGGCAGGTTGCTGGATGGGGGATTGGAATGTGATGACCCCCAGTATCCCTGTCAACCCATGGGTCATGATGCTTTGGACACCTGTGTACTGCAAGACTACCAGGCCATCCCTGTTTAACAGCTTGTTGTTCATTGTGCTACTTAGCACTAGCTGAGTTAGTTCCTATTGAGCAGCAGTGATTACCATTCGTGGTCATTAGGCAAAATCATTTTACTGTGAAACACCTCACTGAAGTAGCAATCCTGACTTACTGCATGCCACTTAAGCAGAAAATACTGTGAACACATTAGTTCATAACAATTTGTAAGTTGCTTCTGATGCGTAGTGCCTTGGCCAAAGTAATGCCAACAACAGAGGAAGGAGAATTTGTTGGATGCTGGGGCAAACCTCTGTCCTTTTTTATTGCTTTAAAAAAGTCACAGGCTCTTTAGTTTCCTATACACTTAATGGCATTTAAGGTCTTGTCTGGAAAAAAATCTATAGGAACAGCCTGACTTCAATTCTGGGAAAGATAATGGAGTAACTGATATGGAACTCAATAAAGAATTAAAGGAGGGTAAGGTAATTAATGCCAATCAACATGAGTTTATGGAAAATAGGTCCTGTCAAACTTGATATCAGGTTTTTTGAGATTGCAAGTTTGGTTGATAAAGATAATAGTGTTGATTCATTATACTATGGGTATGTCTACACTACCTGCCAGATTGGCGGGCAGCGATCGATCCAGCAGGAGTCGATTTATTGTGTCAGTCTAGATGTGATTAAAGTGACCCCGCCCCCCCCAAAGCATTCTCCCATTGACTCCTGTACACCATCACCATGAGAGGCGCAGGCAGAGTCAATGGAGGAGCAGCAGCAGTTGACTCACCGCAATGAAAACACGATGGTGAGTAGGTCTAAGTACATTGACTTCAGCTACGTTATTCATGTAGCTGAAGTTGTGTAAGCTGGATCGACACCTTCTCCCCCACCCCTTCCCCTTAGGCCTAAGACTTCTGTAAGGTGTTTGACTTGGTACTGCATGGCATTTTGATTAAAAAACTAGAGCGATATAAAACATGGAGTGGACTAAAAGCTGGTTAACTGATAGATCTCAAAATGTAATTATAAACAGGGAATCACCATCAAACAGGTGTGTTTCTAGTGAGACCCTGTAGAGATTCATTCTTATCTTAATCCTACACTGTTCAATGTTTTTATCAGTGACCTGGAAGAAAACAAAACCTTCACTGGTAAAGTTTTCAGATGACACGAAAATTGTGGGAGTGGTAAATAATGAAGAGGATAGGCCTGGTAGAGCGCAATCTAGATCACTTGATAAGCTGGAGACAAGCAAACAGTGCTGGACAAAATGCAAAATTTGTATTGCCACTGAGTGGCAGATGTAGGAAGAAATCTATGAATGTTTCCAGCCCTGTCATGCTTTCTCTTGGTTGTATAGACTTATACCATCACCTTCTCATACCATACTTTTAGAAGTCCCTGCAGGTTCAACTCAACATTTTGGTGTGCAACTAAGTAAAGTGTGCAAAAAAAAAATACCGCACGTATGTTTAAGATCACCATTTAAAATTAAAATTCACACACATGATGCTGTGCTTTCACAAATGCATAACTTTCATATTTTAAAAACATTTTTTTTGTAAACCACTCATCACTGACCATGTGCTTGTGAAGAGGGGTGGGAAAGTCAATTTGAAAATTCAGCTGTTTATGACAACTCCTCTATTGGAGGTGAATATTTCCTTTTAATAGTTTATTGATAATTTTGGAAAGTTGTGAGTGTACGTAAATAGATTTGTAATAGACATTTTGCAGTATGGGTGATAGCTTCTATCTTTCAAGCAAAGACAGTTTCTTACTTTTTATTTTATTTATTTATTTAATTTATTTATTTTGAAGAATGACAACTAACAGACTGAGAGAATGGAACATGTAAGTATTCTGATCATGCTATTCTACTAAACTAACAGCCTTTTCAGAATTTCACCTTGGCTCTGTAAGTGAAGTTGACCTATTTAGTTTAATCCTTATATGCAGAGCTAATTAAATCCTTTAATTACATATTAAGGATAAACTTAAGTCCAACACTTCTTCTGGGATCAAGTCTAGAAACTGGGTGTCTTAAACTTTGCATTTTGAAAAGTTACAGATTACCTTTCTCTGTTCAGAATGGCGGTATGCCTCAAAACACCTCAAAACACTTTGTGTTAACTGTTTTGCTTGAGACAGCAACGGATATAAAATATTGATGAAAGGTAATGGTCAAATGCGTTGCCTTAGCATTTATAGCAAGCAAATATTCAGGGGAAAATCAAGATCTATAAAGTAGTAGAAGCTATTCTTATGAATAGTTGTGTTTTATAATGACACTATCATTGACTGAAGTTGATTTAAGCACTGTCTCATAGCTCTTGGTGGTTTCAGCAACAGTTAGTTACTCAACACTTTCATAGCATGCACCCTAACTTAATAAAGAGGCTGTCTTCTGGACACAATCCTGTTTATGCCTGAGTACTATCCTAATGAATACAGCAGTCTCATACATTGAAAAGTAATACCGAAAACTGCATACATTAATTTATAACTGTGTTTAATATGAGTGTTTTTTCCCCTTGCTGGCAAATAGATGAATTACACTTTCTCCTTTTACTATTTCATTTTCCCCTCCCAATGTTTTGGTCCTTTTGCTCCTCTGAGCATGCTTCTTGCCTCCTTTCTGCTGCTCTCCTGAGCATCTGGTCCTTCTCTTCGCCTTGCACAGCATTTTGAGTAGCTTTGATTCCACTGGGCATTCCTTTCCAACTGGCAGCCTCAGTTCTGCTATTGAATTCTGCTCCCTGTAGGTCAGATTTCCTCAACCCCTCCTATGTAGCAAGAGCCCTAATGAAGACTTTGGCTGGATCCTTTTGCTTCCGCAATCCAGTAAAAGCAGCTGCAAGGAAGGACAAGGAAACTCCATGTGATAGTAAACTTTCCGAGTGGCTCATTGTTTGACTTCTTTTGGGCTTCACTCAGACAGATCTGCTTGATCATAAGTAGTTTATTAATTTTAATGTAGTCTTGGAAATACTGTAAATTTGTTTAAAATTGATTTTTTTTCTTGTATCACTGAATAATGGGTGAGCTGTCCAACTGCAAGCTGCTACTTGGCATAGATTTCATTTAGAAAGATTTTAGCATGGGAAGATTTGTGTGATGCTGCACATGAATTGTATCTTTCAGATTCCTATTTGCTTGAATAGGCAGGAGAAGTTTTTCTTGAGTGTTTCAGTTAGGTCTATGTTCTGGAGCGTAAATTTTGTAATCATATCCATAAAACTGTAATATGGTTAGAATGAAAATCTGCGGGAGGAGGGGGAGAGCAATTTCTTAATACCTCCAAGATGATCATTACAGTAATATGAATGAGATTAATTACTTAAAGCAAAAAGCCAGTCAAGACATCTGGGTTTTTCTCCCAGCTCTGTCACAATTTTGTGTGACCTTGAGCAAAACATTTAATTTCTTGTCTAGCAGGAAAGACTCTTCCACTTCTCCACGAGTGCATTCATTGAGGGGGAGAGAAGGATGGCTCATCTTCTCCTCTGAGTCATCTAGCTTGGCTGCTGCTACTGGAGGCAGGATGCTCAAATGTGAAAGACCAAATGACCTGACCTCATATGGCTCATGTATGTGCCTCAAGCCTGATCAGGAGGGGAGCAGGTCTTTTATACCCTTCAGTTCTTGGTTGGCACCATCAACTCTTTGGAGACTACCTGTGACCGATGATAAAACCCAGGGCTTACATTTTCAAAAGTGGCCAGTGATTTTTTTGGGTTGCCTATCTTGAGACATCTAAAAAGGGCCGATTTTCAGCAAGAAGGTTCTCAGCACTATCTGAAAACTGCAGGCCCCTTTTAAGGTATCGTGTTTGTCACCCAAACATTTAGGCCACCAAAATTGCTAATCACTTTTGAAAAGTTATGTCTAGACTATAAAAAATTAAAAATATGGACCATGTCCCAAGCAAACTTCCATAACTCCTGAAGAACTAGCATCTCTGTGAAATTCATTAGGGACATAGATTGGAAATCTGAATTTTTACATGGAAGAGGCTCATACATGGTGATGGGTGGCAGTACAAAACTATGAAATAGGAGAGCTTTGTAACCGCTTTATGGATTGGTATCTGAATCCATGCATATTGCATGATGTGAAATGCTGTTTCCACCAAGCCTAATCTGGCTTTCAGGGTAGAACACATTTCTGCATGTGATAAGAGTTAAGGACGTAGGAACAAGCCTCTAATGAACCTATAGCTATTTCATTTACAAAATGAGATGCTTCTCAGCTGTGGGTAAAAATCAGGCAGCTGAGTAGATTTTCACTGAGCTCTGATTACTCAGATTGCTGGCACCTGGTGGTATTTTGTACTGTGGCTGAAGAGAGCAGTTCCAAAGACAATAATTAGCCATGGTACCCAACTATTTTCAGTTTCTGTTTGCAACAGCGTGAAATTGGAACCATAGCATTTTAATATGTTGTAATAGTGAGATGAAGCAGATTTTGCAAAGACAATTTGAGAAAAAAAACATTAGTAAGTTTGGGGGAGGTGGGAGCTAAAACAGGTTTTATTTTTTCTTTTAGAATTCTCTCTTACTAGCAGTATTGCCTAACCCACATATTAAAAAATTGAGTAGACTGCAAGATTATTATTTTTGGTGGCTCTGGTTCTTGGGCATTTATGGTCCATATTTTCAACCTTTCTGCAACCATGAGGGCTAATAACTTTTTTTTATAAAGGGAAAACTAAGATTGTCACAATCATATAAATTCAAGAAGTGGGGCTTTTAAATAATAATGAGACAGTAAAATCATGAGTTGTCAACAATGTGGAGATGCTTTCAGTAGTTATGTGAACAGGGAACTATTTTTTTCCAAGAGGATCCTGCATTTTCCCCCTCTACTAACACCTCTGCCCACCTTGAAACACTTATGAGAGATTCTCTCCCTTCCAACTTCAGTGGAAAATTGTTTCCATTCACCTGTGTCCTTTGCTCCTGTAAAGGATAATTCCCTAACAGGAGCAGCAGAGTCATGATAGAAGATCACAGTGTACTTTTCTCTTCCTCCTTCTGTAGCACATCATATGTTGGTAGCTGAAAGTTAGTTTTGTGTGGTTGAAGCTTGGCCAGCAGAAACAAATAGGAATCCAAGAGGAAAAGGAGATGGAAACCAACATGCAAATTAGAAAGGAGAGAGATGAAAAGATAACAGCAAATTGCTTAGTTTTAGAGTTGAAGTGATATTTCTCTGGCTAACAGCCTGATTGATTGCTTGTGGCACTTGGGAGTGAGGACTTGGCTACACTCAAAACTTCAAAGTGCTGCCGCAGCAGCCCTTTGAAGTATGAGTGTGGTCGCAGCGCCAACACAGGGAGAGAGCTCTCCCAGCGCTGCAGGTACTGCACCTCCTCATGGGGATTAGCTTGCAGCGCTGGGAGCCTTGCTCCCAGTGCTGCGGCACTGTTTACACTGGCGCTTTACAGCGCTGTATCTTGCAGCGCTCAGGGGAGTGTTTTTTTCACACCTCTGAGCGAGAAAGTTGCAGCGCTTTAAAGTGCCAGTGTAGCCAAGGCCTGAGTTGGTAGTCAGAACCTGAAACTCAAGCCCAGGCTCACTTGGTCTTTAATTATCCTTCTTTCCTGCCCCATTTCAATGCATTTAAGATAATACTGCCTGTCTGCATCCCTCCATCCCTCTGCTTCAGACATCCATGAAATAAAGCCAAGGTCAATATACAAAAACAACGAGGACTCCTTGTGGCACCTTAGAAACTAACAGATTTATTTGGGCAAAAGCTTTGGTCATGAACATACAGCTAAAGGTAGCCTAAAATCCCTCCTTTACCTGCAAAAGGTTAAGAAGCTCAAACAACCAGTTGGCACCTGACCAAAAGGTCCAATAAGGGGAGAAGATACTTTCAAATCTGTGGGGGGAGGTTTTTGCTTTGTGCTCTGTGTTGTTCTCTTTAAGACAAAGGGAGAGACCAACCAAGTAATCCAGCTCCGACTGAAATGATACATCTAATATGACAGAAATAGTAAGTAATAGCAAGGAATTTTAGCTTGTGAATTTTCCTTATGCTAAGACGAAGGTTTATTCCTGGTTTTTTGCAACTTTAAAGTTTTGCCTAGAGGGGAATCCTCTGTGTTTTAAATCTTATTACCCTGTAAAATTACCTTCCATCCTGATTTTACAGAGGCGCTTCTTTTACTTTTTTCTTTATAATAAAGTTCTGTTTTTAAGAATCTGATTGGGTTTTTAGTATCCTAAAAACCCAAGGGTCTGGTCTGTGCTCACTTTGGTTACCTATTTGGTTGGTGTATTATTCTCAAGCCTCCCCAGGAAAGGGGGTGAAGGGGAGTGGGGGGGATATTTTGCAGAAATAGGAACTCCAAGTGGTCCTTTTCTTGAATCTTTGTCTAACTCACTTGGTGGTGGCAGCGATACCATCCCAGGGCAAGGAATTTGTGCCTTGGGGAAGTTTTTAACCTAAACTGGTAGAATATAAACTTAGGGGGTCTTTCATGCAGGTCCCCACATCTGTACCCCAGAGTTCACTGTGGGAAGGGAACTCTAATAGCTTTTATGGGCTTTTGCCCAAATAAATTTGTTAGTCTCTAAGGTGCCACAAGGACTCCTCGTTGTTTTTGCTGATAGACTAACATGGCTACCCCTCTGAAACCGGTCAATATACTGTAATTCATTCATTGTATAGGCAGCTGCTGAAAATATTATTTCGGATGGAGTGGAGCTGAGTAAAACTGTCAGGCCCCACTTTCTGGTGTGCGTGTGTGAGGGGGTGTCACTGTTTCTATCTTGGCCTGGTGCAGAATATGGCTCCAGCCGTATAGGTCTGGGCCCAGCTCCCCACTCCAGCGGCTTGGCTCTTGCTGTTCATAATTTTCTGTGATGGGCTCTTCCGGATGAGGTGGAGGAGGTAACCATCTGACTACTCCTTGTCTCTAATATCTTTTATTGAACCAACTTCTAAAGGTTTTCAGTCTTGGCCAGGTCTACACTAAAAAGTTAGGTTGACCCAGCTATATCACTCAGAGGCTGTTGTGCTACTGCAGCTTTTCCCAGGAGGACATGGCCTAAATCTCTCTCTGCGTGTGACAAAAGCAGGGCCAGCACTACCATTTAGGCAGCCTAGGCAATCGCCTAGGGCGCCAGAATAATTGGTGGGCGTCATTTTGCCAGAGGGAACGGCAGGGAGCTCCGGTGGAGCTGCCGCAGCGGTGCCTGTGGAGGGTCCATTGGTCCGCGGCTCCGGTGAAGCTGCCACAGTCCTGCCTGTGGACGGTCGGCTCCTCGTGTGGCTCCGGTGGACCTCCCACAGGCATGACTGTGGCAGCTCCACCGGAGCCGCGGAGCACCGGACCCTCCGCAGGCACCACTGCGGCAGCTCCATCGGAGCTGCGGGACCAGTGCGCGGGGCGCTGAAATTGCCAGCTGCCTAGGGTGCTCAAACCCCTAGCGCCAGTCCTGGACAAAAGCCAATAATCCTTTATAGTGATCACATTTAACAAGTCAGCATTTTACCTGCAGTTGTCACATTCTGAAAGATACTGCAGCTATTTCCATAAACTCAGAATAGGAATGAACTGTGGTATGTCAGAAAAGTGTGATATGTCAAATAAAATTTCCTTTTTAATGAATATTGTAGTAAGAGTAACTGGAGAGTGAAGGATTTATCCTTTTCTTTCTGATTTCATTCATATACATTGAGTCTATTTTTGAAAGTTAGCTTAGTTATTTACTTAGAGTTGTCTGAAATGTGGACTTTGTCAAAATATTTCTGCAGTTTTTGCACAACCCCAACAGTGTAGTTGTGGTAAGTGTTTTGTGCATAAAAATATAATTCTATGCTCTTTGTTACTAACAATTCTGATCTGTTCTGAAATGAATTGATAAACTACCTGGGCAGAATTGTACACTTACACCTGAATAAATCTGGAATATCTCCAGTGATGTCATTGGTCTCACTATGTTAAATAAAGGGATTATCATGGTATTTATATGCAAACAGCAAATGTAAAGGTTTTAAATTGAAATTGCTCTGTGTATGCATGCTGAATATTGAATCCTATATTTGATTTCCTTTTTTTTTTTAAAATGCACAACCTAAGACTGAAACTTTCCGATATATGTTTTGTTAGCTAGATGATGGCAAACGTTATCTGTCTCTCTTTATTCAGTCAATTACATGTCTGGGCTAATTAGCAGTGACCTGAGGGTGATTCATATGAGCATACAAAGGAAGTTTGAGACATAAAAAGAGGCTTATGAGCTTGAATGCCTTTATGACTGGAGTTATGGAGTTTAGTTGTGCCCTATGCAACGATATAGCAAACAAAAAGGTGCTGTGAAAAGGGTGCAGACTGGCAGTGAGGGAGAAAGAGGGCAACTAGACAGGACACCAGTAAGACTTCAAATATTCCTGGTTCACTGTAGACCTCTTCAAGGTAGCCTTTAGTTTATCTTGAATAAAGTTCCCTACAAAGGCAGCCAACTTTGATTAAAAACAAACGAAAACCCCACTCCTCTGAATTATAGCTGCGATTTAAATTAGGTGCAGAATTTTAACCAAGCTGTCAAATTGCATGATTGCCACTGCTAACAAATAGTTCAGGGTGAGGCTATGTTGATATTACAGCCTGTGTGAGTAAAATGAATGTCCCTCAAGGGTGTGAGAACAAGAGAGCTTTCTCCCATCGATTATAGAGTATCTTCATAGATGTGCTGCAGTGGTGCGACTGTTATCAGTACATCTGCGCTGCTGCAGCGCTGTACATATTGACATGGCCTAATTTTAAATTTAATTCCAATGTTGTTTGTGTAGAGCTGATTGGAAAATTTATTTTTTTTTGATTGAAAATCTCAAAAGCCTTGCATTCCTTTACAAAAGTGATTACTTTGTGTGACTGAAAATTTGTATAGTATTTTTATAGATCTCTTCCTTTTTCAAAAGCATATTTTAAAATTTTAAAATAGGTATTAAAAATAAATTTGATTTTGAAGGGGGGGAAAAAAACCATTTTTGACTAATCTGAACATTCCAAATTGGTAGTACATTATGAGGAACAGAGTAAATTTTTAAAATTTGAAAATTTTCAAAAAAATCCAAGAAGTTTTTTGGGAGAAAAAGGGCCTGATCCTGCAGACTTGAATACATGGAGGATAACACTAACCTCATCTGGATTACTAACATGCATAAAATTTAGCATCTGTGTAATGGTTTGCACATCAGGGCCTATACTGTTATGGGCTTGGCTACACTGGCACTTTACAGCGCTGCAACTTTCGCGCTCAGGGGTGTGAAAAAACACCCCCCTGAGCGCTGCAAGATACAGCGCTGTAAAGCCTCAGTGTAATCAGTGCCACAGCGATCTACACCCGTAAGGGATGTGGTTTACGTGCAGCGCTGTGAGAGCTCTCTCCCAGCGCTGGCGCTCCGACGAAATTTTAAGTGTAGCTATACCCTATGTAAAAGGTTCAGGGGGGAGGAAGGGAGAGTTATTATTTCAACTAAGTTTTGACCTTCTTTGCTTTTGAGCTTGAAGCTAGGCAAACGAAGGTTAATCATTGTCTTTGTCTCTGAGGTGACTAGGTGAATGAAGAGCTGGGCTGAGTAATTTAAATAGTATTGAATGGAACTAAGAGGTCCTTAATTCCTCCTGCAAATTCAGAGGTCTTGCCCTTGCATTTTAAGTCTTATGTTAAATACTCTAGATATAGTAGAGAGAGAGAGGCTGAATCAGGGGCTGCGTTTCATTAACTTACAAATGAACTTGGATACAGAATCTGTTTGAAAATCAATTAAGTTTAAAGTCTGAAGGAAAGGAGTGAATTGGACTAAGACGTTTCATTCGCTCTAGGTACTAAGTAAGCAGGCCGTCGTCTACACTACAGAGCTTGATCAACACAAGAAAGCTTACATCAGCCTAACTCTGTAAGCGTTCACACTAAAATATAGCTCCTACTAATGTAACTCGCCCACTACAGCAACTTAATAACTGCACATCCGTGAGAGGCATAGTGTTTAAGTCGATGTAGTCAGGTTGCTTCAGGCCATGTCTACATCTAAAATTTTGCAGCGCTGGTTGTTACAGCTGTATTAGTACAGCTGTATAGGGCCAGCGCTGCAGAGTGGCCACACTTACAGCAACCAGCGCTGCAAGTGGTGTTAGATGTGGCCACACTGCAGCGCTGTTGGGCGGCTTCAAGGGGGGTTCCGGGACGAGAGAGCAAACCGGGAAAGGAAACCAGCTTCCCCGCGGTTTGCTCTCTCGGTCCCGGAGCCAGCCAGCAAACCGCAGGGAAGGAGAACTGCTTGCTCGGGGTTCCGGGACCGAGAGAGCAAACCGGGAACGCCGCGGTTTGCTCTCTCGGTCCCGGAGCCAGCCAGCAAACCGCAGGGAAGGAGACCTGCTTGCTCGGGGTTCCGGGACCGAGAGAGCAAACCGGGAACGCCGCGGTTTGCTCTCTCGGTCCCGAAGCCAGCCAGCAAACCGCAGGGAAGGAGACCTGCTTGCTCGGGGTTCCGGGACCGAGAGAGCAAACCGGGAACGCCGCGGTTTGCTCTCTCGGTCCCGGAGCCAGCCAGCAAACCGCAGGGAAGGAGACCTGCTTGCTCGGGGTTCCGGGACCGAGAGAGCAAACCGCGGCGAAGCTGGTTTCCTTTCCCGGTTTGCTCTCTCGGTCCCGGAACCCCGAGCAAGCAGGTCTCCTTCCCTGCGGTTTGCTGGGTGGCTCCGGGACCGAGAGAGCAAACCGCGGCGAAGCTGGTCTCCTTTCCCGGTTTGCTCTCTCGGTCCCGGAACCCCGAGCAAGCAGGTCTCCTTCCCTGCGGTTTGCTGGGTGGCTCCGGGACCGAGAGAGCAAACCGGGAAAGGAAACCAGCTTGATTACCAGAGGCTTCCTCCTTCCACGGAGGTCAAGAAAAGCGCTGGTAACTGTCTACATTGGATTACCAGCGCTGGATCACCAGCGCTGGATCCTCTACACCCGAGACAAAACGGGAGTACGGCCAGCGCTGCAAACAGGGAGTTGCAGCGCTGGTGGTGCCCTGCAGATGTGTACACCTTCAAAGTTGCAGCGCTGTAACTCCCTCACCAGCGCTGCAACTTTCTGATGTAGACAAGCCCTCAGTGTCAGCGTAGGCCCTGCATTGCTTGCATCTTCTGTTGCTGCTTTTCAGAAGCCTTCCTGCAATGCCCCATACTAACAGTTAAATCGGTTCAAGCCCTCCTGGAGAGGGTGCACACAGTTGATGCAAGGAGTGTAGTGCGGACATGCGAAAGTAATTTAATTACTGTGGTGGCTTAATTTTGTAATGTAGATTACTCTAAAGAGTGGTATCAAGGGAGTGGCTCCCAAGTGGGAAATAAGTGTAAACTAATTGAGTGAGCCAAACAAAAGGTCACCTGATTTATTTGGAACTCTCCAGAGAAAACAGGGCTGGGGTCAGTGACAGAAGGAGGGTGAAGAGTCCAATCTGTGTGGGGACAGAGGCACTCTTCCTCATAACTAGCTGCCATATAGTCTCTTAAGACCTAGTGCAGGGGCAGGCAAATGTTTTGGCCTGAGGGCTGCATTGGGTTTCAGAAATTGTGTGGAGGGCCAGTTAGGGACCATGACTCACACCTCCTATCTGCCCCCCCCTCCCCTGGGACCCCTGCCCCATCCACCCCCTGTCCCCAGAACCCTTGCCCCTGACTGCCTCCTGCTGCCCCATCCAACCCCCCTCCTTCCTGACTGTCCCCTCGGGACCCCTGCCCCCATTCAACCTCCTGTTCTCCCTGACTCCTATCCACACCCCTGACCTCCTCTATCCAATCCCTCCTGCTCCGTGCCCCCTTACCGTGCTGCCTGGAGCACCGGTGGCTGGGGTTGCTACAGCTGTGCCACCTGGCTGGAGCCAGGCCATGCCGCCACCACTGACACCGCCACCACGCAGCACAGAGCACTGGGTCAGGCCCGGCTCTGCAGCTGTGCTGCCCCAGAGCATTGTGCTGTGTGCGGTCTGCGGACCATAGTTTGCCCATCTCTGACCTAGTGGCATCACTCAATGTAGTTAATGCTTTTAATTATGAGCTTGTCTTCAATGCTGAGTTACAACTTGAGAATTGGTCCTGACTTGATTCCTGTTCGCATATAAACGTTCTTGCCTACATTGTGGAGGTGCTTTTAACTCTACTTGCTCACCCAAGAGAGTATAAGCTACCTATATCCTCTGCCTGTAAGTCAGGTGAACGTGATTCATCTGTTACTAACACGACCATGCTGTAATGAGGACATGCTTGCAGAGGGGCCGAATCCTTGGAGCACCCACTGAAAAAAATAGTGGATGCTTAGTGCCCATCAGCAGCCAGCTTCCCCCCCCGGTGCCTCCCATATGCTGGTGGCCCTGCCAATTAATTCCTCCCCTTCCCCCTCAGCATCTCCTGCCTGCTGTGATCAACTGTCTGTGGTGTGCAGGAGGTGCTGGGGGGAAGGGGCAGAACTGGGAAGGAAGAGGTGGGGACTTGGGGGGGAAAGGGATCGAATAGGGGTCAATCCTGGGGTGGAACGGACGGTTGAGCACCCCTGGGGCCCGAAGGAAGCCAGTGCCTGTGCATGTCTGTGTGCTGTTAGTCCTTCAATGCCTTTCCACAATTCTCTCTCTGCTTTGAAAGGACAGATGTGGTTTCACACAATTCCCTGGTGAAGAATTCATAGAACAGTTTGGATTACTGCTCTTCCATGAGATACACTATACATGAGTGAGTACAGCACCCAGGGCCGGCTACAGAGTGCCGCTGCCAAAGCAAAAACAAAAAACAAAAAAAAAACAACCCAAAAAACTAAGTGCCCTCCCTTGAAAAGTGCCGCCCCAAGCACATGCTTGGAATCCTGGTGCCTAGAGTTGGCCCTGACAGCACCAGTACAGACACTGTAAGTCTTTTGCAGTGTGGCCGCTCTTACTCGAGCAAGGCTAACTTGAGAGGAGTAACTTGTGTGTAGGTAAATTTGAGTTAACTCTGCAGTGAAAACATACCTTTAGGTGCTTTTGAAAATCCCACCTCTAGATGACAAGAAGTGAAATTATTGTGCAAAGCCTTTCAAATCATTCAAGACTTAATTTGAAGCTCAAAATAATTGATGTACATGAAAGTCAGCCATAGTCTCTTGTAACTTAGCGTTGTTTTAATTTTTTGATTGATGATTTTATTTTAGAGAGGAAAGCAGCCTCTTCCATTTCTGATCTACAATGAGTGCCAAAGCTGCTATCAACAAAGAAATTTTTGCCCCACATGATGAAAGGATGCTGGGAGCTGTCCAAGTGAAAAGGAGAACGAAGAAAAAGATTCCTTTCCTAGCAACTGGGGGCCAGGGTGAATATTTAACCTACATCTGCTTGTCAGGTAAGATAAATGATTTTGACATCTAGCCATCCTTTTGGTTTATCTTTAAAGTTTGATTAACTGATTGGCTATCATCTGTTGCTATAAGAAATGGAGTGACTTGCATTTTATTTTATTTTATTTTAATAATGCAAGTGGATGAACTAGGACTGTTTTATATCTTTAATGTTTATGAGTTTGAACGCAGGAAGTGTGTGGTTTGTCATATGATATAGCTGACAGAAACAGCTGATTTATCGGATGGTTTCACAGTTCTTACTAAAACAGTCTTTGGTGGCATAGTGCACAGTATGAACTTACCTTGTAGTCCGTGTACTTGGAAATATTAGGTCTTTGTTAAGCCGATTCAGCTATTCCTCTGAGGGATGAACTTTATATTCTACCTACTTCTCCTGTATTTCCTTCAATTGTCTGAAACTAATACATTCCCCTGTTCCTTTCAAAAATCCCCTCTGTGTATGATTACGTCATTGGGACCATGGCAACTTAGCTATAACTGGAATGTTTTCAGCTCTATGAAGAATGTCACTGTTTTTCATCCCCTTTTTAAATTAGGTGACAGAAGTATTGTTTCTTTAAAGGATTTTGGGTGAGGATGGGAAGAAAGAACATAAAAATCTCTTTGAGGGGTCATGTAAAAAGGAGAAGGATGGTCTAGTTGTTGCTGATGTGTTTAGGCATGTTTTTAGTATGCATTGCAGTATCTCATTAGGATTCTACCAAGTAGCCTAGCAAAAAGGCTGCAAATTCGAGTTTGGGCCAAGGGTAATATATGATAACATGGCCTTGATGTTTTCTGCTGTTTTAAATTAGTATATTCTGATGTTAAAGCATAATTATTATACAGTGCCTTTCTTTTTGCTCATTCAGATTATGAGAGTAAACTCAATACTGTGACAACATAATATGCATGTCACAACATAATTGCTTTCCTAGGATTAAGGGGTGTTTTTGTTTTGTTTTTAAGCATTGAGATGCTATATATGTGTTAGAGCATAAATAAATATCATTGCAACTATCCAAAAGAAGACAGACTTCTTTGTATGGAGACAAAGAAGACTTATTAATCTATTTGTAAATCCCTGAAGGAACACTTTACATTTCTGCCCACATTTGAATTTTGTTAAAACAAATTGTGATAAATGAAAGGGGGGGAGGGGGCGCTACCTTTTATGGACACCCAGCCAGCCAGTCAGTAGCTATAAAATCCCTCTTAGTAGCTATCTAATTGGTCTACCTATAAAGGATTAAAAAGTCACACTGCTATGCATAGGTAAAAGTAAGTGAGTGGGCACCTGGCCAAAAGTGCCAATGGAAAGGCTAGAACTTTTAAAAATTGTACAAAGACTCCCTTTTGTCTGTCTGTCTGTTCTTGGGGAGATGCAGACAGGAAGCAGTTATGCTGTGAGAAGCTTGGGCCAGGTATGAAAAATCATCAGTGTCATACGTAGAAACTACTCATCTAAAACCCGAGATATGTAAGTAGATCAGGAAATGTCTTGGAAGACGCAATTAGATTTATCCCTTGTATTTCTTTATGGCTTGTGGATTCCTTCGTACTAACCCTAGGTGCTTTTGTTTTGCTTGTAACCTTTTAAACTGGACTTCAAGAGAGCTATTCTTGATGCTTAATACTTGTAGTTTTTTTTATCTAGCAAAAACCTAAGTTTCCAGATGTATTTTCTTTTTTTATTAATAAAATTTACCCCTCCCCCCCCTTTTTTTTAAGAACAGAATTGGATTTTTGTGTCTTAAGAGGTTTGTGCACATGTTGGTTAATTAGCTGGTGGCAACAGCTGATTTCCTCCCTCCTCCCCGCCGCTCTTTTTTCCCTGGATGGGTGTCTGCGTGTGAAAGGGCTTAAGGGTACCCACAGGAAGGAATTCCCAAGTGCGCATTCCTGGGTTCTCAAAGAGGTTCTGCACTCGGGTGGTGGCAGCATCTACCAATCCAAGATCAGAGAAAAGCTGTAACCTTGGGAGTTTAATACAAACCTGTAGTGGCCAGTATTAATTTTAGAATCCTTGTGGGCTCCCACCTTCTGCATTCAAAGTGCTAGAGTGTGGAATCAGCCTTGACACAAATAATCGAAACCAAACAAGCTTTCATAAAACTGAAGACCAATAGAACTGATCCTACAATTTTAAAAAAACACCATTTTCATTTATTTTGCTTTTTAAGCAAATATTCCTCTGCAGCATGTTAAACAGCAAAGAAGTGATGAACTGATTTTTTTTTCATTGTCTCTGTTGCAAGAAATGCAAAACTAAGCCAGATGTATGGATTTACTTAAGACTTTTGTTTCTTTAATATAACTAAGTTGACATCCTTTAAATAGAAAGGTATGAAATAGAGTGGAGTTTTTCTTTTGCTTTTGCCTTTTTATGAACATTCTTTGATCTGAAGTGATTGGTTTAAAATAACAAAGTGTTTATAGTTTTTTTTTTTTGAAGTGGAACTGCCATTTATGTATTCAATACCTTAGAAGAAAATTTACTACTTGAGCACTGTAGGCATTACAGTAATAGATAACTTAATAGTTGCCCAGAAACTCTTGAGTATGTCTTGAGTAATAATGTCATCTTACTTTTCAGGCTGTGTTGAGAATATTTTCTGTAATTGTTTTTAGTGTACCATTATAAAACTGGGAGCAGCTGGAGGAGACTGCAAGTTGCTTGGAGATGTTAGTCAGATTGATGTCTCTTGCCCAAGTATCTATTCTTACTATTTTTATATCTCCATTGGAACAACAAATATAGCAAGAACATATCTGTTTAATATTCTGATTTCATATTATTTTCCCTTAACACACACTTTTAAACTGTTTGTTTTCACACTCATGGTGAATTGATACCACCTTCTGGCTAAAATGATATGGCTGACAGCCAAAGAAAGAGAAACCCTGAAATATGAATATAAGCTGTAAGACTGAAATGTGGACTCTGTTGCATTTTTCTTTTCAGCTGTTAATATAATAGGATCTTAGTTTTCATTTTCATTTTTCCTCCATCGCCGCCCTCCTGCAATCTTTAAAGAGTTGAAAGAATTGCACTTCTATGCTGAATACTTTAGGGTTATCACAGTGAAATACATATGCAGATAAATAGGAATATAGTTGTGTAAACACTTCAAAGTATGGTTTAAAATTAAAGTTTAAGTTTTTTGGTTTGACTGGAGAAAAAGTTTTCACGCCTGATTTTTCTATGCTCTAACCCTATATGCAGGAATTGAGTTTCATGAAGTTATCAGAACCTGGAGTAATACCAGTGTTCATATTAGGAAAATATCATTGGAATTTCTCAGTAAACAAGTGGCATACTTGAGGCGTGTCCAGAGAAGTCTGCTTTCCTTCATTTGTCTTTTCCAGAATAATTCCTTTCCAGTACAAATTAACTTAAATTACCCAAGTATAAAAAGGCAAAACTTATTTATGACTCTCCTTTTAGAGCATATATGCATAATATACACATGTATATGTTAACATGGTTAGCAAATATATAATGTGTGCTTATGTATGTGCACATAAGGGCCAACCAGACATCAAAAAAAGTTGCTATATATTTAGGTTTGAAAGATCAGATTTTAGTTGGTAAATGTTGGTAAACACTGATTTCAATGTAAACACAGAAATGATGATAAAATATTTCCATCAATTAGTAATAGAAATGTACAGACAGGCAAAGTAAGAACAATGCCGATTTGAGAACTTACTAGAGTTTAAGGATAGATATTTTATATATTTTGACATGCAACGTTAACAATTTTTTTTTAAAGCTTTAACTTTTTGAATATCAACATCTATAGTCATTAAATAATTGTCTGATTCCCCTGTACTGCCTGACTTCCCCAATTTCCCACAACTGTGAAAATTTAAATTGATTAAAAATAAAAAACCTTAAAAATGAATGTAGATATCCATCGAAATGATAAACAAAACAAAACATTGAATTCTGCCAAGCCACTCCTCCCCCACCATATGTAGAAGACATGGCTATAGAAGAATTTGCTTGTATTGAACATGATCCTAGTGTAAAAGTTGAAAACTAGGATTATTTGTATTGTCAGAAAAACCAAACTAGTCAAAGAAGTAAACTTAAATTCACCGTGAAGTTTACCACACTCTAGTTTACTTGTTCTTTATTAATTCGTTCTTCTCATTCATCAGATTGACTTTTATTGATGCATACATATATATCAAAACTAATGACGTTAAAATTATAGTGAAATGTGTAAGATGAGATGTCTTACTGCTTTTGTGGGTCTCATTTTCACAGGCTAGTTTACTTTGTGCTGTAATAAAGTAATTTTGATAAGCTCTCATTAAAAACAAGTTAACTTGCAAACTGAAACAATCAGCCCACATGAAGTGACTTGTTAAATTATGCTAATCAATATTCCATGGACAAGAAGTCCCTGTTAAGTCCTAGGTTCCTATATGTACGGAAACCTGAAACTCAGTCATGGTATACTATATTCACTGTTCAGATTGTAGCTTGTGAGTTATACGATGTATTTAAAATCAGGTAAACATAAAGAACTTCTCTGCTCCATGTCTATAGGTTCCCAAGAGAAGGACAGGTGAGAAGGTAAACTGTTAAACTTTACAAGCTGAAAGAGAGGGAGCAAGAAATTACCCTTTAAAATTTGTCTTTAACTTAAGCACATGCCTAACTGCATGCTTGAATGCTTTGCTGTATTGGGATCGAAGGCTAGAAAGAATTGGTTATGATGGTATAAGGCAGGGGTGGCCAACCTGAGCCTGAGAAGGAGCCAGAATTTACCAATGTACATTACCAAAGAGCCACAGTAATATGTCAGCAGTCCCCCATCAGCTCCCCCACTCTGCTCCCAACTTCTATGACCCACTGACAGCCCTGCTGATCAGCACCTCCCTCTCCTTCCCTGCATCTCCCGATCAGCTGTTTTGTGGCATGCAGGAGGCTCTAGGGGAGAGGAAGGAGTGAGGGTATGGCAGGCTCAGGGGAGGGGGCGGGAAGGGGTGGAATGGGGGCAGGGCTGGTGGCAGAGCCAGGGGTTGAGCAATGAGCACCTCCATGGCACATTGGAAAGTTGGCGCCTGTAGCTCCAACCCCTGAGTCGGTGCCTATACAAGGAACCGCATATTAACTTCTGAAGAGATGCATGTGGCTCCAGAGCCACAGGTTGGCCACTCCAGTATAAGGAGTTGTAATGGATTGAAACTAATTGAAAGGTAGTTTAGGAACAGTATTACAAAGTTGCTGTTGGCTTAATAACTCCTGCCGCTGCAAGCGATGGTAGCTGTATTGGTGGGAGAAACACTCCCATGGGCACAGTGTGGTCCACACTGGTGCTTAGGTCAGCATAACTTACGTTGCTTAAGGGTGTTGATTATACTAAAGTTAGGGCTTTTCTACACTGGCACTTTACAGTGCTGCAACTTTCTTGCTCAGTGGTGTGAAAAACACCCCATGAGAGCTGAAGAGTGCCAGTGTAGACAGTGCACCAGCGCTGGGAGCTGTTCCCCTGGAGGAGGTGGTTTTTTTAGAGAGTTTTTTTCTATGCCCCAACTTCACAGCCGCGTTAAAGCACTGCTGCAGCCAGTGCTTTAATGTTGCTAGTGAAGACTTGCCCCTAAGGGTATGTCTACACTGCACTGTTGTCACCAAAACTTTTGTCTTTCGCCGGCACTTAACACTCCACCTCCCCTGCGAAATACAAAAGTTTTTCCGACACAAGCGGCAGCGTGAACGCGGCTTTGTTGGCAGGAGCGCTTTTCTTATGCCGCTTGCGAGACTGGAAGTATTTTGTAGGCAAAAGTGCAGACAAAATACTGCAAAAGAGCGTTCACACTCACTGACTTTTAGCAACAAGGCTGTGTCGACACAGGCTTGGAGCTAACAGCTGCATAGTGTAGACAAGCCCTAAGTTATACCAAAGTAATTTGTAGTGTAGACATAGCCTTACAGTCTATTAATATGTCAAAGAGAGGGGAAGAAACCCTATTGTTTGCCTACACAAAGTCTCCAATTATACTGTAGTGGGACTGACAAGCATTGAGGAGCCATATACCATTTAACTGTGGAGATGGAAAAGAAAACAATTAAGCAGTAGACAGAGGGGAAATGGAGAAAAGCAGTGACTGCAGATAAAACAAAGAGAAGATGAAAATGGGGCTCTCTTTTAAAAAGAGTTGGAAAGGATTTGACATAGAGACAAGTTAGTAAATTCAAAGTTAAAAACAGACATTCCATCTGTATACTTTTCCACCCGTTCACACCACCAGACAGAATGGCAAGATGCTAAGTGAGTCAGACTGAACTTTGAGTCTTGTAGACTTCATCTTACATAACCTTAAACTAAAATTCTTTAAAAAGACTTTTTTGTTTGGCCTTATTGTTAAAGAAATGTGTGAATAAAGTGCTAAGAGTGTGGAATATGCTCATTATACTTTAAGAAATCATGTTTCATAAAGCATGACGGTGAACTGTATTGCCAATGCCAAGTGTTCAAAGGAGTTTGCACCGATTATACAGAGGGCTTGGCTACACTTGCGAGTTATAGCACAATAAAGGAGCACCGGGCACATTGACTCACTACTCATCCACACTGGAAAGGTATGTAGAGCGCTCTGACTCCACAGCTACAGCACTGCTGGTACTCCACCTTGGCAAGTGGAATAACGTTTGCTGTGCCCCTGCTGGAGTGCCATGGTGCCAATGTGGACGAGGTGTTCAGCCTCTGGAAACATCCCATAATCCACTTAAGTCAAGTGGCCATTCTTCTCATTGTTTTGAACTCGCTGTAGGAATGTGGATATGCCGTTTAAAAGCTCTGTTTCTGACACCTGGCTGCTTATTTGCTCCTAGTCAAAGCAGCCATTAGTGTGGAATGCTGTATGTGTGTGATAGAGAGAGAGGCGGAGGGTGCAGGGGGTCTGCTGCTGTCTGAATTTACAAGGCAGTATGCTGACATGCCTTCAGCCCCCTAAACAACCACTCTCTTTCCCCCCACATACACACAACACATCCCACCCCCACCCACCATTTGAAAAGCACATTGAAGTCACTTGCATGCTGGGATAGCTGCTCATAATGCACCGCTCCCAATGCCACTGCAAGTGCTGCAGATGTGGCCATGCCAATGTGCTTGAAGCTGTCGGTGTGGACAGACTGCAGCACTTTCCCTACTGCGCTTTATGAAGGCTGGTTTAATTCAAAGTGCTCTACATCTGCAAGTGTAGCCATGCCCTAAACTGGCATAAAAGCTCATTTGAAGTTAAACCGATACAATTTTCTTCTCTAGACAAGGGCTAAGTAGCTGGCTTTCCTTCCTCCTCTTCATGTAGTAGTGCACTCAAAATGTTGAATGTGAGAACATCCTACTTTTTCATATGACTTTTATCTAAATCATTTTAATTTAAAATGGTCAAAGAAAAAAAACTGGTCTTCCAAGCTCTAAGAGAAACCAGCAGAAGAGCAAAGGAATAGTAAGAATTGACTCTCCCTCTCTCTCTTTCACTGTCACACACCATCCTCATTTCCTTCCCTACCATTCAGGGGCGCCTCCAGGCATCAGCACGCCAAGCGTGTGCTTGGGGCGGCAAGCCACTGGGGGCGCTCTGCCGGCCACGAGGGCTGCAGGCAGGTTGCCTTCGGTGGCATGCCTGCGGAGGGTCCGCTGGTCTCGTCGCTTTGGCGTACCTCCTGCAGGCACGCTGCCGAAGGCAGCCTGCCTGCTGTGCTTGGGGCGGGAAAATGCCTAGAGCCGCCACTCTAATCTATCTTGGAACAATTCCTATTCCTGAGGAAATTCTGCGCCAAAAGATTAAAAATTCTGCACACAATATTTTAAAATTCTGCAAATTTTATTTCTCAATAAATGTGGCTCCAGCATGGCAGTGGGGAGCAGAGGTCACTAGCTGCATTGAAGTGGGAAATCACCCTGAATCCTCCTCCTCCTCCTCCCCCAGTACAGGGACTTGGCAGTGAGGCTGCACCTGACCCTGACAAAGTGCAAAGCCTTGGCCTGCCCTAGAAAAACCCTCAGGCCCTGCCTCTCTGTGCCAGGTGCACCTGGTGTGGGTGAGCAGGCTCAGCCGAGCAGGATTCAAATGTGGAGAGGCTGAGTGTGGGGTGAGAGATTTCTGTGTGGGGCATTCTGAGTGCATGCAGATCAGTGGGAGATCTGGATATATAGGGGCTCATTGGGGGGTTCTGGGGCAAACGGACTCTGCAAGGGATCTAGGTGAAGGTGGTTGGGGCTGGGGGGAGGGGGAGGAGAGCTGGGTCTAGGAAGATGGGGCTCAGCAGGTGGTCTGGGTGTGGGGGGCTCAATGTGGAGGTCTGGGTGCTGGGGGAGTGGGGCTTAATGGGGTGGAGGTCCAGGTGCATCTGCTTGGGACTCAGTGGGGTGGAAATCTGGGTGTAAGGGGCTCATTGGAGGGGTCCAGGTGTAGAGGGATAGGGCTTGTCAGGGTGAAGCTTCAGTGGGCCTGCTTATCGACGGAGCCCCAGCTGTTGTCAAGGGGACACCACATGCCGAGCTCCCACTTCCCGCTGCGATTCCCCTATCTCCTTTTCTTCTCCCTCCCCTCATTCCTGCATTCTACTCCCCCTGTCCTATTGCACCCCCTTTCTTCCCCCTGGCCCACTTCCCTCATTTCCCCCACCCGCCTTACCCAGCCCCACCACGGGCACTCTCAGATACACAGAAAACAATAGGGCTCCCAGCACACAGAAGGGGAGCATGACTGGCACTGCAACCCAGGAGGCGGTGTTCAGTTGCAGAGTCAGCAGAGCGTGAGATGTAGCCTCCTTCCTTCAGCTGGGCAGCTCTGTGCTTGCAGAAATGAGGGTGGAGTAGTGGCCCATAACCCCATAGGCACCCCACATGCCTTGCCTCTGTTTTGAGGGGGAAGTCTGCCCCTGAAAACTGCACCCATTTCCTGCTCTTCCCCTCCCCCCTATGGCTTCCCTTTGCTTCCTTGCTATTTTCTGCAGGGAAGCACAGGAATTCTGCTGGGGGGGCATTTTCTGCAAGCGCATAATCCCCCAGAATCCCCGGAGGAGTAAACTCCTCACCTAAGTGAAATGCTGAAGTAACTCTCTCTCTCTCTCTCTCTTTTTTAAAATCTCTGTGCTCCGAAGTCTCAGAGACTTCTTCACAGGGGAAGGAACAAACAGCTTCAAATGCCACAAATTACTAACCTCTGACTCAAAGCCTGCAAAGACAAGGACCATTATGCTGTACTAATGCTATGTGGTTTATTCTAACCATAGGATTGCTCTTGTACTAGACCCTTTTAAATGCATTCAGAAACAACTTTTTGAAGTATAAATCTGAATATCTGAACATAAGCTTTGTTTTTGTCCTCCTTTGCTCCATTCCAACTTTTTTTTTTTTAAGTTGCAGTTTAATTTGCTGCTGCTCCCCATACAATGCGGCTTCCATTTCCCTTGAAATGTTTCAAGTACCACAAATACCATTCATGTTGCAGAACAGCATTGCTGGAAGGAACGTTTATTATTCCCATACAAAATACTTTGAAGTTAAGGGTTGCTGTGGTATATAATCTATATGCAAAATACTAAGGTTTTTGCCATTAAAAAAACTAAACGAAGCAAAACAAAACCTAAAAACCACTATAACCTTAAAGGTGTGGAAATAATGACTGACTATAACATTTGTTTACACTTCTAGCTCATTCACCTGACAGGACTTTAAATTACAAATTATAATAACTATCACTGATCCACTTCATTCAGTTACAGTACCAGCATAAAGATCACATTTCATTATCACTTCCACTACCGATGGCACCTATCTCAAGTACATATTTTCTCCACTTCTCCTATAGATATTTCTGTGCTTCCTTCCATACTGTTTCTTGCTTGTGGAATGAAATCTCCTCCCTTAACTAATCATAAGGTCACAGCTCTTTTCTTCAGCAATTGTCTGAAAACCCACCTTTGCTGAGGTAGCTGCCAGAAATTGGCCAGCCTTTAATAGGTAGATTGATATAGTTGATATGTTAATTTCTTCCTTGTGTGTGCTATAAGATATATAATAAAATGCCTCTTGCAGCCTGACTGCTTAGCCAATATGCAGGCCTTGAAGGTTTGTTTCCATTTGGAGGAAAATTTGATTATAAGAGCCTGGTATTTCTTTGTAAACAAAACAGGTTTGCACCAGAGAATTTACACAAATCCATGAGGCAGTTTTCTTGTTCAAAGTGACAAAAACTCACCCACAAAAGCTTATGCTCCAATACATCTGTTAGTCTATAAGGTGCACAGGACTCTTTGTTGCTTTTTACAGATCCAGACTAACACGGCTACCTAGGGTGACCAGACAGCAAGGGTGAAAAATCAGGAGGGGGGGGGGTGGCGGTAACAGGTGCCTATATAAGAAAAAGACTATAAAATCGGGACATCTGATCACCCTATGGCTATCCCTCTGATACTTTTCTTGTTCAGAAATCCAAGTCTGCCTTTTCAGAGAGTATTGTGCTTAGTAGAAGCTCTTGTCTCTTGGATTGTTCCCAGGGCCACGTATCACTGCTGCTCTCAATGCCTGCTAGTTTTCTTTTCATTTTCTGGTTCCTTTTTCTTCCTCATGCACACAGTTGCATTCAGTCTCCAGGGAAATCCCTCCATCCACATGGGTGGTTGCCTGTTTCAACTATCACTACACAAAGGCACATTGACAGAACAAGGAGTAATGGTCTCAAGTTGCAGTGGGGGAGGTTTAGGTTGGATAATAAGAAAAACTTTTTCACTAGGAGGGTGGTGAAGCACTGGAATGGGTTACCTAGAGGGGTGGTGGAATCTTCTTCCTTAGAGGTTTTTAAGGTCAGGCTTGACAAAGCCCTTGCTGGGATGATTTAGTTAGTGAATGGTCCTGCTTTAAGCAAGTGGTTGGACCAGATGACCTCCTGAGGTCCCGTCCGACTCTGATATTCTATGATTCAATGATTCATTTAATTGCTCCCACTATTAGCCTGAATGAAGACAGCTTCGTACGCCCAGAGACTTTTACTAGGTTTGTGATTAATGTCTGCCATTTATACCTACCAGCATAACTAGAGATATATGGTATGTGTGTAGTAATACATATACCCTCTGTTCTCCCTTAACCTTAGTATATTGTTTGTCTTGGGTAAAAAATAAAAATAAAAAAAATTGTTCCCGTCTCTGCCCACTTTGTATGCCACATTCTGCTCCCCTCTGCGGCTCCCCACCTTCGTCTCTGTTGCTTATCTCTTTGGATTGCAAGCTATCCTGGACAGGGATTCTCTCTTCTTCCTGTGTGTCAGGATGGCACGCAGCCCAAGGGGGTATCTGTCCTGACTGAGGGCATCTAGCCACTGTCAAAATACAAATAATAATTGAAAATTGGAATTTGCAGGTGAAGAATACTCATTAAAATGTTTCAATTTTTGCCTTCTCAATCATCGTGTCTTAAGGTGTCTGTGTTCTTACTTGAGACATTGTTTTCCTTGACGAAGTTCTATATAAAACATTCTGAAATATTTAAAGTTAATCCAAGTCAAGGAAATGATGTAATAGGATTCTTACAACTAGGTGAAGGGACAGTTGTAAAGTTTCAGTTTGTGTTGAAAATAGGCTCTTTGTAGGTTCCAGGATCCATGTCTATTAGATCCATTTCCAACGTCTTACTTTTTGAAGCTGAAGGAGACTGCATAGGACTTGAATAAGCACTACACTTTCCTGCAGTGTATGGGGAGATGTTCATAAATCCTAGGAAAAAAACATTTGCTAGCAGATGTGTTGCATGCTATTTATTCCATTCCTACCCCCTGTTTTTTTTTTTTTGCAGCATGTGTGTGAATACCATTTCTTCTCCAAACAATGAACGTTGGCAACTTTCCTATGTTAAGACTGTGCAAAGTTTGTCCTATTCCTGTGCTTCAGATATTTATTTTCACTTTCATGTGTGAAGTGAACTAAAACTTAAAAATTGTTACAATGTAAATGTAAGGAAAATAGATATAAAATTTATTGTGCATGACTGAGATTTGTCTTTACTAATCCTTTAAATTGTTGCCATCAGTGAGTTTCTATTAAGTTATCCTCCTTTTGACTAATCCTTAACCATGTAGCTGCTGAAGAACTTAATGCCTTTGTGGAAATGTTTTTAATATTTCCATTATATAATTGCTTCTGAAAGATGCTCCATTGTGGCAGCACTGAAAACAGATAAAATAAAGAGCAAATATATGACAGTCACAGTGCAGACAAGTTTAGCATCTTTGCCCCAATTGTGTCTAATGATGTTAAGGAGGCTATTATAAGGGCTTGGAGGGCAGGTCAGTTTCCATGTCCAATCTGCTCCTTGGCTCTTAAGATCCTACCAGTAGGAATGCCAAAGATAATGGCTACATGTGTATATATAGGGAACTGGACTGAGACTGACTTGCTTCACATAGGCCATCAAAATGAGCATCTGAGAACAGCAATTTGTTTTCAGGTCACTACTTAACATGGGTGGTTTCATACCACTTGCCCAACTATGAGAGGTTCCACATCCCATTATCAGTCCTCCAAGTCACCCCTCCCTCAGAGCTAGGTGAAACTGAAGCAGTTGCTAATGTAACTTGCTATGAAGAAACATACACCACATTGTAATTTGGATGATGGACAGCAGTGTCATGAATAATCTCTTCACAGCTAGGGTTGCTGTCTGAGCTCTGAGAATTTAGCTTCTGTGTTAATCTTGTTGAGACTGTTATCTATTTTAAGTCCTGTAAATGTAATTAAATCATTTCTTCATCTGCCTATTACCATATATACTCTTTTTTGTTTTGGTACTTCAATAAAATTCATAAACAAACCTCTTTCTTTACACATGTGGCTTAATTTTCACCATTTGATATAGGGTAACGTTTTCAAAAGCACCTAAATCCAATTTTTGAAAGACGTTAGACCTCTAATTAATTTCATTGGAAGTCAATGGGATTGAAGATCCTAAATTCCTTTTGAAAATATGACTTTGAAGCCTATTGGCTTGTCTACATTTAAGCCATTACAACACAGCTGCGCTGCTACAGTGCTTCAGTGTAGACATTACAACGCTGATGGGATGGATTCTTCCATTGACTTAGGTTATCCATTCTCCAAGAGTCAGCAGTTAGGTCGGCAGAAGAATTCTTCCATTGACCTAGCACTGCCTACATGGGAATTTAGGCCTGCTTAACTATAACCCTCAGGATTATGGATTTTTTATACCCCTGAGCAATGTAGTTATGCAGAGCAAATTTTCTAGTGTAAACCAGGCTTCAGTCACTTAAATACTTTTTGAAAACTTTGCACATAGTCAACTTTTGGTGTTAGAGGGTGTAGCTGCTTTTTGTTTGCAGTCTGACTTGTGTTTCTTGACCTCCATATTGATCTTGTTTTTCTTTTTTTATACAGTTAAAATTTAATTTCTTTTTAGCAGGCTACATGTATTGATCTCATTCTGAAAAAAACGAATGTAATTTATGTTGAAACAGTAGATTCCCTCTGGCTGCATATGTTTGTTTCATCCAGTACTATTGATATTAGTGGGTTTTTTCTCTTCACAAAGGTTTTACATCCTTCCCAAAGGATAGTCTGCAATTGCTTTGTACCATATATTTCTCTTGTGCCCACCCCCACACCCCAGTACACGTGAGTTTAGATCAAAATTGGATGCCTGAGATACATGACTTAGATATGTCGCCTGTTTCCTAGAGGTGCTCAACACCTGCAGTTTTCATTAAGTGTAATGAAAACGATGTTGCTCAGCACCTCTAGAAAAATTGGTTGTTTATTTAGGTGACTAGCAATGGATTTTGGTGCCAACTTTAGACACACAGGTTTGAAGAAGCTGGTGTTAGTAGCTAATTTATATAATCCTGTCCCTTCTTTGTCCAAAGAATGAAAGATACCTTGGCTTTCGTATTCCTTTGTTTCTAATTGAGGAAATTATTAGACAGGAAAATAGCTTTTGGGGTTCCTGACCACTCTTTCAGCTTGGATTGTGATTACTATTTGTTTGACTAGACTCTTCAAGTAGTCTTCATATGCAACAGAATGTTTCAAAATCTAAATACTAGATTCAGTGATATTATTGTAGCTGTCACCACTTTGACTTTTTCCTAAAATAATCACTTATGTAGAAGGAGTTTCAGACTCCTGGATTCAGAACCAGCGGATGTTGTTAAGCTGGCTTTAAACTAGTAAGAAAAGGTGAAATAATGGATCCTGCACTTCACTCAGATGATCTGAGGAGTGTGGTGTTTTTTGGTCCCTAACAGTCAGAACAGGTATTGTTTTGAAACATGAAAAACATTAATACAGTAAAAACAGTATTATCCAGCACTTAATCAACCAGAAAGCCCTATTAATGGCATTTCTGATATCTCCCAATTAAATTATGTTCAGTATAGTTTTAATGTTAAGTATATTTGTAGTGATCTAGGTATACGCCATGCACTGCCCATAGTGATATGTGGTGTCATAAGATAACCTACCGTATAGAAAACTTTATTTGTATACACCTAAGTGCTTCAAGGAACCAGCCACTCTGCAGTGCAATACTGCTACTGGATTGGTGAGTACCTGTATACTATTTTATATTTTATTCATTTTATTGTATTCTAATTCTTTGAAAATTGGTATTCCATTAGTAAGTATAACTCTGAGTTAGCTAGAATTTTTGACTAACTGGTACACCCCATTTCCCCAATATGCTGGATAACAAAACTTCTGTATATTAAAATTCTTGTACACAAACCCGAGCGGCATGAGTGACCAAGTTATGGGAACTAGCCATATTTACATGATTTTGTTCCATTTGCACAAAGGAAATTGTAAGGTTATTCTCAATGTATGTCTATATGTACAAAAGGTATGAAGGGTGTCCCTGATATCCAAAATGTTTAGAATATTAGGGACCTAGAATTTTACAGCGAAGGCTATGTCTGCATGACCGGTTATGTCGGTATAACTTATGTCGCTCAGGGATGTGAATAAGCCACTCCCCTGAGTGACATAAGTACATTGACCTAAGCGCTGCTGTGGACAGAGCTTTGTCGACGGGAAAGCTTCTCCTGCCAGCATAACTATTACTGCTCTTTGAGGGTGGATTCATTTAGTTGATGGGCGAACTCTCTCCCATCAGCTTAGAGTGGTTACACTAGAGAGCTTGCAGCAGCACTGCTGCATCGGTGCAGCTGTGCCACTCTAAGCTCTCTAGTGTAGCCATAGCCAAAGAATATGGTGGAGAAATTCCTTTGTTTAAGGGTTTAAAAGAAAGAATCTTAACTCTTAATCTTAACTCACTCACCCTACCAAGCAGGTAGAATCTAAGTCACTGGCGTAGCTGTTCTCCCATGTTTTCTCCTGACTACTTCGCTAGGCCAATGTCCAGGAGAGGGAGATCCTTTATATCAGAATAAGGGAGCTGAACACCACTAATGGAGGGTTAACTCAACACAACTGGGAGTTGTCGCTGGAATGGGTGTTGCAAAATTCCTTTCCAGTCCATCTCAGTCCAGCAAATGATGGAGACTGCACGATCATCTCATAGTGCAGTTTAGAGTTGATTGCTAGATAGGCTCAGGGGCTATGTTTGCAGAAAATTTTGGGGTTAAGTAGAATCCAATCTACTGGAGTAGAGCTGTGGTTACATCGTTCTCAGATAAAGCAGACATCGATATGGAGTTTAATGTCAGGTTTAAGTGTCCCCTTGAATGTCGTGCTATCTTTGGGAGCTGTTAATTCATAAAGTTAGTTATTGGCAGGTTGATGTTTGCCGTCTGTGTGGCAAAATTATGGCAGTGTGCCGAGAGAGAAACTTCCATATAACATTTGGGGTTAAAGTATAGTGTAGGAACCATACACAAAAAGATGGGCAGGAGAGTAAAATTACTTGTTTTGATGGCTAACTTTCTGCTGTGAAATTGTGTTTACTATGGTGCTTAAAAGACCCAATACGAGACCCAATTATGCATTGTGGTAATACTTTTGCTGAGGCAGTGTCTCTTGTATCAAGCTTTTCAGATGGCGAGGAGCTCTATTTGCAATACTGGATACGTGGTGTCACAAATTGTTGAACTTCAAACCTAATCTGTATTAGATGAATAACTTTTATTGTTTCCTTCAGTTGCACTGTAGAAGATGGTTGTCTTTCAGATACTGTATTGTCACATTATTAAATAATAATTTTCCTATTTAAAGATTGGCTTTTGAACCTGCTTGTGAACCTGCTTGTATCTATCACCTTTTCTCTCTCTCTTCTGCAGTCTTTTCTAACTGATAGACTTCATTTTAGATCTTTGTTTTTACCTTATATCAAGCTGCATGTTAAAGAAACTAAGGGAAACTAGGTTCTGACACAGATCTGCTCTGCTGAGCTTTGAATTAATGAGTATTCTTGAATACAGAACAGCAAATGGGAAAAAATATGACAAAGGAATGCCTAGTTAAATTCGAATGCTATATACAACATTTTCACCTGCTAGATTACCTTTTGTTGTTGCCTTAAAAATTAATAACACACTCCCTTGAACTTATATACGTCACAAACAGAGATTTTCTCTTTTGCGAGTCAATTCAGTAGTGAAGGAACAAGGCAGGATTACATTATCAAATTTCCTTCTGCAGATGATGATTCTCTGTCCTCCGTCCTCCAGCCTTCCATCAAAAAAGTCAGATTCTAACTGTGCTTCACCTTTAAAAAATATATTTGTATAGAGTAGTGCTTCACAAATTCTGAGCAATGGTTCCCTTGGGAAGCCACAAAGAGTTCATGGGGGAACCACAAACAAGTGTTTGGGGAAGAATTGTGTGTGTCTTGCCTAATTAAGACCATGGCTACACTAGAGAGTTGCAGCGCTGGTGAGGGGGTTACCGCGCTTCAACTTAGGATGTGGCCACACTTGCAAAGCACGGCCAGCGCTGCAACTCCCTGGTTGCAGCGCTGGCTGTACACCCGGTCGAGCCTCGGGTGTAGGGATTCCAGCGCTGGTGATCCAGCGCTGGTCAGCAAGTGTGGACGCCCACCAGCGCTTTTATTGACCTCTGGGGTATAAGGAGGTATCCCAGAATTCCTGTCCACAACAAACCGGAAGAAAGGGAGAGCTTGGAGTTCAGCCAAACTGCTTATTTAAAAAACAAACACAGCTCCTGTTTGCTGAGCGAGCGGAGGCAGGCAGGGGAATTACTTTGGAATGTTCACAGCTGTTTGCTTGAAGAGAGAAACAGCATGCTCACACGGCAGAGGGGGAAGTCCGTGTTGAGCAGTTGCTTATCTGGTCTGACGGGTATTTAGAAGTACATAATTTGCATTTATTGAATGAGAGAGGAGTGGGGGAAGGGAGTTAGAACTTTTTAAAATGATTGTGTGAAAATGTGGGTCTTCCAGTCCTTAGAACTTGCAAGGCAGGGAGCTGAGAACAATGTCAACTCCAAAAATCCATTCCCTCTGTTTCCCCCACTCTCCCTGTCACATTATACCCCACCCCCCTCTTTTGAAAAGCACGTTGCAGCCACTTGAATGCTGGGATAGCTGCCCACAATGCACCACTCCCAACAGCGCTGCAAGTGCTGCAAATGTGGCCACACTGCAGCGCTGGTAGCTGTCAGTGTGGCCACACTGCAGCGCTGGCCCTACACAGCTGTACGAACACAGCTGTAACTACCAGCGCTGCAGAACTGTAAGTGTAGCCATGGCCTAAGACAGACAAGGGGGTGAGGTAATGCCTTTTATTTCACCAACTTCTGTTGGTCAAAAGAAAAAGTTTACACAGCTCTTCTTTAGGACTGGGAAAGGTACTCAGGGTGTTAGAACTGAATACAGGGTGGACAGATTGTTTAGCATAAGTGATTATCACATATTGTAAGATACCATTCAAGGTGAAGTGGCCCATTAACACCTGTGCAGTCATAGGGGAAAAAAAGGGAGTTGTTTGTTTACAGATTATTGCAATAAGTGTCTTTATTAAATTCATGCTTTTTAGTGTCTAGCAGAGTTATGAGTTTAAGCTCTCATGCTTGTATTTTCAAGGTGTTGTGTAGGTTTCCTTGGAGGACAAGGGCTGAGAGACTGGGGGAAGCATTCAGCAGGAAGTCTCTGGGCTGAAATCACCAGCTGGCATAAAGGGCAAAGAGAGGCTCCAATTCCAGCAGCTATACCAGCGCTTAAGCAGCCAGTTCACATTATGACAGGATCTGAGGAACAGAGAGATTAAGTTGCCTGTCTGATATCAATTCACATAGGAAGACTGTGTTGGAACCAGGAATTGAATCCAGATCTACTGAGTCCCAGTCTACTGCCTTAACTACAAGACAATCTCTTGTCCTTTCCCCTCATGTTTTGGCCTTACAGTAATGAATCGAAATGTATGTAACTATAGGAAGCATTAGACCCGCTACTGACAGGATAAAGATACAAACTATGCATACTTTTCAACATGAATGAGCTCCTAAGAGCCTTTGTCTCAGACTAATACTAGGGTGGATACATATTTAGTAAGTATTGCCACCATTCTTTCTATGTTCATTCTACTGTTCTATCCTTGACCTTTCTTGAGCAAAGACATCTGTGAGCTCTTGCTTTAGCGCAGCTGTTCTCAGACTGGGTCGGGACCCCAAAGTGGTGCATAAGCTCATTTTAATGGGGTCACCTGGGCTGGCATTAGACTTATTGGGGCCCAGGGCCGAAGCCCAAGTCTGAGCCCCACTGCCTGGGGCTGAAGCCCAAGTCTAAGGGATTCAGCCATGGGTGGCGGGTTTCAGGTTACAACCCCCTGCTGAAGCCCTTGGCCTTTGGCCCCTCTCCCAGGGCAATGGGACTTTGGCTTTAGCTCTCCTGCCCCAGGCGGTGGGGCTTGGGCAAGCTCAGGCTTCAGTCCTCTCACCTGGGATCGTGTAGTCATTTTTGTTGTCAGAAGGGGGTCTCAGTGCAATGAAGTCTGAGAACCCCTACATTATGCATACTGGTTGTTTTGAATTGCCTGGAAAATCCCTGCTCTGCTCTTTCCTTAGTAAATTGCCTTAGGCTGCCTTGAATACGAAAAGCAAAGTCTATATCAATCCATCCAACATTTACCTTTAGCATTTGTTTACTTTTAAATTACTGCTGTCTAAAACCTAAACACATGCAAATGTATGTTCTCAATACTTCCTTGAAAATGCCATTCTTTTATGGGAATGTCGATCTGACATTTTTCACAGTTGGGTTCCACAGTTGGGTTGCTGCTTGTCTCCACTACTAAAAGAGGTGTAGTTATACCTTGGTGTAACTTAAGTGTGTGAGCTATCCTGAGGTAAAAAACACAGCAATGACAAGGCACTTCAGTTTTACTGCTAAATAAAGCAGGCAAGGTTAACCCCAAGTGGGGCTATAGTTTACTTAGCAGTAAAACTGTCCTTGATGATGTGTTTTTTATCTCAAGATAGCTTATGCATATAAGTTACCCCAAGGTAAAAAATGAACTCTTTTTATCAATGAAGAAAAGATCCAAGGTGTTAGTACAAGATCTGACTTGTCAGCAGTTCCCCAAAGTTCTACGTTCACACCAAAGAGCATTAAACTTTTTCATTCTCATCCCCTCTCTCCATCCCAGTTACTTCAAACCTTTTGTGTGGTCCTTGGACCCATCTGGCCTGGTCATAATGTGAAGAGGCTTCCCTGATCAAAAACAGAGGATGGATGATGTAATGAAGGAGAGAGCAAAGAAAGAATTAACATTTTTGTGAGATTTTGTTCCATTCCTATGTCTAGCCTGTTACACTAAAATCCTCCTTGGACTAATCTCTAAGTACCTGTACAGCTGGCCCTGCTTCACTGGGAAAGTCAGCTACCCCCAAAATCCATATTTTATGTTTTCTCAGAAGTGTGTTGCTCTCTATTCTATCTGTAGTTCCATATAGAAATGGTGGTATGTCAGCTATATTGGATCTCAAATGTTTAAACCTTCATACTTGAGGAAAAGGCCATCTGCTCTGAAATCTGAGTTTAATTTCTCTCTACCACACAGATCAAACACCTGGCTTGAACTCTGTCTTCAGCCCCAGCTCCTTTATGGATACAGTTATCCCACCTAAGTAACTTTTCCCAGTTGAAATCATATGCCAGACTATCAGATCATCTTTTTGTAACCAACTTCCTCTTGGACAGATGAAGCACAGTAAACCTGCACAAGAGTCTACCCTTGTTTCATAGGCTTGTCCTGTCTTAAGATAGGGCCCAGAAATATCCCCAAAATCTAACAAGTTCATGTTCAATCTTACTTAGAAGACCTGTTCTGTTAAACAATCATATATTTGTGTATCTCTTGTCAATTAGTACAAGTTTCACTCTTTTACCCTAAAATTTTAGATAGGGAAAGGGCTTGATTGGACTAAACATGAGTATATTTTCAGTTTGTATGTGTGAGTGATTGTCTTAACATCCTGGGACATTGAAGAGAGAGTGAAATTACAGTATGTCTTGAGACATTTTTGTCAAATAAGATTCCTAAGGCAGTTTCATCTCGAGTCTAAATGAATATTAGAAAACCTTATTAAGAATCTAGTCATGTACATTAGTCCTGTCTTCTCAAGTTTTGCCTTCCTGGAGGCAGTATCAGATGGAAGGGAAGTTACAACGTAGACTTTTTTAGCAGATGAAGTAAGTATTAAATGCTTTCCGTGGATAATAATTTTGGTACAATAGAACACTATCGTATTCTGTTTTTTCACTGAAAAGCTGTATCTAGAACCACATAATCATGGTAAGAGCTGATTTCCATGAGTGGATTAATGAATTGTTTGAGAACTAAGCTTTTAAGTTTTGTCACAAGGATATCCTCAAATGAAGAAACTGTTTTATACAGTATACTCTTTCTGAGACCAATTGAAAGGACAGATTTAGAAAGCTTAAATAGCCAAAGGCTTTCAACTCCCAAGCATTATTTATGATTATTCATCCAGAATAATGACATTTATACAAAGAAATTTAGAAAACCCTAATGCCTGGAGTTAATAACCTACATATCTAAAATTAATTGGCAAAATATCATGTGATGGATCTTTAGCTGCAGATTTTTGGCAGCTGAAATTTGTTAAACGTACTTAAAGGAAAACTATAAAAACAACTTTAAATCAGCAGCTGAAATTGAAGTGTGTGCGTACACTCTTTCATTGAAAAGTCAGTGCTTTTTAATGGAAAAAAAAATCCCAGAATGTAACAATATTTTAATATAAACATAACTGATGATGGTCCTGGTGTCTTTCTCAAAAAGCGAAAACATTTTCTGCTATTTTCTTAAGAAGTCAGTTTGCTGGCATAGTTTCAGACAAAAGATCTGCTATTTAACATCCATTAATCTATATTCTAGGAGCTTTCACCATTATATTAGGTAAATTCCAGTTCTTTAAAAAGTCTGTATAAAAAGAATATTAAATAATATATTTCCTATTTATTCCTTTGAGTAATGAATACTATTTTTGACTCAAACAGTGAATGGCACAGCCCTGAGTAAGGGGTGATATGTAGGTGCATTGCCCCCAGACAAAGCAGTGGGAGATACTGTCGTTTAGGAGAAGGCATCTTCACCAGAGCTGTCTGCCTGAGGTATCTGCAGCATTCAGTTTCTACCTTTTAAACTGGGAGAAGGCTGAATAGGAGAGGTGGTTGAGATAATGACCTAACTTCAAGCGGCATGGCGGAACTAATAGAACCCCTGTGGCAGATCTTGTGGCTTGAGGCTGGGAACAGATTGAGAGAAGTAAGATGTCCTGTAAATACTGCTGTGAGGAGGCAGACTGCATAGGAGTGAAAATTTCTAGGATTAGATTAGTCTGATTAATGAGTCTAGGGGTTGATAAACATCCTAATCTCTGAACCTTTTAGGAGCTTTCACAACTGTACTCTTACTTATACACTTACATTCATGGGGGTAGCTCAGTGGTTTAAGCATTGGCCTGCTAAACCCAGGGTTGTGAGTTCAATCCTTGAGGGGGCCACTTAGGGATCTGGGGCAAAAATCTGTCTGGGGATTGGTCCTGCTTTGAGCAGGGGGTTGGAGTAGATGACCTCCTGAGGTCCCTTGCAATCCTGATAGTCTATGATTCTATGAACATTATGGTGGGATTTCACAGGCTTCCATGTTATATCTTTGCAATATTGAGGCATTGTGGCAAATATCTTTATCTCACAGTTGCAATGCTGCATATGCAGTATAGAACACAGTTTTGTAACCCATGAGCACATTTAATTGATGGATTGTGAGGGATGCCCAATGAGTGGCATTTAAGGATTCAGAAAACAAACACATAGCAGCAATGAAAGGGAAAATTAAGCTTTTCTCTTGCTTCCGCCTTTTTCTTGGCCCCTCTTTCTTCACCTTTGCCCTCCAAAACCACACTGCCGCTCCTTGAACCTACACCTTTCTTGATATTTTAGGTTGTGGTGATAAATAGGCCAGTTTATGATCCCAAGTGAAAAAGGTTTAAACCCACTTACATAGAGGTTATAAATACAAAAAACCCGAACAGCAGCCCTACATTTTGCCAAAATGCGCACAAAACCTCTAGCCAAAGCAGCCCCAACCACTCTGTGTGGTTGGAGATCTCTTTCTTGAGAAAGTTAACATTGGCATCTGTGCACTACTAAATTCCTGGTACAACAGGAAGACTCCTGGAGTTGAAGAGTGTGGAGTCTGTGAAATCCTGCAAGGGATTGGGAAAGTTTGGGTTATGAAATTGGAAAGTTTGCGGATAATAGGGAAATTGCTGTACTTACTGAATAGTAGAGTCTCCAAAAAGTACTGTGATTTTTGTCTCCACTAGAGTCTGAGATGCAGTTTTTGTAAGTTTATTTATGATCTAAATGAACTATGTATGGTGGTCAAACATTTTCTGCAAAGACATCACTTAAATCCAAAAGAAATTAGAGATTACTCTTTACCTTAGGATGTACTGAACCATGGGCTGAAATAAGGATTCATGCTTCCGTGTGGCAGGATGCTGTAGACTTTTATGTTTATCAAGCCAATGTTTTTTTCTAGCAGGAAACTGATGCAACCCAATAAACTTTTAGTCATTAATGCAAGTCTGGCTGAGATTCCTGAAGGGGAGAGTGGTCAGGGAGTTGCGGTGTGTGTGGGGGATCAATCTATATAACAGTACAAGGCTGTATAACAACATAACTCTCTTGTACTCATGCGTAAAATACAGTAAGAAAAAAAATTAATGTTGCCATTCAAAAATGCTGCCTAAAGATCATAACCATGCATAATTAGATATTTTGAGGACCCACAGCACTCTTATTTTATCATTAACCTCTTATTATAAAGTTTCTGTCTGTGAGCCTGTGGATAAATATAATTTTGCATCTTCTCTATTAACTCTATACTGGTAACATAGCAGACATAAATATGTTCCCATAGTCTGTGGGTATGTCTACACTGCAGTCGAAGGTGTGATTGCCGCTTGTATAGGCTTACCCATGCTAGCTTTTCTTTAGCTAACAGAGGTGACTATAGCAATGAAGATGTAGCAGCCCAGGCTTTAATGTGACCCACCCAAAATCCTAGATATGTACTCATGTTGCTAGTTTGCACTAATGTCTGTGCAGTAATGTCTTCACTGCTATTTTTAGCCCTGCTAACTTGTTCAGAGCTATGGCAGGTATGCTTACGAGAGCTGCAGAAACACCTTTGGTTGCTGTGTAGACATCCCCTAACACTTAGTCCTTGATAATTTCAGTGTAGGAGTGATATTGTCTTTTTTTAAAAGAAACTCTATATTAGTAATTAACTTTGCAGTACACCTCTCACCCGATATAACATGAATTCGGATATAATGCAGTAAAGCAGTGCTCTGGGGGAGCGGGGATGCACACTCTGGCGGATCAAAGCAAGTTCGATATAATGCGGTTTCACCTATAACACAGTAAGATTTGTTTTGGCTCCCAAGGACAGCGTTATATCGGAGTAGAGGTATATTAATGTATCCTGATATTTCATAACACCATGTCTTGTTTATACTATTGGTCATAGGGATTTTTAGTGCTATATTAATGCAAATACCAAGTACTGAGGAGAATTGGTAAATGATGCTAACAAAGGGAATGAATCCAATATCGTGCTGTTAAGTAGGTGTTTAAGAAATGGTCACGGTGTGGAAGCTAACCATTTTTCTGTTTTTCTCTCTCTCATTCTGTGCTGTTCTCTGTATTTTAAATCTAAATCATATTCCTGAAATTTATTTTAAGAGTTGTATAATATGGTATTTCATGAAGCGCGTGAGTTTTTTGTCACTTTTTTTTACTTAGATGATAAATGTAATTGGCATTCTCAGAACATAAATCTTGAATTACTGGTGGCTTAAAAGCAACTATACATAGTTGAGAGAAAACCATCTTCTGCTGTCACTTTGTTTTATCTCCAGGTTGCTAAGCCATAAAGGCAACATTTGGTGCATGTTCAGGTGAATTCACTATCAGAGATGCTTTGGATATAAGTAAACGTGGTAAAGTGTACTGCAAATAGCTTGTTGGCGCTGTGTAAATATTGACATCAGGAAATCCCCTGAAAAGTGCAAGGTACACACCTAATGGATTTCCTTGCCATGACCTTGTTTAAACTGTAAGGATTGGCTGGCCTTGGGAATTGCTCTGTGCAGAGTGTTCCATCCATGCTCATAGTATGTCTCTGGACTTTTATATCCTATCGATAATTAACTATAGCAGTGAATATGTGGCACTATCTAATGGAGATCAAACCAGAGAAAGAATTAGCAATAATTATCCATAATGAAATGTTTGTTGATGGGGAATTAAGTTGGTTTGTTTTGAGTTTCACCTTAAGGTTTTTCCCAACGATTTTTGGAAAGGATTGAAGTGCAAGCTAACTAGTGGCAGCAATATGTACTCCCCAAATGAAAGGAAGGTATTAAAAAAAATTCCAATAGTTTACATTGTTTTTGTTTTCAAGATCACTTAAGATTTTAAAGATATTGGTTTTCTGAGAAGAAAACACTTAAAAAAATGTAGTAAACTTTTAGAGATTTAAATATCAGAGGGGTAGCCGTGTTGGTCTGGATCCGTAAAAGCAGAAAAGAGTCCTGTGGCACCTTATAGATTAACAAACATATTGGAGCATGAGCTTTCGTGGGTGAATACCCACTTCGTCGGATACCTGCTAGCCTTCTGAGTGGGTGGACTGATAAAAGTACATCACACCTGTGCTCTGGTTCTTGCACTGGCTGCCAGTTATCGCCCATTGATTTTTGTATGCCAGCTAGTTACTACATGCCAAACCCTAAATGAACTAGCACCATATTTCTTTAAGGATTTCCTTACCATTTCCAGCTCACTGTACACTCAATGCTCATCCAAAATAGTCAAACATTATTCCAAAGGGTGAAGGTTGTGGGCACTGGAGGCTGGGCAATGTCAGTAACTGGCTCTTGAATTGCTTCCCTACAAGATGCAAATAAAAGCTAGCATTTTCCATTGCAAGATTTACCTCATTATTCAGACCTTCCTGAATAATTAATTCTTTAGCAGACTGGGTCATATTGAAATCTGTTGGCAGCATGTTTTTATTTTTTTTTTATTTTTTATTTTTTGTGTGTGTGCATATGTATCTCATTAAGATCACTTGTGTCTTGTCTCAGTGTATGTTTCAGTTACCCAATGATAGGTGCCCTTTAAAAGCTTGTAGTAATATCCACCAGATAGGGGAGTTATATAGGAATAAGAGCTAGAAAAAAAAATTCACATGATCTCTTAGTATAGGAAATGAAATCATTGTTGCCCAAGAGATATCTATATGACAAGAGTGAACCGAATTCTGTCTGTGATGGAAAACAAAAACTTCCATTGCCTTCCAGAAAGCATGGATGGATCTTTACAAACAGTTTGCAAGATGAATATTATTAATAATTCGACACTTTAGATTATCAGTGACTTCCACAGATTTTAAAGTTCCGAGGAAAGCAATTACTTGGATTTTAAAATGTCCAAGTTAACAGGGACTGCATTAAAAGATTCAGTATCAAACATAAAAGCTAGGACAAGCAGACTTAAACCTCCAGTATCTTGAATTAATGTGGTAAGGCTAAGTAAAGAAAACTGAAGTTGAAATTAAACTTGCCAGTCTGCTAATGTTCATGTGTTCATTACAGTACAGTGAAAAGGAGGTTTTGCAGGTGATGTGAGGGCACCTGCTGTCTGCTGTTAGTGAGCTGTGCTGTAGTAATTTTTACCATTCAGATCTCAAAAGTAAATGCAGCCAGTTCACTTATGGAAACATTCTATAATGTAATGTCTGTGCTATGCACAGTGTCTCCTGACTTCAATGCCTTGGCTTTTTTTTGCCTATCAGAAGTTGTCTCCACCTACAGAGGAAAAACCGTCTTATTGTAAACCTCGGCTATGCTTAAAGTGGAAGGTGGTCTTTTGTATAAGGTTGACTGCCAGAAAGTGATGTGATCTGCCATGGAGATTGGAGCAGAGGATACAGGACATTGGCAAAGTGCTGCAAAATTTTTGTAAGAGGCCCTTTGGTTGAATTGGCTCTGGATCCTTTTTAGTCTGAATATAATGGTGCTTGTCCATATTATTGACTGTTACAAGTCTATTTTATGGGTTTTGTTTATTTCCAGAAAAAAATTTATTTTGATGTTACAATATTATTTTGATTGATGTAATCTTCAGGTTATAAGGGAGGGGAAAAAAACAGATGTGCCATGATTAGTGTGTTACATCACTTATTCCCTGTGTTTAAGAGCAAAAGTTTTGTATGAGGTTCACACTCTTGGGTTCAACAGAAGAATTTTCCCTGCCAGATATCTTTCATTTTCCTAGATGGATGCATATTCAGATAGGATGAGGGGCAAAATAGCACACAACCAATAAGCAGACATCTATTTCAAGCTATGCAGAATTAGAGCTCATTTCATTTCAGTCTTAATAGCTGTGTAAGAATGATGACTTTTTTTTTTTTTAAGAAACATGCAAGTTCCCTAGCCACAAATTAACTCAGCATGAATGAATGCATTAACCCATTTTTTAGATGATAAAGTTATTCTTTTTCTGAGTTCTAAGCTATAGGCTTAGTAAAAAGAGCAGGAAAAAAAAAAGGCTTTATCCATTTAAACCTCAAACCACTGAAGACAAGTATGACTCAGTTTTTTGTTTTTTGTGTGGCGTTTTCATGCACTGAGGAATTGCAGGAGAGTTCTTCTCATTTTCAACTACTTCCATTTCCCACTGCGTCCAAACTATAGAGTCATGCTGCACTTCCATCTCTTTTATTTCCCAACATTGAAGACACTCTCGCCTGCCTTATTTTCCCTCAGCTGTCAACCACAACTCTGTGAAACAGCACTACAGATTGATCTGTCCTTCCAGTTCTCTTTCTTCTTCTCTCTTTCCATCTTCCTGCTCTCAGCCAACTCCAGATTGACTCCACTTTCCAATAGGGAATGCTTGTTGATCCCCTGTTGACAACTAATGGTTAGGGAAGTGTGGTGTGGGTATGGCAGGGTGGGAATAAAGGAAGTCTTCTAATATCAGGAAGGTGGGAAAAGTTGGAAATCAATTCAGGTAAGTCTCAGCTTGTATAACTTCAGTGAATTCTCCCTCACTCCCAGTGTAACAACAGCCTGTCAGAATTGTTGTCTAGTTAAAAACTGGTAATTAATAATAAAATAAAGTTCAACAGCTCTATAAGAGAGCCTCCAAAATGGTAAGTTTGAAGTTCTCTCTAATTTACATTATTTAGGTAATTGTTTACATGTGAGTTTTTTAGTAATGATAGGAAATAACTGGCTGTCCAAAAATTTTAGTGTCAAATGAGACCTCTCTCCATATTAAATCCTAGGCAGTCTACTAGGATTATTCAGATCAACAGTGCAAGTTATTGTCAAGAACTATACCAGTTCTCATTTGGAGATCTGAGTACCCTGCAGCTTGGAATTGTCAGAGCTGTATGCTTTATATAACTTTAGATCTGAAACCTAATGACTAGGAAAAATCCATGTAATAAAGGACTCGGGAGAGATTTTGCAGAACTTGAACAAAATGATGCTGTATTATCTTGTTGCTAACAATATTTTTGTATTTTGGACATGGTTTAGTTGGTAGATTTTTACAGCATTTGAAGGGCCCGTGGATAAAGGACAATTTAAAATGGAAATGGTGAAGTTCAGAGCTTCTGCCAATGGTTTCATTTCAACAAGCATTTCTACGTTGTTCCTCACTCTTGCCCTTTCTCCGTATCTCAAACACAATTTGTGTTTACCTAAAATCCTTTGATACTCGTGAACTGTACAGTTGCTCATCAGAAAAATCTGAGTCTCTATGGGCAACAGAGAATTTTTCAGAAGATTAAGTTTCAGGAGTCTGTGAACATTGTAAATTTTTGCCAGGTAATGAGCTAAGAGGCTTCCAAACTGAAAGATCATGTTTTAGCATGAGTCAAGATTTGGTTTATGATGGATGGCTTCCCCTCTGACCCGCCACCTTCCTCCCCTCCCTGCCATGGAGCTGACCCAGAGCTGGTTACTGTTTCTGAGTGACAGAAAGGTTTAGGGGAATAAAGGGATAATATGTATCAGAAATAGTAGTTTCTAATTTCTCAAAATGTATCCCAAAAAGTTAAGATTTTCTATGGTATGAGACACCAGGGGAAAAAACGGAAGTGGAATGCTCATTTTAGACATTCTTAGCGTGTGTATGAGGAATTGAACAATAGTCTGTTCTTTTCTAGAGATATTTATGTGCATCATATCAGTTAAGATGAATGCAAGATGAGATGAAATCCTTAGTGACATGGCACTTTTATATGTTGCTATGTTGGAGATGGATTTGCTTTTATGATAGTGAGATCCATTTTTAATTAGACAGTGGTGAGGAGTGGAGGAGCTTATAAATCAAACCATTTTTCTCTTATTTTGACAGGTGGATTTTCTCTAATGTACATATGGGATTTTATAGATATTACTTTCTCCCACCACTTACACCTGTCGGAGAAAAACTCAGTTCTCGCTTTTTGTTTGGGTACAGCAGAGTCAGATACCTTATTCTATTTAGCAGCTACAACAGAGAGTGAGTGCACTAGGACATAGGGTCTCCCCTTCCTAGACAGGTCTCTCAACAGGTAAACAATTACAGCAAGCATTTATACTTTTGTTACAGACAATAATAAGCAACAGCTGCATTTTGTTTATACATAGGTCATCCTGATATCTTGTTTTTCTCACTTAAGAGACTCCAGTCTGCATTTCGTATTATCTACACAAGGTCGAAAAACAACTTCTCACACAGTTCTTTTCCACTCGCCTCGCACAATCCTCGCTTCTACAAATCTCTCTTTATTAGGGTTACAGTTAACCTAACTCTTGCTAACAAAGACTGTCATGCATTAAGATCCCCTACAAATCCCTGTCAGTTCTTTCTGTACTTCCACACACCTTCATGACCCCTACTGAATCTTAATCCAGCACACCAGAGTATATGCTGAGTGTTTTTCACACATACTTCCTGACAACTAAGAGATTAGAGTTGTATGAATCTCAGTAACCAATCTGTCCTGAAACTCACGTCTTTGAGAACTTTAAATTTTAAGAGGAATGTTCATTCTGACTTGTGCATGCATACTCGGAGCAAGTCAATCTACTTTGGAAAGAGAATTTAATTTCATATGGGCATGTACAAGAATATTTCATAATCATACCAGGAAAAAATTGAATTCTGGTTTGCTTTTGTGTGTGCATGCCCCAGTTAGTTTTGTGTTGGAAATTACATCGTCTTTATTTTCAGTTTAATTCAGATGTTATTCTCAACAGCAAGGAGATTATCACCCAGTATTACCCTCAACAATTAAAAATCTTTAATTTTTTTTAAAATCTCAAATTCATTGAATGCAAAATGAGAATAAATTCTATGTTAACAAATATCAGCAGGGTAGACGTGTTAGTCTGGATCTGAAGAAGCAGCAAAGAGTCCTGTGGCACTTTATAGACTAACAGACGTATTGGAGCACGAGCTTTCGTGGGTGAATACGCACTTCGTCGGACGAAGTGCGTATTCACCCATGAAAGCTCATGCTCCAATACGTCTGTTAGTCTATAAGGTGCCATGGGACTCTTTGCTATGTTAACAAAGACTTCCAATGAAGGATTCTTCAGTATATGAAAACATTTACTATACACGTTTCTTTCAATCACATCTCTCACTTACATATAGAGTTGTGTGTTTTAGGATTTACATCCCCCCAAAAAGCAGATTTCTTTATTTTACTTTTTTTATTTCCACCAGCAGTCTTCAAGGAGGCCAGATTTTGTAGTTCCTTCTAACTGAGGCTTTACTTTCTGTTCTCTAGGTTGTTTTCCTGATTTGCCACTGCTTGCGAGACATCAAGGCAGCTCTGATGTCTTCCATTTTGTCCCTATTTTCAGCCTGTCAGGAAAGGGAGTAAAAGCAGTTCACAGCTGAGAAATGAGCAAAGGTCAACAGAAAAACAGATGTGTGGTGTGCGTCCATGTGCTGAGGCTAACGTAGACTTCCGGAGCTTTGCACTGTGGGTAGCTATCCCATAGTTCCCGCGGTCTACCTCGCCCATTGGAATTCTGGTTTGAGATCCCAATGCCTCATGGGGCAAAAAACATTGTCACCTGTTGTCATAACCATCCCACCGCTGCCACCATGTCATAACCTTAGTCCCAGATTTGAACCTTAGCGTCCAAAATATGGGGGTTAGCATGAAAACCTCCAAGCTTAGCTACCAGCTTGGACCTGGTACTTGCTGCCACCACCCAAAAAATTAGAGTGTTTTGGGGCACTCTGGTCCCCCCGAAAAACCTTCCCTGGGGACCCCAAGACCCAAATCCCTTGAGTCTCACAACAAAGGGAAATAATCCTTTTTCCCTTCCCCCCTCCAGGTGCTCCTGGAGAGATATACAGACACTAGCTCTGTGAATCCAAACAGAGTGACTCCCCCTCTCTGTTCCCAGTCCTGGAAACAAAAAGTACTTTCCTCTTCACCCAGAGGGAATGCAAAATCAGGCTAGCAAATCCAACACACACAGATCCCCCCCCCCCCCCGATTTCTTCCTCCCACCAATTCCCTGGTGAGTACAGACTCAATTTTCCTGAAATTTCCCAGTAAAGAAAACTTCAACAGGTCTTAAAAGAAAGCTTTATATAAAAAGAAAGAAAAATACATACAAATGGTCTCTCTGTATTAAGGTGACACAATACAGGGTTAATTGCTTAAAAGAATATTGAATAAACAGCCTTATTCAAAAAGAATACAAATCAAAGCACTCCAGCACTTATATTCATGCAAATACCAAAGAAAAGAAACCATATAACTTACTATCTGATCTCTTTGTCCTTACACTTAGAAACAGAAGATTAGAAAACAGAACTACTTCTCCAAAGCTCAGAGAAAGCAGGCAGACAGAAAACAAAGACTCAGACACAAACTTCCCTCCACCCAGAGTTGAAAAAATCTGGTTTCCTGATTGGTCCTCTGGTCAGGTGCTTCAGGTGGAAGAGACATTAACCCTTAGCTATCTGTTTATGACACCTGTGGTTGTGGGTACAGCCTCACCCCTCCCTCCATGAAAGCAATGGCAGACAACCTTTCATGCCTTTTTTCCTGGGTGAACTGTGCAGACGCCATACCAAGGCAAGCATGGAGCCCGCTCAGCTCAAGACAGCAGTCATGAACATTGTAAACACCTTACGCATTATCATGCAGTTTATGCTGAACCAGGACCTGAAAAACCAAGCGAGGAGGAGGCAGCTATGGCAGCGTGGTGACGAGAGCGATGAGGACATGGACCCATAATTCTCTCAAACTGCGGGCCCTGGCACTTCGGAGATCATGCTGTTAATGGGGCAGGTTATAGCTGCGGAACACCGATTCTGGTCCCGGGAAACAAGCATAGACTGGTGGGATCGCATAGTGTTGCAGGTGTGGGACAATTCCCAGTGGCTGCAAAACTTTCGCATGCATAAGGACACTTTAATGGAACTCTGTGACTTGCTTTTCCCTGCCCTGAAGCGCCAGAATACCAAGATGAGAGCAGCCCTCACAGTTGAGAAGCGAGTGGCAATAGCCCTCTGGAAGCTTGCAACTCCAGACAGTTACCGGTCAGTCGAGAGTCAATTTGGAGTGAGCAAATCTACTGAGGGAGCTGCTGTGATGCAAATAGCCAAAGCAATCACTGAGCTGCTGCTACCAAGGTAGTGACTCTGGGAAATGTGCAGGTCATAGCGAATGGCTTTGCTGCAATGGGATTCCCTAACTGTGGTGGGGCGATACATGGAACCCATATCCCTATCTTGGCACTGGAGCACCAGGGCAGCCAGTACATAAACTGAAAGGGGTACTTTTCAATGGTGCTGCAAGCACTGGTGGATCACAAGGGATGTTTCACCAACATCAGTGTGGGATGGCTGGGAAGGGTTCATGATGCTCATGTCTTCAGGAACACTAAACACATCTGTTTAAATGGCTGCAGCAAGGGATTTACTTCCCAGAACAGAAAATAACCGTCGGGGATGTTGAAATGCCTATAGTTATCCTTGGGGACCCAGCCTACCCCATGACTCCTGAAGCCATACACCGGCAGCCTGGACAGTAGTCAAGAGCTGTTCAACTATAGGTTGAGCAAGTGCAGAATGGTGGTAGAATGTGCATTTGGATGTTTAAAGGGTCGCTGGCTCACTTTTTACTGACTTGCTCAGACCTCAGCCAAACCAATATTCCCATTGTTACTGCTGCAATAAACTTATGATTGTTTTACTATAAATATATCTTAGTGCTGTAGTAATGTACAAAGAATCTTGAGTTGAGTCGATCAGGCTGGTGTGAATAGTATTCCTTTGAGGAACAGCATAGCTGGTATTAAGGTGAGTGTTCAGTGGATAAGGGGCTGAATACCATAGGGGGATGTTTCAGAGGACCTTGGGGACTGGGGTGCATGTATTAACCTGCAAGGCAAAGTAAGGGCTGGCATAGCCGAGAGGTGATTGTTTGGGTGGTTAACAAGCTAGTGGTGTTGGGTGGGGAGTTAACACACAGTTAAGCACAAGCAAATTTCTCTCTTGCTGGAGGAAGGGAGGGGGGGATAACTAGGTGACATAGTCCTGAGCAGCCCAATATGCATTACATGCATTATATGTAGCCCGTAATTTGAAAGTGCAAGTAGAACTTACTGTAATAGACCTGATTAACTTAAAAAAATTCCTTTTTTGTGAATGTTCACACTGTTTTCACCAAGTGACACATTCTTGACAAAAATTATTTTCATTCTACTTTGACCAAAACAGGCAATTATCACCTAACTTCTTGTATGACTGTAAACCTTGGTAGGGGCTGTCTCTTGACAGATGCCTACTAGTATTCTGTGTAAAACTGCATTTTTACCAGAATCCCTAGTAAATTGTTATACTCTCCAAGGAAATAGGAGAATGTCATGCTTCAAGGAGTACCTTATATTTTGTTTTTGAAGGCAACATGCTCTCTTGGTAAGTGCCTCTGTTGATGCAGCTCACATAGGAATTACCATATTGGATGAGAATGGTGGTCCGTTCAGTGGAGTATCCTGTTTGACAGTGACTAGTAAAAGATACTTCAGAGCAAGGCGCAAGAATCTTGAAGTGGCCAATTATGGTATAACCTCCTTGTAGGAAACGCTGTTTCCTAATACCCTAATAAGTTGGCTTATGCCCTGCAGTGTGAAGGGTTATTAATGTTTCACTGCCCTTTTTTCTTGTAGCCAAGAAATTATTTTGCTGTTGATTGTGACTGAACTTTTTTATACCAAATGAAGGCAGACCTGTCAAAGATGAAATGTTAGAAGCTGAATTGTATCCAGATGCAAACAGGATAGTAAAGGGATATTAAGTTTTAATGGAGACACAAAACCCACCTTAACAAAACTTTAAGGTTGCAAAGTCAGGGACTCAGAACTTAGGAAATACCAGAAACAAGGTTTCCTAGTTAACCTTAATTCAGCCCCTTTGTGCATGATTTAACTACATTATCGAATACCAGAGGAGAAATGCTGCTTAAAACATTGGAGATATTTTTCCTTATTTTCAAGAAGTTCTTATCCAAGTTGCTCTTATGGTGTCTTTTGTGATTTAGAATTTGGGATGGAAGGATGAGGAGCTAAAAATAACACAAAAAGGAAATGGAGGCTTGTCAGTATTGCAACTGATGAGTTCAGCAGGATCACAAAGTCTAAATCATATAAAGAAGCAGTGGATGGACAGTATTTCTGAAATTTTGAAATAATGTTGGGCATCTTATAACTTTTCTTTTTTTTTAACCATCCTAATTATATTTGGCAAAGGAGTAGAGAAAGGAGTAATGGAAGTGATGAAGCAAGATGCCTTCCATTTAATTTTGGGAAGTAATGGGTTGAAAGGCAGATCGAGGCAGCTGACTGATAGGAAGTGGGAAGTAAAGAGGTGAGATGGATTTAGTTTATAATTGCATCTAAAAACATATAAATCTGTTGGTGGTGGTAGGAGTTGGTGTCTGGAAAGGTACCATAATGTTCGGGAAGATTAGCAAGCTGTTAAATCGACATTTTAAAAAAATGCAGTGCATTTTGTAACTTAATGTTCCCCTCGTATATGAGCTTATCCAGCATTCTTTCTTTTTTTGAAATGTGTGGTGTGCTCTAAAATTATCCTGCTTTTTCCCTAGAGTAGTTGTTGACTTCCAGCTTTCAACTGATAACAGTAATACCATTGCTTTCTGAAGGGACCTCAGAATCTCACAGTATTTTCTCCCAGCCTCTGTGTGTCAGCCATTTGAAAATTCACTTTCAAGGGGGATTGGTAGAGGTGTCGGAAAGCATTAACCATTTGGGGGAGTGGTGAAATAGAGAAAGCAGTTATATGTAGAATCTACAGCCTTAGCTTTCTGCTGCCAGACAGGGTCAGCGCTTCCATTTAGGCGACATAGGTGGTCGCCTAGGGCACCAGGATTTGGGAGGGCAGCGTTTTGCCATCCTCGGTGGCAATTCTGCAGCGGGAGGTCCTTCCGCGCTCTGGGTTGTCATCGGCAGTTCTGCGGCGGGTCCTTCACTTGCTCCGGGACCCACTGCTGAAGTGCCCCGAAGACCAGGAGCACGGAAGGACCCCCCGCCGCAGAATTGCCGCCAATGACTGGGAGCACGGAAGGACCCCGCCTAGGGCGCCAAAAACCCTGGCACCGCTCCTGCTGCCAGACCAACTAATCTATAAATTTTAAATTCATATTAATACCAGACATAGTTCCAGTAAATCTCTGTATTTTATTTTATTTTATATGTAATGTAGGGTGTCTGGACTTGCTCAGGACATGGTTAAAGCATGACACAGCAGCTTCGGTATCTGTGATGTCTGGTATTTGTATTAGAGCAGAGCAGTAGGATACTGAAGTCCTAGTATCAGTACCTTTTTAAAATTATTTTTAAAACAAAACATTGTGTTGAGTTTCTTCCAGTTTTTGGTCAGGCTGCTTTTTCATGCACAGTACTCTGAGAATAGAAGCTTCCTTTTCCCAAGTTGCATCTGCTAGGCCCACAAGGTGTTTTGGGCATGCCTCATTTGCACGTTTAGATATTCAGTATTTTCTGAAATACCATCTGGAATTGCCTTTTTGGAAGCTGGAAGTGCCCAAGAATTTGGAAGCTTGATACTCTTCAACGGGGAAGATGATAAACACACCTGGTTTTTGTTTTTCTTGTTTGACAGACTAGTTTTGAGAACTCCATCTGGGATTTTATATACACCCTTTAAATAAAAAAAAAATAAGCCCTTCTTTTGAAGGTTCAATATGTGATGACAATAGTATATCTATGGCCCTATAAGTCCTAGGCCCTACATCAGAGAGAACTTGTGTGATCTTCAAAATAACCTCAATTTATAGAGTTGTTTTGCATATTGTAATATTCCAGAAGGGCTAGGTTCAATACAATTCAGATAATGATGGACATAATAATTTCTTAAGAGAGATTTATTTTTCTAAGGTCATTTCTCTGCTGGACCCACTAAAACCCAGCATGGCCTAGATTCTCCAGTTGGTAGAATTGCCTTTCTGGTTAATGCTGCAGTAGGCTGGGTGAACTTGGCTAGTCTGTTTTTCTGAAATTCTGTGGGGTGAATTTCCTGGTAACGTGAGGAACAGAACAAAATACACCAGCCACAGACAGTTATGACATCACCTGTATTTGATTCTTTCCTCTCTTTTCTCACTTTATAGTGTCATACCTTTTTAAGTAGAGAATGAAGGAGTCTTGTGGAAAAATTCTAGAGCAGCTTAAATAGAGAGACACAATCAACCCAAATGTTCCAAAACAGATTGAGTTTTTCATGTGTAGAAGTACTTTTTTTTTAAATGGTGTATTTATAAACTTTAAAAATTAGTACCGCTGTAAACACAATAGGTTTCTTCTCTGTAACATGATGGATTTCTTAGCTATTCAGAATTATCTGTAATTACATTGTAAACATCTTTGGAGAATACTCTTATTCACTACAAAATTGAATAACATGTATACTATTCAGCACTTTTCAGAGCAAGTTAGTATGTGTGAGATTGTGAAACTACCTGCCTACATTGTAATAGGTTTTGTGGATTAGAGATTCCTTTGCTTCACATTCTGTTGTATTCTCTTCATTAGATGCACTCTTTATGTGCTATAGTTTACTGATAAAATAAGAATGGAGAGGAAACCTATTTCTGAGGATGGATATCCCGTGCTTCTCAACTTAATACTTTTAAGGTACTGATGTATTGAGTCTGAAGGACCTTTTCAATAGCAGTTCAGAATGAACAATGATTGAATAGGATAGTTCCAGTTACCACAGAACTGTATGACTTGGAATCTCTGGGGATGTTTACTGAATTATTTCAAGTAGGATAGGTATTGTGTGATTCCTTCAATATTGTAAAATTGACAAAGAGCTGGAAGATTGGTGTCAAAGGCTGAGAACATTGTGTTGCTATTCCAATTCTTAATGGTACAGGGCTGATACAAGACTAATAGATTGGTAGCAGAAGAAATAACAGCTTTATAAGTTTGAGACACTATTAACATCACAAATAAGTGACATAATGTCTGGCTTAATGAGTATCCTAAAAGAGAGCATAGAAAATAGCAAAGGATGTTGTTTTGAAAGACTGACTAATGTAGAGTTAGTGAGGAAGGAAATTAATATAAGGAAACTCAATGAAAGATTAAACCACTGCCAGCACAGTTTTTGTTGATTCTGTGTGTCATTTTGTATTTATCTTTAAATTTCAGCAATATTAACAATGTACATTTTCTCCAGAATATATCCTACATTGCTTTATAACTTCCAGAATTAAACCCAGTGGCGTTTCCTAGTGATAGTAAAACAGATTTATCCTATTATGGCACGATTATGGAAAGTACTGAACCAGGCATGATTAACAGGGATTTACCCAATTATGGAATGATTATGGAAAATGTCGAACTAGGCTCTGTATCATATGGGCCATCCATACAGGAAACTGAGATTAATGTGAACTAAATATCTGGATGATCATATTTCTAACTTGGAAATTGGAGAAATATAAAACAATCAAAATTTGTTCTTAGAATAGTTTTTGTACTTGTGCTTATATTATATTCAGATAATATATACTGATAATATAGTTCTGAACGGAAAATATATTTTTCACAGAAATGAGTTAAGGCTGGTCATGCAGCTTTAATGGGAATTAGAAGTGCCTTTACAAATATAGTGGTGAGAAAACAAATACTAATTATTCTAAACTGACTGATCTACAGGGTTGCTTAAAAAGAAAATACTTGAGATGTTATATGAACAATTTGGAAGTATTACTACGTTTGTATGTGACACAGAGGCCCACTAGTGGTTCACTACTTCGTGTTCACAACTCTTGTCAGGAGTGACAGACACCTAATATGCTGTTATCATAATCTGTATTTAAAAGGTTATGGTGATTGACTGTAATGGGTGAAGAGTTATGCCGGTGCTGAATGCTTTTGAAAAATCCATTCAAAATGGAAGCAGGAATAGTACTGGCTTATAAAGAACAATCTAATGGCTTTTGTGAACAAATTTCAAAATTAGTGGATGACTGAAACAGAGTAAATGCATTTTATGGACTCCAGTAAAGAACTTGATAATGATGTTTCATAAAATCTCCCTCTAAGAGTTATGTGGGGAAATTGACTGAAAAAACGATTGCAGAATAAGTTATTCCTTAAAAAACTATTCTGGAATAGCTCCCAGTATGGATGCTCTATTCTGAAATAATTGGCATACTCACAAATCACACTAACAATTCTGGAATAAAGTCACTTTTATTCCAGAATAGAGTGCCCATGTGGAATAGCTAAAATATTCTAGGGGAGCTATTTGGAGTAAATATGCTGGTCAATCTGCCCTGTGTAGAACAACCACTTAGACTGTTCTTCAAAGCAGTGGTAAACACCACATTAATTAAATGTACAGATAATACATTGGAAGACATTGCAGACATAGTCAGAACCAAGAAATAATGCCATGCGTGCAATGGGTAGGAAATAGTACCCAAGATTTGCACTTTTCCTGAAAAATATAATCTGCAACATAGCTGAATGGGAGGAAGATAATTGGCTACCATCTAATACCTAAAGAGAACTGGAGTGATAGTTAATGAATTTCATAGATATTAAGATGTAATGTAGTAGCATAAAAAGAGTGACTTAAACTTATGTATGCAAAGACATCACAATGTGAACGAGGGAGTTTGAGTCTTTGTTGCATATGTGTAGACATAGAATCATGGAAGATTTAGGATTGGAAGAGACCTCAGGAGGTCATGTAGTCCAACCTGCTGCTCAAAGCAAGACTAACCACAACTAAATTATCCCGGCCAGAGCATATATGCATACGGAGGCAATCTGACCTGGATTTGGCCCTATTGGTTGTTTCAGCAGTCTATCAAGGCTATAAATGAGCTTCAGGGCTTTGAGGAGGGAAATCTCTGTGATTCAGGTCTCATGCTATCTGGAGTGGCTCTTGACCATGAGTGCATACCTTAGGGCAGAATGTCAAAGCAGGGTGGACATTCCAAACTGGTGGCATGTTCTATAATTAGATTTAATCAAGCCAGTAACAAATGTGAACTCCTAATATTACTCCTGGGGGGATTCTGTGGAACTGTGCACCTGCAGAAAGTGCTTCCTCCTCTTTGTTTCCCCTCCTCCCCCATTTCCTGCAGAAAATGGCAGGGAAGCAAAGGAAAGCCGCACACAGGTGGGGGGCGACCATGTGTGTAGTTTTTTGGGTGGGGACTGCCCCGGAAACAGAGGCAAGGCATGATGCAAGGCACACGGGGTTATGTGCCACTGCCTTCCCGACCCTCCCCCTCCCCTCATTTCGGCAAATGCAGGGCTCAGAGGCTGTGTCTCAAGCTCCGCTGACTCTTCAGCTGAATGCAGCTTCATGGGTCCTAGTGCCAGTTGTGCTCCCCTTTTGTGTGCTGGGAGCCTTCCTATTTCCTGTGGACCAGTGAGTGCTCACAGTGGGGCTGGGTAAATGGGGGTGGAGGAAGTGAGGGGGGAAGAGGCAGTGGGAAAGGAAGTGGGGTGGAATAGGGAATGGGGAAGGGAATGTGGGATTGAGGGGAGTGGGATGGAGAAGAAAAGGGGATGGGGAATCACAGGGGCAAGCGGGAGCCTGGCATGTGTCATCCCCCAGCAGCAGCTGGGTCCCCATCATTAAGCAGGCCTATCAAACCTTCACCCTGACAAGCCCGACCCCTCCAACAAGCCCCCCACACCCAGACCCCAATCCTGCTGAGTCCCAACCAGATGCACCTGGACCCTCACTGAGACCCCACACCCAGATAGTCCCCATCTCCCCAAACCCAGACCCCCCCCACACTCTCGCTGGGCCCAACCACCATCACCTGGATCCCCTGCGGAGTCCCATTGCCCTTGCACCTGGAACCCCCCAATGAGCCCCTATGCATCAAGATCTCCCACTGAGCTGCCCACACTCAGACTGCCCCACACAGAAACCTCTCACCCCACACCTGGATCCCCCCACACTAAGCTCCTCCACACTTGGATCCTGCTAGGCTGAGCCTGCCCACCCACATCTGGTGCACCTGGCACAAAGGGGCAGCGCCCTGGGGTGTTTCTGGGGCAGACCCAGCCCTTGCACTGTGTCAGGATCAGGTGCAGCCTCATTGCCAAGTCCCTGTACTGGGGAAGCTAGGGGCTTCAGGGTGATCTCCCACCTCAATGCGGCCAGTGGCCTCAGCTCCCCACTGACATGCTGGAGCCACATTTATTTATTGACAAATATAATTTGCAGAATTTTAAACAATTGTGTGCAGAATTTTTAATCTTTTGGCACAGAATTCACTCAGGAGTACAAAGTACTATAGTAGCTTTGTAATGGAGCCGCAGACAGTCCCCTTAGATCAGTGACACCCAGACATCAGTGGTTCAGGAGCAGAATTAGTGATCAACATTACCCAAAAGAGCCACAGTAGTGTGAATTCATTGTTTCATTTAGTATAGTACTATACAGCATATTCACATTTAAACAGTATAATAGGGAAATAGATATATATTCTCACAGCAAAATGATTGACCAAGTATTATTTTATGAACTATCATTGATTAGTAACATAGTAAAAGCATCCTGATTGGTTAATAATTAAATCATGCAGAGTTGCAAAAAGCTGCTTGTGAGCCTCAGTCTGAGTATCACAGCCTTAGGAATTCCAGTCTATGTGATGGATATGATTTTTTTGGTGTAAGTGATCAACATATTCAGATTACATCCACTCCCATGAGACCAGTCACTCACCCAGGTCTGTTTGCATCCTAGATCTTAGACCAAAGACAATATCAGTAATCAATTCTGTAGTAAACCAACTAAAGGTTTATTAGCTAAGGAAAAAGAATGAGAGTTACTGAAACATGATACATAAAAATATATGTACAGCTGGGTCATTGTCCATAATTCCAAATGGTAGCAGAGGTGTAGTAATTGGTCAGTTTCCCAAAGTCACTCTGGGCTACACAGAATAACTTTGGGGATCTCCATTTTCTCGTTCAGTTATTCTGCCTTGTTAGAATCCAAACAGTCCAGAAATGAGGAGTTTTTCCTTGTGTTCATACTGATAGCATCTTGTCACAGAAAACAAGCTGACAAGGTTCCCACCTATCTTTCTTTGATTGACAGAGGGAGAGGAATACACAATGACCACTTGCCTTCACATGCACAAGAATTAGTACTTTCCTGCTAAAGCTCTTCCTTTGCATTACACAAGGCTTATTTCTAGTTTCATAGGTTATTTAGTTACAGGGTATATACATTGTAAATGTTTGCTATTACATTATAAGAGAATACAGATAAGTGAAAGTGATGCATTCAGCACCCCACTAGTTTTCATGAAGTTTAAACACCAAATACATTCTTATACATTTAACAATCATTTTGATCTATACTGGTTCGTAAGTGAATTGGCCTGGCTTCCAGCTGTGGGTTTGTATGTTCTCAGCTGACGCCTAGGCTTTGGCTAGAGCTGGCACTTGGTTTACCAGAGTCACAGCAGGAATACTGAAGAGCTTTCATTAGTGGCCTTGTGCTACTGATCCTTGCAAACCCTGAGAGGGTATGAGTGGGGAGGGAAGAGGGGAGGTGGCATACTCGGGCCAGCAAATTTCATGCCTAGTGCAAACCAGAATAGTAGCTGTAGCACTTGATCCTATGGATAGTCTGGCAATGCAGCCCATAGGCCACTGTAGAGAGATTGCTGTTAGATGGAGCAGCCTCCAGGGTTATTCCAGTTTATGCTAGAGACTGTTTCTGCTCCTACAAGTCAGAATCTAGGCAGCACATAAGTAGCATGAATTAGCTGCCTGGCCTATGCCTTCTGGGAAATTCAGCATAGAATCTGATCCACCACTTCATTGTCTGTGTGTGTGGCTCTGGGATGACTGGCCCTAGACTATTATGTACAGTCCTGAATACCTCAATACCAGAAAAATTGTTCAGTATGGGGGGGGGGGGAAGATTGCTTCCCCTCCAGCACATGTGGGAAGCATCAACTTCTTAGTATAGTTCTATTTGTTTAGAAATTTGAGTGAGCGGTCAGATCTATTATTGTGTAAAAACATGTGACACTTTAAAATACAGGCATAAAGCAAGTATGGCACAAATATGTGAGAAAAGACTACAAGAAGTATTTTAACCATTGTATTTCTTGTCAGTAGTTTCTCAAGTTAATTCAACTGTTCTCACATCACTGTTTCTTTTCTGGCCCTGCTATTAGCTGATTTTCATCCTATTAGCTAAACAAATTCCTGCACCATTATTAGGACCGGAGAGAAAGCTCGCATGACTGACAAGCTCTCTCTGAGGAGGGATTGGTAATTGCCTGGAATGCAAGGTGCTAAAATCAGTAGATAATGGAGAATAAAGGAGTAAGGATGATTATGCTTATCTGTTGCCTGGATTAGAGAGGGAACATGTTCTCTGTTAAAGCAGCCTGGCTAGGGCACCAAATCAGCAAAAAAGATCCAGTTAAGAGTAGTATCGGTCAACACTACACACGGCTCATGTGGCACCACATGGTCTCAGACACCATCTGATGGTCCAGGGACATCTACATCGAACACATCACCGGCCACCGACAGTACCAGGAGATGTGAGCCGGAGTGACATCGTTCTTCTTCATCTACGAGAAAGGGACCAAGAGACTTTCTCCTTTGGATCATATGAACTGGAACCATAAATTCCCTGAACATTAAATCTCGCCATCCTCATCCTCATATCCACTCGTTATACTCCACACGTGAACATAGCCATTGTATGAATTTCATATTCTCGTATCTCAATGTGTGTACTTTGACAACCAACCTTTTACCTCCAGTTGGGGATATTGCAGATTATGTATTCCTTATGCCACCCAATTTTAAACAGAACTTTGCACACTTCGATAATCTGTATGTTATTCCCTGATAACCAGAAACTTCTATGCTTAAACTCTGTACCATTCACTTTTTAAAAAAATATTATCGTAATAAATTTTTTATCTGGGGACGGAACCCAACACAGTAGGAGCTGCTCCAGGATCCGCATGCGTCAAAGAGTTTAAAGTAGTAAACTGCAGAGGGAGGAAGTTCTATCACAGGCAAACTAGGGTGGTGGACGTATTTCTCCCAACATCAGCAATTAACTGGAAGTGCAAAAGGTATGAGACTAAGGGCACCAGAGAGAGCTGCAGAAGACCAAGAAGAAAAACATACTTTTCCAACAGTTATTGGGTAGTTTACTCATTTTTCCCCTAGTTCCTACTCAGAGCTTTAACTGCCTCCCAGAATTTAATACAGACTATTAGAAAATCTAACCATTTTTCAGTACAGCATTGATGCATCTTTCCAGTTTATAGGCTCTCCCACAAAAAACACCAATTAGACAAAAAGTTCATTGTTCTCTTAAGACCCTACCTATATCATCTTGCAATTTCTAGCCCCACTTGTTATGAATCCCCCAACCTACCCAAGTGCCTTAATGAAAATGTCGGGTTATGCAGTGTGCATGGAAGGTTAAGTATCAGAGGGGTAGTCGTGTTAGTCTGGATCTGTAAAAGCAGCAAAGAGTCCTGTGGCACCTTATAGACTAACAGACGTTTTGGAGCATGAGCTTTCGTGGGTGAATAAGTGGGTATTCACCCACGAAAGCTCATGCTCCAAAACGTCTGTTAGTCTATAAGGTGCCACAGGATTCTTTGCTGCTTTTATGGAAGGTTAAGAAATCCAGTTAATCTTGTGCAGAACTCATTGGTTTCTCCAAGAAGCTACAGAAATAAAAATATTTGTAAACAAGTCAGTATGATTTATTACCTCTAGTCCAATTGTTCCAGGAAATTGATCCCCTTCAGGTTCTACAAAAATTTCAAACTGTCTTTACATATAACACTGTTGTGACACATCTCAAATGGCTCTTTATTTGCTATAATGATCAGTGCTGAAGTAGAATAAGGGGGTGGTCTGGTGAATCAGTGGCCAGTTGAAGGTCTATGACTTTGGTTTTGAAAGTTAACCTGGTAAAGCAAAAAATAAACAAAAGCATAAATGTTGAGCCACTAGTCTTCTGATTAGTCAGTGATACAAACTGATAAATCAACAGCCTGGGTTATATGTCAGATAGTCATGTAGGAAAACTTAAAAAAAATTGTTTTTTTAAGTGGGTTAATCATAATTTGGGAATATAAATCAAGTTTGGTTTTAGTGTTTTTTAGACTTAACCCTAAAATGAATCTCTGTGCCTTTGGAAATTTTCACTTGTATCTAATTATATTGGTTTATAATGCACATTCCTTCCCCATGTAGAAGATGATGATGATGATGATAGTTACACGGTTTTTATAAAGCTCTCTGAGATACTCAAATGAGATGCTGTATACGGGAATTCTGCAGTTTCAGAACAGTGGTCTCCAAAGTGGGGGTGCATGGTATGAGGAGCGTTTTTTTTTGGCATGGCCGGGGGTGCATGCTCAAAAATTTTTTACTGGTAGGGGTGCGTGATCAAAAAGGTTTGGAGACCACTGTTTTAGAAACTGTACCATAATATTTGTGAGTAGTACTGTTAGGTCTTATTCTGTTTTTGGTCTCATGTCTAGTTACATCATAATGCGTTCTATCATGTATACTGAATTGGAATGCAAGTGAAGAGAAATTAAGAAACCACTGCTCAAACACTGTTAGTCCCTTTCTCACTTGTATGGCAAAGTTAAGTTGAAACCATTATTTGTACCATACCTTTTCTGATCTTTATCATAGTTTTAGTTGTCCTTATTGTACTGACAGTTAAATCTGGATGTACCGTAAAGAGGGTATTTGCATAGATCTAAATCAGACTGATTATAATGCAATAAACCTATTTTATTCCAATATCAGTAATGTTCCGGTGATGATGCTAATTCATCCACTGATAACTTGGAGTTGATTCTCTGATTTTTCTGAACTTCAAATCTGCATTTAAGTAGGGAAGAAGATGCAGAAGGTTTATGCTTCATACTTCTGTGCCTGCTGCCAGCAATGATCCAATCACGCTTCCAGAACTCTGAAGTACTTAAGGGAGTTAAAATTAGCAAAAGCGTATTTTGAGTGCACACCTTCAAAACAGACTCTGATAGTCACACCCAGACACACCCCTTTCCTAGTTCTTCTGGGAGGGGAGTAAGTGCAGCAATCAAACCAAGGACTCATTGATACCACCTCCCTGCAAAACCAGGTGACTGGGAGCAGGGAAAGTGCTTTGGGCAACAGCTCAGGACAAGGTTCCAACCCCTAGCGCAGGGTGCTCACCAACTAGAGAAAACTATCTGCCAGTGGGGATTTCCAGCTCTGTAGGCAGCAGACTCACTAAATGCAGAAGCTCACCCAATGGTAGAGTGGGGGATGGTTGTCCCACTTGAACAGAAATCACTATAGCAAGTAATTTTGGGATAGCACATAGTTATCTCCGTCAGTGTAGTAGATATATAGGTAGATTTCTTAAGGCAAGAGTAGTTAATCAAAACTTGCAATTTATAATAATTGAAGGGAGCTAAGTTACCTTTGGAAATGTGCTTGATGTCTCCAAGCATGTCCATATAAAATATTGCTATTTCGATCTTGTATGCCAAGATGACACAAATTCGGTGATACAGAGTAAAGTGCATAATGCAAATTAATAAAATGCTGTAGGAAGAGAGTACAATCACATGTGCAGGCTTAAAAATGTAGTAGGAAGAGCAGTAGTCAATAAAATGTTAGTATAGGCTGATGGGGTGATTTCCTTCCTATAAGACAATGACTGTAATTTAACTCCTGACAATTCCATGACTACTGTGGGCTTTTTTGTTTTGTTTCATTTTTCCCTTCAACAGGCTTTTTTAAGACTTTGTGCTAAATTAGCCTTTATTCCAGCTATGGAAGTTAAGGGCAAAAATGCTTAAATCAGTTTGTAAGCCACTTAAATATATGTTCTAAGATTTTTTTGAACAATTACAGTCCTAAATAAATTGTGTAGTTAAGTACATCTGATTGAATTAGGATAGATATGTAACCTATACCTTTCAGCGTTGTAAATAAAGCAACATGTGGCATAATGAACTAGATAATATTGAATTCACCAAGTAAAATAAATCTTAATGAATGATAACATTAAGCTAGTTACTGGATTGTATAACTGAAGCACATTTCTATATGCATAGTCTTGCGTTTATAGAATTCAGGGGTTGAAGTATATATTAAAATCATCTAGTCTGACCTCCTGCAAACACAGAACATTGAACGTTACCCAGTAATTCCTTCATCCTATCCAATAATTTATGGTTAAGCATATCTTTTAGAAAGACAATGAATCTTGATTATGAGACTTCAGGTGATGGCAAATATATCTCATCCCTTGTAACTATTCCGCTAGTTATATACTCACTGTTAAAAATCTGCATCATATAACAGATTAAGTATTTTCTGCCTTTTTCAGGAAAGGTGATATTGATAGGCGTGGTGACCACTATGCTAACAATTTGAGTGTGGGTTCTTTGTTGAAAAATGAGGGTCAAAAATCTTCTTTCTTGGGCACTAGTGTAACGTCTTGAATAAGGTAGCTTTCTGTGGTCGCTCTGTAAACTTACTGCATGTTTACAGTCCAGATAATCTTTTACCTCTCTGAAAAGATAAATGATTTACTCCAGTGAAATGCTTTTATATTTTCTGCTTTGTTTACTTAAGGTACTACTTAAAAAAAAAATTACTTGGTTTATAAACATTTAATCAGGAAAATATTTCAAGCACAGCCAGTTTACTATGTGCCAGGTCAGCCCCCTTCCTAAACATGACCCCTTGTTGCTACCATAACAGTTACCTCAGTTGTGCTCTGTCCAGCAGCTAAACCAAAAGAAGCCACCAAAACTCTTGGGAATTGACTTTTATACTTTCCACTTTGGAGAAAGCTCAGGAGTGGAGCTGGTGGTCTTGACAGAAAAGAAAAGAAAAGCCACCAACAGTAATGTCCCAGTAGGTCTGCTCAGAATTCTTAGGCACACCACAACTCAATTAAGACCCATTTTCTCTCAGACCCTGCCAGAGACGCAAACCCTCCAAAGCTGGAGGACTTATTCAGTGACACAAACTATCCATATACAAATAGTCATGCAGGAAATGCTCCCTTCGCAGTTCTTTTGGTCTTTTATATTAAATTATCTCATTAATAAATAAGAAAAGTAAGATTGTCTCATCTTGTTTTCAAGTCAGTTGAATAATTTTTTTTTTACGGTTCAGCATAGTAACTCGTGCTTAAAGAACTACTTCCACCCTCTTCCTCACCAAGAAAAATATTGATTCAGAGTGATCAGTAAATTGTGTAGTGGTTAAGGCAGGGAGATCAGTGGTGTCGTTCACATTCCTGACAGTTTCCGTTCCTTCTAAATGCCACGGTGGGATTGAAGTAAAGATCCAACTGCCTTTGTGGGTGAAAATGTCACGAGTGTTGCTATGTGAATTTCAACAAAAGCTCCATAGCTTGAAGGTGCTTATCTGTCGCAGGAGACTAAAACGTTCCCGCAAGGCAGCAGGCTCGTTAAAAACAAATTTAAGCCTCTTCTATCTGGACAGAGTTTGACAAAAGTGAAGTGATGAGAAAGCTGTCTCATCTTTTGTCACTCTTAAACATCTATTATAGACTCATAGGTCAGAAGGGACCAATATGATCATCTAGTCTGACCTCCTGCACAAGGCAGGCCACAGAATCCTACCCGTCCACTTTTAATTATGTGTCACTTAGGTAGCTGTGAAACACCCACTGGTTAATAGTCCACTGCAACTCCACTCAGAAAATCAACAGGTATAATTTAGTTATTGTAAGCATAAATAATATGGGGCCCAGATTTTCCACCACCCCCCACTGTAGTGCCTTACTCTGAGGATACATCTACATTACCCGCCAGATTGGCAGGTAGCGATCGATCTGTCAGGGATCGATTTATCACGTGTAGTGTAGACTCCAGCAGTGCAAGAGGTGGAAGCAAAGTTGACGAGAGAGCTGCGGCCGTTGATCCCGCAACGCCAGGACATGAAGTAAGTAATTTTAATTTGATTTAAGATACATTGACTTCAGCTAGTCTCATAGCTGAAGTTGCATATCTTAGATCGATTTCTCCCCTCCCCCCAGTTTAGACTAGGCCTTGGAGTATCCAGTCTAAATCAACAGCCAGAAAGGTGGCAGAATCTGGCCCTTAAAAAGACTGAAAGCCTGAGAATACCTGGACTGTGTTTCTTGTACTGCACATCACTCCCTTATGTAAGTCTGTTAATGGAAACCTCACCTACCACTCCTGATCCCACACCTTCCTTATGGCAGCTTCAGTATTGGGCTCTATGAAACATTAGTAGGACAGTATGAAGAAGAAAAGGTAAAAATAAACGTTCTCACAGAATGTGTATCGCTGCTTTGTTACCTTCTCCTCTTTTTGTCCCTGTGCTTTTTTACTTTCCCTCCCCGACTGTACGACACTACCAGATATTCCCAATAGCTCTAATCCTTCCAGAGCATTGTGAAGATTGGTTTGGTCTTTCTGTGTTGGCTACTGCTATGATTGTTATGTTCAGTAAAACTTTGGTTATGGTTAAATTGATGATGAAGCAACACTTGATAAACTCATTAACATACTTCAGTTCCTGTGCAAGCATTCTAACAGGAACAAGCATTCAGGGGAGCTCTGGCAAGTGACAAAGAGGAAAGTGCTTGAACACTGATGCCTGTGCAGTTGAAACTTTCCAGGACAGAGGGCCTCCTTTTTATTTCCGTTGCACATGCTTCACCAGTTTGGATGGAAGCAGGTCTGTGAATCACCTGGAAGTGCTGTGCATGGACCCCAGTTCAGGAACCTCTGGTCCAACTGATTTGACAAGTTGCCAGTTTAGTGTTGTGTTTTGTTTTTTTGTTTGTTTGTGTTTGTCAGTGAAGCCCTAATTTTTAGGTTTACTGGGAAGTTGCTGGCTTTAAAGCTCTGTAAGTTCATTCTTGGTAGGAGTTCAGCAACCAAACAGACTACCCGTATTTTTTTTTGACAAATCTTAAAACCAGCTGTCATGGTAATGCTGAACAGATGCACATACACTGTGCCATCCCATTCATTGATTTGATGCTAGAATGTCAGACAAATGAAGTGGTATATTTATCATTTCATGAAGAGAGAACTGAATGCTCAACAGAAAGTTTCCTCTTTCATAAGAAATGGGTAGCAGGGGAGCAGACGAAGACTCTAGAGAAAAGAACTCCAGTTAGGTCAACATTTCTTTGTTTTTTTCGTTTTGTTTTGTTTTGTTTTTTCAATTTAATTTTAAGCACATTAGTATCTTGTAAAATGTTTTTTTTTAATTGCATCCTGTGAAGATTTGCCTTTCAAAAAAGTAATTTATTTAAAAGACCTGATATGGAAAGGGTCACTACTGCTGAGTCCTTTTGTTGGCTACATTTCAGGTTTTCTCCGTTCAGCATCACACTGCAGCATTGCCTAGGGATGCAGCTACACTTGTTCTGCTGCTGTTAACTTTCAGCAGCAGGTTTCTTTTCTGAGCAGTCTCTCAAATGAGAACTCTAATGGTTCCTAACAAACTACTGGATGTGAAGTGCTCCATAGAGACAGGGCAGCAGAAATAGTCTCTTTATGAAACAAGAGTGAAAATCTGCTCATTTGAGAGGATTTGCATGAAGAATCATTTGGTCTTCCTCTAAGGTCCCATCTCTAACTGCTGCTATTAATGTATAATTTAGCGAAGCAAGTGTTGATGAACTTTTAAAATATACATTGTCCACTGAGGATTTGTATTTCTTCCACTGCCTCAGATTTCTAGCTGGATAGATTTAAGTATTCCAAAAGCTTTATTTCTTCATTCCTATCTCCTTCACTATTTGCTTGGACTGGGGGTGAAGGAGGTTTCCAACTCCATGCTTGCTAGGGGTAAAAGATAGCCCTACAGAAGTTTCCCCACCTCCTGCAAATTAAACATTACTATAGTATCATCAAAAGTGAAATCTCCATGATATGGGTTGTACAGTCTGATGGATATTTTCCCACGGAGCTAAAAAGATGTACTGTGTGTTCCGAAGAGCCTTTAGTACCGAGGTCTGTTAATTTGCATGAGTTTATTTTTTGGCTCAAAGCACTACACGTTAAACCATTGACTGTATAAACTTGAGCCTTTTATCTTTAAAACAGTTCGTAATTAAAAAAAAAACCTGTGTTGAAGGAAGTGATATAATTTTTAGTGCTGATCTGAGAAAACACATGATTCAGCATTTTGATTCAGTGACTTTTTAAAAAAAAAAGAAAAATACAGTAGTTTTGTCTGTAATTAAAGTTTTGCAAAATCATTTTGCTTTGCTTGGTTCTTTTGAAATGAAAAATACTTGTGCTTTACCCATTCTAGGAACTAAGTCTCAATGGAATCCCTGGTGACTTTCTTTTGAGTCTGGTTATATCTCGTCTGGGTTGGTTCAGGTATCTCTATCTATACACAAGGTTTGCCAGTCTAAGAGAAATTCCGGATTTTTTTTTAGCAGTGTTTAAAAGCTGTTCACACAAAATTTAATTCCTGGCATTATGCAGCAAATCATAATACTCAATGCTTAGTGCAGGAGTGTCTTTGACAGATGCAGAATATTAAAGCAATTCAGTAATATTGAGGTTGAGGCTTACTAGTGCCAGGAATTTTATTCAACACAGAATGGTGAACAAAAGGTATTAGCCTTAGGCTAACTACATAACACTGTTTCTGGAAAATATTTTTTCCCATTAAACTAGCATCTGAAGGCACAAAGTTCAAACAAAGATAGCTATTGATGGCTGACTGCTAAATCGTGCAGAAGAGGGACATTAAGGAAAGACAAATTATGCCAAGATTTGTCTTGTTGTCCGCCTATCTTGACGTAGAAGGGTGTCACGCTGTTGGTGAAGGACTCTGATAGGAAAGAAAAGAGTTTCAAGTCTCACCTATAGGCAGTAGTGGAATGTAATACAGATGTGCAATTTAGTTAAATCCTGATGAACAGTGATAATTTGCTCTAGTCCTGTGCTTCTCATCCCCAGTCCCTGAAACTGGACAGTGTAAGCCCCATCAGTGTGTTAAAGAAGTTCTAATACTAATGAAGAAGGGTGAGAGAGATTTTCACTTGGAATCTAGAAATTCTTCCAATTTGCAGGCTATTCCACAGACTTCTGTCTGGCAGTAAAGAATCATTTTTCAAATGATTGGATGATAAACAAACTGGTCTGGTGATTTTAAGCTATTTAAAAATATACATTTGTATTTAAAATGCTCAAATTCTGCTTTCTCTGGAAGTGTGTCCAAATACAACTTAGTGCTTTTTGTAATTTGTCACTATTTACCAAGTTTCAGTCTCTGTGTTTCTAACACAAAAGCACAAATCTCAGATTTAAGAACTAACTACTAGATTTATTTTTCTCTGTGTCACTAGACAGCTTGAAAACATTAATTGATGTAAACCAGCATCACTATTTGGGTTTTACTTTAGCCTAGACTTTTTTGCTGTCTGTCAGCTCTGACACGTGTTCAACAGTGATTTTAATGCAATTAAGAGTTGGCAATGCTTAAAGACAATAACCACAATTTTTTTTAAGTGGATTTTTTTTAGAAGGTATAAGAATTAAAATTATCTCCCAATTAGATCAGTGGATCAATATTGTGTAATAAAGCCAATCTATCATAACGCACAAATAGCACTAAAGATTTTAATTGTGGTGATGTGATTTAGATCATTAACGATTATAGTAAAAAGTCATCACAGAAATAATAACATTTCAGATTTTTTCTTGTTTCATAATCAGTGAAACCTAAGTAGGACTAATCATCTGGCCAAACAATAATTGGTAAAGATTTTTTTTTCTCAGCAACCACAAACTGTAATGTGACTTGATGTGGAGATATCAACAGAGGACCCCTGTTATTTACCAGTAAGTTTCTAGTTTATGGAAGTTAGCACAATGATAAAATCAGAGGTTGAAAAAACATTCTTTCTCCCCCTCTCTCTGTCACAACTGAGACCAGAAAATAGCTTCACAAATTCAGACTTACTTTATCAAGGGGGAAAACTACTCTAGTCTCCTCTTTTGACAACCCTGGAGCAGGCTGAATAATTTACTATAGCTTATAATTTGTCAACACTTGTGTCGGGAGAGAGCTGTACCCTCATGGAATTGTGCATACTTTTTCTTTTTATTTTAAATAAAAAATGAAAATTTGCTTAATGATCCAGATTACACCTTAAACATAGTTTATAAAAACCATTTTGACAGAGTTCTAACTCTAGAAAGTGTTGTCCATTAAAGAGACAAGATAGGTGAGGTAATATCTTTTATTGGACCACCATCTGTTTGTGGAAGGGACAAGTTTTTCTGATCTTACAGAGATCTTCTTCAGGTCTGTGGAAGGTAAGCAGACTGTCTAAACTAAACAGAAGATGAGACAGATTTAGCTTAGAGACTCTGTTTATCTTTCCCAGACCCGAAGAACAGTTCCATGAAGCTCAAAATCTTGTCTCTTACACCAGCAGAAGTTGAGATATTATCTCCCCTATCTTGTCACTCTCATGTCCTGGGACCAACACAGCTACAATACTGCAAACAATTGTCCATTTAATCAGTGTCTTGGTACTGTAAACCAGTGATATGCATACTTCTGAGGATATGCTGAGATCTTCTAGTGGGTACATCAACTCATCTAGATAATTTGCCTAGTTTTACAACAGGCTACATAAAAAGCACTAGCGAAGTCAGTACAAACTAAAATTTCAGACAAACAATGAATTGTTTATACTGCTATATGTACTATACACTGAAATGTAAGTACAGTATTAATAATAGGGTTGATTTATTATATGGTAAAAATGAGAAAGTAAGCAATTTTTCATTAAGAATGTGCTGTCACACTTCTGTATTTTTATGTCTGATTTTGTAAGCAAGTAGTTTTTAAATAGGGTACGCTAGACAAATCAGACTCCTGAAAAGCGTACAGCAGTCTGGAAAGGTTGAGAGCCACAGATGTAAACAACATGTATGTCACTAGATAAAACCATCACAGCCATGAGTCCAGTGACAAAAAGAAGCACTTCTAGAGTAGCTCCCGCTCCTCCAAGTAAAAAGTCTTGGTCGTTGCCATTGCGGACAGTCTACCACCAAAGAAAATTCCTCCATGTACTTCTAAAAATTTGTCTGTACACAAAGCAAATGTAGTTGAATATTACAGGGTTTTAAATAATTTTAAACTGTTAGCTAAATACTATTAAATGTTAACCAATATATAGTGAAATATAACACATTTGTTTAACTGGTCGTGGTGTCCCATAACAAACTTGATATTAATTTAAATATTGTGCGGTATGACTTTTTCCTTTGTAAGCTTCAAATTTTGACTCTTGTCACAAAACTGACTCCTCTCCCCTTTTTTTACCATGACAACTCTCTGTAATAAATATGCATTTGCTTCTAACACTAGTGGAGGAAGTATCACAATTAACTTTGTATTGCTATGTATAGAAAATGTATTTTAGATCACTATTGGAGGTCTCTAAAATTTGTTTTACTCACTCTAACTTTTACATGTTGATGTGAAAAATAGTATAAATTTTTTAAAAAAAAATCTTTTGAAATTGCATATAAAATAGTTTCTGTAGTCTGTGTGGCACAAACAAAATATCTGATGGCATATAGTCTGGTGTAAAGATTTTGGAATGGCTTACATAAATCATTTGTGAACTCATCACCCATAAATAATGCAGCCATCTTAAGTATGCTAATAAAACTGCAAAGGCAGACTATAAAATATGAATACTTTCTATTTAAAGTTATGTGCAAACATTAAGTTTTCATTACAGTTTTTAAATTTCATGGTCAGTGCACCATGTCTACTAAAACCTTTGTGACCTGAGTCTTTTTTGACGAAAAAAAAATCTATCATCTCTTTATTTGCAAACGAGGATTTCACTGAGTAGTAATTTAACTGTTTGTTTTTCTGAATATTCTTTAAATTAAAATTTTCAAAGTTGTCTGATTAAAGTTAGGCACCCAGATACATACCCACATATTTGACCACCTGAAAATCAGGCCACTTTAAGTTTCTGAAACTCCCATTAATGTTAAGGGGAATTGAAAACTTAGCACCAATGGATATCAAATCACTTATTTAGGTACCAAAAGACTTGAAAATTTGTAACTCGCTCTTTGGATGTATTGCACTAAAATCAATATGGTGATGTTTATGATGGACCCCACAAAGCCCCACGTGAATTTAGGACCACACAATATATGTATAAATGTGTAGTATTTGTAAAAATGGCAATGTGGCAGCAAATGAAAATAGAAATGTATAAAAATGATTTAGATATTAATTCCAGTCAATTAAAAAAGGAGCTGTTCTATACATGTTATGCTCATTTTAAAATTGCTTTTGAACGCATGGGGCTGTTCCTAAATTACGTAACACATTTTTTTGTGTACGTTTTTTTGCAATGTAGCTGCTGTATTGCAGGAGGAACAGCTTAGTGGCAAATATAAGACCTTGATAAAACTTTCAACTCTACCAGCTCATTGGAACTGAAAGAAGAAGGGGCACTAAGGCCCTCCCTACATAGCAATGGACAGCAAAACTGCCTTTTCAGTCTACGTTCTGTCAATTTCAGACTGAGCAGTGAGATAAAACTAAGAGGACTGTAACAAGGGATCACTCTGACAAGTACTAAATACAATTTGCCTGACTTTCTTTCATAAATTAACTTCCCTTCCCAGTAGTTTTTTATTGCTTAACTCCTCAAGGTCATTGTTTGTATTCTTCCTGTGACTATAGGTTACTGTTCATGACTTTATCAGGAATCCTACTGAGTCCCTGTCCTGTTATGGAGAGATTCTGACACTGAGTGACATGTTTAGCTATTTGAAAGCAGAAGATCAAGACTTTGATGAGAGTGGAAAGATGGCTCATTCCCAACTGACAAAAGGAGGGAGGTTATACTTGTTTGCTTTTCACTGTAAACAATAGAGGTTACTGATTTTATAACAGTCACCTTAAAACTGTGGTTTTTAAACTAATACTTCCAACAGAACCCCTCCTGTATTAATGGTATATACATGTTCTTTACTCATTCCCTACTACTCTAATATTAATCAAAGTTTAACTACGGTGACTGAAACGTGTGTGTCTGGAATATGCGTTTGGCTTCCCATTTATGGATTCTTCACTGGAGTAAAGCCTGATAATTATTTTAATTTGAGTTGCAGTTTTGGTTTTGCAGTGCATTGCTGAACCTGTACAAATATATTTTCATAACAAGAGCAAGTAAGATCCACATACTTCCATAATATTAATTTCTGGTCAGAACTATTGGGAAGAAGGTCATGTGCCACCCATAATTACGCCAAGTTCAGTGTAACTTGTATTTCATGTCATGAGCCAAACATGCTGCACTGCAGAATTTAAAGATTCTAGTTTTCAGTCTGCACATCTGCCTTTTAGAGGTGGCTATGTGTAAACACCAGAATTTAAAATATATGCATTTCAAAAACCCTCTTTAATTTGTCACACCTTACCAATGTTGCTGATGACTGCCAGCTTCACTTAATACTACACCTCTTTGTCCCTTTTTTAAAATAAGGCAGCTATAAATCATTATGTAGATTGAAGTATGGAGGGTTTTAATGAGCTGCTCATGTGATAAAGATGCTCTCTAATTGGCTTGTGTGATGAGTATTTAAAGTGACAGTAGGAATCCAAAAGGTATTCCAGTAAAATATACAATACCAATTTCTTTTTTTCTTTTTTCTTTTTTCTTTTTTCGAGGCACTTTGCTCTCTATATGCAAATATGCAGGCTTTCTGTAGCCTGCTTCTTTTCACCAGATTGTTTAACCTTTTTTGTAGTTTAATGTGATCAGAAGACATAAGCTGCTCTTAATCAGCTCAGAGATAGTCATCCAAGTACTGTACTAGCTTTCATTAGGGCTTTTAACTTCTTAAACTGTATAATACAATATTTGTTTTGGTATTGTGCAGCTTTGTAACTTTTTTAAATTATTATTTCTCTGCTTTCTTTAAGTGTGAGGCCTGTTTGTGTGAATTGCCTTTTTTGATGCAATAGGATGTCTGGCCTCCTTACAGACATCTTTTCTGAAGCTGGCTCAAGCAGCAGGTAGCTCCACTCCTTTTAAGCAATCGTTAATACCAAACTATCAGTGTGATTCCCAGATATGGACACTGCCTGACACAGAAGTGCTCAACTGGCTGAGAGTCCTGGTTGTATGACTATTACTAGAGGAAATGGGTAACGATTTTGTTTACCTGAAATGAATCCCTTGTTTCTTGCTTCTCCAATCTTAATTTCTTTCCCTTTTCCTTTTTCTGTTCTATTCTTGCCTCCTTCCTCAACCTTCTCTGTTTTTGTTCCTCTTCCCTACCTCCAATTGTGAAGTTTATTTATCTGCTTTAAAAAAATCTCTAGCTGTTAACCTTTAAAGGTTAATAAAATCAGGATCTGAGAAACAATTTCCTTCATCTGATTTAAATTCATTCATAAACTCTTATGCACAGATTGCTAAACAAAATAATTGCTTTTTTCCAGTTGCTGATATTAATGTAGTATGTTCAGCAACGTTGTGATACTACTGTTAAAGAACATGCTGTACAGTGGTACATGCGAGATGTTTCCTTTGTATTATCCTGTGTATCCTTTAATTCATTAATTCCAAAGCCATTGGATCCTGTTATAACTTTATACACTGGACTGAAGAGCCCATGCTCAAATTTTGTTCTCCATGTGGTACTTATAGATTGTGATTATTAATCCCATAATCTTCTCTTTGTTCTCTAAATAGATTGAGCTCCTTGGGTCTATCTAATCAGGGGTCGGCAACCTTTCAGAAGTGGTGGTGCCAAGTCTTCATTTCTTCACTCTAATTTAGGTTTTGCGTGCCCGTAATACAGTTAACATTTTTAGAAGGTCTCTTTCTACAAGTCTTAATATATACTAAACTATTGTTGTATGTAAAGTAAATAAGGATTTTAAAATGTTTAAGACAGTTTCATTAAAATTAAATTAAAATGCAGAGCCCCCCGGACTGGTGGCCAGGATCCCGGGCAGTATGAGTGCCACTAAAATCAGCTCACGTGCCGCAAGTTGCCTACTTCTGATCTAATCCTGAATCGTTCATTTGGTTCTTCTCTGTACCCTCTCCAGTTTATCAACATATTTCTTGAATTGTGGATACCAGATGTAGTGTCCCCACATTATGTCTCTCATCAGCCACCATGGGGCCTGCTGCACCATAGGAGATGTAGTGTTCACTAGGGGGAAAAATGTGTTCCTGTGTCACAGATACTAAATTGATCAGTCTCTTCAGTATATACGCTCATACAGATGTATCTGTCTCTATAGCATAGCTGACTTTTGAGTTTTATATCATTCTAAGGTACCTATTGATCTGGTGTCTGACTCTTATAGAAAATGGAGTCAGCATTCTTAACAAAATGGTGTTATATCTTTCAGTTTTCTTGTAACCAGGGATGAGAGTCTGGTTTTGGGGTTTTTTTTGTGTGTGTGTATTTTTTTTGTGGGGGGAAGTTTTCTTCCAATGGGTGCGATGTTACTATCTGAATACAGTCTCATTTGAGTAACTTGTTAGTAAAGTTTAGTCTCTAAAAAGCTTGTAATATTTTTGTTTCATATGTAAACATTTGTTTCCAATATTCTTATCACCTGCATCATTTGTTCTTTGATGATAAACTTATTCTTGTTTTCACTATAAATATACCTAAGTGCTGCAGTATTAAGCAGAGTGGTGATCCTGAGTTGAATCTTACAAGCTGGAGTGTACTGTTCCTTTGGGAACAGCAGGCCTGGTAACTGTAGAGTGCTCAGTGGATAAGGGGATGAACACTACATGGGAACACTCTGAGAGCTTTGGGTTAATGTGTGCCTATCACTAACCTGCACAGAGAACAAGAGGCCTGCAGGGGCCAGAAAGACAATGTTTTGTGTTGCCAGAGGCTGGTGGTTTAAGGGAGCTGATCCACAACAGTCATAAACAACACTGCTTCATGCTAAGTGTATGTGGTGCTGAGCTGCCACACAACCCTGGGTACACCTGGGGGAAGTATCTCAATAAGTGAAACTCTGTACAAACCAGACATGCTGCTTTTTTTTGTTGTTTTCTTTGCTTCGCTTTTTTTTTATTTGTTTGTTTTTTTAATAAGTTCATCTTTTGTACTGTGTATCTCATTTTGGGGGGAATGCACTAAGGAGACTTTTAAAAATGTGTTTACTGGCTGCCGTATCAGTTTTCTTTCTTGATTCTAGCCCATTATTTTCAGTTATGATTTTAGCTACAGTAGTGTAGCCCTTCAATATAAATCATTTTATTTGAATTAAAAATTAGGAAAACTAATATGTTTGCACCACCTGAGAGGGAATAAACTAAGGAAAGTGGCTGATTAGTCTTTCAGTGGAGTGGAGAGGACAGTCTTGTACATGCAGAGAAACATATCCTAGTAACCTAACTTATTTTAGTCTCAAATATCTCAAAAGAAAAGTACATCACCAGGATGAAAGGGGCATGTTCAAATACAGGATAATTTTAAAAGATAAATATCAATTTTTGTCTCTCTGAAAAGAACGAATCAATTTAAATATCCTGCAATGAACAATTTTCTCTAGATAATGTTATGTTAACATAATTATTGAAAGAACTTTTAAAAATCTAACTTAATTTTCATTTTTAAATGGTCGTGGCTATTTCCAGACGTCTTTCATCAGCACTAGAATTTTTATGAGATGATCCAGTTTCTGTAATGTATTGACACTATTTTGGAGCAGAAGGAGGCTGTAGGGAGAGACGGGGAAACTCTGTGTCAGTCTCCTGGTAGGAGGGAGTGAGGAAAGCTATAAGGAACAGGATGTCTCTTGCAGGGCAGTAGTAAGCCCTGTAAAAGCTAGCTGGGAGGAAGTCCAGGGAGTGGGCAGTAAGAAGTCTTTTGTGGAGTCACCCGGGCTGCCTGCCCTAGTGTCCAATACTGAAACCCGGGTCGAGGGTGGCCCTGGGTTTCCCTACCGTCATGTAAGATTGTATGAAGCCTCTGAGAAGGGGAAATGGACTACTAGAACTCCTGAGTATGTAGACCAGTAGGCTCAGAATCCAGGGTGGCCACCGGTTGGAGAACTTAAACATTTTGTTTTTGTTAGACTTTGTTACCCCGAAAGGGGTGGGACTGAGCATGACCTGGCTGGAGGGCTGAGTCATGAGACGAGGCAGACCACTGCAGAGCCACAGCAGCCATTGGCAGGGGGCAGTAAAGGAGGAGAGCCTGCTACATTATGCCCAGCTACGAGGGGATACTTCTTTGATGAATCTTCTCTTGCATGTTTCCTATCAAGGAATATATTGTGGTACAGTGCTACTGCTGGAAGGCAGATTTTGGACCTGTGTAGATACACGGTATGCTAGTGAAAGCAGAGGTGATTGGCTGCCATTTCATTTAGGAGAAACAAGTGAAGCACTACATTTTCTTTGGAAGAAAAGTAAGGATAAAAATGAAACTTAGGGGACTTTTTGTGGCAAACCTGTGGTGTGTGCCTATTGGCTGACTGTACAGTCATATCTTTGCACACTCTGAGTACTGTTACTGTATAAGAAAATAATCTTAGAAAAAATACAACCACATATGCCTAATAGTATGTAGCACAGATGCATTGAATGGTTCCCCGAATGGCTTTTAGTTAGTATATCTAACTGGGGGTAACAGACTTTGGAGAACTCTTCAAAAAAAAAAATGGAAATATCAAACATGCTGTGACTGTTTGGTCACTTCTGATTATAGTGCATTCTGCGTGTCATCTACTAGGTTACAAGCTACCGGAAAAGGTCAAAACCAGTTTTTACCTAGAAAACTTTTTCTCAAAAAGAGTTGCTTATAGTCTTCCAACTTGTCTGAGGCAACCTCTGTCTGCTTACCACAAATAGGGAGCATAGACTTGACAGTGTATAAGTTAATTTTATTACTAAACAACAGAGAGTTGCATCAATGTTTGTGGAACAAGGATTTGGAATAATCATTCCATCTGTGCAACTAATTTGTCAAAGCCACCTCTGATTCCTCTGACAGAGAATGAGCATTGTAAATGTAATTCTTCTCATTGCTGTGTCGATTATTTAAGATTCAACATTTGCTTTGATGTGTCTGAAATGTTAGGGAAGATGTTTTGAAATGTTTGTTTTATGTATGTATGTTTAGCAACCCATATCCTCATTTAACTGTGTGTGAATTTGGAAAAAAAAATTAGCCCTACATGTATCTAAAGCACAGCTGAATTGAGTTTACAGCAGATGACTGTATTCAAGTGGATAAATAACCTAAACAGTAGTCAATGTATATGATGGGGGAGAGGCAAATTTCAAACCCTTGTGGCTTCCTATGATTTGTTCTGTAAAAGACACCTGAAGCATATGCATGTCATTGACTGTGGAAGCTGTAATTATGGTATGTAAACCTGGAACAGTGGCTCTTCCAAAGATGCTGGTTTTGGTGATTGCCAGGATAGAGCAGGAGGAAGTCCACCTGGGCCCTGACCAGCTCTTCATGGTAAAACGTTGCCCTCTTAGTCCTGCCTTTATTCCAAGTTTCTCCATCTAATTTTTGTCATTATTTAATGTTGAGCTTGGATTGTAAGCGCCTCAGGAGTCAAAGGATTTACTGTTACTGTAAGAGAAGTTGTGCTTTTCTATTCTAATATAGAATACCTTGCTCACCACTGAGGTATCCAATCATCTTCCAGTAGTGCGTTAGGAGGCACAACTAACATCTGCCACAGGGTGTTTTGTTCTCTTCATCCCCTGCCCAGGGATGGGAAGAATATGTGCAGCAAAGTGTCTTATTTGTTGTAATTATATGTTGCTATGTATGTATGTTAAAAAAGGCAAGTTCAAATAATGCTCCTTGCACTGGCAGTGAAGGTGGTGAAGTTTGTGAGGGTCCTGTATTTCCAGGGAGAGTTCTTCCACAGTTTCCGACTTGCCCCTGAGGAAGCCCAGTCTCCCACACAGATGAACTCTATCCTTACTGAGAGAGTTCCATTGTTCCAGAGGAGCGAAGTTGTCAGCCATGGTCTTCATCCTGGAGCTCTAGTCAATCTTTTAGATAAATTAAGCACCTTCAAGATAAGACTTGGACCTTCAACTTGATTAGTTGTTTGATGAGAAGCCAGTGTCGGGAGCAGAGGAGAGGTGTGATGTATCTGAGGTAGCCTATGTTGCTGAGGAGATATGAGGAGACGTGCTACAGCATTCTGTACCCGCTGGAGTTTTCTAAATATTGAAGGCTTTTTACCAGGTATATCGTATTGCTGTAGTCAACTATGAAACGGTAAAGGCACGAATAATTTAAGGCATGTCATTATGCACTCCAGGGTGAGATGGAGTCTCTTGGCCAACAGATTGTAGAAAGTACTTTTCATGGATGCTACTATGTGACAGCAGGAATGTCTCCCTGCAGGAATGTTGTGGGGTTGCGTTGCATCAGAGACAGTGGAGTGGAATGTTCCCTGTCTGTGTCTACCTTTTGGAACTTATGGTGATTCATGTAGAACTGCATCTTGGAAATCCTTCCTCTGAGGCCTTCACATCATAGTTTTGCAATAGCTATGGAGCAGTGGTGTGTGTCAAACAAATGAGGATAGTAGCCTGCTACAATCAGAAGTGGCCCTGCCATTTGCTTTGACATCCTGGTTGCTGTGGATTTACAGACTATGTAACTTTTGGGAAGGACCATTCCTGGTGTTGTAGTCACCATGGTGTAGTCATAAATGGTGTAGTCACCATGAGAGGGATAGTGGCAAAGTTGCTATGTAAGGAGGTATCTCACCTCCTTTATTCTTCTTGTGTGTCCTCACTTTGAAGAGAATGAGTAAACTGGAGAGAAGTAAAATTTATATCAGCAAAAATCACTCCCTGGAACTTGTGCATAGTTATATTTCCTGCAGTCTTCTTATACTCCTGCCCAGTCCTGAGTCTCCACCCTCTCTCGCCTCCGTTGCCTCTTCCTCTCTTAGAGATAATTAGACCGCTGGGTATTTTTTTCTTAAGAGTAGGAAATTGCTTGGAAAGTGGGTGGGTTACCCAGGGTGTTGTGGAATCTCCATAATTAGAGGACCTTTTAAGGATAGGTTAGAGAAACACCTGTCAGGAATGGTCTAAGTCAGGCCGGCACAACATGCGGCCACGGAGCCTCCACTGTGCGGCCTGCGGTGGGATTCTAAATCCCCCCGCACACGATGCTCTGTGGGCAGCCCTGAGCCCTTTAGATCCCAGCTCCAGCTGGGTAGTCAGAGGGCTCGGGCTGCCCGCAGTGGCAGGGAGCCCAGAGCCCTTTAAATCCTCAGCCGGGTGGGCAATCAAAGGGCTCTGGGCTGCCAGCAGCCGTGGGGAGCCCAGAGCCCTTTAAATCCCAGCCACGGCCGGGAATCAAAGGGCTCTAGGCTGCCTGCAGAGATTCCCAGCCGTGACTGGATTTAAAGGGCTCAGGGTCTCCCCCACAGCTTCGGGTACCCAGAGCCCTTTGAACCCAGCCCGCGGTCCGCTGATTGCCCCCTCCCCGGACCCTGCCCCAACTGCCCCCCCAGGACCCGCACCCCCAAGCACCATTGGTCCTTGTCCCCCGATTGCCCCCACCCGAGACCCCTTGCCCCTTGGGCCCCCAGCCCCTATCCAGCCTCCCTTCTCCTTGTCCCACCAACTGCCCCCCTCCTGAGATCCCTCCCAATTTTCCCCCAGGACCCCATCCCCTGCCTGTCCCCTGATAAACCCCTGGGACTCCCATGCCTATCCAACCGCTGCCTGTCCCGACTGCCCCCCCAAACCTTTGCCCTATCCAACCCCCGCTGCTCCCTGTCCCTTGACTGCCCCCTGGAACCCCCTACCCCTTCTCCAGCCCCCAGCCCCCTTACCGTGCCACTCAGACCAGCGTGACTGGCTCCATGCAGCTCCAGCCACATTGCTGCCATGCTCCCCTGCGGAGCCCACAGCCCCCCTTGTCCCCCAGCACCTGCCTTCTAGATTTGAGCACTCCTGAATTTTGAGGTGTTCAAGCTCAGTTTGGGCAGCTGTTACTTCATTTCTCCCAAATCAAATATACTGATCCACTGTAACTTGCTGTAGAAAAAGTAGGATAAAATTGAGCAAGAAATGCTTATTAGGACTGGAATTGCTATTTTTCAACAGGCCATTGCCTTTTTGTTTGTTTAAAAGGAAGACAGTGATATTGCATTGGCAAATTCCCCATAGAAAGAAAGAGTGGAACAAAAGAATAATAAAGGCATCTCAACTTTTTTCTCATTTATGGAGGACAGTCTTATAATATGCATCCAGATATCCTCCAATCACACAATCTGAAAATTATTCCACTTTACTACAGCTCTGTAACCATATGGGAACCAATCCTGTCTGTGTTTTGTGCACATCCAAAATTCCTGCTGAATGACTCGCCCTGGAAGGGAGTTACCAGTGACCCAGGGCTGGGGCGGCAGGAGGTGTGTGTGTGTGGGGCACTGGTAGGGGGGGGAGCCCAGGGCTGGGACAGCAGCTGGGTGAGGGCACTGGTGGGAAGGAAAGGGGGAAGCCCAGCACTGGGGTGGCAGGGGGTGTGGGTAGGTGGGGGGAGAGCCCAGGACTGGGGCAGCAGGGGGGTACAGGGGAGAGCCAGGGTGGGAATGGGGGGCAGCCAAATTTTTTTTTGCTTGGGGCAGCAAAAAACCTAGAGCCGACCCTGCCAGGTTCCCCCAGCCACCGGAGTCCCGGGCCCTTTAATTTGCCCTGAGGGCTCCAGCTTATCTCTTCAGCAGGGAGCCACTGGTTGATTTAAAATAAGTATCACCTCCCCACCTCCAACCTTCCTTTTTGGCCCACAGCTGTTTTGGTGGAGCGGCACTGGGGAAGGAGGGTTTGTTTCCGCAGTGCTGGGCAGCCCTGGGGTGGGGTATTTCTGCGGGGCTGGGAGGTTTTGGGCCCTCAGCTGTTTCTTGGAGTAATGTGGCCCTCGCTGCTTTATGAGTTGTGCAGGCCTGGTCTAGGTATATTTGGTCCTACCTTACTGTGTAGGGATAGACTAGATGACCTCTTGAGGTCCTTTCCATCCTTTCATTTCTATGACTGTTATTTTTATTACATGAAACTCACTTCTAAATGACAAATTAACCATTCTTTTAAGTAGGTCCAGTATCTTGCAGGCAATTCAAAGCATGATTCTATAACATTTGTATTGAAACTTTCTTGCTAAACTAATAAATACTTATTTTTATTACTATTAATATGAAAACATTTAACAGAATCTTAATTAGATTAAGAAACAGATGTTGAAACTTGGCTGCATTTTTACAGTCTGTCCGAAGAAATGTTAAACTTGCACAGCATTTGGCTGTTTTTTCAAATCAGTGGACAAAGTTCACGCTCCATTAGCTGAGAGTTCGGTGCAACTGCCACTTTCTTCACTGCAGTTTTCATATTATATTCACTGCATTGTTGTGACTTAAAACTTATCTCAGCAGAGCTATTTAGAGAAGTAGAATAGTCAAGATGTTATTCATTTTGCTCCATGCACATTATGGTGGTCAGAGTTGTGAGTACAATAAGTAACAGAAGTGGGAAGGAGTCTCACTCCCTGGGGTTGCTCACGACTGTGAATGCTTACCTCAGGGCAGACTGTCTGAAGATACCCCAAGCTGGTGGGTGTTTCTGTAATTAGATTTCACCAAGCCAGTGGCAAACGTGAACTCCTGTACCACTATATCAGTCCTACCATGGAGTCACTGATAGACCCCTTAGGCTCTCAAATCTATTTTGCCACCCATACAAACTGGACTTTGTGATAAAATGGTTACTGTGCCCAAAAATCACACCACATGAGGTTGATTCCAATCCTCAGAGACCAGTCTCTTATCCCAGATCTTATGCCAAAGATAATGCTGATGGCCAATTCTATAGTAAACTGACTAAATGTTTATTAGCCAAGAAAAGGAAAATGAGTTTTTTGAGAGGTTAAAGCAGGTAAAATATATACACAGGTGAGTCACAGTTTGTAGTTCCAAATTGTGGCACTGATGTAATTAATTGCCAGTTCCCAAAAGTCTTTCAGAGTACTCAGATTGTTTCTGGGGGTCTCCACTTTGCATCTGGTCCACTTCCCTGTAACAGTCCAGAGATGCAGGATCTTTTCTTGAATCAATAACTTAAAGCTTCTTCTCACAGAAAGCATGCAGACAGTGTCACTACCTCAGAGGGCTTTTCCTTTGATGACAGAGAATGAAGAATGCATTTTGAGTCTTTGACATCTGATCATCACTCAAAATAACTGCTTGCTTTGAAATTTAGCACTTTTCTGTTAAAGTTCTTCATTTGCATTCCGCAAGTCGTCTTCGTCTTCTTTCTTGTTTGATGGGTTGTTTACAGGGGTATACACTCTATAAATGTTTGCTACTACATTATAGTGGGATACAGATAAATGAAAACAATGCAAGTAACATCCCACTAGTTTTCATGAAGTTTAAACACCAAATATGCTTTTATACATTTTAACAATCACTTTGATCTATACTAATACATAAATAAATTGGCCTGGGCCTAGCACCTGGTCTACCAACATCACAGGAGGGCACAGGTTTTTTCATTTTCACTTCAGCTATTGGGTATATATAATTTTTAATTCCTATTTCCATTCCCTCTAAAAGGTCCAGTTTGATTTGTCACCATGCCCCAGATTTCATGTTGGTCCTCTCATATTACATCTGCAGCCACAAGGGTGAACATGTGCCCTTCCAAGTCCACCACTCTTCTAGAATGTGCACTAAGAGGAAGGAGCTCCTGTGTACAAGCACTAATGCCTTAATTTCAATTCTTACAGAAAGAACCAGGATTGATGAAAACTGGGTGTGACCACAGTAAAAATAAATAGATATATCAGAACACATAGAATTGGCTTACAGGGACAAGACTACAATATTGTAGTGTGGGAGTCTGTATACTGACTTTTTTTTTTTTTAATATGAAAGGTAATAGGAAAACACAGAAATGAGTTCATTTAAGCCATATAATAACGTACATGACTGCAATTAAAAACCTAATTGTAGTGCTCTAGGGGCAGAGGGAGAACTTAGAAGTGAATCTTCCAGCATTTTCCTGCAGATTAGCTTTATAAGGAGGGACTGAGGTTCCATAGAATCATAGAAATGTATGGCTGGAGGGGATATCCAGAGGTTATCTAATCCAGCCTCCCATGCTGTGACAAGACCAAGTAAACCTAGACTGTTCCTGACAGGCGTTTGTCTAATCTGTTGTTAACCTCCAGTTAGGAGGAGATGGTTTTCAGCCCATTTAACCTGCAGGTTCTGGGGGAGCTCTTGGAGGCAACGTTCAGTACAAAGACCATTTATCGCCAGACTTACTCTGAGTTCAAAGTTTTAGCAAGCTTATATTTAGTTAAGATAATTAGAAGCAGAGATGTTCTTAGGGGGAGCTCCTATTATTGCTAGTGGGAATCTGCAATATGGGCTTTATAGTACATTTCTTTTCTCTCAACAGCATGGAAAAATAACAGTTGACAGAGTTTTAGTTCTTCTTCAGTGCTTTTACATTACAGTAAAAGTAGCTTCTCTTAAAGGGATTTAAGTTCCCATAGTGTATTTTAAAACGTAAAAGCAGCAAAGAGTCCTGTGGCACCTTATAGACTAACAGACGTACTGGAGCATGAGCTTTCGTGGGGGAATACTCACTTCATCGGATGCATGGAAAATGTAGTTACTGGCTTTCACAGTGGTTTATATAAAATCATTTCTTGCCTCAGTTCTGGGAACAGTTATCTTAATACTAACATGCCTTTGAAAAAGGCTTTCTTTTTACACAAAGCTAGCCATGTTTAATATGAGGAGTACTCTGTGAATTGGCTAGCATGTGACTGTACCTTTATTAACAGTGGTGTGTGTAGAGATGGCAGTGCATAATGTGTTGTCCTCCTGAGGTAGTTTTAAAAATCCATCCAGTGTATGTTGTTTGACAAGTGTGTTCCTGGTGGGTTTCATGGTAGCTGTGAATATGGAGACAATAACCTCCTACAGCAATATCATCAGAATAGCATGATCGAGTTTAATTCTTTTAACTTTAAGCAGTTTTCACCACCTTGCTCCTAAGCTGGAAAGAACAGAATATGAGAGCAGGGAGATATGTAACTATGTACTCTTCAAAAATCTATGCAAGCTTCACATTCATTGATAATTCAGATGAAAGCTTGATTCTATTAATTTGATCTTGTTTGTTCCTCTTGTAATAATAAAGTAAGCTAAGTGGCTAATTTCTGAAGCTGGGCTATCCAGCCTGTGAGTTCAGTTTACCAGATTTTGTTTTTCTGTGACTTGCATTTAGATTCATCATCCCAGTAGCATGCTTTTTCAACCATTACTGCCAGAAAAGCAGTGGCAAATCACAATCAATTTGGACTCAGTAAAACTTTTCGCATGAGCAAATTTTCACTGTTCTCCAGTCTCATGTCAAGAGCCTCCAGCAGTGATTTAATAAGCTGTTTGTTGAATGAGGAAAGAAAAAAGAATTGTAATAACTTAAAGTATAAACCCATTAATGTTTCAAACCATTGAATGCTAAATCTACAATAAATAAGCAGTTTAGATTAAAGGAAAAAGGGGAGACCTTTTTTTTAAAGTTGGGAATGGACTATTTCTCAAAAACAATGTTTTGTCATTCCACTCTGTAGGCAAAGGTTCAGACTATAGAGATTTGTACATGTATTGATATCTACTAAGTACCTTCATCAACATGCAGTGTTTTCTCATGAGCAGTTATTCTTCTTTAAGTGATGGTCCCTATTGTATTTTACTGAGGGTTACACATATGTGCCATGCATCTGGAGTTGGAAAATTTGTCCACTGGTCTTCACGTTCACCGTAGTTCACCTCGTGCTTCCGTCGGAGACGATAAAGGGCAGGATGAACCAACTGCATCTTCAAATATTCTCACCGCCCCATGGTCTGGATCTCGCCTCAGACGCACTTCTAGAAATGTTAGATGTACATAGTTTTTATACAGTTTTTACAGTAGTTTACAAACTTTTTCTTTTAAAAAAGTTCTTAATAGTTACTAGCCTCAGTTGTTTTAGATAGACTATGGGGTTTTCAACCTCTGTGCCTCCTACCCATGATTATTCTTGGTCAGTGATGACCACTAACACTGCCTCTACTGCCTGGGAGAAGCTCACGTCTCGGCACAGTACAGTAGTTGTCAGTCCTTCCCCAGCCACACCCAAGAAGGCCAGGCACTTCATCTCTGGAAACATCTCATGGAGCTTGCCATGTGACCATACTCAGACCCAGGCCAGGGACATCCTTCTGCTGCCCCCATGCATTGGCCTGTTTCCACGCAGAGTGCATGTTCTGCTACTACATCTGATTCCACTGCTCATGGAATGACCTCTGCAAGGCCAATTTTGAAGGTAAGGAAGAACTCCCATAAGCATGGAACTAAGTCTTCCTCCAAATCAAAAAAGTTGAACTCTACTTCCGCCAGCTTGGCCTAAGGGGCCAAAGCATGATCTACGTTCCACAGGCATGAGAAAAAGACCCACAAACAATGGGATCCAGTGGTTCTGGGCACACATTCAATCAGTACCACCATCTCCGGCACCCCACAAAGCTCGGGACCCTCCTGTACCAGGAAGGACCCCAGTGCCTGTTCATATGACCAGCAAAGAGAGAGTGCCTGTCACATCGGGAAGATCAAGAGCCATATCTTCTCTCTGTGAAGTCTTTGCCTTCCCAGAGCCAGATTCTCTACCGTGGCCACATTGAGCCCTTTCACCTCTAGAGAGATGAGATCTCCACCAATGGATGGGGCCACTCACCCTGCACACTGATAATCTACACTCTCTCTTCCATCACCTGTGATGATACCACCATTAGAAACAGGATCTGCCTTCTTCTCTGACAACTCAGAACCGGGAGAACCACCACCTTTGGCTTATCACTCTTATGCACCATGAAAACCCCTTCATCTGTGGCAACACTTAGTGCCACAAGCACCACAAAATTGACGGTACCCTATGCTGTGGGGACCCCCACAATCACCGTTGGATCTGACCTATTGGCCATATTGAAACCCGAGGCACAATAGGTCTCACTCAGAACCTGCTCAGTCCATGAGGGAACCATTGCCTGCTTCTCCCTTGAGGGACCCTTCCACCAGACAACGAGACCTGAATCTAGTTGTCTCTATGCCGACAAGGCAATCCTTTGTTCCATTAGCTTTGTGCTCCTTCTTTTCCTTGAAAGCTGCCTTCCTGATTGCAATTACTGCTGCGAGATAGGTTGGCGAGCTTGGAGCTATAATGGCCGACCCACTTTTCATGGTGTTCCACATGGATAGAGTCTCCCTATGTCCACCCCTCAAACCTTTGCCAAAGGTGGTCTTCCAGTTTCACATCAATCAAGCCATTCATTTACCTTTTTTCCCCCCTAAACCACACAGTTTTGCAGAAGAACATCAACTCCATTCCCTCAACGTATGGTGAGCTCTGGTCTCCTACCTGCCCAGAATGAAACCATTCAGGCAGTGCCCTATACTATTCTGTAGTAGCAGAGAGACTCAGGAGATAAGTTGGTCTCCACCCAGAAGTCTCCAAATAGATTATGGTTGCATTAAACTTTGCTACCAGTTGTCAGGCCTGCCTTGCCCAACAAAGATGTGGGCTCACTCCACAAGTGCTCAGGCTTTGGTCATAGCCTCCTTTAGGATGTTCCCACTTGTAGATGTAGGTAGAGTGGCTTACGAGTAGTTGGGTTGCCAACACCTTTGCAGCTCACTATGTGGTAGTGCAGGACTCAACGGCATATGCCTCCTTTGGCAAGGCAGCTCTCCTTATGACCATTCCATCCTCGTCCTTGCATCCTCCTCCAACTTATGTACTGCTTGTCAATCACAGTCAGTGGAATATAATAGGGACCATCACTTGAGGAAGGGGAGGTTACTTACCTGTAACTGGAGGTTCTTCAAGATGTGTGGTCCTGTCTGTATTCCACTTTTCCAACCCGCCTTTCTCTCTGCTGTGGATTGGTGAACTCATGGCAGAGAAGGAACTGAAGACACCATCAGTCGCTTTATCGCTTCAGGACAGAAGAACAGAGTGAGCCAGGGCACATGCACAGGACCAGAGGACACAACTTTCAAATTTACTGACTCCGGATGCATGGAATTAGTTTTACAAAAAGTTACCAGGCTCTTTCAGGTTAGACTTGTCATTCAAATTACACTTGTAAAAGGAGTTATCTTTCACTTACCGTATCATGCATTGTATTTATTGCTTTCTAAAAAGCAGCAAGGCTAACAACCATATGTTGTGTTAATCTAGTTGCTGAAAAATAAGAACTTTTTAGGATGATTTGTCTTAATTTGATATGAAGACACATTTTTCAAACAAGTTGGTGGTTGAGGGTCACAATTCTTCCCCCTTATCCCTGTCCCTTCTACTGACCCCCATAAACTACAAGTTTGTTGCTAAACTTAGCAAAACTGGAATATAAGCATTTCACATATCTTGTCTATTTTAAGGGATGATATAAACCAAATCTTCAAGTGAGGAATTATTTTTAAATGTGGTCAGGAAGATACTCTTGAAGAATGAACTCCTGCAAACTTTCAGAGGTTGAGTTTGTTGGGAAAATTTAAAAGCAGATTAAATCACAACATAAACCAAAGTTAGCTTATACTGTATCAGGTCCACCAGCAATGCCCGAGCCCACCGTGAAGTAACCTTGGGTCTACGCAACAAGTGCTGCAGTGCAGAATGTCTTCTTGAAACTCTTAAATAACAGGGATAAAGGCTACATAAATAAAATGAATTTGCATCAACAATCAAGAATGAGGGATTCTTGGTCCACACCCAGATCCCATATTGACAGTGAGGTCTGGATCATTTGCAGTACAGTTTCTGAAACGATGATACATGTACCAAAATAAGAGTCCATTATAGCTACACTGATTAAAATTTGGAAGGTGGGGTACAAAATAGGCTACACAATGGGCAGCTCTGCAACTACCTGTGACACTGTCAGGAATCAGGGCCTGCAGCAGAGTTAGTCTCCAGACAACCGTATCAGTACAGCCGGCCTGCAGCACTGTGCCTGATTGATTAGCCAGGATGCCTAATTAGCCATGCCACCTCCATACTCTTACCCACCAGTGTTCCTGCTCCTGTGTTAACTTGTTCCTGCTCCTGCTGCCTTGCACTCAGTCTTGCCTCTGTCTTGCCCCCACCTTGAACCCTTCCCTGCCTGATCCCCTGCTTGCTCCAGTTCCTGACCTTCAGTTTAACTCTTGGCTCTGGCTGCTGACTCCGGCTTGACCCTCTGGTATCCACTTTCTGATCTCCAGCTTGACCCTTAGCTCTGGTTTCTGATGATGGACCCTGGCTCATCCTTTGACACTGGAATCCAGTTGCTGCCTTCTGGTTTGACCCTGCGCTTCTGGCTCCTGACTACTGACCATGGCTCTGATCCTCACCATTGAGCCTGATGTCTGCTCCGGCCCTTATCCTCATTGGCTAACATGCAACAGAGGTGTGTGTATTTTCTTGTGGGAAAATTTTCCTTTGAAGTAAAAGGACATTTTGTCTGAACAGACCAGAGTGCTGCAGCTCAGCTAGTACCTGCTATTTGGAAGGCCATAAGTAGTACTTTGGGGGTAGATACTTGATGCAAAATCTTCCTCTAATTCAGACATTCCTCCAGATCATTATAAGTAGACTATTCCCATGAAAAATGTGCAGCTGTACTGTAAATATACTTCACGATTATCTTAAAATCATCCTGGGGATTCAGGTATTAAAAATGGGGTAGGGGTTGTAGCAGGGATAAAATCTAGCTCTCTTGATGTTAGGAGACCAGATATTCAGAACTGAATAACTGACCAAAGCTGGAGTGTTCCCCATAAATATCTTAGCTCTATTAATTTATATTGCTGAAGGTTTCTATGTTGTAATTTCTTATTTTCTGAAGACAATGTGTTTTCTCAGTAGTAACTGGTATTTGCTGAGGGAAAACAAAAAGTCAAAGAAATGATCCTGTTTAAATACTGGACCAAGTCAGTTCATATAAATGTAAGCTAATGTCAGGGGGTTAGAGATGATATGATACTGTACAACAAAATATAAATTTGCCTTGCTGATAATGTTTATAAAGTGGCCACTTCAATCTAGTCTTTAATACTGGTTTATTATCGGTAGAGATTTTAACAAAATTCCTAAGTTAAGATTTTGTGCATCTCTATTGAGGCTTGCCTCTTAACTGACACAATCCTTCAAGAATTTTGGTCTCTTTAGACTTAGTGCTTTATACTCCACCAGAGCATTCTTTTCTGCTCATTTTCCGTATCTATAGTGAAAATGATCTTTTCTTCCTTTCCACCCAACCCTCTTATGGTGGATTTTTCCCTGTGTCATATTTGTGGCACCTGTTTCCAGTTTGAGAATAAAAGATTTAAAACTGCCTTCTTTCCATTGTTCAGCTGGCAACGTGTTTCCTTAAAGATCAAATACACTTTTCTGATCTTCAGGAGATCCAGAATCCTAAAATCACTCAAACTTGTGGTTTTGACCTGTGCACGGAGGAGTTTATTTTTAATTTTTGTCACAGGTGTGGCCTCCCCTTTTTGGTCAAACATCGCAATGCAGGCTCATAGTGCCTTAATTTACAAGATGTTACAGCCTGTCTAGAGCAGAACTGCCCATGTGGTGAGCTCAGCATTGATTTTTAAACAGCTAAACAACAACAAACTCATCATTTGGCTCTGTGTGTCTTCAAACTAACAGAAAAGGTAACTTCTTGTTCACAGGACTTTAAGACGAGTCCCTGACCTGGTTGTGGGTCGGCATTGAGGAGCTCCTGTCCCGTCCCTGCTTTCCCAGAGCTCCCCCTCAGAGGAAGCAAGCAAGCCTTCATAACTAGCCTGTTGGCTGTCAATTGGGCAGTGTCTTCTCCTGGCCTTTCTGGGCCTCTAGAAGACTAAGAGTATTCCTACACTTCAAGCAGGAGGTGTAAATTCCAGCTCAAGTGTAGACATAACCTAAGCTTGTCGGTAGCCTTGCCTCCATGGGTTTCCTTAAGCAGGAGAGCATAGAAGGCCTGAGGGATCCCATCACAGGGCTGTTAAACAATATGGATTTTCCATTTTAATAAACCAGAAGAGTAGGAACAAAACCAGTCTGTAGTGCAAATTAACCAAAATCAAATGTAACCTGTTGTGTGATTAGATGTTGACTGCTTTTTAAATTGAACATTAAAAAAAAAAAAGGATGTTTAGTGATCATCTTAGTTTAGCCAATGTTTTACTTAAAACAAATTGCATTTGAGTAGTTTAATGTATGTGTTTTCCTCCAAATCTCAAATATCTGGGTGTGGTTTTCTGTCCCATCTAAGGGTACCGAGACCACTTAGAAAAGAGAGCGATTGAGTCTCCTCTACAGCCCTAGCTAACAGCCGGTTGGCTTTTAGCTCACGTGGTAGAGGCTCATGCACTAAGCTCCAGAGGTCCCCGTTCAGATCCCACCAATGACCGGGATCTGTTGGTGTTACACTCTGTCATGCTAGATATCCTGTGGCATGGGTTTTTTGTTGTTTTTAGTGTATGCAAGAGAGGATCGGTAGAATACCTAAATATAGACTCATATTACTCAGTAGAGAAGAAGGCTAAATGAGATTCTAGTTACTCTAAATATCTGCATCTTTTTTCAGATGAAGTGAAACAAGGTCCGTGCTGTGTAATGGTATAAATCAGTTATGGAAAAGAAAAGCAGGTTTAGAAACGTTCTTACACAATTGAATGATGAGTTAGAGAAGTAAGGAATACAATCCTGCGGGCTGTAGTTTGCCCACCCCAAGTATAGATCCTGTTGATGTGCATTATCGTAGTGTCGTTTGAGAGAGTACTAAGGTAAAGCACACCAGGGAACCTTTAATGCTTATCAGTAGGGTCTACGTGGACCAATTAATGCTCAACGTATTAGTATGTTTTAGGAATCATACCCCCATAGAGCACATTATCCCACCATGTAGACAAGCCCTTAGGTGAAGCTCGCAAAACAGGGAAGGGGGGAGGGGTTTCCCATCTTTCAGTTGTTACCTCTTTGATTAGGGCACTGACTTGGCGTGTGGGAGACCCAGATTCAAATACCCCTATATTGCAGAAGACCATTGTGTTCAAAGAGCGAAGAAAACCAAACCATTAGTTTTGTGTCAGATTAAATGTTGCAGTCAACCCAATACAAAATTATTGCTGACTTCTTCAATTCACTGATTTTTTTTCCAGAATGTTTGGATTCTGTTTGACCTGAAAATTATTTTTTTTTTTCCAGAATGGCTATGCTAGTGAACCAAAAACTCCATTATTCGCCAATTCTAGTACTTTAATGTGAGGCATTGCCTAATTAACTGGAGCATCTAGCTTATTTTCCTTAGTCTCTTCCTGCCCTGAGACCTCTTTCTACTATAAAGGTCAAGCATTGTTTTCACAGTGCTGGTGAGATAGTTCCTAGTGTCCTGTGCACTTAGAGGCACATCTGTTTGACTCATATAGGAATTTTGCCAAATCCCACTTACAAACAGTAGAGATCTTCCTGGTGTACATTTTAAACAGTTTTCCAGAGGCAAAACTTCTGATGTTGAAATATGATTAAGAAAAAAAACATCTTTAAGCTAGCCTCCTAGGTGTCCACTGGATGTCATGAATATTAAGCCTTAAACTCTTAGTTTGAAATGAGATTTTAAATATACATGACAAAATGCTAGTCTTAATTCTTTTTATTAAATATTTTTACTGTTCAGCAAAAGCTGTATGAGATGCTGCTTACTAATATGCTGTCTGTTTAAGAAGTGCAGAGCCAAGGGGTGCAGAGAGTAGACAATATTTGTAAACAGCAGAGAATTCAGCTTGTCTACTCAAAGGATTACCATATTTAAACACTGAAAAAAAGAGGACACTCCATGGGGGCCCCTGGCCCTGCTCCAACTCTGTCCCTTCCCCACCCCCATTCCAACCCCTTCCCCAAAGTCTCCACCCCTCCCTGGCCCCGTCTCCTCCCCTGAGCATGAACATCCCCCCCCCTCCCTCCCAGCACCCGAAACAACCGCCTCCTCCCTGGGCTCCAACTTTCCTGGCTCCCGCTGCTCTCCAGCCCTCGTGCCCCCAGCTGGGCATTTCCCCCGCACAGCAGCAGCCAGAGCTGCGAGGGCAGTGGGGGAGTTGTTTCGGGAGCTGGGTATCCCAGCCCCAACGTGCTCCCACCTGCAAGGCTGCATCCCACCCATAAGCTCCCTCTGACCGAGCTGGAGCAGAGAAATGCTGCGTGTGGCGCCCAGGCCTTGCCCCTGGGCTCAGGGGGGCCTCCACCCTGCTCCCAGCTGGACCCCGTGAGGCTGCAGCAGCTCAGGCCAAGCAGCTGTGGGAGGTGTCACGGGGGGCCCCTTCCGGGAGGGAGGAGGAGACGGCAGCTCCAGCTCCTGGGAGCCGCCGCCGCACACTGATAAACTTTTCCCTGCACTGGGACCCTCCCCTTGGGCAGTGGCTCCACGAGGGTCACATTCTGCATCTGCTTTGTGGTAGTTTTCAAAGAAGCCCAGCAGTATGATACACACACATTTTAAGAGTTTGAGACATTTCACATGCTGATTTTCATAATCTGTAACCTCAGGGTTTTTTTTCTTAATATAGATATTTGTTAATAGCATTCCAGGCAAAACCAACTCTTTTGTTATGAAGGCCAGTGAAAACTGGTTTATTCAGCTTTTCCTTTCAGGAAAGTAGCATATGATTTTGATCTGATGACTAACCATAGTTTTTACTTTGAGGCCTAGCTAAAAAGGAAACAAGATTTGATTTACAGCATTGTGGTTTTGATTATGTAAGGCATAAGAGGAATGTTACAGTAAACATTTTTGAAAAAAAAAAAAAATTAAAGAATCACTGTAGATCGAAGAGAAGCCAAGCAAATCTTAGTTTGGGAATATAAATTTTTTCTCATCTCATACTTTACCTGAAAGGGTTATGGAAGTGGCATGCCTAGGGAGGGGATGTGGAGAGAATGTTTAGATTTTGGCAGATGCAGCTTGTATCTGTTGTAGCTGGAAACTGCTCTCAATTATTTTATACAATTTTCCCCCCATCAGTTGCAAAATATACTGTGGATGGAAGAAGGGGAAGGAGGTTTTTAGTGACATTAAACCATATTGTACATACTGCAATTACTCCCAAAATGACCCCCCCCCAGAATATTATAGAAAGGCTATTGATAGAAACTGTTGTGTTTTCTGTTACTTTGCTCAAATATCCTGAACTAAACCCTATTTAAAAAAAAAAAAACACCTTGGGGAAGGAGAGGAATCTAGGGTGGTGACAATAAACTGTTGGTTAATGTACATTCTTTTGTTAACATAAACAGCTGGCTCTCAGTTTTACCCAGTAGGAAGTAGTGAACCTAGCAAGTTGAAAAGCATAAGGAGAAAGCTGGGCCGGGGGTGGGGGTGGGGGAGTGGAAGGAATCTGTACTTTGCAGTAAAAGCCTTCCTACTAAAGCCTTCCTACTAAATATGTGTTTTGAGACCTAGTCAATGAGATCTTTTCAGGTTAATAACAAAACCAACCCAGCAAACCAAGAAGTGAAGCTATTAGCAAGATTTTATTTTAAGCTGCATATACAGTGAATCTACCCCTACTACTGCTATTTATTGAAGACTACTGTAAATATTCAGCTTTACGAGCTGATAAACCAAGGATAAGCAAGGCTATGGTAGTGTCCTATATAAATGCTAGGAGGATGTTGGTACATGACAGTAGCTCTTTGGAATTCATGTGGTCTACCTGGCCAACTGGCTCATCTGAACAAAAACCTTCCAGGAAACTTCCAGAGCAGTCACCTGCAGTTGATCCAAACCTTGGGGCTGATCATGAATAGGGAAAAGAGCTTCCTGATATAATATTCACAGAGACTGACTGCCCTGGGGGCAGATGTCAATACCAGAGAGAAGAGACTTCCTATTCCAGAAATGCTCATAAAACTAGAGCCTATCAGGGCAGCCACAGAATATCTGCCCAGTCCTTTATGTCCCTGCTGGGTCTTCTGGCTGTATTCAGAGACTTGGGGGCCCAGTTCCACTCCCATATAATCCTACCTTTCCTCCTAGCAATGTTAGGGGATGACCTGACGATCCTCATGCCAGTTGTACCTGTTGGCTGAACTGCATGAACACACTATGAAGGGAGCTTATCTCCACAGTGGATATCTGTTTGCTGGACTGAGGAGGCCACTTTACACTCCGTCAGGTTTCACAGTATTCCTCTCTTGTTTGTGTGGGTCTTTTAAACATAGAAACTGCTTTTACCACAAAACAAAATTGTATTGGCAATTCAGAAGTAAGTGTAGAACTGCAAGTATCTTTTTATGAACTATTTACAAAATAAGTAGATGTCATGTTGACAAACTCCTATAAAAAGAAGAAAAAATCTTGCAAAGTAGAAAAATAACCATGTACAAAAGCATTTCCTAAACGGATGGTGGGGCCTACAATGCTCAGCTAAGGAACACAGGGATAAAACTGTTTTGATGCGTACAATACCAATTTCACTTTTTTTTTGTGACCTCGTTAATAGCTCTGTGAGAACAGGAAGCTATAATCCCAAAAATGGCTAAGAATCTGTATAGTAGAGGGGCATTCTAAGTACATATAAAGATATATACATGATGCTGTAAAGCCAGTGTTTTAAAATACCAAACTACAACAAAGCATTAAACTATTAGCACAAATATTAACTAACATTATTATTGATGTTCCTTAGCAATCTAACAATTCATTCAAAAGAAATGAATACAAGTAGTTTAATAAAACTAATTTTAATTACCTCAGCTATTCTATTTAAACACAACACAAAATGACCTGCCAAATTCAGTTAAGAATGTGGCTTAGTTTTATTGGCAGAGTGAAAGTTTGACAATTAAACAGACTTAATTTATTCTTAAGCTGAAATGGAGAGTTCTAGCTGTAAACAGTTACTTAAGGTTTGTACTTCTCATAGCAATAGGAGAATTAAAAAGAGACGAAAAAACAATGGATTGAGAAATTGTCTTGTTCTGGTGAATTTATTGCTCTTTGTTTTTCACCACTACCAAAATGTTAGAACCCAAATACTAAGTCTTTCATTCTGCTTTTTGAATGCTGAAGTGTCTCTCCAAGATCCCACCATAGTCCTAAGTCCCACCATAGTCCTTCACTGGAGATACAGGATACTTTAATTTCATGCATCAGGTCTGCAGGTGAGTTCAGGAATTTCTGTTCTGTTTCTTTTACATTTAAACTTGTGCCACAGTTTATTTAATTTCCCATCATGAGCTGTGTGTAGGAGATATTCATCATCAGCAGCAGAACAGTTAGCAGAAAGTGTGGCTAGTATGTAAACAATTAAGCTAATTATTACATTTTGGGTCTGGAAACCATTTCTCTTTACTTTCCTCCCACATTATTATTCACAAAATTGTATAAAGAACTGCAAATAGGATTGTAATGAGGCACAGACTCACCACAGCGGTGCCTCCTGCTGGTTGGCTTGAGAATTAGCTAGTGCTGTCTCACCCACCATTATTCTCTCGGTCTCCACAGTCATCACAGTCAGATCCGCGTCATTCCCGGACTGCAGCATCTGCTTTTGGACACTGCCATCCAGCTGTGCCCACTCTGCTGGCTCTCTCCCACCCCCTTCCGAGGGACCAGCAGCTTCTGGTTCTACCAGTCACTTCAGTGCCTCAGTCTAGCCCCTTCCTCCAAGGGCAAATTACAATCTGGTTTAGCTGCTCTCATTACTGGGAAGTGGGGGAAAAAGATGGATGTGGGAGGAGCAGGCCCACCCGCTACTCTGGGCCCTGACCCAGGGACCCTCTAACAGCAGCCACTTACAGCTCTCCTCCAACTCTCCTTTACTGCCTGCTTTCCTGGGCCACTTCCTCCTAGCCCCAGCATCTTCTCTGCCCCTTTGTGTCAGGGCCCCAGTCTGGCAGTCATCAGCCTAGGGCTCTCCCAGCCTCTGCTGACCCTGCCCAGCCCTGCTCTATCTTAGGCGTGTTTCTCCCTAAGAGCCAATTGTTCTCTCTTTGCCCTCCGGGGAGAGACTCCACGCCTCTCTGCCCTGCAGCCTTTTTATAGGGCCCAGCCTGACCCTGATTGGCTGCTTTCAAGCCTCTACTTGATTGGCTCCCAGTAAGCCCTTCCAGGATTGGCTGGAACTCTGTGCAGCCTCCCTGACTTGCTTTAACCCCTTCCATGCCAGAGTGGGGCAGCTGCCCCACTTCAAGGACCTAATAATAGAAAGCATTGGGCAAACGTAAATATAAGTATTATTGCCTGTGCCATCTGTAATAGAGCCCCCATTTACCATAGTCTGTTCTTCACAATCATTAATGTATTTATAATTTCAACATTGTGGGAGGTAGGGAAGTGCTACTATTCCCATTTTACAGATGTATGTCTGAGGGGTAGGGGGAAATGAGGCACAGAGAAACTCAGCATCCTACTCAAAGCTTCACTGGAAGCTGGTGGTGGGGCAGGGAAACTAGTCTTCCAAGTGCCATGCTCATGTCTCTATGATTTTACTGTTCTTCCTCTTTGTGTGTTATGTGCATGCCTTCTACTGTATTTGCTAATACTATGATTGATATCATATGTCATTACTTCATGTATTACAGAGTTGTAGTTTCTGTGCATGAAAGATAGTAATTCACCAGACTGGTCGCTTTCCGGGACAGATCACCTCCACATTCACAGTGCTATTGCCACATAAAATGCATAGAAGAACAGGATGTATGTGTGAATACTGAATTTAAAATAACTTAAATTGGTTATTTGGGAAAGAAGCACAGTTGCCAACTTTCAAACGGTAAATAAGCACCCGGGCTTTCACAATAAGACAAAAATCAAGCTAATCCCATTTCAAAACAAGGCCAAAACAAGCCAATCCCTAAGAACCCCAACACTCTATGTGACTAGGACCCCTGCCCCCCCCCCCCCCCCCCCCGGCATGCAGTCTGGGATGGTGGTGGGCCCCCTGTGCACCCCTAACTTTTTCCCTTCTTGACCCTGCTTGCCCCCCCACCCCCTTGACCCCACTTGTTGGGAGCCGATCAAAAATAAGAAGCAACAAGCTACAAGGCAAACAAGCAACTCACAAGCCAATTAAGCCAAAACCAAGCCCAATTTCTGCCTTTTTTTAAGGATTTGGTATATCTGGAAAGATGATGAAAGAACAAAAGATCAGATGTTCAGGCACAGGTAATACTATTGCTATTGAAAATTGTGTTAACGCTACTGAAATTTGCAGGCTTTTTCTTCTGTCATATTCATGGCTGGCTTACACAGGGAGCTTAACCGTTTTCAGTAGAACAGTGAACCTTGTAACTCTGTGACTTTCAAATTTAGAAGAGTTCAAAAATATAATCCTGCTCTTTCCCCCCACCCCCCCCAAATACCCACATTGTTGATGGTCTTGAACTTTTTATTTAATATATTGCTACATTGTGTGTGAGAGAGAAAATCCTAGTTTCTATAATGTCAGAAGATAATGCTTTATTTTCCTTTAACTAATCTGGCGATGTCTTCGCAAACTGTTTTGTGGTGAAATAGGAATAAAAAATCAGACAATCACCTGAATAATAAAATAAGGTAAGTTTGAAAGTTTTTAAGGTTTGTTTATCCTATAGGCAAAGTCAGTTTTAAAAAAAACGCATGCACCCATTCATACACATATTGTTCTTAAATATATATGCCTAAATTTGAATAACCAGCTTTCACTATTGGTCTTAGTTCATTTGTGGGCGAGCAGGGGTTTTAGAAAGTCATCTTTTATTTGATTTATACATAGTCTGCTATTGTAAAAGCTTCAGAATTAGAAAGAGAAAAGAAGAAAATAAGGTTGCATAATTTGAATCCCACATTGCAATCTACTACTCTGTATTCATGGTTTTCTGTTTTTAGTGTTACTTCCAAAGAATAATCAGGTTTTATTTCTAGAATATCCTTCCTCTTTTTATACATAAATAAAAGGAGGGCTTGGCCAGCTGTGTTTGGTGGGGAGTTTAATCTATTGTTTGAATTGTACTGATATTGTTTGAACAGTACTGTGATTAAGTATGCATCTGTGGGATAGCTTTCAGTCCATTGTTGATTATCACTCATCCATATGACGGAAGATTATGTTTTAGTCTTTGTTTCTTAAAACTTTAACCTATGCAGTTCTGGGAGCTGTGGGAAAAGCTGCTACAGACCAGTTGACAGTGTTCTGGCAATATATTCTAATGTGTTAAATCAATATTGATTGAGGCTCTGATCCTGGAACTTACAACACGTTGTTTGGCTGTTGGGCCTCCATTAACTTCAGGATTGGGGCTAAAGATAGCCAATACTACCTGGTAACCATTGTCAAAGTCTCTTCAAGTCTCTTGGTTATATTAAGATTATGGATATAACGTATAATTGTAATGATAACTAGATTTTAATGTTACCACATTTGCATCAGCAAGCCTTGGTTGGATGATGCTGACCCTGCGCTGGTAGTGCGACCTTCTGATAGTTACCTGATTTAGCATAGTCCAGAGAAGGAATAAGTAGCATCCAATTTTTTTTCCCCACAGGAATATTGTTGATGTATATACCAGTTTGCAGCATTACTGGCTTCTTATCAGAGTTAACTTTAGGCTGTTGGGTCAAGTCTACTATTGGAATTTCCTAAATTAATTGTCCCCCTGCACACTAAAGTTCAATTCTACTCTGAAAAGTGACTATGTAAAAAGGATATCTTGTGACTTGCAGAATTTTTTCAGGTGCATTTTCAGAGATCTATGTGTTTACTACTGTTTACACTTCTCACAGGCAGAGATTTCTAGACTTGACTTTCAGTTTGATACAATTTGGAAAGTATCATAGAATATCGGGGTTTGAAGGGACCTCAGGAGGTCATAGACTCATAGACTCGTAGGTCAGAAGGGACCAATATGATGATCTAGTCTGACCTCCTGCACAAGGGAGGCCACAGAACCCTACCTGTCCACTTTTATAACAATCCCTAACCCAGGACTGAGTTATTGAAATCCTCAAAATTGGTTTGAAGACCTCAAGCTGCAGAGAATCCACCAGCAAGCGACCCATGCCCCACGCTGCAGGGGAAGGCGAAAAACCTCCAGGGCCCCTGCCAATCCGCCCTGGAGGAAAATTCCTTCCCGACCCCAAATATGGCGATCAGCTAAACCCTGAGCATGTGGGCAAGACTCACCAGCCAGCACCCAAGAAGGAATTCTCCGCAGTAACTCAGTTCCCATCCCATCCAACATCTCCCCGCAGACCATTGAGCAGACTTATCTGGTGATAATCCAAGATCGATTGCCCAAATTAAACTATCCTATCATAACATCCCCTCCATATACTTATCAAGCTTAGTCTTAAAGCCAGATAAGTCTTTTGCCCCCACTACTTCCCTCGGAAGGCTGTTCCAGAACTTCACTCCCCTAATGGTTAGAAACCTTCGTCTAATTTCAAGTCTAAACTTCCTAATATCCAGTTTGTACCCATTCGTCCTCCTGCCTACATTAGTACTAAACTTAAATAATTCCTCTCCCTCCCTAACGTTAACCCCCCTGATATATTTATATAGAGCAAGCATATCCCCCCGCAGCCTTCTTTTGGCCAGGATAAACAAGCCAAGCTCTTTGAGTCTCCTTTCATAAGGCAGGTTTTCCATTCCTCGGATCATCCTAGTAGCCCGTCTCTGGACCTGTTCCAGTTTGAATTCATCCTTCTTGAACATGGGACACCAGAACTGCACACAATATTCCAGATGGGGTCTCACCAGCGCCTTATATAACAGTACTAACACCTCCTTATCCTTGCTGGAAATACCTCGCCTGATGCATCCTAAAATCGCATTTGCTTTTTTAAGAGCCGTATCATAGACTCATAGAGTCATAGGTCAGAAGGGACCAATCTGATCATCTAGTCTGACCTCCTGCACAAGGCAGGCCACAGAACCCCACCCATCCAATTTTATAACACCCCCTATCCCAGGACCGAGTTATTGAAATCCTCAAAATTGGTTTGAAGACCTCAAGCTGCAGAGAAATCACCAGCAAGCGACCCGTGCCCCACGCCGCCCCACATTGGCGGCTCATAGTCATCCTGCTATCAACCAATACCCCAAGGTCCTTCTCCTCCTCTGTTGCTTCCAACTGATGTGTCCCCAACGTATATCTAAAATTCTTATTATTAATCCCTAAGTGCATGACCTTGCACTTTTCACTATTGTATTTCATCCTATTACTATTACTCCAATTTACAAGTTGGTCCAGATCTTCCTGAATAGTATCCCTGTCCTTCTCCGTGTTAACAATACCCCTCAGCTTCGTGTCATCCGCAAACTTTATTAGCACATTCCCGCTCTTTGTGCCAAGGTCAGTAATAAAAAGGTTAAATAAGATCGGTCCCAAAACCGATCCTTGAGGGACTCCACTAGTAACCTCCTTCCAGCCTGACAGTTCACCCTTCAATACGACCCGCTGGAGTCTCCCCTTTAGCCAATTCCTTATCCACCTTACAACTTTCATATTCATCCCCATCTTTTCCAATTTAACTAACAGTTCCCCATGTGGAACCGTGTCAAAACGCCTTACTGAAATCGAGGTAAATTAGATCTACCGCATTTCCTTTATCTAGTAATCCGTCACCTTCTCAAAGAAGGAGATCAGATTGGTTGGCACGATCTACCTTTACTAAATCCATGTTGCAATTCGTCCAATTACCATTGACCTCTATGTCCTTACTAATTTCTCCCTTAAAATTTTTTTCCAAGACCTTACATACTACAGACGTCAAGCTAACAGGCCTGTAATTACCCGGATCACTTTTATTCCCTTCTTAAAAATAGGAACTACGTTAGCAATTCTCCAGACGTATGGCACAACCCCGAGTTTATCGATTGCTTAAAAATTCTCGCTAATGGGCTCGCAATTTCACGCGCCAGTTGCTTTAATATCCTCGGATGGAGATTGTCCGGGCCCTCCGATTTTGTCCCATTAAGCTGTTCAAGTTTGGCCTCTACCTCAGTTGCGGTAATATCCACCTCCATGTCCACATTCCCGTTTATCATCCCTCCATCATCGCTAACTCCTCACTAGTCTTATTAAAAACTGAGGCAAAGTACTTATTTAGATATTGGGCCATGCCTAGGTTATCCTTAACCTCCATTCCATCCTCAGTGTATAGCGGCCCCACTTCTTCTTTCTTTGTTTTCTTCTTATTTATGTGGCTGTAGAACCTTTTAACTATGGGTTTTGATTCCCTTTGCAAGGTCCAGTTCAATGCGGCTTTTAGCCTTCCTCACTTTATCCCTATATGTTCTGACCTCACCAACGTAGCTTCCCTTGCTAATCCCCCCCTTTCTTCCACTCCCTGTAAGCTTTCTGCTTTTTCCTAATCCCCTCTCTGAGTTGCTTGCTCATCCAGCTTGGCCTACAACTCCTACCCATGGTTTTTTTCCCCTTTCTTGGGATGCAGGCTTCCGACAATTTCCGCAGCTGCGACTTAAAGTAATTCCAGGCCTCCTCCGCATTTAAATCCACAAGTTCCTCTGTCCAATCCACTTCCCTAACTAATTTCCTTAACTCTTTAAATTAGCCCTCGAGAAGTCGAAAACCCTAATCCCAGATCTACATTTGTTTATCCTTCCATCTAGTTTGAACTGAATCAGCTCATGATCACTCGAACCAAGGTTGTCCCCTACCACCATTCCTTCTACGAGGTCCTCACTGCTCACCAAAACCAAATCTAAAATGGCATCCCCTCTCGTAGGTACTTCAACTACTTGATGAAGAAATCCATCCGCTATCACATCCAGAAAAATCTGACCCCTATTATTCTTGCAAACACTCGTCCTCCAGTCTATATCCGGGAAGTTGAAGTCTCCCATATCACCACATTCCCCTTTGTGTTTACTTCATTAAAGACTAGTCTAGTGCTTAATGTAAATATCAGTCCAACCTCCTTGCTCAAAGCAGGACCAAGTCCCAGACAGATTTTTGCCCCAGATCCCTAAATGGCCTCCTGAAGGATTGAGCTCACAACCCTGTGGTGTAGCAGGCCAATGCTCAAACCAATGAGCTATTGATGGTGGACACCAGAAACATTACAAATGTGATCCAAGCAATGGTTAAGGTTAGGGTTGTGATGCTCTGTACCTCGGAGGAACACCCAGCACCCCCATATTCATCCTTTTAAAATGACTGTGTGGTATCCAATGCAAAGTTTGTCATGTTGAGTGTCTTCGGAAGGCTCATGATGTACTGAGCATGGTGGTTATAGTGATTTTGTAGTGATATTATAGGTTATAATTGCATGTATATAGTTATGAGGCTGAAAATGTATCGTCATGGCTTAAAACAAGCCCAGACAAAAACTCTCCAAAATCAGAGGGGCAGCTTACACCTCATCAGGTGTGGATGGGACAAACCCAGCCCATCCTCACAGGTACAAAGGGCTCTGGCCTAGGCAGCAACAAAAAAATCAGTTAGACTCTCCAGGGAGTTACCTCCCTTCCTTTGGTCAGTTTGGAACTGAGATGAGGTAATGCTCACCTGACTCCGAAGGGGGGGAAGGCAAAGCCAAAAGGGAAGAAAGGACAAGATAAAATGAAGGGACATTTGCCATGCTCTCTCTCTTCTACTTACATCTACAGACACCACACCAAGCATCTGAAGCGCTGATCAAAGGAGAGAGCCTGGCTGAAGAGCAACCAGCCAGCCTGTGATGAGAAGCATCTAAGTTTGTAAGGGTATTGAAGTGTTAAGATCAGCTTAGAATGCATCTTGCTTTTATTTCATTTGACCAAATCTGACTAGTTGTGCTTTGACTTATCACTTAAAATCTACCTTCATAGTTAATAAATTTGTTTGTTTATCCTACCTGAAGCAGTGTGTTTGTTTGAAGTGTGTCAGAGGCTCCCCTTGGGATAACAAGCCTGGTACATATCCATTTCTTTGTTAATTGACATACTTCTGTAAGCTTGCAGTGTCCAGGGGGCATAACTGGACACTGCAAGATGGAGGTTCCTAGGGTTGTGTCTGGGGCCAGAGATATTGGCTAGTGTCATTCGGTTGCACAGTCCAGGAGCAGCTTACATGTCAGAGGCTGGGCGTGAACAGCCCGGGATTCTCACACAGAGCAGGGTGAGGCTGGCTCACAGAGTCCAGGATTGGGGTGACCTAGCAGATCATTGGTTCAGACAACACTAGAGGGGAACATCACAGTGGTTCAGAGAGCAAGGGTGTATGTACGGCTTGTTACTCCAAATGAAGTTCACATTTTAAGCACTGATATTTGTGATTTTAAGTGAGTTTTAAGTGCAGTGGCTAAAACCAGTCAGGAGGAGGTCACAGTTTTGTTATATTCTGTTTGCTTATTTTGGAAAGGGAAGTAAGAACAGGAAAGCAGGAAAATGAGTGAAAGCAGTGAAACGATTGCGAAGTTGGAGCTTTTAGGCTGCAGATTGCGGAAAAGGAGAGGGAGTGTCATAAACAGATAGCTAAGGGTTAATGTCTCTTTCACCTGAAGCACCTGACCAGAGGACCAATCAGGAAACCGGATTTTTTCAACTTTGGGTGGAGGGAAGTTTGTGTCTGGGTCTTTTTCTGTCTGCCTGCTTTCTCTGAGCTTTGGAGAAGTAGTTTCTACTTTCTAGTCTTCTGTTTCTAAGTGTAAGGACAAAGAGATCAGATAGTAAGTTATATGGTTTCTTTTCTTTGGTAGTTGCATGAATATAAGTGCTGGAGTGCTTTGATTTGTATTCTTTTTGAATAAGGCTGTTTATTCAATATTCTTTTAAGCAATTGACCCTGTATTTCGTCACCTTAATACAGAGAGACCATTTGTATGTATTTTTCTTTCTTTTATATATAAAGCTTTCTTTTAAGACCTGTTGGAGTTTTCTTTACTTCAGGAAATTGAGTCTGTACTCACCAGGGAATTGGTGGGAGGAAGAAATCAGGGGAGATCTGTGTGTGTTGAATTTGCTAGCCTGATTTTGCATTTCCTCTGGGTGAAGAGGAAAGTGCTTTTTGTTTCCAGGACTGGGAACGGAGAGGGGGGAGTCACTCTGTTGGATTCACAGAGCTTGTGTCTGTGTATCTCTCCAGGAGCACCTGGAGGGGGGAAGGGAAAAAGGATTATTTCCCTTTGTTGTGAGACTCAAGGGATTTGGGTCTTGGGGTCCCCAGGGAAGGTTTTTCGGGGGGACCAGAGTGCCCCACAACACTCTAATTTTTGGGTGGTGGGCAGCAAGTACCAGGTCCAAGCTGGTAACTAAGCTTGGAGGTTTTCATGCTACCCCCATATTTTGGACGCTAAGGTCCAAATCTGGGACTAAGGTTATGACATTAGTAAGCAGCGGTTGGGATATAGACAGAATCCAGAAGCCAGTAGGAATATTATATTTTCTTTTCTCTGCTAAGGGCTTTTTAAGCAGAGAGAAAACAGTTGGTTTTAAAAAGGGAACCAGAGAGAATTTTTTTTTCTGCTCTCTCTGGCAGTTGTAGCTTGCATCTTAAGCAGAAACCATTAAGGTGCTATTAAGAGTCTTTGTGTCACACAATAGCACTCCCATTGAGAATCATACCAGCACTATATACATGCAAATAAAGTGGTTTTCAGGTTTACTTAACATTGAAGATTAGCTAAAGGCACTGTTGCTAGGCAGACTTCAGGAGGCAACAGAGAACCTGCAGTTCAGAAGATAAACACCGAGGGCACCCCAACCCAAGAAAACAGGAAACATGACTTCTAAGGCAAAAATTGAGGCCGAAGTACAAGTCAGAGAAGAGGAACACAGGCGACAACTGGAAATAGAAACAAAAGAAATGGAGATGAAAGAAAGAGAAGACAAATCAAAGAGGCAGCACACAAAAGAAAACTAGAAGGAAACGAGCAGAAGAGAGGGCGGCCCACCGCCGAGACATGGAAAAAACACCAAAAAGAAATGGAAAAACAACAAAAAGAGAATGAAGAGAAGGAAAAACAGAGAAAACATGAACTGGAGTTGGCAAAAGCTGGGCTGCATGTGCCAGCCAACCCTAACAACCCGGCGCCAATTATTGCTCCACAGCACAGGAAATTTCCCACCTACAAGGCAGGTGATGACACCGAGGCCTTCTTGGAAAATTTTGAAAGAGCCTGTCTTGGGTACAGCATCCCCGAAGACCAGTACATGGTAGAATTAAGGTCACAGCTCAGTGGACCTTTAGCAGAGGTGGCAGCTGAAATGCCTAAGCAGCAAATGAATGACTATAAACTTTTTCAAACCAAGGCCAGATACAGAATGGGGATAACCCCAGATCATGCCCGTCGGCGCTTCAGAACCCAAAAGTGGAAACCAGAGGTGTCATTTCCCGAACACGCCTACTACATTGCAAAAAACTATGACGCCTGGATAACAGGAAACAACGTTCAAACCTTGGAAGAACTGCACCTCCTCATACAAATGGAGCAGTTCTTGGATGGTGTTCCTGAAGACATCACACGGTACATACAAGATGGAAAACCCAAAGATCTCGCTGAGGCGGGGGAGTATTGGAGCCAAATGGATGGAACTGGCAGAAAGCAAAAAAGCTACTGTCAAGGGGAACGACTACCCCAGGGGGCACACAGACCATAAACCCTACAACCGAGGACAGCCAAAGACCCACATACCACCCAAGTAAAGCAACAGACACCCTAAACCCTTCCACCTCACCAGTCTCCAGTAAACTCACCTCGGCCCAGTGACCCATCAGATGGAAGATACTTTAAGTGTAATGAACTGGGACATATCAAGGCCAACTGTCCAAAGAACACCATGTGAGTGCAATCATTACACCACCATCACACCAAAGATCCCCAGGCCCGGATGCCTCTCAAATACCCTTGGAGCGAAGGGAAAATTTTGAGAGTGGGCGGAAAGAAGGTTACTGTGTGGAGAGACACGGGGGCACAAGTGTCAGCTATCCACCAATCCTTCGTTGACCCCAAATTCATCAACCCAAAGGCCAAAGTTACAATTTACCCCTTCATGTCACAAGCTGTAGACTTGCCTACAGCTGAACTGCCTGTCCAGTACAAAGGCTGGTCAGGAACGTGGACTTTTGCAGTCTATGACAATTATCCTATCCCCATGCTACTGGGGGAAGACTTGGCCAACCAGGTGAGGCGGGCCAAGAGAGTGGGAATGGTTACACGTAGCCAAACCAGGCAAGCTTCCAGACCCATTCCTGTTCCTGAGCCCTCCACAGAGGCCCCGTCTGTGTTACCAGAGACCCAGACAGAGGTAGTGGACCCGGATTCCATGCCTACCACTGAAACAGCCACAGCATCTCCAGTCCCAGGCCCGGAACTAGAACAGCACCCAGCACCAGCGATTGCAACCCCATCTTCAAACTCAACGCCAGTCGGCGCCAGCGAGCCACAACTGGCAGAAGCAACGACAGCCATACCCAAAAGGCTCAGCCAGAGCCTGAAATACCCTCAGGTGCACCATCGGAGAGCGGTTCACCAGCAACGAAACAACCCCATCACCTACATCGCTTCGCAGAGGGACCAAGCCCAAGTCCACAGTCTGAGGAAGAACTGGTGACCCCAGCCTCAAGGGAACAGTTCCAGACTGAGCAGGAAGCAGATGACAGCCTTCAGAAAGCGTGGGCGGCGGCACGGAGCACCCCACCGCCTCTCAGCTCTTCTAATCGATCCCGGTTTGTTATAGACCAAGGACTTTTATACAAGGAAATTCTTTCTGGTGGACACCGGGAAGAATGGCAGCCGCAAAAACAGTTGGTGGTTCCAACTAAGTACCGGGGGAAGCTCTTAAGCTTAGCCCATGATCATCCCAGTGGCCATGCTGGGGTGAACAGAACCAAGGACCAGTTGGGGAAGTCCTTCCACTGGGAGGGGATGGGCAAGGATGTTTGCCAAGTATGTCCGGTCTTGTGAGGTATGCCAAAGAGTGGGTAAGCCTCAAGACCAGGTCAAGGCCCCTCTCCAGCCACTCCCCATAATTGAGGTCTCATTTCAGCGAGTAGCTGTGGATATTCTGGGCCCTTTCCCAAAAAGACGCCCAGAGGAAAGCAGTACGTACTGACTTTAGTGGACTTTGCTAACCGATGGCCGGAAGCAGTAGCTCTAGGCAACACCAGGGCTAACACTGTGTGCCTGGCCTTAACGACATCTTTGCCAGGGTAGGTTGGCCCTCCGACATCCTTACAGATTCAGGGTCTAATTTCCTGGCAGGGACCATGGAAAAACTGTGGGAAACTCATGGGTGAATCACTTGGTTGCCACCCCATACCACCATCAAACCAATGCCTGGTGGAAAGGTTCAATGGAACTTTGGGGGCCATGATACGAAAATTCATCAACGAATTCTCCAATAATTGGGACCTAGTGTTGCAGCAGTTGCTGTTTGCCTACAGGGCTGTACCATATCCCAGTTTAGGGTTTTCACCATTTGAACTTGTGTATGGTCACGAGGTTAAGGGGCCATTACAGTTGGTGAAGCAGCAATGGGAGGGGTTTACGCCTTCTCCAGGAACTAACATTCTGGACTTTGTAAGCAACCTACAAAGCACCCTCCAACACTTTTTAGCCCTTGCTAGAGAGAACCTAAAGGATGCTCAGGAAGCGCAAAAGGCCTGGTATGACAGACATGCCAGAGAACGTTCTTTCAAGGTAGGAGACCAGGTTATGGTCTTGAAGGCGCAACAGGCCCATAAGATGGAAGCATCATGGGAAGGGCCATTCACGGTCCAAGAGCGCCTGGGAACTGTAAACTACCTCATAGCATTTCCCAATTCCTCACTAAAGCCTAAAGTGTACCATGTTAATTCTCTCAAGCCTTTCTATTCCAGAGACTTACAGGTTTGTCAGTTTACAGTCCAGGGAGATGATGCTGAGTGGCCTGACGGTGTCTACTACGACGGGAAAAAAGACGGTGGCGTGGAAGAGGTGAACCTCTCAACCACCCTGGAACGTCTGCAGCGGCGACAAATCAAGGAGCTGTGCACTAGCTTCGCCCCATTGTTCTCAGCCACCCCAGGACGGACTGAACGGTTATACCACTCCATTGATACAGCTAATGCTCACCCAATCAGAACCCCACCCTACCGGGTGTCTCCTCATGCCCAAGCTGCTATAGAACGGGAGATCCAGAACATGCTACAGATGGGTATAATCCACTCATCTACCAGTGCCTGGGCATCTCCTGTGGTTCTGGTACCCAAACCAGATGGGGAAATACGCTTTTGCGTGGACTACCGTAGGCTAAATGCGGTAACTCGTCCGGACAACTATCCAATGCCATGCACCGATGAGCTATTGGAGAAGTTGGGACGTGCCCAGTTCATCTCTACAATAGACTTAACCAAGGGGTACTGGCAAGTACCGCTAGATGAACCTGCCAAGGAGAGGTCAGCATTCGTCACCCATGCGGGGGTGTATGAATTCAATGTCCTTCCTTTCGGCCTTCGAAATGCACCCGCCATCTTCCAGAGGCTGGTAGATGGTCTACTAGCTGGACTGGGAGAATTTGCAGTTGCCTACCTCGATGATGTGGCCATTTTTTCAGACTCCTGGCCCGAACACCTACTACACCTGAAAAAGGTCTTTGAGCGCATCAGGCAGGCCGGACTAACTGTTAAGGCCAAAAAGTGTCAAATAGGCCAAAACAAAGTGACTTACCTGGGGCACCAGGTGGGTCGAGGAACCATAAACCCCCTACAGGCCAAGGTGGATGCTATCCAAAAGTGGCCTGTCCCACGGTCCAAGAAGCAGGTCCAATCCTTCTTAGGCTTGGCCGGATACTACAGGCGATTTGTACCACACTACAGCCAAATCGCTGCCCCATTGACCAACCTGACCAAAAAGACCCAGCCAAATGCTGTTAAGTGGATTGATGAGTGTCAAAAGGCCTTTACCCAGCTTAAGGCGATGCTCATGTCTGACCCTGTGCTCAGGGCCCCGGACTTTGACAAGCCATTCCTAGTAACCACAGATGCATCTGAGCGTGGTATAGGAGCAGTGCTCATGCAGGAAGCAACAGATCACAACTTCCATCCTGTCGTGTTTCTCAGTAAGAAACTGTCTGAGAGGGAAAGTCACTGGTCAGTCAGTGAAAAGGAATGCTATGCCATTGTGTACGCCCTGGAAAAGCTACGCCTATATGTTTGGGGACGGCGGTTCCAACTACAAACTGACCATGCTGCACTAAAGTGGCTTCATACTGCCAAGGGGAACAACAAGAAACTTCTTCGTTGGAGTTTAGCTCTCCAAGATTTTGATTTTAAAATTCAACACATCACAGGAGCTTCTAATAAAGTTGCTGATGCACTCTCCCGTGAGAGTTTCCCAGAATTCAGTAGTTAAAAAGTGTTCTTAAAATGCAGAAGTCTGTTAGTTATATATTTAGTAGTATATGTAAAGGTGCATGTGTTGTAGTAATCTGTTTATTTTAAAGTTCTAGCAGGAAATCGCCGCCAGTGAGCTTTCCCACTGTCTGCAATTTGGGGGGCGTGTCATTAACAGATAGCTAAGGGTTAATGTCTCTTTCACCTGAAGCACCTGACCAGAGGACCAATCAGGAAACCGGATTTTTTCAACTTTGGGTGAAGGGAAGTTTGTGTCTGGGTCTTTGTTTTCTGTCTGCCTGCTTTCTCTGAGCTTTGGAGAAGTAGTTTCTACTTTCTAGTCTTCTGTTTCTAAGTGTAAGGACAAAGAGATCAGATAGTAAGTTATATGGTTTCTTTTCTTTGGTAGTTGCATGAATATAAGTGCTGGAGTGCTTTGATTTGTATTCTTTTTGAATAAGGCTGTTTATTCAATATTCTTTTAAGCAATTGACCCTGTATTTCGTCACCTTAATACAGAGAGACCATTTATATGTATTTTTCTTTCTTTTTATATAAAGCTTTCTTTTAAGACCTATTGGAGTTTTTCTTTACTTCAGGGAAATTGAGTCTGTACTCACCAGGGAATTGGTGGGAGGAAGAAATCAGGGGGAGATCTGTGTGTGTTGGATTTGCTAGCCTGATTTTGCATTTCCTCTGGGTGAAGAGGAAAGTGCTTTTTGTTTCCAGGACTGGGAACGGAGAGGGGGAGTCACTCTGTTTGGATTCACAGAGCTTGTGTCTGTGTATCTCTCCAGGAGCACCTAGAGGGGGGAAGGGAAAAAGGATTATTTCCCTTTGTTGTGAGACTCAAGGGATTTGGGTCTTGGGGTCCCCAGGGAAGGTTTTTCAGGGGGACCAGAGTGCCCCAAAACACTCTAATTTTTTGGGTGGTGGCAGCAAGTACCAGGTCCAGCTGGTAATTAAGCTTGGAGGTTTTCATGCTAACCCCCATATTTTGGACGCTAAGGTCCAAATCTGGGACTAAGGTTATGATAGGGAGCATCAGAGATTATTACAGCGGAAAGAACTGGAGTTAAAAGAAAAAAGAGAGAGAAGAAAAAGAGGCAGCCAGAGAGGAGGCTGCACGCAGAAGGGCTGTGGAGGGAGAGGCAGCCAGACGCAGAAGGGCAGTTCACACTTCCCTCAGGGCATGGATGGGACATACCCAGCCCAGACTCACAGGAACAAAGGATGCTGGCCTAGGCAGCAACAACAGAATCACTCCCATCCTTTGGAACTGTGAGGTAATGCTCACCTGACTCTGAAGGGGGTTCTCACAGCAGAGCAGGGTAAGGCTGGCTCCCAGAGTTAAGGATTGGGGTGACCTAGCAGATCACTGGTCCAGACAACACCAAAGGGAAACGTCACAAGGGTTCTTACCCCCTATCAAAGAGGTGAACCAATCATATTAGTCTGCCATTGGGATCTAATAGATCCATAGCGCTCTCTTGGTGACTGTTGTCCAACTACAGGATTAGGAATGGATGAACCAGTAGAGCATGCCCACCATCTGTTGTCCACAACTAGTTAAGGTTTGTCCCGTAGGCACTATCTCACCTCTGCACCAGCCCCACAGGTCACTGTTTCATGAATGATCTGGAACTAATATTTAACAACAAAAAAGTAAGCTAAAAGAGTGCAAGAGTCAGAAAGCCAATTACAGTGTAAGAGGTTTTTGTGGCTATTTGCATGGCTTTAAGGAACCCTAAGAAGTTCTTCTCTGTCACAGGAGTTTTGAAAACTCAACCGGTTGAGTGTCAAAATGGCCTGGCTTCAACCCGTCCAGGAGTCTAATATCTTCCACTGTGAAAATTTCTCATTCTGTTCTGCAGAAAAAGGTGGTTTGCATTCAAGATTCACTCCTCCTAGAAGCAGACTCTAACTGAAAGAGGGCTATTGACCCACTTTCCCTTAGCGAGCTTCCCTTGTCTTCCCATTCCCACAGATGGGATTATATCAAGGATCTGGCTGAAAGCCTCGCCATCTGTTGTGAAATAGACCCTCTTATATGGTGAAAAATGGACTGGATCTACCAATGACAAAGATTACCAGTGCCTCCTAAAAGACAGAAACTTCTTACTAACCCTTTAACACACAACTGTCCAGCCTATACTCTTGAAGGCATCATTCAGTATTGGTGGTCTAACCAACTATTATCTGGCCTCTAATTTCTCTTCCTTGGTTAGACTGACATCTTTCATTATCTTATATTCATTTCAACGAGCAGTGGGGACCAATCAAATGTCACTGCACGTTCTCCTCAATCTGTTATTGAGTTTGTCACTAGTAAGCAGTGCCTGCTGTTAAGATGTCTAATGGATCTGCAGCAGTGGCAGAGTCACTTTAGGATAACTCTGTTTATTCTTTGCATAGAACTCAGGGGCTGTCTTCACTCCAGTGCTCTGAACTCTGCATTGCCAGGTCAATTTCAGATCATGTTCAAGTTTCTGCTCCTAACTTATGAGGTTAGGAGACTGTGTTCTCAGCAGAGGGCTTGTGACTAGGGAAACTTCCTGAGCCCTGGCCTTTCCACTTCTAGGATCATACTGCAAACAACACTTCACACACACGCAAATTAACTATGTCAGAAATTACCCTTATAGATACGCTTCCCAAAATGTGGTACATGGGCCCCTTTGGGCAGTGATAGTGCAAGTTGCCCCTATGCTGCCTTGCTAGTATTATGCAGTTCGAAGGTTTTATTTTTCTGAATTAGGGTGACTCAGCTTTTGAAAGTTTGGGAAACACTGCTCCAGGATAGCTATATAATTGATAGAAGAAAGGAGAGTTCTTTCTCCCTTTTAGAGGAATAAAGGTGCATCTCTTTTCTGAGAGTTCACGTACAACAAATGATTTAAGAATCTCACATAAGAATTGAAACCTTTATGAAATCCCTGTCAGGGGCATCTTTTCCTCTTACAGATTGTGTTCTTTATAATCTGTACAAGAAAGGATTTGTCATAGGGTCTCTGAAACTTTTGTAGCATTTCAGCATGGTCACTTTTTTTCCCCCACCTTCTCCTTCTGAATATAAAAGTGGACCCAGAAAGTGGTGTAGAATTGAGTGGAAATTGGACAGATGAACAAAAAAGATACTATATTTGAAGGTCAGAAACCACAGCTCCCTTTAGTAAATGGTAATATTGTGTATATATAATTCATCACAAAAGTTTTGAGAACTTGAATGTTAGAATTTCAATTGATATGTTGTCTTTGAGAGTTTGTAATATGTATTCCACTGGGATTGGACCTGGCTTCGTTTGAACTGGTTGCATTGACTTAAAAGTTTGGGGAGAGGGACTGGAAAAACGCAAGTTTTGAGTACTGCGTTCCCTTATATTTAAGGATACAAAGCTGCAATTTAACACTCTCAGCCCTCATGCATAATATCAGTGATTTAAATTAAATCTTCAAATCAGATTAAAAAAAGCCTATTAGAAAAAATATTTTTTTTCTCCCCTGCTGCTACCAACATTGCAAGATATAACTCCCAGATACAGACTGTATCAGGTATTAAACACCGTGTTTAATCATCAACCTCTAGGACATGCAGAAATTCACACATCTATTTAAATGATCTATTTTCTTTTTGAGGGGTTGGGACACAGGGGGGGGAAATAGAGATAAATAAAATTTGGGAACGGAGTCTGTATTATGTACTTATGCTACACAATGGAAGTCCTACTATACATGGTGGAATCCGAAAGCCTGTAGGAGTATTGTCTTCATAGTTTATTTAATGATATTTGTAAGGAGCAGCATTCTTACAATTAAGAAAGAATTAGATGCATTCTATAATATGAAAACTAAAGTTATCAGTCTGTCTATTGTCAATCTGTTTCCAGTATGTGATTTTTTTTATACTGAGCCATAAAAATCCCCTGTTGTTAAAATTAAAGGAAATTTGCTTGTATATTTTACAAATGTTCACTTCCTCAAATATCACTATTAAATAAGTTTATTTTTTATTATATTTGATGCTTTGTATACTAATAAATCAAAGAACAGTCAACCCTAATTAATTTCATTTTGTGAGGGGAAATTAAGGTGTCTAACTGAAAGAATATTCCATATTAAGAAAGTACACTTGGATTTTCACAATTATTAAACCTACACCTCAACCCCCGTATAATGCTGTCCTCGGGAGCCAACAAATCTTACCGCATTATAGGTGAAACCACATTATATCTAACTTGCTTGATCCGCCAGAGTGCGCAGCCCACCCGAGCACTGCTTTACTGCATTATGTTCAAATTTGTGTTATATTGGGTTGCGTTATATTGGGGTAGACGTGTACTTTAAATACTGTACATATCTCCACAATGGATTACAGTACATAAGGTTTGAAGGAGCTGTTAAGTTTTCACATGAACTCTCATACACTAACCACTCATTGCCTGTGTCTTTTCTTTCCTTAGACAAAATTGCTATTCCATAAATGAGCTTTTACAAGAAGTTAAGGTTAGCTAGGCGTGACACTACCCCAACTAAAAACCTTAAAAGCAAGGAAATGCCAATTTAGGGGTATTCTTTTAACCACACTCTTAACACCCATGCAGTACATTTCCACAGACAGTGACAAATTTCCCATCCTCAGTCACTTTTAACATAATTTTCATAAAACGAATATAAAGTCTGTTTTATTTCTTCTAGTGTCATTTTTCCATCCCCATTGTTTTCAGTATAGGTATTTTTTTTAAAATCTTCTAGATTAAAAAAAAATAATCTAAGCAGTGTGGGCAACTTTTCCTGCATTTACAGTTAAAGCTAAAATTCTTTTTTTGTTAAAATATAAACATTTATAACAATCACTTCCTTTATACCTGTTCCAAGACTTTATACACTAATTCCTTGAATCAGTAGTTATTTGATTCATTCAACACTTTATAAATACATAGCATTTCAAGTTGTATTGCGATGAGGCAATCAAGCCATTTGTCATAGAATTTCTGATTAGCTAGAGGATTTTAGAATTTCACACTGCCTGCTGTTAATCTTCAGCAGTCAGTACATTTGAACTTTTCATACAGTGTATTTTGAACTAAGAAGAAAATGAATCTTTAAATGAAGATCTGTTATTCCTAAGTAAAGACTTACAGAGCTAAATGCATCAATCCTAAATCAAGATCTCAAAAGCAGATTTAAAAAAAAAACCCTCCACAACAACAACCTGTATTTCAAAATTGGTCCAGTTAAAAAATGTTTGGTTCACCAGAGCCAGGATTTAATGAAGCCCATTTCTCTCTTTTCTACGGCTGCTGGGGTGTGGGCAATCAGAGATAGATATATTCATGGAGTAGTGCTTTTGTATTATTTTGTGGTTCCCATTTGGGTAATAGGTGCTTATATTTATTGTGACAGTTACAGGGCTAGTTGCACCATTGATCACTTGCCTCAGATCTTAGTACACCCCTTCAGGTATGAGGCCTTTTGCCTTTATCTCCATGGAGTGGAATCCCGCTATATCCTTGAGTGGGTGCAACATTACAATGTTTTTGTTTTAGGGCCCTCTGTTCCTGGTTCTCTGTGTACTAGTCCAAACCGGCTAACTGTGGCCTCCACGCGTTCCCAAAACACACTGGCTCCAGAGACTGTTTTCCCCTCATTGGTCTTCGCTGTCTCATTTACCATCACTGTTCTCACTGCAATCTCTGCCGTCCTGCTCCAGTTAGTTCTCCTCTTCTCACAGACTCTTTCTCGAGCCTATGACCTTGGATTGGAGCCCACGTCTTATCTTCACGCTGAGTTAACCCAGGTACGTCTACACTACAGGATTACTCCGATTTTACATAAACCAGTTTTGTAAAACAGATTGTATAAAGTCGAGTGCACGCGGCCACACAAAGCACAATAATTCGATGGCGTGCGTCCATGTACCGAGGCTAGCGTTGATTTCTGGAGCGTTGCACTGTGGGTAGCTATCCTGTAGCTATCCCATAGTTCCCGCAGACGCCCCCGCCCATTGGAATTCTGAGTTGATATCCCAATGCATGATGGTGCAAAAACAGTGTCGCGGGTGATTCTGGGTAAATGTTGTCACTCATTCCTTCCTCCGGGAAAGCAACGGCAGACAATCATTTCGCGCCCTTTTCCCCTGGGTTGCACTGGCAGACCCATAGCATGGCAACCATGGAGCCCGTTTTGCCTTTTGTCACTGTCACCGTACGTGTACTGGATGCCGCTGACAGAGGCGGTACTGCAGCACTACACAGCAGCATTGATTTGCCTTTGCAAGGTAGAAGAAACGGTTACCAGTTGTTCTGTACCGTCTGCTGCTGTCATGGGTGCTACTGGCTGACCTCTGCTGAGGTCAGCTGGGGCGCAAAGACAAAAATGGGAATGACCCCTCGGTCATTCCCTCCTTTATATTGTATCTAAAAATAGTCAGTCCTGCCTAGAATATGGGGCAAGTGTACTAGAGAATCAGTGTATCAGAGAACCAGAGAGCACAGCCGCTCTGTGTCAGATCCCACAGAAATGATGAGCTGCATGCCATTCTAGGGGGTGCCCCTGCAACAACCCCACTTGTTGCTTCCCTCCCCCCCAACCCTTCTGGGCTACCGTTTCAAGGTCCCCCCATTTGTGTGATGAAGTAATAAAGAATGCAAGAATAAGAAACACTGACTTTTTAGTGAGATAAAATGAGAGGGAGGCAGCCTCCAGCTGCTATGATAGTCCAGGCAGGACATTAAAGGGGGGTGGCGGGGGGAGAGGAGCGCAGCCTCCCGCTGCTATGATAGTCCAGGCAGTACAGAATGTTTTATTTAGACATGAAGGGGTGGGGGGGGGGCTGATGGAGCTCAGTCCCCAGTTGCTATGATGAGGACGGTAACCAGCCATTCTGTACCATCTGCCAGGAATAACCGGGAGTCATACCTATTTTTACCCAGGCGCCCCCGGCCGACTTCACCTGAGGCCAGCCAGGAGCACTCATGGGATGATGACAAGGATGGCTACCAGTCCTTCTGCACTGTACCGTCTGCCACCGGGGAAGGGAGGGGAGAGGATGCTGCTGTTCAGTACCCCAGCACCGTGTCTACCAGCAGCATGCAGTAGAAATACGGTGACATTGAAAAAAAGTCAAGAAACGATTTTTTTCCCTTTTCTTTCATGGGGGGGAGATGGAGTAAATTGACAAGATATACCCTGAACCACCCCGGACAATGTGTTTGACCCTACAGGCATTGGGAGCTCAGCCAAGAATGCAAATGCTTTTCGGAGACTGCGGGGAGTCCCCCCTCCCTTCCTCCATGAGTGTCCATTTGATTCTTTGGCTTTCCGTTACGCTTGTCACACAGCACTGTGCTGTGAACTCTGTATCATAGCCTGGAGATTTTTTTCAAACGCTTTGGCATTTTGTCTTCTGTAACGGAGCTCTGATAGAACAGATTTCTCTCCCCATACAGCTATCAGATCCAGTATCTCCCGTACGGTCCATGCTGGAGCTCTTTTTGGATTTGGGACTGCATCGCCACCCATGCTGATCAGAGCTCCACGCTGGGCAAACAGGAAATGCAATTCAAAAGTTTGCAGGGGTTTTCCTATCTACCTGGCCAGTGCATCTGAGTTCATATCGCTTTCCAGAGCGGTCACAGTGGTGCACTGTTGGATACTGTCCAGAGGCCAATACTGTCGATTTGCGGCCACACTAACCCTAATCCGATATGGTAATACTGATTTCAGCGCTATTCCTCTCGTTGGGAAGAAGTACAGAAACCAGTTTAAAGAATCCTTTATATCGATATAAAGGGCCTCATTGCATGGACGGGTGCAGCGTTAAATCGGTTTAACGCTGCTAAAATCGGTATAAACACGTAGTGTAGACCAGGCCCCATTCTCTGCTTTCTTCCTTCCTCCCCCTTTGGTCTCTCGCAGCCTGCAAAGAAAGCTTTCACTCCTCACTCATGCCTTTGACCCTCCCCAAAATGCTTTGTGATGCTTACAACAGCGTTAGCAACATGCAGTGCTAATCTGCTTTCCCAAGGGACCCCCTGAGGGAGGGGGCAATGGGGGTGTGACAGCATGAATCCATCAGTCCACAAGCTTATGAATGGAGTGATCTGAATGCTGTGCTAAATTCCTATAGAAACGTTCTCCTGACTCTAGGACTATCCAAAGTGTGAGACATGTAAGTATCCTATGGAGGTTTGTCTTAAACCCTTTCTTCTGCAGAGGCTCAGCTTACTGAAGTTGTTTCATATTGATGAACTTCTAATGACTCTTGTTTGTCAATAGCTTGTGTTACTGACCTAGGAACACACATTTGTTTCTCATCTGAGCTGGAAACTCCATTTAGGGTAGTAGTAGATAGTCATGAAAGAATATTAAGGAAACACATCAAATAATCTCCCTTTTCAGTGCAGTACTGTATCACCTGCAACATCAGCACTTCATAATGGATGTTTAGTATCACTGTTTCTGTCCTGAACTTTCTCCAAGGATTTCATTTTATCTAATATTATTCAGTATTGGCTTACATCAACTGAATGAACAGCATTGACAAGATTCCAGTATTATGCTAGCTATCTTTTTTTGTTGATTCAGGCAATATGTTTACTTTGATTTTTATTCATTTAAAAAACAAAACAAGTCTGTCATCACATTCTAAAACAGTCTAATGTTTTTTATAGAACATTGTTTTTACAGTTGATATACCATGACGACTTTTGGCTCATATTACGAATGAAGATTTAGAATATTAGTATCAGAGGGGTAGCCGTGTTAGTCTGGATCTATAAAAGCAGCAAAGAATCCTGTGGCACCTTATAGACTAACAGACGTTTTGGAGCATGAGCTTTTGTGGGTAAATACGAAGTGGGTATTCACCCACAAAAGCTCATGCTCCAAAACTTCTGTTATTCTATAAGGTGCCACAGGATTCTTTACTGCTTTTATAGAATATTAGTGTTCACGTGCTAAGGCTCTGAGCTATGAAAGTAGAAGTGCTGCTCTTCAAAAGTGGAGCATAGGGCTTACATATAATGCTGAATCTGGGCCTTACTGTACCTTAAGGAAAAATGATGTCTGTGTATGTGTATTTTAGAGATAAGGTAGGTGAGATAATATCTTTTTATTGGACCAACTTCTATTGGTGAGAGACACAAGGTTTCAAGCTACAAAGAGTTCTTCAGGTCTGGGAAACTTACTCATTATGACAGCTAAATACAAGATTGGACAGATAAGTTTAATAGAATATGCAGTAACTACTTATAGTATCAGAGGGGTAGCTGTGTTAGTCTGGATCTGTAAAAGCAGCAAAGAATCCTGTGGCACCTTATAGACTAACTGACGAAGTGGGTATTCACCCACGAAAGCTCATGCTCCAAAACGTCTGTTAGTCTATAAGGTGCCACAGGATTCTTTGCTGCCCTAACTACTTATAACAGACCACTTCAACTTGAATGGTCCCTTAACACCACAGTTGTCATAAGAAAAGAAGGTAAGTTAATAGATTGTTACAATAAGACATAAATCCTGTCTATTTGTTAAGACTGTGATTTTTAGTGTCTAGCAATGAATTTTAACCTCTCTGGCTCAGGAACATGTTGTTAGGGTTTCCTTTGAGGATGAGGACTGATAGGTCAGACAGAGAGTGATCACTTTGTGAAAAGTGTACACCCATTGGTGACATGGTGTTTTTGTCTTTTATCATTGTCCTGTGTGAGTTCATTCCAAATTGTTGTAGTGATTGTCTGGCTTTCCCCACCTCACTGTTATTGGGGCATTTAGTGCACTGGATGAGGTACACCACATGTTGTGTTAGACAAGAGTAGAACCTATAGATCTTGAAAAGTGTGTTAGCAGGGTAGAGGTGTCTGCAGGTTTTGCATCTGTTATTCTGGCAGGGTCTGGTGCCACTTTTGAGTTGGTGTGCCCTAGTCTGGGGGAGCTTGCTTCTGATAATGAACTTAAAGAGGTCGGGGGCTTGTTTGAAAGCCAGAAGAGGGGGTTCAGGAAAGATTTCTTTCAGGATGAATATGGGTTGTAGTTGTTTGATGATACTCCTTATGGATTCCAGTGTGGGGTGGTAGGTAGCAACTAGAGGTGTGTGATCAGAAGGGGGTTTATTTCTGTACTGAAGCAGGTTTTCTCAGGGTTTTTGGGTGGCCCATTCCATGATGCCATCTACATCTTTGGTGGAGCATCCTTGTTTGGGGAAGGTGGTTTTGAGTAGCATTATTGTGTATTCTGTATGTTCTCCTCGGAGCATATCATGTGGTATCTGAGTGCTTGGCTGTAGATAACAGATTTCTTGGTGTTTGTGGTGGTTACTGGATCTATGAAGATGTGTGGTGATCCATTGATTTCTTGTATGTAGTTGTCTGTAAGGTGCCATTGCTGAATTTGATGATGGTGTTCTGGAAGTTGTTGCTAGTGTGGAAGTGTTCCAGAAGGAATTTAATTCATGGGTGGTGGTTGTTGCTGTCGTGGAAGTCTACGAGAGAGTTTCATCCAGAGGATGAAAATATCATCAGCGTATTTCAGGTGTGACATTGGTTTTGTAAGAACATAGGAATAGCCATATTGGATCAGACCAAAAGTCCATCTAGCCCAGTGTTCTATCTTCCAACACTGGCCAATGCTAGATGCTTCAGAGGGAATGAATAGAATAAGCAGTCATCTAGTGATCCATCTCCTGTTGTCCACTCCCAGATTCTGGCAAACAGAGACTAGCAACACTCAGAGCATACGGTTGCATCCCTGACCATCTTGTCTAATAGTCATTGATGGTGCATTTGTCCAGAAATCCTTCCTCAAACTATCCCATGAAGAAGTTGACATATTGGGGAGCCATCCTAATATCCCTGGCTGTTCCCATGGTTTCGAACAAGTGATTGTTTTTGAATGTAAAATTCTTATGGATGAAAATGAAATAGATGGATGAGTTTGGTGATATATTTTGGGTGGATATCTGAGGGTTGCCCATTGTCTTGTACATATTTGAAGCAGGTGGCTATGTTGTCATTGTGAGGAATGTTTGTGTATAGGGTAGTGACATTTGCAATGGCAAGAATGGTGTTCTGGGATAGATTATTAATATTGCAGAGTTTGTGGAGGAAACCAGTTTTGTCTTAGAAGAAGTTGGCCCTTTGTGTGATGAGCGATTTAATGGTTTCTGTGGGTCTTGATATTACTTCAATAAGAGTACAGTGGCTAGATATGATGGGTCTGCCTGGGTTCCCTTGTCTGTAGGCCTTGGGAAGCATGTAAGTGGTGGGGTTTTGGCCTGTCCTTATTATCCCAGAAATAGATTTTCTGTTACTGTATTGAATCTCTCCTGTAACTGGGAAATACTAGGTAGGGTCTGTATGTGCAGGGCCATCTTTAGAGTGATTCCCTCAGTTCCTGGGAATCGGATCCCGCGCCTAAGAGGGTCCTGCAGCATCCGGAAGAGGGGCCCCACACCCTCCGCCGAAGTGCCGCCAGAAACAGCAGCAACCAATTGAGCTGCCGCGTAATTGCCACCATCTTCGGCGGCATTTCGGAAGCAGCTCTTTTGAATCGGGCCCCACGTGTCCTAAAGGCGGCCGTGTGTGTGTGTAAATCTGAGATAATGTCAAAAGAATAGAACTTTTCATATGATAATGGTGCAGTTGAGTAACAAATGGAGACCAGCAAAGCCATGTCCTTTTTATAACCAGATACATTGAATTGTGACAATGTTAAGTAAAGGTAAATGACTTTATTTTTTCCCCTAACAACTAATTATTGTAGATGCAATCCCTTTATCTGATGTGTGTTGAGGCAGTGGAAGACAGGGTTTGTTATTTTTTAAGTATTACGTACTCATAGAAACTGCCTGCCTGACCAAAGCTTGGTTCTTTAAAAACTTTTTGGTATTGTTCAGTTATTCAGTAGTATGTTTACAGAAGATCTGATTAAAATGTATACATGTGCAATTTCACATGCTGCTTTGTGTACTGTATCAAAAAGGAAGAGATTTAAATGTCAACACCTGAAAGCAAAAAACACAGCAAGTCTCCCTAAACTTTACAGTCTCCGCTTCAGGCACACTAGAGGGTAAAAGGATTTTAGAAATATAGGTAATCCAGAGGACATGGGGAAAACAGTAATAACACGGTGTTATTAAATAACCAGATTGTCCATCACAGTGAATTTACAAAATATCATTGTCAGAAATGCAGAGATAATATAATAATGTACTTTCAAGTGCGTAAAGAGAACATAAGGCAACAGAAAAGTGAAGTAGGAGACCAGAATAAGATATAACAAAGTATTTATATAGTTATTTAAAAACTGTAAGATGGTTCCTAAACTGCTTATTGAGAGGTCAGAAATATATATGATTTACATCAATAAAAAAGGCATCTCCTTTCTGTGTTTAGGGAGTTGAGTCTAATACAGGAAGCCTTTTTTCCTGTTGTTGGAAGTTAGCTTTAATCTTTTAAGCACATATCAAAACACTGAGGATAGTGTGTTTATTTAAGTTGTATAGTTTTCTATATTTTTAAAGTGTAATGATGTGTTCCCAACACTCTTAATGTTCTTGGAATATAGTTAGTATATTGTTTGATATAACTGAGATTGATTTTTACTTACATGATCTCTGTTTTATTCTGAAGTATATGGAACCTATTTATTTGAATAAGTGAGAGAATTTAAGGAGTTTGGTGCTAGAATAAATATCTTTTTATCAAACTGTACTTTGCCTCTGGTTCAATTACTTCCCTTTTTTAGTGCAAAGTTCAATTAAGTTTGTGAAATATCCAGTGAAATGACACTGACATTACTGTCATTATTATCTGTAGTTTACTGTGTGTATTGACTATATACTGCAAATAAGTAACTAAACTTTTTTTAAATGTTGAGGATATTAAATAAGTGTAGGCTGTTATGTTAGGGACTACTGGCAGACTTTGTAGGGCTGGAAATCAATCACCGACATGGAAGTCCAGAGTAACATTAAAGGACAAGTGAAGGTGGGCAAACAGCAGGTGGCTATTTGAAGAATTTATAATCTAGCTGCTTCACAGTTACAAAAATACAAGAGGAGGAAGAAATGAATGAGTGGATAGGCCAAGGCATGGGAAACAAGCCAGTGAAAGGGTGCAGGAGTAAGAATATTTAACTGGTAACAAGGACACAGATGTATAACTTTTTGGTTCTGTTTTCAGAAGCATTTAGCACTGTAGAGGCTTATAAGGAACTTTGTAATGCCTCCGGACCTGAGAAATATAGTGCTTGTTTTATCAATAAGGAATATGTATCCTGACATGGCATCAGGAAACAGATTTTTGTCACATTGTATGTATATCAAAAGAGGCTCGCTGTAATTTCTACTTGGAGTTCACTCAGGAAAAGTCACCAGAAGACCAGCCAGTATCGTAATGAATTAAAAAATAATAATTTTACAGACGTTCGCTGGCATATTCTGTGTATCAGTATGAAAACCAGAGCCTAAAGCAGGTGAAGGTCCTGGTTGGAAATATAACCCATGGCACAGGATTAAAAACTAAAGAACAATGTGTAAATGTTGTGAACACAATTAATAAAAATAATGCTAATCAAATACTCATATTTCCCTTTCTAGCGTGCTAAATTTTGTTTGTCCAATTTATTGGTTAAAATTGAAGTCTGGAAATAGGTTACATATATGGCAAGGTTTTGGCTTGCTGTCCATCTCCTGTAGAGCACACTGTTTGATATTTATGTTTAGAGACTCAAAGAAGTAAATTTATCACTGTGGTGTCACAGAACACTGTAACAAGGATACTCTGGAATAGAAGTAACTTCGTTCCCATCCCTTTGGAGATTTTGAATATTTCCATTACAGGAACTAATGATGTGCTAGAGCGAGAGGCACTGCTTACAAGAGTATATGGTGTTGAACAATGAAATTTCATATCTTTTATTAAGGTTTAGGCCGTTTTTGTCTGGAACAATCTTTTAAGTTTTGGACTCTTGGTGGGTGGAAAAGACTTCTGCTTCTTCCCATCTCTGCCCTCCATGAATGCTTCCCCATTGCCCACTTTCCTATACTAGTGCTTATTAGAAGTGCTGAGATTCACCAGTTGACATCCCCAACCAGGGAGAAATGACATTGATTGGCAGGTACCAAGGGCATCTAGACTTCAATGCCCAGCATCCCTGAACTACTGTAGGGAACCAGAAAATAAAAAAACTTATGTACATGAAACTATAGTATATGATATTTTTAATACAAAACTATGACTGTTATCCTGCAATGTATTTTTAAAAAGCATGTTTAAGGCTTTGAAAGTACTTGTATGTTCGGACTCATCACTTGTGTTAAGATACTGCTTTAACAGACGCCTGGTGCTGTGCAGGGTTCCCACTTTTACAATATTTGGTGTCTATTTTTAAGTTCCAGCTCTAGGAGTCGTGTTGTTTCATGAGAAGCTCAGATTTCACTTTTTAAAAAAAGTCTATCTCTTGCTCTTATGGTTCTATAGAAAAGCATGCAAATATGAAGCAAATGTGCCTTAAAATCTTCGAAACCAGAAGGCAAAATACAGTACTAGGAATCTAAAATTTGTTTTTCTTTCTATCTGTCTGTCTTTCTAATCTGATGATTTTTAAGTCTATCTCATAATTTTTCAAGTCCTGACTTGGTGATTTTTGAATGCCTGGGGATGTATGCTCAGAAGGACCAATATATAATCAAAAGCTTGTAGTGTAATATGAATGCAGATTTTATCATCTTGAATTGCGAAAGGAGTTAATCAGTTTGCATAGTTCAGTAGAGAGAGCCAAATCCTGCTGGCTTTACTAATGTGCAAAATGCACCAGTGAATAAGGCTGGTAGTGTTTAAGCCCCATCTTTTAGTTATCTAATGGTAGATCATTAGTATATCTTTAACAGTAGATTAGCTAATGTACAGGAAGACTGTTAGGCAGTAATTAATTAATAACTTTAAAATGTAACTGTAGTAAATAATTGTAAATGAGCTTACATTAAAGGTTACAACAAAGGGAATAGTTTTTGCATCAAATATACAAGTCATCTTTATTTTTTTTAAAAGAAGAAAACTTACATTCTTTTATACCACAAGTGAAGCACATTCACTCAGAACAACTCACTATCTCTGTGATCCAAGTTTTCCATGTCATTTTGCTGTGTGCTTTTCTAGGTTGTCTCTGTGTTTGCTGGCATTCTGCACATTCCCTTTTTCTCAAAATTTATTTTTCATTTCTTGTCATTTTATTTGTAAGGCATCCATTGCTTTGTTATTAATATGATTGATATTTGATATGTCATACTTTTCATCAGTGGATCTCAAAGTGCTTTACAAAGTTTGGGGTTATCCTTTTCCTCTCTTATACTTGAGGCTGAGGAAAGTAGTGCCTTCCTGACAGGCAGTGTTGAGTTAACACTTCTTTACTGATGCTATTCATACGTAAATGTGTTTGTGTGTGTGTCTGTATTTATACTTTTTTGCTTTCTTTTATGTGTTCAGTGACTAACAAGAAACCCTCCCAGGCCTCTATTACAAAAGTCAAACAGTTTGAAGGTTCCACGTCGTTTGTAAAGAGATCACAGTGGATGCTTGAGCAGCTTCGCCAGGTTAATGGTATAGACTCTAATCGGGTGAGTACATTATACACATCTGGAGAAAGTAACTTTGTTAGGAGTTTTGCTTTTATTGTTGAGGATCAAGGCCATTGTACTGCTATCCGAATTGCAGGTGGAAGGAACCCTATCATGACTGTTACCCCTTCTCTCTGGGGTCTTCCTCACAAAAAGTCTTGGACAGTTTCCAACTTTGCATGCTGATGTATAAGCAAGTATTCTCAAGTGCCCAGGTTTAAGTACTAACTCTTGACTATCCTGTGGAGTAGTACACGTTTTCTCCCAATTTTAAGGTGAAGATTGAGCAGAACAAGCTTGCTTCTGTTATGCTCCTGCACTTCTACACCTCTGGTCCTGCCTTTCTCCTCTTCTCTCTTCTGCTTCTGTCTCCTTCCCTGCTTTCAAAAGGGAAGAAGAGCCCCTTTGTTCTCTTACCACCATGAAGAACAAGTTTCTAAGCCTACTCTTGGCCTTCAATTCATTATGGAGCTGCATCCAATATAAAACTTGGAAATCTGTCCCTAGATGCTTCCTCCAATAAGATGAATCAATACCTGTGGACAGGCAAAGGTGGGAGAGAGCATGGAAAGAGGTTCCTGGAACTGGCTTTGCCTACAACTGCATCTGTTCCTTGCAGAGGTCACAGACCTTACTCTCTTTCCTGGGGCAATGCTTCCCTACAGGCTCCTCCTTAATCCAACAAAATGGCAATCTCTATAGACTGTCCATTGTCCTTGTAACAGTGCCTTAGTGGGTCACAACTGAGGATGCCAAATTCAGGATGAACTGCTGAAAAATAGAGCAAACACAACCCAAAACTGGTGGTGGTTATTTTATAAGATATACCAAACCAGCCACAAAAGTAAACTTCTGTTTCACCACACTGGGTAACGAGAAAACATGAAGGCAGGTTCCTCAGGCATTCCAGTTCTTATATCACTACCAAAACCATTGGATTCAGAGATGAGTGGTTCTTTACAATCTCATCAAATAATAGGTTCTTCTGATCCCAGAGGACCAGCCACACACCCAGGTTAATAGATAACTTAGATCTTACCCACAAATTATGCTGATGCCAATCCTTTAGTAGCTAAAATCTAAAGGTTTATCTATAAAAAGAAAGAAGGTTGAGAGTTTAAATTGGTTAAGGGAATCAATTACATACAGTAATGGTAAAGTTCTTGGTTCATGCTTGCAGCATGTAAGTGCTGGCTTACATCAAGTCTCTGGAGCACATACACAGCTTGGATGGGTCATTCAGTCCTTTGTTCAAAGCTTCAGTTTGTAGCAAAGTTCCTCCAGAGGCAAGAAGCAGGATTGAAGACAGAATGGAGGTATTTTTAGGGCCTTTTATAGCTTTTGCTATGTGGAGGACATCCCATTGTTCTTACTGTGGAAAATTACAGCAACAAGACAGAGTTTAGAGTTACATGGGCAAGTCACATGTCCATGCATTTCACCTCGTCACAGTAGGAAATTCCATTAAGTGTAGATAGGCTTCTCCCATGGTCCATTGCAGTTAAACATTCTTTCGATGGGCCACTCAATTTGAACAGTCCCTCTAATGCTGGGCATTACCTTGTGGGAGTTACCTCAGGACCTAACATTTCAAATCCAAGTATAGAGCCAATACTTCAAATACAAAAATGATACATGCATACAGATAGCATAATCATAACCAGTAAATCATAACCTTTTCATAGACACCCCACTTGCAGGGGAGGCTCTAGACATTTCGCTGCCCCAAGCACGGCAGCATGCCGAGGGGGGGCGCTCTGCCGGTCGCCGGTCCTGCGGCTCCGGTGGGCCTCCCGCAGGCGTGCCTGCAGAGGATCCGCCGGTCCCGCGGCTTCAGTGGAGCCGTGGGACCGTCGGACCCTCCACAGGCATGCCTGCGGGAGGTCCACTGGAGCCGCGGGACCGGCGACCGGCAGAGCACCCCCCGCGGTATGCCGCCCCAAGCATGCACTTGGCGTGCTGGGGCCTGGAGCCGCCCCTGCTCACTTGACAACCTTTGTACAAGATTTGCTGCAAATTTATAACAGTGGTTGCAACAATGAGCTGTATTGTCATATTTTAATCAGATAACGTTACAGTCCCAAAGAGCAAAGATGCAATTTTCAAGGTGGTGCATGAATATAATTCAACATAACACTTTTTTTTTTAATCTGGGTTTTTCTTCTTTCAGAATTTCTAACATCTCTCTGTGTTAAGTGCGCCAGACAGATTTGCAAAGGACAAGCTAGTTAAAGATAAAACCTTTTTAAGCAGCAGCTAGAAATTAATGTTTGCAGCCTTAGGAGTTGGGGATTTAAATCACATCTTGTGGTCATAAACATTATGTAGTATAAAGTAAACAAATACATTATACAATGAAACATGCTTATTGAGTATGGCTGAGATCCTAGATTGTCTAAAGTCGCATTCTGATTGGTGACTTAATGATGATGCACCAGTGTACCAACTCCTCTCAGTGCACGTCTGGGATCTAATGACTGAAAAACGAAATACAAAAAATAATCCACATACCTATTCTGCTGAGTGTGTGGAGGGGAAAAAGATAATGGAGGCTGCTGTGTCATTGTAGGGGTGAGGTATGGAGAGACAATAAGGGAAAAGGAGAGGGAAAAGTCAGTTTGAAACAGACCACCCCTTCCAAAAGTGCTATACTGTCCTGTCAGCAACAGTTTGGAAACCACTTGGAACCTTACTGTTAAATATATTCTGACTAGAATGGAAAATACAATACCATTTTCTCTTTTCCTTCTACCAGGAACTATTTTTCTTAGTGGAAGAATACAGTGCAATAAACTTTTCTATTTAATTTTCAGTATAATCAGGCATACTCTAATAAGACGTGCCCGGGCATGCATTAATATATTACTGGAGCACTTTGTAGACAAAAGGCTAAACATATCTGAAGCTTGTTCCAATGGCCTACTAACACATGTCCTGCTGTGGCTCATTGCTGTACATCAGTGCATACATTATATCATGTCATTGATATGGATGGATTGTCCTAGATTGCCAGGCAAAGGAAGCAAACCACATGATCAGAGTCGGTTTCTTTTTGCAGTTGGCACAGTGTTTGGAATGTGGCTGTATTTTGTTAACTGACTGCCTGCTGTCCAAGTTGAATCCAGACTGTCAGCCCTGCAGGCTCTTAGGAAACATTACAACCTACCCAAACTATGATTTCTTGTTTGCTTCTTGTGTCCCCATTCTCCTCAATGGCCTGGAATGCCCATTTGGAATAATTTCCCATAATGCATCACAACCAGAAACTCCATGCTGCACAGCTCGCGCATCCAAAAAGGGGAATCTATGTTGCATTACGAGTGGTATACTGTAGTCCACTCACAGAGGAGAAAGGGCACACATGCCCCCATGAGGCACTACAACTCTCTCATTTCTGGCTGAAATCTTTCAATTTTGAGTTTTTATTGAAAACTTGAAAATACCCCTGGAAATTTCCATTAAGAAACATTTTTTTTTCCTCACTTTCATCCAAGATTTCTTCAGGAAAATAGAATTTCAGACCAGCTGTAAAAGTGAATGTCAGTCATTTAAAATAATTTATTTTAAATTGCTTTATTAAAAATGTCCATTGCCACATGTAATCTTCAAATCAGTTTTAAAATATAGTACCAGTGATTCAAATCTTATTTTTTTTCTAGGATTCTCCAGAATTTGATTTACTATTTGAAAATGCTTTTGACCAATGGGTAGCAAGCACGGCTTCCGAAAAATCCACATTCTTTCAGATTCTTCACCACACTTGTCAGCGCTACCTTACAGACAAGAAGCCAGAATTTATCAACTGCCAGTCTAAAATTATGGGAGGTAAGTAAAGGGCGATTGAAATACTTCTGGGGATTGAACCTTAATTAATCTGTTTTATATTGTTTTTATAATGTAGACTGTATACACAATTGTGTTAATCTGTCTGCATAGTTTTGAACATACAAAGTGCTGTGTAAGTGTTTTTTTTGGATTCTGTAAGTAAAAACTGTTGCAGATATTTGCACAAAAGAGGAAGAACCATGTCTAGTTGCCGTATAACAGTAGTCACTGGGTGAAGAGCTGACACCAGTCTTCTTAAAGAGCTGGTTTGCTCAGCAGAATAGACAGCCATTCAACTGTGGCACTGAGTAGTTTGGTCTCTAAGGAAGTGGAGTTGTTACTTTACTGGAAAAACCTTCCTGCCTAGCCTGCCCCCTCTCACTCCTCCCCGCCCTCCTCCCAAGGTTTTAATTTATTTTGCTTTAAGATGTGTGAGATGTAAGAACACTACCCCATTTTTTTAATTGCATTCTCTCCTCTCAGTTCTTCAGAATACCAACCTAAAAGCTTGAAAAATTAATTCCTTTCCCCACTGATTTTGTTCTTTTCCATTTAGCAAACATTGATTTTTCCCCCTCTTCTGAAAGAGCTAAATTAGAATAACTGTTATTAAACAATAACCATTCAATTCAGTGCTCTATCATGCCAAAACATCTCTGTCTGTACACCGGTATTATTGATGTCAGCACCGCTCTAAGACGTGTTAGTGAATTGCTGCTTCAGAGAGCAGAAAGTTCTCCCAGTAATTGCTGGCTCTTTTTTTGTAATTTCTTATGGCAAATATATAAGCATATATTTGATGTCTCAAAAAAATTACACTGATCAATGGAACCTGTAAGACAAAATATTGGAGCCCCAGTCCTCTGGTCTGACTGAGCTGTTAGGTGTGAAACCCAAGTTATAAAGGGAGGTCGGTTTATTCCACTTCTCTGGTCCACAAGGCTGCCGGATTTAACTGTGGCGAGAGCAAATGCCGAGCTTTTTTAACTAATTGCCCAGGCGTTCATTGGAGTGCCTGGAGATCACTGCTATGCATGGTGCTTTGGCTATGCCTCCTCCCCTTCTTTATGCTGGCGCTGAGAGAGGATGGCATGGGGCTGGCTGTGCCAGCTTCACCCTACCCAGGGACTCCCGACACCAGTATCTTTTCAATATCCTACAAACCTTGTTGACTCACAATGGCATTTTTTGCACTAGTGTTTGTTCTTTTGCAAAACTTTTCACTGCTGCTAACCCTGACACTGATCCAGCAGTGGTATGTTCAGAGTGCTAACATAAGCTAGGGCAGCATTGTTTATAATACCATGTCATTTTGACCTGCTCAAAAAAGTGTTATTCAAAATAGTGTGTTAAAATGATGAGACATGTGGAGCTTTTTCTAAAGACTCCCACTACTAGTGTTCCATGGACTTTATTGTCCAGTGAAGAAATTTGCATTTGGGTGGCAAAGGGTCAAATACGTCTCTTTTAAGTTGCTAAAAATCATCTGTATAGCTTACAAGTGTTGTGCCATGGTAGAGAGTGAACTGGCATCTAGTTATGCGTATTAATACAGTACTTTTTCCCTTCGCCTCCACTACCACTTCATCCCTGACCCTCTGATATCTGCCAAGTGCATTCTTCAGTCCAAAAGGCACTACTTGGGGATTGGAAAAAAAGTCACATGATAAATGCAGTCTCCACCTTACTTTTCTGATCAGTTTCAGTTCTAAGTTGCCAACAGTTTCAGAGATTCAAGAATCTGTTGCATCTCTTTTAGTACATAAATTGAGCTTCTGAGAATACAAAAATGTTCCTTGTAATTTAAAAATATTGGGCCTAACATGACTATCACGTATAGTAACCGAAATGGCTCAATTACTGTCTTTTCTAACATCTCTTGCTCTAGGGTCTTAATTATCCCTTGTATTTTTTAGTCACAAGTGCAGAGGTTTTCTCATCCAGTCTCAATTTTGTATTCAGTGAATCCTTTTACTTCCTCCTTAGTGTTGCATACAATTCCAATCATTGAGTTTTCACTTCCTTATAATGTTTGGCATCTTTTTCACATTCCTGAAGTATATACATATATTTGTTGTTCATCAGCAGAATGTGTAATGAAAGTGACAGAATATCCACAATATAAGTTGTCTTCATAGACTCCAGGACTGGAAGGGACCTCGAGAGGTCATCGAGTCCAGTCCCCTGCCCTCATGGCAGGACCAAATATTGTCTAGACCATCCCTGATAGACATTTATCTAACCTACTCTTAAATATCTCCAGAGATGGAGATTCCACAACTTTCCTAGGCAATCTATTCCAGTGTTTAACTACCCTGACAGTTAGGAACTTTTTCCTAATGTCCAACCTAAATCTCCCTTGCTGCAGTTTAAGCCCATTGCTTCTTGTTCTATCATTGGAGGCTAAGGTGAACAAGTTTTCTCCCTCCTCCTGATGACACCCTTTTAGATACCTGAAAACTGCTATCATGTCCCCTCTCAGTCTTCTCTTTTCCAAACTAAACAAACCCAATTCTTTCAGCCTTCCTTCATAGATCATGTTCTCAAGACCTTTAATCATTCTTGTTGCTCTTCTCTGGACCCTCTCCAATTTCTCCACATCTTTCTTGAAATGCGGTGCCCAGAACTGGACACAATACTCCAGCTGAGGCCTGACCAGCGCAGAGTAAAGCGGAAGAATGACTTCTCGTGTCTTGTTTACAACACACCTGTTAATGCATCCCAGAATCACGTTTGCTTTTTTTGCAACAGTATCACACTGTTGACTCATATTAAGCTTGTGGTCTACTATGACCCCTCGATCTCTTTCTGCCATACTCCTTCCTAGACAGTCTCTTCCCATTCTGTATGTGTGAAACTGATTGTTCCTTCCTAAGTGGAGCACTTTGCATTTATCTTTATTGAACTTCATCCTGTTTACCTCAGACCATTTCTCCAATTTGTCCAGATCATTTTGAATTTTGACCCTGTCCTCCAAAGCAATTGAAATCCCTCCCAGTTTGGTATCGTCCGCAAACTTAATAAGCATACTTTCTATGCCAACATCTAAATCGTTGATGAAGATATTGAACAGAACCGGTCCCAAAACAGACCCCTGCGGAACCCCACTTGTTGTACCTTTCCAGCAGGATTGGGAGTCATTAACATCTACTCTCTGAGTACGGTTCTCCAGCCAGTTATGCACCCACCTTATAGTAGCCCCATCTAAATTGTACTTTCCTAGTTTATCTATAAGAATATCATGCGAGACCATATCAAATGCCTTACTAAAGTCTAAGTATATCACATCCACCGCTTCTCCCTTATCCACAAGGCTCGTTATCCTATCAAAGAACGCTATCAGATTAGTTTGACACGATTTGTTCTTTACAAATCCATGCTGGCTATTCCCTATCACCTTACCACCTTCCAAGTGTTTGCAGATGATTTCTTTAATTACTTGCTCCATTATCTTCCCTGGCACAGAAGTTAAACTAACTAGTCTGTAGTTTCCTGGGTTGTTTTTATTTCCCTTTTTATAGATGGGCACTATATTTGCCCCCTTCCAGTCTTCTGGAATCTCCCCCGTCTCCCATGATTTCCCAAAGATAATAGCTCGAGGCTCAGATACCTCTTCTATTAACTCCTTGAGTATTCTAGGATGCATTTCATCAGGCCCTAGTGACTTGCAGGCATCTAACTTTTCTAAGTGATTTTTTACTTGCTCTTTTTTTTATTTTATCTTCTAAACCTACCCTCTTCCCGTAAGCATTCACTATATTAGACATTCCTTCAGACTTCTCAGTGAAGACCAAAACAAAGAAGTCATTAAGTATCTCTGCCATTTTCAAGTCTCCCATTACTGTTTCCCCCTTCTTACTGAGCAGTGGGCCTACCCTGTCCTTGGTCTTCCTCTTGCTTCTAATGTATTAATAAAAAGTCTTCTTGTTTCCCTTTATTCCCATAGCTAGTTTGAGTTCATTTTGTGCCGTTGCCTTTCTAATCTTGCCTCTGCATTCCTGTGTTATTTGCCTATATTCATCCTTTGTAATCTGACCTAGTTTCCATTTTTTATATGACGCCTTTTTATTTTGTAGGTCACGCAAGATCTCGTGGTTAAGCCAAGGTGGTCTTTTGCCACATTTTTATCTTTCCTAACCATCAGAATAGCTTGCTTTTGGGCCCTTAATAGTGTCCCTTTGAAAAACTGCCAACTTTCCTCAGTTGTTTTTCCCCTCAGTCTTGATTCCCATGGGACCTTACCTATCAGCTCTCTGAGCTTACCAAAATCCACCTTCCTGAAATCCATTTTCTCTATTCTGCTGTACTCCCTTCTACCCTTCCTTAGAATTGCAAATTCTATGATTTCATGATCACTTTCACCCAAGCTTCCTTCTACTTTCAAATTCTCAACAAGTTCCTCCCTATTTGTTAAAATCAAGTCTAGAACAGCTTCCCCCCAGTAGCTTTTTCAACTTTCTGAAATAAAAAGTTGTCTGCAATGCAGTCCAGGAACTTATTGGGTAGTCTGTGCCCCGCGGTGTTATTTTCCCAACATATATCTGGATAGTTGAAGTCCCCCATCACCACCAAATCTTGGGCTTTGAATGATTTTGTTAGTTGTTTGAAAAAAGCCTCATCCACCTCTTCCACCTGATTAGGTGGCCTGTAGTAGACTCCCAGCACGACATCACCCGTGTTTTTTACCCCTTTTAGCCTAACCCAGAGACTCTCAGCACTTCCGTCTCCTATGTCCATCATGTGTGATGCAGATTGAGAATTCTGGGCTCTGATAGTATTTCAGATCATACTACATATCCTTGATATGTTCATTCAATTAAAACTTTATATGTTTGCCTGCCATTGCACATTGATTTATATGCCACTGATATACAAAGAAGTTGCCAATAATACTATAAGTAGGCTATTTTTTTAATGGTAACATATCTATAGGAACAGATGAAGTCATTTCTTGAGTGACATGTCAATGTGATGATTCTGTTTGGCATTGTTGAATTTCATTTGCCAAGATTCATTCTTTTTAACACACATTTGTTTCCCTTCATTTTCACTCACTAATTTCCTGGGGCTTCAGTATACACAACAGGATTCTTGCCAATTCTGGATTTTCCACGAGCACTACCTCAACTCAAAGGAGCACTATCCGCACTGTCTGAAAGGTTTGAGGCCTTCTCTTCTTGTCACTTAGCCCAAGATTGAGACATTACTTCTCTCAGACTCTGTACAAGTCTTACTTTACAGAGTTTCCAGGTATTGTCCAATGGATCTTACAGATGGATTCCTGAATATCTCAAACCAACCAAATTCTATCTTTTAGTTTCCACACACAGAAATAATTGCTTGAAGATCGAGTATCTAGTGAATAATTCTGCAGTACTTTTTAGTAGTGGAAAAGACCCAGTTCAGAGAGGTGAGATCAGAATAGATGATGAAGTGTGAGTTGGCCAAGCAATGTCTCATTTTTCACCAGCTCATAACACAAGTATTCACACAGGTATTCACTGCACCTGATAAAGCTTTGACTCTTTGAGCTGGTATATGTCAAACTGTACTTTTGTCCACATATTAATTCTTTAGAAGTAATGGATCTGAATGTGCCCAGATTGGAAGTTAAATAAAACTCCCATCTTCAAAAGCCTTATGATACTTCTCTGTCAAGAGCCACAACAGTCTTCCAACTGATTTGTTTTGATAGTGACTAGCTCTTGGACACAACACTTGGACCTGTTCTTAGAAAACTGGTTAACTAAAAGAACCTTAATGCCTAATTTGTCTTTCCACTTTTACTCATCCAGTTCAGCCATCTGGGTCACCTTCCTCAGAATTTTTTTTCTAGCTATTCATAAAGTTCCAGTTGAAAGTCTACTCTCTGTATTACCTTCAAAAGCTTTTCCCAAAAGCTTGCTTATATCACAAATCTACTCAATTTCCAAGTAGGCATTCTGAAATTGAGTCTTGTCTTTCAGAAATCCATGCTGAAAATCAGTCCAATATCTTACTCCTTTTCATGCTACCTCGCATAATTCCTATATAATAGCATTAAAGTGTGTTTCTTAAAGTAACTATGAACTTAGGATCATTCATTGGGTATAAAATATCTACTGAAACCATATATGGGTTTGTGTACTCTTCCCTTTGTCTAAACAGCGGGAAGAGCATCTGATGGGAAGATTCCTGGTTCTTCCACTTAAGATTCTACAGATGAAAACTTGTGGAACTATCAGACTCATTTGTGTCAGGTTTGATTTCATCTAATCCTACAGGCTGGAATTTCTTATGTTCGTTATCTGCAGCACCTTGTTTTATAAGTCTTTGCAGCAATTCTCTAATGTGCTTTTGCTTGAAGAAATTAAGGAAAATTTAGTTGTCACTCAAACAATCTAATTAAGCTATTCAGTCTGTTTCCTGAGTGATTAACTCTTCTGATCTCTTTCTTGCTGAGTCTTCCAAATTGTGAAACAAAGGCATGACCTGATTTATACCTCCCCCAGGAAGGTGAATAGACACAGATGTTCTCAACCAGATGCCAAATACTATCTTGTTACATTCTTATTGCCGCCTCCTCACTGGCCTTTGTCTCATTTCTCATACAATCAGAGCATGTTCTTGTCATCTTCCATCCTCAAAGCCATTGCTTGTCCCCGCTTGCCTTTTATTTCCCTTCACCTCTAAATTCACTGAACACTCCTTTCCCACCTGTGGTGTCAAATTCTTCGCTAATTTAATCTTCTCTTCTCCAGATGATCATTCCGCCTTCTTAGCACCTTATGCTCCCTGAGTTTTCATTATACCATCCTCTCCTTATTTTCCTTCTACTTCTGACATTTCCTTGTGTGTGTCTGTTGATGAGTTTCCCCTCTGCCTTTCTTCTACTATTTGGAAGTGATTTTCATTTCAATTGCTGTTCTTTCCTTATGCCATTTCTTAAAGCAATTGCATGGGCTCACATGGCTTCAACCGCCAGTTCTGTGCCGATAACTCACATCTTTCTGTCTCCTGAGCTGTTTCACTTTGTCCAGCCCCACATAACAGCCTGTTTGTGACATCTGTTCCTGAATGCAGACATGCCAACTCTCACAGAAATTGCGTCTCTCATGATTAAGTTAAGTAAAATTAATCCTGACACCTCACATTGGAGAGCTCTATCCCCAGATCATGAATCAGGATTAACTTGATGTAGAAAGTGCTGTGGCAGTTGGGGTGCTTGTTGTCAGTCATCCCCGGATTTCCTGCTATCGGCCCCACATGGCTGTGGCTCCTGCTGTCACCCCTGGGCTGACACCCAGCTGCCACAGGGAGAGGTTCCTGCTGTTAGCCAGCCCTAGTTGGTGCTCCCACTGTCGGCCATCCAGGGATGCCTCAGGAGCCCTCTCTCACAGGGCCAACACGAGGAGAGGCTCCCGCTGTCAGTCAGCCCCAGGACTGACAGCGGGAGCCAGAGCCACCCTGGGATGACAGTGGGCGCCTCTCCTTGTGGGGCAGGCTGACAGTGGGAGCCCTAGCTATCACAAGGAGAGGCTCCTGCTGTCAGCATGCCCTGGTCGGCCAGGGCTCCCGCTTTCAGTCCCAGCTCTGGGGCGACTGGGGCTCCTCTGCCAGCCTGGGAAGTGGGAGGGGGACCCCACTGCAGCCCCGTTGGCCTGGCCATGGTGAAGAACCCGAAGAGGATTAGAGGAGAGACTGGGAAGGCTGAACTATGGCCTGGGACTTCAGGGGGGCAGAAGTGAGAAGGTTGGGGGCTGATAGGAGCGGGGGGATCTGTATTGATGATGGATTTGGAGCAGATGAGGTGAGTCCTGGGAGGGTGAACTGAGAGTGGTGAGGGTTGATGGGGTAGGGGGGCTGAACTGATAGGGTGGTGATGATGGAGAACAGGCTGGGCAGATGTAGGGAGTGAGAGCTCCTGCAGCAAGGGCCAAAATTCCCTTATCCAGTACATCTCAGAGGGCAGACAAAGCTAATTGTCACATATCCACCCCCTGGGGATGGGGGTGGGGTGGAGGGAGATTGTCAAAAATCAAGAGACTAACCTAAAAACGCAATAGAATTTGTTTTTAAAATCTCATTATGGGGGGGGGGGGCAACTCCTAATTTTTTCATCTCTTGAAGTTGATAATATTGTGAATGTCTCGCTGTCAACTTAATGCAAGTGGCACATAGCTAAAATTGAGCTGGTTTTCTTCTATCCCAAACCATTACCTCAATTTTCTTAATCTTGACCACACCAGTATTTGCTTTGTCACTGAGGCTCATAATTCTGGAGCTCCTTTGACTTGTACCTCTCCCCACCTCGCACATCTAAAACGTGTCCAGATTCTGCCACTTTTCTCAACATACATCTAATATCTCTTTCTTTACTTATCTGAAGTTAACTCTAGTGCAGACCCTTATCTGTACTCTTGACTGATGCAGCCTTTTCTCTGACCTTCCTAATTCCCACATTGTTTCACTCTAGTCCATACAAAACAATGCCTCCATGCTCATTTTCCTTGACATGTTATTCTCACCATATCAGCCTGGCCCACTCCTCCATAGTAATAGTTCGAATGTTCTCATGTTGCCTTCAAAGTCAAAAGGTTAGTCTCTATTTTAAAGGCACTGCTCTCCCAGGTCTTGGCAAATCTCTCCACCTGGCTACCATACTTCTTGTTCCGTTTTCCCCTGTCAGCGGCTGTACCTCCTTTTTGTGTTTGTACCATGCCTAGCAAGTCGTAGTTGCTACCAGGAAAACATCATAATAATAATAAATAATAATAAACTCTGCTAATGATGTGGCCACAAAACCCAAATGGTCACCACCTCTCAACACCACCTGACAATAGGAAATCCCCTGCCAATCCTTCATCAACAAACTGATACATTATTATTGTGGGACTGCTGGGAAATATTTCAAAAAGACCATCAAATCATATAATTAGAGGCTATATTGTAACATGTAAGCACTACTGGATGGGAAGGTAATTAAACTTTCAAATTTAACATCTGTATTTCCTGATGTTGAGCATTCAGATCCATAACCTTAATGTAACATTAACAATTTATATAAAAAACAATATACAGTATAATTACAGAATTGTATTGTCTGTATGTATACATTAAGGTACATCTTAATCTACTGTAGTTTTAAAAGCACAGTTTTACTACAAGTGCCAAGATCTTTATGAAAACCCTAATGACGTTATCCCTCGTTGTCTCTAGCTTGATTCTTGCTTGCATATTTATACCTGCCTCTGGAAATTTCCATGACATGCCTTCGACGAAGGGGGTATTCACCCACGAAAGCTCATACTCCAAAGCATCTGTTAGTCTCTAAGGTGCCACAGGACTCTTTGCTCCTAATGAAGTTGGTATTATTAGGAAAAGGGCACAGATGAGATTAGCTTCGTTGGTAGGAAGCTGTCATATAAACTGGGGATGGTTTTTCTCATTGCTGGCATTTGGTTATTACTACTGTTTATTCCTTACATATGTAATAACATGGAAAAAGTATTAATCTGTTAATCTTTATTATCAAATGAACCAATGAACCTTCTCCTGTAAAGAGTCAACATAACAGCAGTAGCGTAGAAGGAGAAGCTTTCATAGTATTAAAGCAAAACATTTTGGCTTGTATTACAATTTATGGTCTCACCTTTTTCCTGTATATAAATACATGTATCTCCTACAGGGTGAGAGAAAATATTTGTCGTAAAAATTTTAGAGAATATCTGAAAGCAGAGATTCTTAGTAATATGGAATAGAATTTGGTGCTATTTAGCTTCCTTTATATTCAAACCTGTGCAAACCTGAGTTGCATTAGTAGGTCAATAACTTTGACCACAAACAGAATAGCTATTAAGTGACCAGAAACAGCCCCATTCATTGAGGTTAAAATCTATTTTATGAAGCAAGGGACTGTTGGCGTCACACTGGGATTATCCACAACTCTTTTAGAAAGTGAAGAGAAATCTTTAACTACTTCCAGGGATGATCCCATTATATTCCAAAGAACTTTAGTTTGAAACCGCAATGTTCAGAGACACTAATAGACACTAATAGAAAATGGGGACAAAGTAGAAATTGCCCTGAATTAAAACATCATGTATAAACAACTCAGTTTTATGGATTGCTGGGGGAGGTGTTGGAATCTAAATTCAGAATAGACTTTCCAAATGACCCTTTTTCTAGTAACAGTAGATCCAAATACTCTCTAGCTTCTGGGGTGTTCAAAATCCAGACTGAAACTTGTGGCTTCATCCCATCTCTTTAAGGTAGCTTTTGTATGGGATAGGCATTGGTTTTTGGCGTACTGTATGGAGTATACAGTTCCTTCAGGGATAAAGTCTGTTGTTGTTTAAAGTCTAATGCTGGCTGGTCATTTGCTTTTGTCATTTGATTACATTAGAAATATGTATTAACATACATTTTTTAAAATAACAAATACCATTGAAGATGAAACGCAAGTTTCTCATTAGTATCTGGTGTAAATATGTTCAGTAGAGCCGGGTCAAAGAGATGTGCATATTTTGCACACAAAAATGCCCTCACCTCAAAAACCCCACATTTCTCTCTCTCTCTCTCTCTCTCTCTCTCTCTCTCTCTCTCACCAGTGAACATGAGTGTTTGCCAAAGAGTCCTCAACACCTACAGCAGCTGTTTTGCCATCAGACTGCAGCAGCACCACCCATATGTTACTGAACAACTTTTTGAGGCAGGCAGAGCCAGTTGGCATTGCTGCCAGGCCACACAGAAGTTTTTGGGAGCCCAGGGCAAAATCTGAAAATGAGGTCCCCTCCCTATGCATCCAAAATATTACCAGTAAGGGGTGGCCCAGGGTTGGGAGTTGCAGAGGAAACCTCCACTGTAATCACCCTGTAGTGGTGGCTTGGCTCCTGTTCTATGGGACTTGGCCCAGCTCTCCTCTCTGGGCATTGCAACCTGGCATACAGGGTTGCAGTGCCACTCAGGTTTGCCTCTATGGCCTCTCTGTCATAACAGAGAGTTAAAAGACACAAGTTCACAACAGAGGGACCACCAGGCCAAACCTGAGTGGCACTGCAACCCTACATGCTAGGTCACAATGCCACTCAGTTTAGGGGGCCCTCTGAAATGGAAGGCCTGGAGCAAGCTGACCCTTACACCCCATCCCCAGTGACCCTGATCACTAGGGCTGGGGCCTGTATCACAGACCACAGACCCTTCCATCTATTCAGATGTTGATGCAACAGGTTAAAAGACACTAATTGGTTGAAGAGGGGAGACACCTCCACCCCCGCTTTAAACAGAGGTAGTACTCCTTCCATTTTGTAACAGACCCTTAGTTGATGTTGATTTAATGGTGAAGGTAACAAATAAGGTGGCATTATTTCTGTATTGCTAACTGACAGTGTTCTGCAAATGATAGTCATTTAAACTGTGAAACAGTCTCCCTCTCACTTGAGCCAGTTAAAATTAGAGAGGACAAAGGTCATCACAGTAGGGTTGAAAATTCCATTACCAGTGTGACTGAACCAATGCAATACCGTTTTCTGGAATCTGCTCTCTTCAGATAGCTCCAGTGCCTTTGCTGCTGCTTATAGCCTTGCCAAGTAGCAGCTGAGTAGAATTAAACAAAACTAAAGCAAGTGTTGCCACTGCTAGTCAGTACCAGGTGGGCAGAAATGAAATGGACAAAAAATGTCACTTCTTTCTGTTCTTTCCCGAGAAAGCTGTTCACAGCTATTGACGCAGGCACTTGTGCCATTAGCTATTTTTCTGATAGTGTGTTTAGTTATTCCCCACTTCCTGCAGTGATATCTTTTGAGTCTACATTTGGTGATGGTCCACAGATTTTACCTATGACATACATGGTGTTAGCAAGAAATAAAATAGGTGTATGGTGTCAAAATTAATCTTTTGCATATCCACAGAAGCTTATCTTAAGTAATGCCATCTCAATATATACTGCATTAAATTTCAAGCAACCTTGTAGCAGTTATTTAAATATTCCCAGCTGAGTGATTTCAAAAATCTTTTGTCTTGGGTAAAAAGATATTTCATTAAGCTGGTTCTTAGTGTCTCTGAAGGCAATAATTATGCAGTTTCATTGGGAGATAACAGCAGAAGAGACTATATAGTCCTCTAATATGTTTTGACACCTCACAAAAATATTATTTTTTCCCTACTTCTACCTAGCAAAGTCTAGAATTCTAATAATTTGTCATTTGGTACAAGCTCTTGCAAAAAGTGTGTAGATAAATATTTGTTACCAATGTGTAAATATTTTGATATGGAAGAAAATTGTAGTTAATTTTGTCCATATAATTTTTTAAAATAAACAAAATTTCTTCTAAACTTATCTTGTAAATCAGTGGGCTCCATCTTTTTGTTGTGGCTGTGTAAAACTGCTGAGAGATTATTCCACCCAGTTAAGAACAGTCAGCACAAAAGATAGTTACACACCCTAATGAAATATGTGCTATTTTTGCTGTGTATTTAACTCTAAAATTATTCAAGTAGCAGGCTGGCCAGAAATAAGTAAACTTGATAAAGAAACTTCAGATAAAGAAATAACAGAACAAGAAATCCTAGAGGCAATAGCAAGTATGAAAAGTGATAAAACTACAGGACCTGATACCTTGTCAAATTCATCAGGAAAACTATTATTGTCATTCAAGGAATTATTAATGGATCCTTTGAGAGGTACCTTCAACGCTATCCTGTGAGGGGAGGAACTTCCACAATCTAAGAAAGAAGCTACTGTGATTATCTCCCTAAAGATGGAAAAGATCTTATTTTGCAGTTCCTGTAGACTCATATCATTGCTGAAGCATGACAGAGATTTTAGCAAAAATACTAGCTAGCTGATTGCAGTCTATGCTCTCAGCTTACATAATTCTAGTTCAGACTGGATTCACTGATAGATAAATATTGGACAATATTCAGAGAGTACTTGGAATCATTCATAATTTCAGATCATAAAAAGATCCATTTCTTTTGTTATCACTAGATGCAGAGCTGTACAAGTAAATGGAGTTAAATCTCTCCTGTTTGAAATACACAGAGGGACTAAGTAGGGATGTCTCCTTTACTTTTTGCACTGATTTTAGAATCTTTTTGCACAGAGGATAAGGAACAATGAATTCATCTCAGAAACACATCAGAAAACAGCATTATATGCAGATGCTTTAATATTATTTTTATCTAAACCAAATATTTCCCTAAAGTTAGTCTCTAAAGAAATCCTGAACTTTGGGAAGATGTCTGCATTTAAAGTAAAATTGTACCAAATCTGAAACACTAGTTATAAATTTGTCTGACTCTGAAAAGTCACTCCAGATGGGCAACAAATTCTATAAGATACCTGGAAGTTCAAATCTCAAACGCCCTAGAAGAGCTCTGACTTAAATGTCAAACCACTACTTCAGCAAATGAAAAAAGATCTGTAATGCTATGGGAAGTACGCAATTTCTTGACTGGGAAGAACATCCAGAGTCACCATGAACATTCTGCCAAGGATATCTCTCTTGTTTCAAAATCATAGGACTGGAAGGGACCTTGAGAGGTCTTATAGTCCAGTCCCCTGAACTCAAGGCAGCACGAAGTGTTATCTAGACCAATGGTGGGCAACCTGCGGCCCGTCAGGGTAATCCACTGGCACACCACCAGTCTGTTTACATTTGCATGGCCGCCTGCAGCTCCCAGTGGCCGTGGTTCACCATTCCCAGCCAATGGGAGCTGCGGGAAGCAGCACGGAACACAGGGACGTGCTGGCCACTGCTTCCCACAGCTCTCATTGGCCGGGAGCAGCAAACCGCAGCCACTGGGAGCTGGGGGTGGCCGTGCAAATGTAAACAAGCTATATGGCAGTCTGGCAGCAGATTAGCCTGACTGACCGTGTGCAGTTTGCGGGCCTCAGGTTGCCCACCACTGATCTAGACAGTCCCTGACAGGTTTGTCTAACCTGCTCTTAAAAATCTCCAGTGGCAGAGATTACACAACCTCCCTAGGCAGTGTATTCCAGTGCTTAACTACACTGACAGTTAAGGAAAAAAATCCTATGTCCAACCTAAACCACCCTTGCTGAAATTTAAGCCCATTGCTTTTTTGTCTTATCCTCAGAGTTTAAGGAGAACAATTTTTCTCCCTCCTCCTTGTAACAACCTTTTATGTATTTGAAAGTTATGTCCTCCTTCACTCTTCTCTTTTACAGACTAAACAAACCCATTTTTTTCTATCTTTTCTCATATGTCATGTCTTCTAGAACTTTAATCATTTTTGTTGCTCTTCTCTGGACTTTCTCCAATTTGTCCACATCTTTCCTGAAATGTGACATCCATAACTGGACACAATACTCCAGCTGAGGCCTAGTCAGTGCAGAGTAGAGCATAAGACTTACTCCTCGTGTCTTGCTTACCACACTCCTAATACATCCCAGAATGATGTTTGCACCTTTTTTTTTTTCCTCCAACAGTGTTACATTGTTGACTCATACTTAGGATGTGGTCCACTATGACCCTCAGACCCCTTTCCGCAATACTCCTTACTAGGCAGTCATTTCCCACTTTGTACGTGTGCAACTCATTGTTCCTTCCTGAACTGAGTACTTTGCATTTCTGATTGAATTTCTTCCTATTTACTTCAGACCATTTTTCCAGTTTGTCCATATGATTTTGAATTTTAATCCTATCCTATCCTCCAAATCACTTGCAACCCCTCCCAGCTTGGTGTCATATTTCTGTGATTATCTTAGATAAAAACCTAGCAGGAATAATGAGGATGATGTTGGAATTTATATGGAATAAGAAAAGACCAAGAGTGAATGAGAGTACTTTGTACAGACCAGTCAAATAGGGTGGACTGGCTGTTCCAAACAGTCTTTCGTATTATCAAGTCAGTCAGCTCAAAGCAGGGTGGCACTCTAACCCAGACTTTGTTGAGCACCTCCCAAGAAATGACATATTATAGGTGATTTTGTGTGTGTGTGTGCGTGTATATGTATATGTATATGTATATATATATATGTGTATATGTATATGTATATATATATATATATGTGTGTGTATATATATATACATATACATATACACACATATATACACATATATAAATATGGCCATGCTGGGTCAGACCAAAGATCCATCTAGCCCAGCATCTGACAGTGACCAATGCCACGAATTAACAGAACAGGTAAATCATCAAGTGATTCATCCTGTTGCCCATTCCCAGCTTCTGGCAAACAGAAGCTAGGGACACCATCCCAGTCCATCCTGCTTAATAGCCATTGATGGACCTATCTCCATGAACATATCTAGTTCTTTTTTGAACCCTGTTATAGTCTTGCCCTTCACAACATCCCCTGGCAAAGAGTTCCATAGGTTGACTGTGTGTTGTGTGAAGAAATATTTCCTTTTGTTTGTTTTAAACCTGCTGCCTATTAATTTCATTTGGTGGCCCTTGTTTTTGTGTTATGAGAAGGAGTAAATAACACTTCCTTATTTACTTTCTCCACACCTGTCATGATTTTATATACCTCTATCATATCCCCCCATATTCATCTCTTTTCCAAGCTGAAAATTCCCAGTCTTATTTATCTCTCCTCTTACTGCAGCAGTTCCATACCCTTAATCATTTTTGTTGCCCTTTTCTGAACCTTTTCCAAGTCCAATATATCTTTTTTTGAGATGGGACAACCATATCTGCATGCAGTATTCAAGATGTGGGCGTACCATGGAGAGAGAGAGAGAGAGAATATATTTTCTGTTTTACTATCTATCCCTTTCTTAATGAGTCCCAACATTCTGTTAACTTTATTGACTGCCGCTGCACAGTGAGTGGATGTTTTCAGAGAACTATACACAATGACGCCAAGATCTTTCTTGAATGGTAACAGCTAATTTAGACCCTATCATTTTATTGGTATAGTTGGGATTATGTTCTCCAATGTGCATTACTTTGCATTTATCAGCATTGAATTTCATCTGCCATTTTGTTGCCCAGTCACCCAGTTTTTGAGATCCTTTCGTAGCTCTTTGCATTTTGCCTCGGACTTAACTATCTTGAGTAGTTTTGTGTTATCTGCCATTTTGCCCCTCACAGTTTACCCCTTTTTCCAGATCATTTATGAATATGTTGAATAGAACTGGGCCCAGTACAGACCCCTGGGGGACACCACTATTTATTTACCTCTCTCCATTCTGAAAACTGACCATTTATTCCTGCCCTTTGTTTCCTATCTTTTAACCAGTTATTGATCCATGAGTGAACCTTCCCTCTTATCCCATGTCATCTTACTTTGCTTAAGAGCCTTTCATGAGGGACCTTGTCAAAGGCTTTTTGAAAATCTAAATATACTTCATTCACTGGATCCCCCTTGTCCATATGTATGTTGGCCTCTCAAAGAATTCTAGTAAATTGGTAAGGCATGATTTCCCTTTACAAAAACCATATTGACTATTCCCCAACAAATTATGTTCATCTATGTGTCTGACAATTTTCTTCTTTACTATAGTTTCAACCAGTTTGCCTGGTACTGATGTCAGGCTTACTGGCCTGTAATTGCTGGGGTCACCTCTGAAGCCCTTTTTAAAAATTGGCATCACATTAGCTATCCTCCAGTCATTTGATACAGAAGCTGATTTAAATGAAAGATTACAGACTGCAGTTAGTTTTCCTGCAAGTTCACATTTGAGCAGACCAGTGTGGTTTCCTACGGTGCACCAGTAAGAAAGTGGCCGCCAGTAGACAGCCAACCATACTGGCAGGGCTGCTGATGGTGGGGGGGAGTAAAAGGAGCAGCTGCCCCAGGGCCTGGTGATTTAAAAGGGCTGTGGGGAGCCCATGGCCCTTCAAATTACCACCGGAGCCCCAGGGCTCCCATCCACCACCACTGCTACCCTGGGGCTCTGGTAGCAATTTAAAGGGCCCAGGGCTCCCAGTCAGCACTGGCGTGGCAGCAGCCGGAGCCCTGGGCCCTATAAATCACTGCCAGGCTGCCTGGGGGAGTCAGAACTCTTGGGTGAATACCATCTGGTCCTTGTGACTTGTTATTGTTTAGTTTATCAGTTTATTCCAAAACCTTCTCTAATGACACCTCAATCTGGGACAGTTCCTCAGATTTGTCACCTAAAAAGAATGGCTCAGGTTTGGGACTCTCCCTCACATCTTCAGCCGTGAAGACTAATGTAAAAATTTAATTTGTTTCTTTGCAATGGCCTTATCATCCTTGAGTGCTCCTTTAGCATCTCGATCATCCAGTGGCCCCACTGGTGGTTTAGCAGGCTTCCTACTTCTGATGTACTTAAAAATAATTTTGCTGTTACAATTTGAGTCTTTGGCTAGCTGTTCTTCAAATTCTTTTTTGGCGTTCCTAATTATATTTTTACATTTCATTTGCCAGAGTTCATACTCCTTTCTATTTTCCTCACTAGGATTTAACTTCCATTTTTTAAAGGATGCCTTTTTGTGTCTCACTGCTTCCTTTACTTTGTTGTTTAGCCATGGTGGCTCTTTTTTTGATTCTCTTACTATGTATTTTAATTTGGGGTATACATTTAAGTTGAGCCTCTATTATGGTGTCTTCTAAAGGTTTCCATGCAGCTTGCAGGGATTTTACTTTTGGTGCTGTATCTTTTAATTTCTCTTTAACTAACCTCCTTATTTTTGTGTAGTTCCCCTTTCTGAAATTAAATGCTACAGTGTTGGGCCACTGTGGTGTTTTCCCTGACACAGGGATGTTAAATTTAATTATATTATGGTCACTATTACCAAGTTGTCCAGCTATATTCACCTCTTGGACCTGATTCTGTGCTCCACTTAGGACTAAATCAAGAATTGCCTCTCCTCTTGTGGGTTCCAGGACAAGCTGCTCCAAGAAGCAGTCATTTAAGATATCAAGAAACTTTATCTCTGCATCCCTTCGTGAGGTGACATATACCCAGTCAATATGGGGATAGTTGAAATCCCCCATTATTATTAAGTTTTTTATTTCAATAGCCTTTCTAATCTCCCTGAGCGTTTCACAGTCAGTATCACCACCCTGGCCAGGTGGTTGGTAATATATCCCTACTGCTATATTCTTATTATTTGAGCTTGGAATTACTATCCATGGAGATTCTATGGTACAGTTTGGTTCATTTAGGATTTTTTCTTCATTTCTTCTTTAATGAAAAACTGCTGTAATGCTTGTTTTGTTTCTGATAGTTACATGAGAAGGGTTTGTAAACTTGTTAAAATTTCCTAAATAAATATAGATACAAAAACAAACAAGAAAACTGCTGTAAGATCACAATCAAGCCCAATATATGTTTCCTTTAAAGGCAGAGTCTGGTATCTTTATTCACATTGCTATTATCATACAAATTATTGGAGAACACATTAGGCCAAATTAATTTCTGTAAACATTGGGCTTATATTAGAAACAAATTTGACCCTTATGATTCTTGGCTATGTTTTTTGAGTGCTCCCTGTTATATTTAAACTATTTCAATCAAGACTGCAACTGCCCTTCTAAGAGCAAATAGTTGCTGCCACCTATAGATAAATATGAGAACTGCAAAATATAGTGATTCCAGTGGCAGCAGAGTGATGATAGAAGCTGATGATGATAATCTGGGACTTTCTACTGCAGCCTTCATGCTACACACTTTGGTCTCAAAGCAATCCCTCTGCCAGTTGAATTAACAAGTAGCTTCACCAGCTCAGCTGTTGCAATTTTTTGTAAGAATAAAGGTATCTTTGGCTTCTGTAACCTTTGCTCCAGGGCAGCTGGCAGGAGCTACTTATGGAACATCCAGTTCTTCCTCCTCAGAGAATAATTTGATTTTCATCAGCTACATATTGTCTCAGATTAGCTATGCACAAATAGCACAATATGGTGCTTCCACTAGTCTGGTGGGCTAATCTGAAACATATTTATATGTAAAAACTGGTCTGCCTTCAGGTTCATTGTGACATTTAAACGTGAGTCAGTTGGGTCTTATTTGAAAACACAAGCAAAGCTGTGAACATTTACTGTGGGCTTTGCAGTCTTGAAGCAGTATGTTAGGGAAACAAATAGTGGTAGGAAAAAATAATCATCTTTTGCTTTGGTGCATAAGCCTGATGATTCTTATTTTTCCTCTTTAGTCAATAATGTTTTTATGGCATTAAGCAATATTATTTCCTCGATATCCTTTCCCCCATAAAATACTTGATTTGTATTTAATGTTGCATTTTTCTTACATGCTATTCTCCTGACTTTAAGACACAGCACATATTTAATATTTAACCTTTATAAGTGATGGACAAATTCCATTGTTGTATTTATAAGAAGCACAAGAGATCTTTATAGGGGAAAAGGCAAAAACGCTGCATTTCTTGAGAATACAGCAGTTAGCATATGCTTTTCAAGCGCGCGTGCACACACACACACACACACACACACACACACACACACACACACACACACACACACACACACACACACACACACACACACACACACAAATAGAGTCCTGCCAGTTGATGTTTATAGTTACCAGTCCAGAGTCTGGATAGATCTAGTGGCCAGCCGGGTTGGACACAGAGGGGAGCTGAGCTCCGTCGGTCGCTATCCGATGCTCCTGGAGTAGTGGCAAGATGAACCCAAAGTCCCATGGCAAAGCACCCTGTTCTTATAGGCCTTGGCTACACTGGCCCTTTACAGCGCTGCAACTTTCTCGCTCAGGGGTGTGAAAAAACCACACCCCTGAGCGCAGCAAGTTACAGCGCTTCAAAGCACCAGTGTAAACAGTGCCCCAGCGCTGGCAGCGCGGCTCCCAGTGCTGCAAGCTAATCCCCACGGGGAGGTGGAGTACCTGCTCCAGTGCTGGGAGAGCTTTCTCCCAGTGCTGGTGCTGCGACCACACTCGCACTTCAAAGAGCTGCCGTGGGAGCGCTCCAGCAGCAGCATTTTGGAGTTTTGAGTGTAGCCAAGCCCATAGTCTTTTTTCTCTGTTGAAGTCTATGGATTTTGCTGTGTCAGTTTCTGACTGGTTACTTGTGTTATCTTTTGATGTAAACATTCTTATACACCTCTGAGAGGATCATCCTGTCCTGGTTTCGATTTGATTAATTGTTTTGTCCTTAGGGATGCCTGCCTGCACCTCAGGGTCATCAATCTGCCCTTCCTTCATTATGGATGCATGTTGATGGTTCTCACTCCTTCCGCCTTGACCATCTGGCTATAACAGTGACCTTCGCACCTTTTTGTTTCCTGATGCATACGTTCCTCATTCACACAAACAGTCTTTTACAGAGGCCTTCAGATAGGATAACATTTTGGAAAGGATTATATGGTTACTAAACGGATTACAAAAGAACCTTACACAACTTAGTTTGCAATGCATACAAGAAGCAAGACCTTATAGCAAATACTGTAATGAAATCTTATCCTAAAACAAAAAGGTGACCATAATCATCCATAAGGACTGTTCTGGTCTGTCCCTGCATTAACATCAGTAGAGACACTGAGGGTATGGCTTACAGTTGTACAGCGCTGGGAGTTACAGCTGTCTTCGTACAGCTGTGTAGGGAAAGCGCTGCAGTGTGGCCACACTGACAGCTACCAGCACTGCAGTGTGGCCACATTTCCAGCGCTGTTGGGAGTGGTGCATTGTGGGCAGCTATCCCAGCGTTCAAGTGGCTGCAACATGCTTTTCAAAAGAGGGGGCTGAGGGGGAACGTGGGGGAGAGAGAGGGAGTGGATTTTTGGATCTGTCAGCTCCCTGCCTTGCAAGTTCTAAGGACTGGAACATACACATCACCAACCTGCAATCAATTTAAAAGTTTTGAGCCCTTCCCCCACCCCTCTCTTATTCACTAAATGCAAATTATGCACTCCTAACTAGCCTTCAGACCACATAAGCAGCTGCTCAACACAGACTCCCCTCTTCCCCTCTGCCGTGTGACTTGTCTCTTCAAGCAAACAGCTGTGAACCTTCCAAAGCAATTCCCCTGCCTGCCTCCGCTCGCTCCAGCAAACAGGAGTTGTTTGGGTTTTTTTTTAGATAAGCAGCTCAGGGGAGCTCGGAGTTCAGCCAATCTTCCGGTTTGTTGTGAGCAGGCATTCTGGGATACCTCCTAATACCCTGGAGGCCAATAACAGCGCTTTTGGTGGCCACACTTGATGAGTAGCGTTTCATCACCTGCTCTGCAATCGTTACACCCCAAGCAAACCAGGTGTACAGCCAGCGCTGCAGCCAGGGAGTTGCAGTGCTGGATGTGCCTTGCAGGTGTGGACAGTTACTAAGTTGCTGCACTGTAAACCGACCACGAGTGCTGCAACTCTCCAGTGTAGCCAAGCCCTGACAGTCTGTCAGATGCATTTCTACCAGTGTCCCAGAGGTCATCCCTTTCTGCTATGCAAAAAGGGTGGCTGGCAGGATGAAATCAAATCATACATTAATTCTCATTATACAATTATAAAATCCTGCTCCTACACCATTGCATTTCGTTAAGATTTTATTTATTTCTAGTTTATAACAAAATATGAGTAGCATGGCCTCTAGTTAGTACATCAAAAATACCTTCACTTAAAGTGTATTTATGGTCAGAAGAGCTACTGTAAAAATGGCACCTTATCCAAGAGTTTCTTTCTCTAGCAGCTGTGGGAGAGTGAGCTGGATTCTAATTTTGTTAGGGTATTTTCAGTGGAATTGTTAACAAATGGCACTAAGAGTCTCTCCATGGACACCCATGGGCTTTGGATCAGGCCCCAAGTTCCAACTGCATAAATGATGATGGTGGAATGAGAGCCAAGAACAGCAGCTTGACCATTATAGCAGGCTGGGCATGTGCACAACGTGCCTTGTGTCAGTGGAGCGCTTCTACAGTTGGTGCTCTTGCATTGACAGTGTGTTGCATTATGGGTAGCTATTTTACAAGTTACCTTACAAGACTCCTTCTCTTCATGTGCCAATATATATTTATGCCTGTATCTGTCATTTTCGCTCCATGCATCTGAAGAAGTGGGTTTTTTACCCATGAAAGCTTATGCCCAAATAAATCTGTTAGTCTTTAAGGTGTCAGTGGACTCATTGTTATTTTTGTGGATACAGACTAACACAGCTACCCCTCTTATACTTTGTTCCATCTTGACACTCTGAGTAAGTTTCTCAGACCTGAAGAAGACCTCTGTGTAAACTCAAAAGCTTTGTCTCTCTCAGGAACAGAAGTTAGTTCAATAGAAGATGTTACCTCACCGACTTTCTGTCTCTGTTTTACGAAGTAACTTTTCAGAATAAAACTACACAAAGAATGCATTTTAAATAAAGAATTTTAGCTATTCTGTTCTTAAAATTTGATTATTGCTAATTGTTAAGCTAAAAGATAAAAATAGAAAACTAATTTGTACTGGACGTAATATCTCTGTCCTTTTCTCACAGCAGTTGTGGTGCAAATGAGAACATACTCTCACATTAATGAACTTAAAACATCAGAAATAGGATAAAGTGTAAAGATAGTGATAGTATTATCTTATTATTCTTAAGATAACTGCTTTAGTGCTATACTTATATACAGCAAAAGCAAGCATGAATGTTCCTAAAACAAAACTGAGCTATTTAAAAAAACGGTTTGATCTTAAAGGAAACTTAAATGTGCATTAATAGCGGGAAAAATAAGGAGAATAAAGTTGAAACACCATAAATCTGGATAATTAATTCAGATTTTTAAATAGTGATACAAGTTTTTATCCTAATGGAAAAACTTTAATAGTATGTTACCTTTGATGCAGTGATAAATAGGCAAATAATATAAAGCTGCCAAATTCTTTGAATTTATTTCCATTTTTGCTACCTAGAGTGCAGTGTTCTGAGTAAGAAATAATTTGAATACTTTTTGGAAGTGCTTTTTTGTACCATGAGTTGCAGTTGCTTACTTTGGGGATGATAATGTCTACTGCGAAAGTTGAGATGGAAACAAAAAGCAATAGAAGGTATACTGCTAAAGAGCATTTTTTTTAAATATGATGATTTTTCTTCCACTATATATGCATGTCAAGGTTAATCAACTTTGCCATTCTTTTATTTGAGGCCCCCATATAACTCAACGGATAAAACTTTTCAAAATTTGCTGGGTTTTATTTTTTTGAAGCTGATGGCTCATGTGCTGAGATAAAATGTGTAAGAGTAGGACCCCGCTTTCTCCTTGAAAATGGTGCATATAATCAAATCTCAGAATTGCCTTCCTAAAACAAACACATGCTAGGGCAATCAAATAAACTGTGTGTTTGTTCTTGGAAAAATTGTAGGAAAAGATAAAGTAAGTCAAAAGGGACATTCATAATGAAAGAGAGGAAGGTAAACTTCTTTAATGTATACAGTATTTAAGCCATAAAATAGTCTATTTCATAATATTAACCAATAATTTTATAACAGTGTCTTGGTAACAGTAAATCACAGTGGGGTGTCACCTTCATGACTTACAAATTGCTCTTTGTTTTGATGTGCACAGAGCACAATTTGTATCAGATTGTAAATAGCAATGCATGGCGAAGTTAGAGTAACAGGACAGGTGAGTAATATATTTTATTGGACCAACTCTGTAAGCACACTGTGCCTTCCACTCACTGTAGCAATGTCCACACGAGACATTATTGCATAGCAAACTGTTGCACTGTAGATTCAAGCTGTAGGTTGCAGCACAGTAACCTGCTGCAAGCCCCTAGTGACATTGGAGGCAGTTGAGTGGTCTGCATGTTCTCTGATCGGTCTCAGTATTAAAAAACAAGTGGAATGGAGGGGAGCAAAAAAGATTGGCTGTTTTTTGTAGTTTTATTTATTGCCCACATTCTAGTTTAACTTGGCTTGGGGTCTGATCTCTGGGCTAACTTAATAACAGAGCAGTTTCCTGAAAGATGTTTTGATGAGACTTAACAATATGTCTGTCCATTCTTACTAACTTAGCCAACGTTCCTTTTTTTCCTCCTGGATAAAAAGTTAACTTTCATAAACTTTTAGAAGGGTAGAACCATATAATAAATGTCTATTAAATGTACATATATTTTAATGTTTATATTGCCTGTTATTGGTGAATAGAGGAACACTCTATGAAGAACATAGACATATGTAACCAACCAACCAACCAACCAACCAAAAAAAAAAAAATTGCAACTAATGTCCCATATTCCATTTTTTAAAGTATGAGGTGTATTTGCTAATGCAAAAAAACAAGGGCACATTCAATTAACTAGAAAGACAGCATTTTAAAAATTAATAAGAAAAAATTGTTTATACAACACAGGTGGACTGTGGAACTCATTGCAACAATGTATCATGGAGGAAAAGAGGATTCCAAAAAGATAGAGATTTGTATGGATAACAAGAATATCCAGAGTTGAAGTAATAACTATATAAAATATAAACTAAACCTTTGGATGAGATATAAACCCTCATGTTTCAGGGCATAAAGAAACCTCTAATTATTGGGGTTTTGCAGGTAACTTTCTTTGGGACAGGTTATTCCATAACTGTCTGCTGCAGCATTTCTTCCAATGAAACAGCTGGTACTGCCGACTGTAAGACACAGGTTACGGGACTAGATAGACCTCTACTCTGATCCATTCAGGCAATTCCTACATTTCTGTTAACTCATTTCTCTTTAAAATAATAAATGAATCCTATAATTATTTTGTTAGATTTAGCCCCTGAGCTCTTGTTCAGTCTGTACTGGATATGGGAATTATGAAACCTCTGACATATACTGCTATATATTTTGTTTTCGCTGTGTCTCTCTATTTTTTCTAGAAATATGAGTTGAAATTGAATTATGTTGTTGATTATGATGTAATAAGTGACAGTCGTGTAGGTTTTGGTGTATAACAAAGTCCTTGTTTGAAGAGATGCTTTTGTCATCTATTGTTAGAGAAATCCCTGAACAGCCTATACAAATAAACATGAGCTAGAAGCCAGTTTTTAAGTATCAGGCAGTCCATGGTCCTAGGCAAAAGCATAAAGTTTGCAGTATATTCTGATGAAAACCGGAGCAACAAACCTTTATGGATCCAGTAATCATTATAACAATGCTAAAACTGTATAATATTAAAAATAGTGATGGGTGACTGAAAAAAGTGAGAATCTTGTAGGTGGAATATGACTGCCCTGACTCAGTCATGCCTTAGTATGTGTTTTGAGATTTGAAAAATCTTTTAAACCTGTCTCATTGGTAGCTGATGTTCTGTTTGGCTTTACCAAATAGAAATTGCTGTCAGTTTAGCCAAGAAAAAATAAATTCTTCACCTTTAATGTTACTGTGTACTAGAGTGAGTCTGAACGGCGCAGGTAGTTTATTTTATTCACATACTCAGATTTGTAAAGCTTAGCTGATGAGTGCCAAAGTGCATTCTCCTCAGGGGGACAGGTATTTATTCATGGATTCCTCTAGCAGCTCCAAAGTATTATGATTACTGAATTTTTCTTTCTTGAAGGTGGTATTCTTGCCTGTGACAGAGTGTATAAACCTCACATCTCTCTTCTCAATAGTGCAGCCACCAATCATGCAGTTTATTAGTCAGAGTTAATTGCACAGTGTGCAGTACTTTGAGTTTATTTTCAGTGTTAATCTAGTGCATAATAAAAGTGGATAGTCTGATACGGCTACTGAACATTGTTTGAATTGAATGTACTAAAACAGAAGAGAAATGTCAATATTTCTGCAATGGAGGTGACAACTCACAATTCATGTAGAGTGAAAAAAAGATATTTATTTATTGTGTTGACGATGAAAATGAACTTTCTAATCACTGTTTTGAAAAGCTAACAGAAAACAGCTGATTGAGGAGTAAGTGTTTACCTTGAAATTCCATTTTCATTTCTCCTCTAGCTAAATTTTAACTTGAGGACTAAATTGTGTCCTTATGGTCTTGCACTGTGAGTAGTGGCTTTAGTAATAGTGAGGGTTGAAGGTAACAAACATTTTTGTCCCTTTTATATATCTGACTGAAGTAGGATGACCACTGAGTCTGAATTGCCCGTGGTCTCATGTTGCATTTCCACAGATGAGTTCAAGTTTCAGTGTATTGGACTCTAAGCCCACACTGTATAATGAGAAGAAATTAATCAGTGGTGACATTTTCCATCTTGTCCCCAGGTTTCTCTATAATTCTACCAGCTGGTGCCACAGTGATGGCTTTCTGCCTTCATCGCCATATATATATAATTTTTCTTTTGAAAGGAATAGTAAAATATCCATCTTTTATGACTGGACTCTGTGTTTATACAAAAAAAATTATACATGAATGATAATTCGTTATTTCTTTTGGATAACGTATTTATTGGTGCTTTGAGTGTTCTTGATTACATATTACAACTTGTGGTCTTTGTGGATTTTATAGCACACAAGTTATTACATTTTAAGTAACATATGTATTAACTAGCTCTGTTTTTAATTACTTGAGTAATTAAGCTGCTTTGTGAACTGTTGATCATGCTGTCAGTGTATGTCACTGACCTGTTGAACAGGAGTTGAAAAAAATAAGAAATCACCATTGATATGTAATTTGTTTAACAGAGTGCAATCATAAAAGATGTATATTTTACAATTCCTTTCACAAGCAAAATTATCTATGTAATGATTAAGGTAGAAGGCTCTAAAACAGATATGTTACCTCAAAATCTTAAAACACCCAATTCAGAATACTGCATTCCAAGGGAAAGAAATGCTCTCTGCTAAGCAACACTTTCCCTTCTGCTTTGTATCCCATTTGCTAGCTCTTCCAGTTTCTCTTCTTGCTAGCTTCCATATACCATCAGCAGTTCCCAGAAGTGAGTCGGAAGATCAGTATTTAAACATTAGAAATGTTCAAAAAAATTTAATGTTCAACAAAAGAAAATTGGACAAGTGCCAGCTAACTCTATTCTTTCAGAAAATGCTGCAGAATTGAAAATTAAGTATTCAGTAGCATGGACACTTTTGAAGTTATTCCCTAGCTCCAAAAAATAGCGTCTCACAAGTGTGATGTTTTGGCAGTGGCTTCCAACTTATCGGATTTGATCTGGCAGTTCTTATTAATATCACCATAGCAAATGCTCAGTACCCTTAATAAAGGGTAGAATAGAATCTTCATGACCTGCCCCATTGTGACTTTCCCACATGCTGCGTCAGACTATCCAGCACCGAGCAATTACCTTCAAGGTGCATAGAAGGAAAGCTAAGATGGGTTGAGTGGAAAACGTAGGATCCCCCTGACTAATACAAAATGTATTTAATGAAAATGCAAATTAATGGAAAGAGTGAATACGTCCTAGAAAGTAGATGTAACTTCAAGTGATGTTTCTGGACTAACAATTTCCAGTACTTAGGGTTCTTTTTAAAGCTATCCCTGTTCCTTTTTTACATAGCCTGAATCAGCCTCGTGGCTAAGATGTCGCCTCCAATCAATCTGATCTCCTGTTTTATTGGGCATGTTGTTAACTGGCTTTTGTGCTTCATTATCTGTGATAGATGAGTACTGTGATGGAGAAATAAAAGCAACTTCACAGCCATTTTGCTAGTATTGCTTAACTTGGTGAACTTGATTCCAAGTGGAGAATTAATAAGGAGGGGATGCAGCTATTATGTAAGACTTGTCAATTGACTCCATTAGTCTCAAAGTTTAGTGAGTTGGGAGGACAGCCAGGGTAATCTACTTGTGTGTGTCTAACAAACCAAGGGATTGTGGGCAACCGGACAGCATTGTAAAATAAGGCCTGTTCACCTCTCGCTGAATTTGAGCACAAATAGATTAATCTGGCAATAATTTTCCTTATTATCCAACAAAATTAAGGATACAGCACTAAAATTCATTAGGATTTTTCACTCTTGACCCTTGGCTTCTTAATGTTGTCATCCATCTGTGGCTACCTTTCAGTGTTTTATGAAGTGATACCTGCAGATAAGTTTGTTTTTAAAATGCTTTGGATCCTTTGAGATTTAAGTTGCTACAACAATAGTACCTACCATAGTCAAAATGCTTAAATATAAATATACATTAATCATATATGTAGAAGAAAAATTATAAATGCTGTCTTAATTAAAAAAGGAAGTGAAACAAACAAGTCTGTTGCTTGGCCATGCTGCTTCATAAAATCACTAATTCTTACTGCACCACTGTGGATAACATTCTCCTACACACCTCCTTACATTTAGCATCCATTACATTTTGGTATAATTGCATTATATCTCATCTAGTCACTTAAAACAGGAATTCATGTTCCTGTTTTTCCTTGGCTTACAGGGCAAAACTGGCTTCCAGGTGTTCAGCATCAACTGCTCTCCTGTGTGATAGACCCAGGCCAGTTGGGAACAGCAGAGTAGTTGAAGGGAGATATATAGTGGCCACTGGATAAGCTGTTTTCTGTTCCCTGAGTGACCAGAGCAGGGGCTGCTCCAGGCTAATGGGAACACCTGACTCCAATTAACCTGTTAAGAGTCAAGTGAGGCTGTTAAGCACCTAACTCTAATAAAGGCTTCTCTGATGCTATAAAATGGCTCACTCCATTTAGGCCAAAGGGAGCCAGAGGAGAGGAAGTGTGTGCAAGGAACTGAGATCAAAAGGCATGCAAGAATCTGGGAGTGAGTAGCCATACTGCTGGAGGACTGAGAAGCACAAGTGTTGTCAGACATCAGGGGGAAGGTCTGGTGGTGAGGACAAAGAAGGTGTTGAGAGGAGGCCATGGGGAAGTAGCCCAGGGAGTTGTAGCTGTCGTGCAACTGTACCAGGAGGCACTGTAGACAGCTGCAGTCCACAGAGTCCTGAGCTGGAACCTGGAGTAGAGGGCGGGCCTGGGTTCCCCCCAAACTTCACAACTCCTGATCAAACACAGGAGGAATTAACCTGGACTGTGGCTTCTACCAGAGGGGAAGGTCTCTGAGATGTTTCTGGACCCACAGGGTGAATCTGTGAGGTGAACAAATCCGCCAATAAGCGCAGGTCCCATCAAGGTAAAGGAGGAACTTTGTCACACCAGATATAATTAAATGATAGCAAGCAGCCCACTGGCCAGGTTCCTCAATTATTTAGATTTGTTTACCATTGGAATATGAAGCCACTGGCAATCAGTTCTTGATCAGCTGAGAGGTAAGGTAGGAGAACATGTCTTTCAGACAGTATTCATCAATTCAAGCCATTTGTCTCCAACTGAAAATAGACTCCACTCCTACTCCTCATGCCCCCCAAAATTAGCTATTACCCGGAGGTGTTTTTTATAGATCAGAGTTCTCATTAATGAATATAAATGAAATAAAATATCGTGCTTTTTTTAAACAAAATTTGAGGGTATATCATTATCTGTTTTTCATGATAACATAATAAATCAAAGTGCTTTTTCCAGTTACAAAATTACTTTCCTGATTAAAAATTGTGATTTTGAAAAGGTGATATTCAGGTGACTTGGGACAGCATAACTTTTAAACTAATATATTCTCAGTTGCATGGTAGGGCATTTCTAAGGGCACTGTGTGATGTTTTAGCTTTCTCTGGTTTTATTGTTCTCTCTTGTATGTAATACTTATTTAAAAGCTTCAAGATAAAGTAGTAGATTCTCAGGTGCATCTTAGCATCACTCAACACACCCTCAGAGAGAGAGGGATATAGGAGGATTTCTGCCACCTTTCTGCTCCCAAGTCCTACAGGCAGCCAGGGCCAGTTGGATGTAAATTAGAGCAGCCTTAAGATATGTTTAACTTATGCCAGTAGTAACAGGCCCATCTAGGCCATTCAGCTGGCCCCAGGCACCCCAGACACCTCAGTGACAAACTGCTGGGTTTCCCAGAATTGTGAGCCACCATGTTTATCCCTTTCAGCCTCAGCGAGTAGAGTGTTGCTGATGCTAAATTATGCCTCAGCTCCCTGACACACCAGCTTTTCTGACTTTCCATTAAACTCTTCAGGACTCTGCCTGTCCAGTAGCAGATAACAATCAGTGAACTCCAACTCCCAAGTTCTTCAAACACATCTCTCTGCAGTGTCCAGCCCTCTCACTGAACACACTCAGAGGTTTTTAAGTTGCCTGCTCCTTTAAAGAGACAATACATAGCCACATAATAATTTAACTGGGGGTGACAAACTCTCCACTTCAAACAAAGCAATGAGTCGGTTTATGGTAAAAGTAAAACAAGTTTCTTAACAAAAATGGCAATAGGTTTAAGTAATCTCAAGTAAGAGAAATAAAGATTAAAATGGTTACAAATAAAAAGTAAAACATGTTTATTAGACTAAAACTTAACTTAATCAGCTATAGTTCTTGTTCAAGAAGGTTTCCCTGCTTACAACAACTTCTGCATTGTAACTGGCTGTTCCAGTGAAGATCCACGCCTGCTCCAGAATCAAAATGCTGATTCTTTTTTTCCCTCAAGAAGTGGATATCTTAGGCATTCACTCCCCTTCTCTGTATCGTCCAGTAAACCATTAGAAATGTATTCTCCCCAGGTTTTTCCCCAGCTGGGTGTGGACTCCATGCTGGTTCCTCTCCGCTGGTAACTTTTATGATGTAAATGATCTCTTCCTCAACCTCAAATTCAAATAACCATTGAATTCAGCTTCCTGTTTTGAGGTGTCGGACTCATTCTTTTGTTTGGAGAGAACCTGTTGACCAGCTCCCCCAACCTGCCTGGTTTAAATACATTTTAGTCACTTATTTTCCAGCACATCTGTAAAGTTCTTTGTGGGTTAACCATATGTACATCATGCAAAAATAGTAATGGTCAGTGCACTGTTAGTTCTCCAGTAATGTGTTACATGCCACCTTTGGGGGGTAAATATCCTGACAGTGTCCCATTCGGATTAGGGTACTCTTGGGGTCACAACCTCCCCGACACAGACTCTGTGCTGGTGTGGAACTGGGACCAGAACTAAGCCTGCTATATCAGTTTTACACTCCATGATGGATTCTGCTGTGCCATCACCTTTCTACTGTCAGACTAGTGCAAATGAGATGGACTACATGAGAATACATTTCTAATGGTTTACTGGAACAAGGATCTAGCCTGCAATAACTTCCTGGCATTATTATTACTTACATTTGGCAAAAACTTTTTTGTTGTTGCTTGTGTTTTTTCTATAGAGAATTTCTACTCAGCTTTTTATACCAGCGTAGTTGATGATCTCTCTCTCTCTCTCTCTCTCTCGTGTGTGTGTGTGTGTGTGTGTGTGTGTGTGTGTGTGTGTGTGTGTGTGTGTGTGTGTGTGTGTGTGTGTGTGTGTGTGTATGTGTAGAATTTATTTTAAGGGGGAGAAGTACTAAAACTATGCCTTTTAAATGATGGTTGGTGTGTTTGTTTGTTTTCCACATCTTCATACCAAAAGTTCTCTCAAGTCTTGATTTAACTCAGTTTCTGCTAAATCACTGCTACATTGACCTCAGAGTACATCTACACTGCAGCTGTAGCCATAATTTCCGGTTTGAGTAGACATGCATGCACTGACTTTGACTGAGCTAGTGCACTAAAAATAGCAGTGTAGATGCTCTGGCATAGGTAGTGAGATGGGATAACCTCCTGAGTAAGTACCTAGGGTCCTGCATAGATTGTCTTGGGTGTCTAGCCCATGCAGCTGCTCAGACCGCTGTGGCTATACTGCTATTTTGTGCATGCTAACTCAATCAAAGCTAGCACATATATATCTACCCAAGCTAGAAATTACACCTCCAGCTACAGTATACAGATTACCCTCTATGTCACTTTGGTACTTACTATACCTCCCCTTCCTGTGGATGTAATCTAGTAAGGTGGAAAGAGCAGTATGATTAGTATCTCCCTGGTACTATATTACACATAGCCAAAGCAGTGAGGGACTGCCACCTTATCTGTATGGACTTAAGGAACTGGTATTGAGTGAAGAACGTTGGTATATGTGTCCCATCAGTGTAACGCTGAGTGCTGGAATCATGGCTGTTGGTGATTATGGGCACAATAATTTTTTTTCTAAATTTTCTTTTTAATTTTAATTTTGTCTGGAAATTTGGCTGAATATTAGACTAAAACAAGTATTGAGGAAATGGAGCGTACGCCCCCTCAGGCTATCATAGTTGAGGAAATCACAAATTAGTGCCTAAACACAAATTCCTTTTTAAAGGAAGCTGCCATGGGTAGCAGCTCTATATTTATAGAGCAAAACAACAACAAAGCAGACAGCAACACTGAAGTTTGCTGGCAACCAGTGAGCCTCATTTCCCTGGGTTGTTTGCTGATGATGTTACCCAGCTGAGAAATTGGGATGTTATCAGTGCTGCAGCCCTTATTTTCCAAGGTATGTTATTCATAACCAGTAGTGCTTTTTTATTTTTTTAATAGAATTGTTGTGATTCAGGAGGTTAGATTTTTAGTCCTGACAACTTTGATAGTCAATTTTAATCTATTGAGGGTGTGAAAATTATTATCCGCCAGCAGAAATAAAATAAGCTATGATCTCCTATGAACACAAGTGTGGTACCATAAACCTGGCATTTTTGGTTTTAAGTGCAGGATTACAGATATAAAAGAGAGTCTTCTGTAAATCTAAGTTTAATGGATTCCAAAACAATGAAATGGCAAATGAGACTGTGTAAAACATGCTGTTACAGCATTAAAAGCTTTTACATTACTGAAATTAATATTTTATTATCTAGGATTCAGCCAAAATGCGTAAAAATTATAACATTTTGGAAATAAATTGTGAAAGGTAGGGGATCACATTTTAAAGCAATATAATACTCCAACTCTTTTCTTTCTTTCTTCCACAAGAGATGGGCTAAATATCAACATAGGTTATTACATTCTTGTCTGTTTAAAATTCTCCTGCAGTTACAATTGGGTACAATATTTTTCTTCCTTTCCTGTACTACATTTTTCTCTGTTGTTGTCAGAATTGCCAGGTGCTATTAAATAGGAGCTATGATCCACTTCAGAATGGATACTTTTGGTGGTGAGGGAACATGCCTTGCCTAACTCAAAAGGTGGAGTTAGGTTTAATTACTGTTACTTTGTCAGGTGATTCAACTTACCACGACGCTTGTGGCACTTTCCAACGTGGAACTGGCTCTTCTGGAGATAATTCCTCCTATCTGTCACAAAATCAGAAGTGCGATCTCTAGGTCAGAACACGTTTCATTTGTTGGCCTTTTTTTTCCTCCTTCCTTTCTCATTGTTACTTTTTTCTTCCTTTCATTTTTCAAGTGCTTTCTCCAAGTTGTTTACATGTTAGTGGCCAAAACCTGTAACTGTCTTGGGGTTTAATGCTAGTACTTCTGCTAGCAATTCCCCACTGGACAGGCTTCATTGGTCAGCCTTTTTCCCGCCTCCTTCTTTCTCCTTCTTGGGCTAGTTAGAAATAAATGTTGAAATATCTAGTGTGTCGGGCAGCAGCCAGGTTAACACTGCTCAAGAGTGAGACTGTGTGAGGTAAATTGTTGAGTATCCTAGGGCATACCTCTACTATGAAATGCCTGTGGGATAAATGGCAGAGGCAATAGTGATCCATTATTAAGGAACCTCACAATAAACTGCATGGAACTTAATTTATGCATTTTGCATGGATGAAGAGATGAGTCAATAATGCTCAGATTCAAACCTGTGGCTTGCGGGAGGCTGAGTATTTCAAACCAATAATTAGAGCACTGAAGCATCCCTTCTAGCTGAGAATTGGCATACTGGAAATGTTTTGTTTGCAAGCACACTGTGTACATGTCATATTAGAATTCTTCATTAATACCACAGGAGATAATTAGCATATAAAATTTGCATGACTAGAAATAACATTGCTCTAAGATTCTATGTAACACCTCTACTTTTTTTAATAAGGGACTTCAATAAGCAATGCACATAAGCTCACAAGCCCTTTGCTACCTGCTTCATTATGTCAGTAATTTTATTATTTATCGAAAAATATCACGAGCTGGTGAAATGCAGCAAATAGACCCAAGATGACATATGTCAGTCGTATGTTTAAAAAAAACAAACCATCACTACCGAACTAGCATTTGGAGAATATAGTCCTTGTCAAGTGTTGTCACTATCAGTTATATTGTATTGGAAGTGAAAAGTCTTGGGTAAAAGGGATTTAGTAATCTAGAAAACATAACTCAGGTAATGACCGTTTCAAGAAAAAATACAAGTGCAGTGCTCCTTTGTAAGAGGAGGGTTGACTTACAGAGGTTGGAAATATTTGCATGTAATGTTCTTAATTAATCTGTGTATGTTTGTTTTGAAAATACCTAATCTTCCTGGAATCATAGGTTAGAATCCTGGGGTTTAATTCAGCCCTTTATCATTCCATCGAGGTCTATGAAATTAATGAGTGTGAGGCCTTTCTGATGAGTCATTAAAAACGGAGACCAAATTAGTGCTTTGTGGACATCAACAATTCCATGACACTTTTCACAAGAGGAGGATTTACCTGAATGTCCTGTAACAAGCTTCTATTTTGCCTGCTGTTGAGTAGTGTACTGTAAACTGTCTGTCGGTCTACCTGCTGCTACCATCCTTTCTAGAGTTCACTGCATTGCAGAGGTGATGTGATACTGCTCAGAACAAAATTGAACATGACTTGCTGAGGCCTGTAGTCTGTACGTCACTGTTCTGGAATTAAGATGTAGAGGGAGACTTTCAAAGGCAAGAGCATATAGGTGCACTCCTTTCAGTGTGAGTTGGGCACCTCACTGACCTTTTGCCCTTTAAAATCTCTTTTAGGCAGCTGTGAGATATTGTGTTTTGTACAAATTAGGTACAGAAATCAGGCGCCTGGGAAATTACCAAAGCTGCCCTCAGGTTGGCCTCTGGTCAAGAATATGTCAGCTGATCTTGTTTCTGTTGCTGTCACGGCGGTCACAACACGATTTGGTTTTGTGGAGTGATGCATTTCTGGTATGGTAGCAAAGACTGACTCTTTTAGAGTAGCTATTATTTCAGTGGATTTGCGAAGTGGCCCTTAAGGTAGGAATTTCTTTCTTTCTGAAGCTTGTGTTACCTTCATATTCAGAGGTTAAATATATATCTGGCAGTGTTTCTGAATAAATACATATATTTGTGTGTAAAGATTTACAGTATATAAATAAGTAAATGTCCAATCCGTGAAGTTCAGTTGACTGTGATAGAACGGTATCATCTGCTTTCACTAACCTGGTTAACTAATTCAAAATTCTATACAGCAAGTAATACAGCTTACCAGTAATGATGAAAGAATAATTACATAGGCCATCGGGGGGGAATCTAGATCTGATCGTCTGGATTATTTTTGCTCTTTGTACTTTTATAGTAGTTAGTTCTTATTTTTAAGCAAACATGACAGTTAGATGCATCTAGAAATTGTAAATGTTGGATTGGGACTAAGTAAAGGTATGAATCTGTTCCTGACCATTTACACTGTATTTAGTTATATCCTTTTACTATTTCCTAAGAGTAAATGCAAATGAAGAATCTAGAGTTATCCCATCTTGGTTTTTTTTGTTTTCAAATACATATTGGATGGGATTTTCAGAATCACATATGTAGGAACACAAGTCCCATTGAAAATAAATACAACCCTTCAGTTACCTGCCATCATAGGCGTTCTTCTACAACTTCAATATAAATAAAACATTGGATTACCAAAAAAACAGAAAATTACTAAATCAAGCATATCAGCACAAGTACTGTAACTAACATTAGTTCAAATGTTCATGAGCTAGAGGATTTTAAATATCTACAAGGTGAAGATATCACCCCATTTTTTAAAGCTAAGGCCAATAGGCTGATAACATGACAATGTATAGTGCTTGCAGCTGGAAGTGCTTAAGCCTGAGAGAGGCACATCTTGGCAGTAAAAAGGCTTAATTATGCTCATGTAAATTTTCACTTTTATGGATGAAACATCTAGTTTTGGTAATTCCTTGCTTTACACCAATCTTTCTGTCCTCTCACTTACAATTCCATACAAACACTATAGTAACAGAATGTTACAGTTGCATGTTCAGCACTCAGGAAATGCAAAAGTTAAAGTTGTTTGTAGAATTCATCATAAAATTTTTGATTATACAATTGATCATTGGGATTTGCTGATTTGTTGAAATGGAAGTGTTCCATGGTGTCATGTGTCTGTGAAATACCATCAGAAACCACTTGTGTGTGGTTTCCTGCCAGCTTACCCACCTCCCTCCTCAGCACCCCAGTCTTCTGGGCTCCAGCTGTGGTAGGGTGGGAGCCTGAGCCCTTTAAATCACTGCCGGAGGTGGTGAGGTGGCTTGGAAGCCTGGGGTTCAGGGGCCATTTAAAGGGCCCAGGGCTCCAGCTGCTGCCACTGCAGGCCCTTTAAATGGCTTCCTGAGCCCTGCTGCTGGAGCCCCGGGATAGCAGCGGTGGCCGGGGGCGCTGGCAGTGAGCTCCCAGCCGCCACTACCACAGTGGAGCCCCAGGCCCTTTAAATTGTTGACTGACCTTGGAGGTCCCAACTGCCACTACTACCCCGGGACTCTGGCAGTGGAGATTGGGTTGCGATTTTAATGGCCCGGGGCTCTGGCCACTACCACCCCGGACCCTTTAAATCTCCACCGGCTCCAGCAGCGAGGCTCTGGTGGCAATTTAAAGGGGTTGGGGTGGTAGCTCTGGCTGCCACTACCGCCCTGGGCCCTTTAAGTCGCCGCCAGAGCCCCACTCCCAGGAGCCTGGGGTAGCAGCAGTGGGAATCCTGCGGTGATTTAAACAGCCAGGGGCTCCCAGCCGCAGCTACTGCAGCAACGCCCTGGGCCCTTTAAATTGCCGTCGGAGCCCTGGGGGTCCCGGCCACCTCCGCAACCCAGGGGCTCCGGCAGCAGGGCTCTGGCAGTAATTTAAAGGGCCCAGGGCTGGAGCCGAACCGGGGCATATCGGCTTACTTTCACCACTGGCCCAAACCTTGACTACATGACTTTCCTCCAGCATTCACAATGGTGTTGAACTAAAAACACCACGTCCAGTTAACACAAACATTTTGTATTTTAAATGCAGTCATTTTAGCATGTTTAGAAATGTACCTAATTTAAATAATTTGGGATTATGCAGTAGTTGATACTAGGAGAACTTGCAACACTGCCTGAATCCCGGTAAGGCAGTATCCCAATTTTCTCTCATCTTTTCACTAGCAAGATGAATTCTTGGGGACTTCACAGATCTTGTTCTTCCACTTTTACTCTTTTGTCATCTCTATTCAGAAAGCAGACAAATAACTAAATTTTTTAAAGTCAGTATAGCATTATGGGAAGGCAGTAGCACAAGAGGTGGGTTTTGCATTTTGCCTGAATGTGTCGTCATCCTCAGCTCTAGTAAAACGGGTTCTCTAGCCAATTATAGTCCCTTGAAATGGCTCTGTCTTCAGCTCCTCATAGTCTAATCCTTCTGCAGAGTGTTTCAACATTCCCCAAGATACAGTTGCCTCAAGTCACAGGAGGAGAGACTGTCTTTGAGTTAGTATTTGGGCCAGCTCATAGTCTTAATTTTCAAGTCTAAAAGTTGAGTTTTCCAGGCCATATTAGGGGATTTGGATGTTTATTTCCCATTAACCCATGGACTACTGTGCTCAAGTCTGTGTATCTGTTAGTATGGGATATAGTCTCCTTAGTCAGCCAAACGTAGGGTTTACTGCTGTTACAATTTGAGTGTATGGTGTGAGAGTAGTCCAGGAAGATTCCTAGACTACATGCTGTTTGACAGGTGGGGGCACATACCTTTTATGAAGGACGGTAGGACTATATGAAATCTACCATGTTTTTCTTTAAAATGTTTGCTGATACTCAGGGCTTGTCTACACTACCACTTATGTGGATATAACGTACGTCGCTCAGGGTTGTGGAAACCCCTCTCCCCCGAGCGACATAAGTTACATCGACGTAAGCGTTTCCCTGCTGACATAGCTACCACCTCTCATGGAGGTGGCGTTGTTATGCTGACATAGCTGCGCCGATATAGCGCTTCTAGTGTACACTAGCCTTTAGTTAACAAGATGGCATTTACAGTACTTGTACCAAAAAATAAACTCTTCCTCATTCAAAAAAGAATTAGTTTACTGCCGACAGAAGGAAGCATCTTTGTCTAAAATGGAGCCGTTTACATGAGTTCTTCAGAAATGAAGCATACAGTCATGGAGAATGGTAAATAAAGTCTCAGACACCACTCTGTCAAAGACATTAAAAGAAAATGTAACAATAGCTACAAATCTTTTGCCAAAGAAGATTTGTAAAGACCAAATGAATCCACAGTGTATTTAATTTGTTGGCACTACATCAAAACTCTTTCTTTTTAAATTGGATAACACAGAAGCAAGAAAACTGGAAAACACCTTTTTTCAACCCCTGCCCCCCCTCCCCCCAAAAGTCTCCAAAAAGTCTTAATCTGATTTTTTTAAAATTATCAGATTAATGCAGTATGTCCCAAAGCGATCAAACAATGGGCTTCTTTCCAAATTCTACCTGTTCAGTACTGTTACCTCTCTAGAGAGAGCAAGAGAGTCTTCAGCTAGATTAATTAAATTGAAACTGAATTATTAAATGATAATGTGGAGATATAAATTTAGGTGTTACATCAATAAATTCTACAGAAATATAAAACTAATATTGATACTTTTCTTTACTCAGCCTAGCAGTAAAGTACTCAGCCAAAAGTAGAGAAATAGCAGGTTTGCCACTATATTCAAAGACATTTTGGGATGGTAAATGCTGGCTTTTGCTCCCCGGGCATTGTATGATATCCTGGTTTTAGGATGCATCAGACGAGGTATTTCTAGCAAAGATAAGGAGGTGTTAGTACCGATATATAAGGCACTGGTGAGACCTCCCCTGGAATACTGTGTGCAGTTCTGGTCTCCCATGTTTAAGAAGGATGAATTCAAACTGGAACAGGTTCAGAGACGGGCTACTAGGATGATCCGAGGAATGGAAAACCTGTCATATGAAAGGAGACTCAAAGAGCTTGGCTTGTTTAGTCTAGCCAAAAGAAGGCTGAGCAGGGATATGCTTGCTCTTTATAAATATATCAGAGGGATTAATATTAGGGAGGGAGAAGAATTATTTAAGCTTAGTACCAATGTAGATACAAGAATAAATGGGTATAAACTGGACACTAGGAAGTTTAGACTTGAAATTAGACGAAGGTTTCTAACCATTAGAGGAGTGAAGTTCTGGGACAGCCTTCCAAGGGGAGTAGTGGGGGCAAAAGACATATCTGGCTTTAAGACTAAGCTTGATAAGTTTATGGAAGGGATGGTATGATGGGATAGCCTAATTTTGGCAACTGATCTTTGATTATCAGCAGATAAGTGTGCCCAGTGGTCAGTGATGGGATGTTGGATGGGATGGGATCTGAGTTACTGCAGAGAATTCTTTTCTGAGTGCTGGCTGGTGAATCTTGCCCACATGCTCAGGGTTTAGCTGATCGCCATATTTGGGGTCGGGAAGGAATTTTCCTCTGGGGCAAATTGGCAGAGGCCCTGGAGGTTTTTCGCCTTCCTCTGCAGCGTGGGGCATGGGTCACTTGTTGGTGGATTCTCTGCAGCTTGAGGTCTTCAAACCACAATTTGAAGACTTCAATAACTCGGACATGGGTTAGGGGTTTGTTATAGAAGTGGATGGGTAGGGTTCTGTGGCCTGCTTTGTGCAGGGGATCCGACTAGATGATCACATTGGTCCCTTCTGACCCTAGAATCTATGAGTCTATGAGGGCTGTCTTGCAGTACAGGTTTGAGTGTTTGAGTTCCATCACATGAAGAGCCCCGCTTCATGCAAGCTCTATACATACCACAGTGCAGTGGTGACTTTGGAGTCGGAGCTGGTGGTGGTTCCATACAAAGGCTCTTTTAGTTCAGAGATTAGAACAGCAACGCTATAATGCTCTGCTGCAGAGCCAAACTCTTAGTGGAGAGGGTTCGTTTTCCCCAGTACTGTCAGACTGTTTGAGCTACTGCTAGCTTCCCAGCTCTCAGACTGGAAAAACAACAGTAGCTCTGCCACTATTTCATTCGAACACAGATATTAATGCTTAAAATAGCAACCCATTTTAAGTAAATAGATGCTTAAATTTTTTTAATATCTTGCTAAAGGTGAAGATGGCTGCCACTCTTCCACATCTATTATTTTTCTGTCAATTCATTAGAATATTTTAAACAAATTTAAAATAATCTCAGTAATGAACCCATTGCTAGCACAAATCTGGTATATCCTTGCTGCCTAGCTCTTCATGGGGAGTCCTCTTGCAAAATACTTTATAAACAACTAAGTAGAATCATAGTTGCTAAGGCATTTAGCTGGTAGGAAATACTGTTTAGGATCAGGAGCATGATTTCTGTAGTTTGCAACATTCCCAGAATTTGTAGAAATAAGCAGGTGCAAAGTAACTTTTTTTTTTATATAGCCAAAGTGGGAAGTAGTGAAGCCATGTTTACTCTATTAAAAAAAAAAAAACAAAAAAACATAACTGTCCTCATAAAATGCAGAAGAATACGACATCTAGTTACTAAGAGGTAGCATAATATAGTGACCAAAATTTTATGTTGTGCTGTAGCAGGATTTAATAAGATTTCCTTTTATACAGAAAGTAAAACTGATCCTTAGTGTTTGGATTGCATTGACACTGGATCAATTTTAGCTTCAGTTTACGTGGGGAAACAGGATTTAGTGACTTCAATCCTATTTATGAATTTAAAATCAAATTGTGCAGATAAATGTCCATATTTGATAGCAGTTGACTGATGATCTGCAGAGGATTTTAATGGCCAGGTGGTTTGAATTCAGTATTTTTCTTTTGGTTATAAAATCCTAATGCTTTGTGGCAATTCATTAGTAACTGAATGCAATCTGTTAAGAAATTAGGAGGAATGACTTGGTTTTAAAATGAGGTCCAATTAGAATTAATTGAATAACTCTTGATAGTAGTAACCAAAGCAAGAGTACATTGATGGGAATGCAAATCTCTTCCAAAAGCATAAACGTCTAAACTTTAAATATGACAATAAATGGAATCACAGTTGTAGTAGAGGAAGGTGCCAAGTGGTAGATGATATTCAGATACATAAATACTATGAGCCAGATCCTTCTCGCTCACAATTTTATACCCATGAAACTCAGTTATACCACTGACTTCAATGCTGTTATGCCCGATTTATATTGGTATAAATCAGAGAAGAAATCAGACCCTATGTAAATATTGAAATCAGACTTTTTTCTTTGGCTTAGCATTCAGAAATATTAGGCACTTCTTCACAAATGACTCATTAATAAGTCAGAACTCTTAGAACTGCTGTGAAATTGTACTTTTTTTGTTTTTCATAAGATGACTCACTGAATATGAAACTGGATATTTTAGACACAGGAAGAAGATGTGAACTTTCACTGTACACCACCAGGTCAAATTCCTGAAGAGTTTCTTTTAAACAGTCGAGCTGAAAAAAGCTTCAAAAGCAGTTGGACAGCACAATTATTTCCAAACCAATTAACTCCCTCTTGGAATCTGTATACAATTATTAAAACACACTGATATATTCTTTATTTTGAAAGGGACTTTCAAATTGTGAAACGTGAGAATTTGTATAATAGTTCCGTAACATTCTAAATTCAATTTCTATTTTCCTGAGCTATTTATATTCCAGCAATATTATTATCTGGCCCAGCCCAAGTTCCTTTAGTTAAAAAATGCGTTGTATTCACAAATCTACATTTGTGGCATCGGTTGGCTGCACATGAATAATTACAAGATCACGTCTCCAGAACACATTCAGAACTATCATCCTACCTTTTATTCTTTTCCCTCTGTGGTGTTTTTTTTTTTTCCCCTCTATAATTTATTTGCATTATGGTAGAGACTAGAAACCCCCTCTGAGAACAAGGCCCCATTTTGCTAGGCACCATACAAATACATCATAATAAACAGTCCCTGCCCTGATGAGGTTACAGTTTAAATAGGAAATCTATGACAGAGCTAGAAACTGAACGCAGATCTCCGAAGTCGCAACTCAGTAACTTAACCACAAAAGAACCAACCTTCCCCTCTGTACCAGACACTTTAAATATAGATTTTCACTTTAAATTGTTATATTGGTTCCAAAGTCCTCTGACATTTTGATGTTTGTAATAGCTGCGGTTTATAATCAGAATTTTTATATATAACTGTGAGGATTTATATACAGTACTTCTGTTAATGAAAGCTGGTCTCATTTTTGTGGGCAAATAGTTAATTGGCCAGAAAATGTACTTTGGGGTTGGTTGACTGTGAATTCAGCAAATAGTTTTGGCCCCAAAAAATGGGGGATGAGGGGCAGGGGAAATTCTGGAAAAGTCAAAATGTTTCATTTCAATATTTTCAAAACAAAACATTTCAGCTTTTTTGTTTTGAAATGCTGTTTGAAGTTTAGCTAGATTTAACTTAAGAACACATGAACAGCCATACTGGATCAGACCAAAGGTTCATGTAGCCCAGTATCCTGTCTTCCAACAGTGGCCAATGCCAGGTGTCCCAGAAGGAATGGACAAAACAGGTAATGAAGGGCTCCATCTCCTGTTGCCCATTCCCAGCTTTTGGCAAACAGGCTTGTGACACCATCCCCGCCCATCCTGGCTAGTAGCCATTGATGGACCTATCCTCCAGGATTGTATCTAGTTCTTTTATAAACTCTGTTAGAGTTTTGGCCTTCACAACATCCTCTGGCAAAGAATTCCTCAGGTTGACTGTGGGTTGTGTGAATAAATACTTCCTTTTCTTTGTTTTAAATCTCCTGCTTATTAAATTTTATTTGGTGATCCCGAGTTCTTGTGTTATGAGAAGGAGTAAATAACACTTCCTTATTTACTTTCGCCACACCCATCATGATTTTATAGACCTCTATCATATCCTCCCTTAATCATCTCTTTTCCAAGCTGTAAAGTCCAAGTCTTATTAATTTCTCCTCAAACGAAGCTGTTCCATATCCCTAATAATTTTTGTTGCCCTTTTCTGAACCTTTTCCAATTCCAATATATCTTTTTTGAGATGGGGCAACCACATCTTCATGCAGTATTCAAGATGTGGGCATACCATGGATTTATATAGAGGCAATATAATATTTTCTGTCTTATCTGTCCCTTTCTTAATGATTCCCAACGTTCTGTTTGCTTTTTTGGCTGCCGCTGCACATTGAGTGGATGTTTTCCGAGAACTATACACAATGACTCCAAGATCTTTCTTTACCTCATCATTTTATACGTGTAGTTGGGATTATATTTTCCAATGTTTCTTACTTTGCATTTATCAGCACTGAATTTCATCTGCCCTTTTGTTGCCCACCCATTTTTGTGAGATCCTTTTGTAACTCTCAGTTTAGTCCAAGGCAGATTGCAATCTTGAGAAGTTTTGTATCAACTGCAGATTTTGCCACCTGACTGTACTCCTTTTTCCAGATCATTTATGGATATGTTGAATAGGACTGGGCCCAGTACAGACCCCTGGGGAACACCACTGTTTACCTCTCTCCATTCTGAAAACTGGCCATTTATTCCTATTCTTTGTTTCCTATCTTTTAACCAGTCACTGGTCCATAAGTGAACCTTCCCTCTTATCCCATGTCATCTTACCTTGCTTAAGATCCTTTTGTTAGGGACCTTGTCAAAGGCTTTCTGACAATCTAAGTACATTATATCCACTGGATCTCCCTTGTTCACATGTTTGTTGACCCCCTCAAAGAATTCTAGTAGATTAGTGAGGCATGATTTCCCTTTACAAAAAACATGTTGACTCTTCCCCAACTAATCATGTTCCTCTGTGTCTGACAATTCTATTCTTTAGTATAGTTTCAACCATTTTGTCCAGTACTGAAGTTAAACACATCAAAAACAAAAACGAGAAAAACCGTGAACAGTGTTTCATTTCAGGTTGAAAGAAACACATCATTTCATCCTAAACGACATGTTCAGTTTTTTGCTTTTGCACAAAAAATCAAAAATATTATTTCTGGTCAACCCCAAATGATTTTTTTTTCTATTTTCCTGATCAGCTACCAATATGAAAAATCACTTGTTTGTCTAGCTCTGGTATTAACACTATTGAACTCTTATATAATTCTCTGGTGCATTGATATAAGAGCAGTCACTAAAAGAGAGTCACTAAATGAGAAATAATCTGATCTACTGAGATTTTCCTAGTCTGATTAGTCATCGCCTACTGCTGTACCAAGACCATCACCAGGGAGTTGTCAATGTGACATAAGTTGCCTTAAACATAGGTAGTTTCTTGTTTTACATTGCCATGCCCTCGTGATCTATGAAAGGCTAGCCAGGATGAGTGTGTTTGTGTGTGTCATGAGGAGACAGTTAAGCTTGTTGCACTTATGCAGCTCAACACTAAATTTATTGTATAAAATAGTTCTACAAGCAAGAGATAATCATGAAGGAGACACTTGACAATTAGACCCCTTTATGGGCTTGACAGCTTAATTATCAACACATTCATTATTAACATAGACTTCTTTAAATAACTGTGCTATGGCAGCCATTTTTTAAAAAAACCACTGATAGACTGACACATTCACTTTATTATATTATAAAAGCATTTGTACTGAAACAGATCACAAGTTTGGATCAATTATTTAGCTTCACTTAATCTTTCATTTCTTTCATTGATCTTTGTCCAATGTGTGTGTATACTTTCGTATAATAGATACACTTTTGTTTCACAGATGTTTTCTAGGTCATAGAACTAGAGAAGTGAAATTTTGTGAAAATAGTGCCAAAAAAATCCTTTATCCTCCCTTACCCCTGCAACATGTGCAATATTTTTTGACTTAAGATTTAAAAAGTCAATTCTGAGACTAAAAAGAGGAAAAGCTTTCAGATAACCTTTGGTTTATGGAAAACAACCTGCTTTAAAAAAAGTTCTTTAACAAGAGCAAATATTTTACATAGCTCTAAAGCTGAAATTTAGAGATGCACCATCCTGCAAATTTTTCCAATTTGGTTTACTTATTACTACCACTAGTTATATTAATAAGCACTCATAGGAAGGATTGGACTTGTCTGAACTACAAACCAACATATTCTCAACCTGGGTTTTACCAATGTAAATGAACTCAGTGAGTTTGGCCAAAGTTGCCAATATAATATATGTTGATCCTGTGTTCAACACAGTGTCTTATGTTGATCATAGAAACTGATGTAGCTGTGCTGGTGTAACTAAGAAGAGAATTAAGCAAGTATATAAGTCAGTGGGAGCTCAGTTAGGCCAAGGCTGAGTTCTTCTTAAAAATCCATCTATTGCCTCAGTCTGAGGTTCGAGTGAGATTATACAATAAAATAAAATGAAGTCTTAAATCCTCTCTTGTTAGAGAATATTATGTCATAGTGAAAAATTTATTTTAGACTCAGGAGTTTACAAATATAAAAGATAAGCAGGGAGTAAAATATAAAGTAACCAGGTATAATTTGCTTTGTTTTGAGTAATTAATTATACCACAAGCGATAATAATTACCAAAGAGGTAATATTGGTTACATGTGGCTGACTGTTATCCGATGCACGTGAAAAACAGAAAAAGGTTTTCATTTACTATATTCAACAACATTCAAATTCAGTTTTTCAGCAATGGTTTCCTTCTTCAGCAGTCCATCAGTCTCAAGCCTTCAGTTCTGAATAAGGTGAACTTTCTAGTGCATTGCTTTATATTAATCATATTGCCATTTAAGAGCTTAGACCTGAAAGAACACTTAGTTATCAGGTATCAGAGGAGTAGCTGTGTTGGTCTGGATCTGTAAAAAGCAACAAAGAATCCTGTGGCACCTTAATGACTAACATGTATTGGAGCATAAGCTTTCGTTGGTGAATACCCACTTCGTCAGACGCATGTAATGGAAATTTCCATTAACCCACGAAAGCTTATGCTCCAATACATTTGTTAGTCTTTAAGGTTCCATAGGACTCATCGTTGCTACTTAGCAGAGGTTTTACATGTATTGAACACCTTTAGTTACTGGCTTTTAAGTGGTAGTTATTTGCTTTTTTTCTGTTGGTAATGCAATCCTTTTACATGTTATGTCGTTCTACATTTAGTCACATAAGTCTTTCCACACAATAGACCTTTATTCATGGAGACCAAAGCTTTTTCTCATATTTCCAGAATGTTATGTAGACAACAGGAAGGAAAGAAATGCAATTTCTGTGAGGCATTTATTTTAACTACGTTTGGTCTTTTTGGCCTAGTCAATCCTAGAAAAGGTTTGCTGATATAGCTATACTGACAAATCCTCCTTGTGTAGACACAGTTTATCGACCGGCAAAAGAGTTTTTCCTGCCAGTATAGCTTATACCCATTCCTCAAATCAACAATATATACCAGTTTATACTGGCAAAAGCACTATTTTTGGCAATATAACTGAAGCTACACTAGGGTTTTTGCCAGTATAAAAATGTCTTGTAAAGTCAAACCTCTCAGTGACATTACTTTACTAGCAAAAGTTTTAAGAGTAGAGTTGCCATTTTTAATGGGAGCTGATTAAACTACTGTATATGAGAGAGAGAGAGAGAGAGAGAGAGAGAGGAACCAAATTACAGAAGTGGAAAACAGTCAAATGAAAATACAGATCCTCAGATATTACAAAGGAGAAAGACACATGAAATCGCTCCAGTTGCAATGAGTGTTGGGAAATGTTGGAAAAAGCTTTTAGCACTGGTCAGTATTCTCAAATATAGCTTATTGTCAATAATATCCATGCCATAGTTTCACACTCATCGATGTCCTATCACTGAAATCAAATCAGTGTATACTGCCTGTCCAAGTACCAACAGAAGCCCAGAGAAAGTATTCTGCCTGCTGTACATTTAAAGGTATGGTATTCTCAGTCTACCCTTTCCTACTGCTTAAATATTTGGTCTTCATGTATAAATATACTGTTTCTGCATTACAGGAGGAGTCCTGTGTCATAAACATATAGTTAAGGGTTAATGTCTTTTACCTGTAAAGGGTTAACAAACAGGGAACCAAAAACACCTGACCGGAGGACCAATCGGGAAACAAGATACTTTCAAATCTCAGTGGAGGGAAGCCTTTGTGGTTTTGGGGGTTTGCTTTGCTCTCTCTGAGTCCTGAAAGGGACTAGACGTGCAACCAGGTTTCTTGCCAATCTCCCTGCTACAGTCTCTTATGTATTCAGAATAGTGAGTATTAAGTAGAAAGGCGGTTATAGTCTTTTGATTGTTTTCTGTATTTGCAAATGTGTAGTTTGCTGGAAGTATTTTAAATTGTATTTTGCTTGGAGGGATGGGGGCTTTTCTCTAGTGTCTATAAGCTGAAAGACCCTGTAACTTTTACCATCTAAATTACAGAGACAACTTTTACTTTTTTTTTCTTTCTTTTTATTAAAAGTTTTGCTTTTTAAGACCTGTTTGATTTTTTCCCCTTGTTGAGTCTCAAGGGAATTAAGTCTGTACTTAACAGGGGGGGAGAAGGGTGGAATCCCTTTTGTTTTAGATTCATGGAGCTTGAATCTGACTATCTCTCCAGGATAGCCCAGGGAGGGAAAGCCTGAGAAGGAGAGAGAAGGGGTTTGAATCACAGTGATCTTCCAGAGTAACCCAGGGAGGGAAAGCCAAGGAGAGGCACTGGTGAGGGAAAGAGTTTACTTTCCTTGTGTTAAGATCCAGGGGGTCTGGGTCTTGGGGGTCCCCAGGGAAGGTTTTGGGGGGACCAGAGTGTATCAGGCATTCCAAGTCCTGATTGGTGGCAGCTGTCAGATCTAAGCTGGTAATTAAGCTTAGGGAAATTCATGCTGGTACCCCATCTTTGGGACTCTAAGGTTCAGATTGGGGAAATATACTATGACATCCTGCTACTGCACCTCTTGTAGACACAGAACACTTGATTCCTATAGTGTGTGGAAGTGGCTTCCTTGCACCCTCAGATCATGCTTTCCACTTACAAAACGATATTTCCAGTTTTAATTGGTCAGTTCCTTTCCCAAACCATATTATTTTAATTTCACATTTGATAATTGATGTTTTATATGGTGACTGATGTCTTAATAGTGTTGTATTTTAAAGTGTTGAGTGACACTTCAAGTAATCTGGAGGGCAGACTCATTATAAACTACAGAATTTTCAAGGGGAAAAAAACACACACAGGGTTAAAATCCTGGCCATAAAACTCCCATTCATTTCTTGGGGCCACTATTTCACCCTAAAAATTTATCTGTATGTACATAGAATATATGTTGATGTGGTATAAATGTTCTCTCTGTGAGTTCGGAACAGTTGCTTTATTCATGAATTGCAGGGCCAGGAGTACATTATATCTGTAAAGAAGGCTTATTAATTAGCATGAGTCCAGTTTTACAGGGTTCGGAGGGAGCTATAAATGTCTCTTTAAAAAGACCTAAAATGTTTTTCTTTTAAACTCATATGTTTTACTAATGTGATAAACTCATTTCTTGTATCTACATAGCTAACTGCACACGTTTCCTTCTCAAAACAGACGGGAACATTCAAATGTTTTTGATAATGTATACACAATTAAGAATGAATTGTAATTCTTTACAAAGCAATCCCTGTAAGTAATATCATTGACACATAGTTAAAGCCCATGGATAAGTCATACTGAAGTGTTTCAGGACATGGCTAATAGAGAATGTTATTAATGTCTTATGAATGTGTTAAAACAGATCATGCAAACAAGCAACAATTGTATCGCTGGAGACCAATTAGTCTCAAGATCTGACAGACTGACTGACTCCTATGCTGATCCTTGTGATGACAACATCTGTATGTGTGTTTTTCTGTGTGTATGATGTGTTAAGAGCTTACTTTTCTTATGTTTGATAAACGGCCTAAAGCAGTCACACGGGGTTGTGTCCTTCTGTTCATTAGGATCATGGTACATTTTGCATATCATTTAGAAATGCTAATAGAAGATGCTGAGGGATGGAGAAAGGTTTTGTTTTATTTGGTTTATATCACACTACAAGGAATTAAGAAATGGCTAGATCTGTGCTAAACAAATTGAATTAACAATTTATTTGTGGCTATTGATTTATTTGTACAAGTGCATGTTGGTGTATTGTGAGTAGAGAACTGCAAAAATGAAAGAGACCATCATAGATAGGAAAAACTTTATTAAAAGCCATCTTATTAAGCCACTCACTTAAGTAATTATGTAGGCACTAAATTTGGATCTGCTTGTGCTTTCATGTACAGTGAAATTTAAACTGAAGAAGAGAATTAGCTCATCATCCTCCTCTTATTTTTAGGCTGAAATAATTGGCCGTAACACACATTTTGCTTATAAAATTTAGTTAAAATCATTGTAAAATACATATTTTCTCATTTTATCTTATAACATGCAGTTGAGCTAGATAAAATTGTTTGTGTCTGCCCTTCTCAGAATTAAATAAGCAATTTTTTCAAAGAAAAATTAGTAAGACATTCTCTAGTTCCATCTACAGCAACCTGTTTTACTGGGCCATAGAACCTAGAGGCTTTGATGCGGAATTTAGGTCAGACTAGTCAGCTGGTACATGGGACATTGGTTATTATCTAAAAAAGCTCTGTTTTGGACCCCCATGGAAATGTGCCTCTCTGTGTTTTACCTGATAGCTGTGACAGCTGCAGCATCTGTGATAACACATACACTCAGATTTAAACATCATGGAGCTGCAGGCAAGGTATTCCCAGTAACGGGACATCTGCTATGCACCTCAACTAATCCACTGCACTAGTCTGATAGTGCATGATTATGTTAACATCCAAGATTCATGCAAGCTTTTTCCTCGGGGGGTAAAAAGGAAAAGGAGTAGATAATCTTACAGTTATGGGGATTTGAGGTTATGATTTTCAAAGACATGAAAGGGTGCCTTATCTATTTTGAATGGATAACTTTCAATGGAGCCAAAAAGAGAGATTTAAATATGACCGCTGCATAGTCTTCTGTACAGAATGGAAGAATATGGCTCACATCACAGCCATTTTATCTTTCAGTGAAAACTGAGTGGGGACAAAGTTAAGGACCACCCTCTTCCCAGAGAACAGAACAGAAGCACGGACTGTCTTTTGCTATTTTTTTTTTAATAATTTAGCACTTGTAAATACTGGCTGACAGTATTAGATATTAACTCTGGGCATGCACAGTTCAGGCAGATCCTCAGTTGCGGAGCTGAACCTTATGAGGACTTCCAATCATGTTGATTATGTTCCTAACAGCACTTCAATACTTGATGTGGGGCGCGAGGAGGGGAGTTACGAATATTAATACTCCTAGAGCAAGTGTGATAGAAAAACTTTCCTGTCACACCTCTCCAATAACGCTTTGCTATGAAGGGAATGGGAGCCTGCAGTATCATCAGCTATGTCAGCTGTCGTCTGGTCACTAGCTCTAAAATACATTTATTTTCAGATCCACAGTTAACTTCCAAATAAACTGCAGTTCAAATGGAACCAATAGCCAGAAACGAGGCACCAAAGTCAGTCTGATAATTGCTGCTTCTGCAGGTCACTGAATACAGCCAAATGTAACAAAATAGCACCTGGAGAGAATACAATGCCATAAGAGCTAAGAAGAAAAATAACCTAATTACTATTGCCTGCTGACAAAATCAGAGCCATATTATTCTCTGCTGAAATGTATTAAATACAGAATTCTGACCCCTCTCTCTGAAAATATTTTGAAGAATTTCTAGGTGTGCTACATTTTTGGATTGAAAGTAATATAAGACCAGCAAAATATCCATTCTGATGAACCATTTCAAAACACTAGGGGTTGGATTTTTCAAAAACACTCCCGTGGTCGTCTAATTCTACTCCCATTGGAGTCAATACTGTTCACTTTGGTGGGAGCAGAGTTAGCCCAACACTGAGCGCTTTTGAAAATCTCATCCCAAAACCTAACACTAAATAGTACAAGAGGCTGGAATGCTGCTGACCACACCCACATAAGAAGGGTGGTTATTTCCTCTGGCGTATTGCCCAGTACATATTTTTACAGGACAAACCACCTGAACAAAAGCCAAAAAAAGCAATAGAATCAGTTTTTTACATAAGCAAATTCTCAGCTTAACCACAATTTCTGAGAAAAATTGAAGCACACAGCTGCTCCGTGAAATCGGATAACTCTTACCACCAAAGTGTTTTCAGTGTCCTGAAGGAATCTTCCTGAAAAAAAGAATTTCTCTCCCCCTCTATCAATTTTCAGCCCTAGATATCTTTATGTATCTGTCCTCCCAGTAATCCCAAACTACTGGGCAAGGGGTAGTTTTGGAAATTAGCAGAGCAGTTTTTTAAATAGTTAATTTTCACCACACTGATACCTTATCTAATGGTTAGAGCAGAAGACTAGGAGTTATATCTGGATTCCATTCCTGACTGTCAGCAGCTTGCTGTGTGATTTAGGCAAATTACTTACCTTCTGAAACAGATTATAAAACATTCTGATGAAAGCCAGCAAGATTATTATATCAACTGTATGATAGAAATGGGAAATACCTAATCCTTATTAGTTTGTTACATTGAAGAGTTAAATTCATGATTAAAAGCTAACTATTTATGATAATCTATTAAGAGTATGAAATCTACAGGTATCTTATTATGACTTTAAATGGGAAGATATTATTTGTAGAGTAAAACATACACAACGCAAGCGACTAGTACATTCATGAGGGCAAAGAACCTTGTATTGAGGAAACCAAGGCAGAATGCCTGGCGTTTTAAAGATTTGGAAGTAGAGGTGGCAGGTGGACAAGAAATGGAAGGGTATTGCAAGTTTAGGGAATTGCATGAGAGAGTGCAAAGTCATACATAAGAAAGGAAATGGAGGGAGGGAGGGCAGTAAACAGAAATAAATCCGAGTAGATGGGACTTGGAACAAATGAGCTCAGAGACTGTAGATAGAATGAGTCTGGGCAGAACCATAAATGTGATGCTTGAATTTGACGCGATAAGACCTGGTGCGGAGAAGACATGATCAAATGGATAAAAGATGACTGCAGCAGTACCATTTTATATGGAGAGGTGAGATGACAGATGGCCAGGCTTGGCTGAGGGTTTTAGCAATAAGAATAAAGAGGGAGAGTATAGTTCTTGGTGGTGAGAAAGGGGGAAAAGCAACAGGATGTAATGAGAGCCTGGCTGTGAAGGAAAAAAAGGAATCACAAATGAGTTTATGCACCTAAGGCATGACAAAGTCATGGAGCTGTAAAGAGTGTAAAGAAGAGAGAAAGCAGACAATGATTTGGAGGAAAGATGATAAATTCATTATTCTGAATATAATGAACTTGATATGGTGGCAAGGGGATCCAGGAGGAAGTGTTGTTCAGAGTTGCAAGGCTCTAGCCCAGGGGTCGGCAACCTTTCAGAAGTGGTGTGCCGAGTCTTCATTTAGTCACTCTGATTTAAGGTTTTGTGTGCCAATAATACATTTTCATGTTTTTAGAAGGGCTCTTTCTCTAAGTCTATATTATATAACTAAACTATTGTATATAAAGTAAATAAGGTTTTTAAAATGTTTAAGAAGCTTCATTTAAAATGCAGAGCCTCCTGGACCGGTGGCTAGGACCCGGGCAGTGTGAGTGCCACTGAAAATCAGCTCACGTGTTGCCTTCAGCACGCATGCCATAGGTGGCCTGTCCCTGCTGTAGCCTCTCAAGGAGTACAACATTAGATAAACTTACACGATAGAGATTTTGTCTAGAATTTTAAGATCTGTTACATTACTGTGGTGAATTTCTGTTAACAGTTCCATTGACTTACTCAGGTAGTATCCTGAAATGAACTACTATCATACGGTACTGTAACTTAAAGGTAACATGTCACTAGCAGTAGCACACCATATTCATTTAGCTATTAGTCATAGTAACACTTTCTTATGTTCCTAAATTATATTATCTTAATGTGATTTGGTCATAATCTGTTAATGGTATGGTTTGGCTCAAAATCATTTTGGTGGTCAGGTTTAAGACAACGAAACCCAGATTAGCTGAGGATTCATGTAACTAGATGTAATGTAGTTGGGATGGATTAGCAGACATGCTATTCTTGAGTGAATGAATTAAGGGTTGAAAATAACTTCTTTTAATACTCAGAAGAAAAATCTGGTAATGTTTTCACATTTTTTTTATGCTGCACTGTATGTTAACATTAGGTTGCTAATGATACATCTGGCATTTCAGGAAACAGCATACTCCATTCAGCAGCAGACAGTGTGACCAGTGCAGTACAGAAGGCAAGTCAGGCTTTGAATGAGCGTGGAGAAAGATTAGGTCGGGCAGAAGAAAAGACAGAGGATATGAAAAACAGTGCCCAGCAGTTTGCAGAAACTGCACACAAGGTAAGATTCTTAGTGGAATGGGGCTCACAGTAGCTCAAAATAGTGTTTCATGTTTGTTCACCCTCATCTGCAGGAGGTACAAGTTACTGGGAAGTTTTCAATTGACCAAGATTCACAAATGTGTGATTCCTTTGTCTCACAACTGTCCCTCAATAACAGGCAAATTCTGGTTTATAATTTCTCTCTCCTGTGCAATAGACCTGGTGTTCTAATGCTTCCCTTGGCTAGTTCTAACTTCCATGTTTCAAAATGGAAACAAAAATGTTTAAGTATTTGTTTCATCCCCATTCCGTGCACACATCTTTCAAGCTGATGTCCCCAGATTTCTCCTGAGAGTTGTAACCACTATTAGTTACTATAGTACAAGGGTTACCTTGTTGATGTTCAAATGAAAAAAATATACAGTGGGAAGGAACTGATTCTGTAATCCTGTCATGGTATAATTCCTCACTCTGAACTTTAGCATCCAAAAGATGGGGTACCAGCATGAATTCCTCTAAGCTCAATTACCAGCTTAGTACTTGTAGCGCTGCCACCAACCAGGAATTCCAGTGCCTGGTACACTCTGGTCCCCCCAAAACCTTGCCCGGAGACCTCCAAGACCCAGTCCCTCTGGATCTTAACACAAGGAAAGTAAACCCTTTCCCTGACCGTTGCCTCTCCCAGGCTTCCCCTCCCTGGGTTACCCTGGAAGATTACTGTGATTCAAACTCCTTGAATCTTAAAACAGAGAGGAAAATCCACCTTCCCCCCTCCTTCTCTCTTCCCCTCCCAGACTCTCCCTGAGAGAGAGAGTAATCCTACCACAGAGAGAAATTAATCTTTCTCTCCTCCTTCCCTTCTTTCTCCCCAACAATTCCCTGGTGAATCCAGACCCAGTCCCCTGAGGTCTCACCAGAATAAAAAAACAATCAGGTTCTTAAACAAGAAAAGCTTTTAATTAAAGAAAGAAAAAACAGTAAAAATTATCTTTGTAAATTTAAGATGGAATATGTTATAGGGTCTTTCAGCTAGAGACACTGGGAATACCCTCCCAGCCTAAGTATACAAGTACAAATTAAAATCCGTCCAGCCAAATAACATTTGAACTCCTTCCAGCCAAATAGACATTTGCAAATAAAGAAAACAAACATAAGCCGAACTCGCCTTATCACCTAGTACTTACTATTTTGAATCTATAAGAACCTGTATCAAGGAGATTGGAGAGAAACCTGGTTGCACGTCTGGTCACTCTCAGAACCCAGAGAGAACAACAACCAAAATCTAACAGCACACAGAAAAACTTCCCTCCCTCAAGATTTGAAAGTATCCTGTCCCCTGATTGGTCCTCTGGTCAGGTGACAGCCAGGCTCACTGATCTTGTTAACCCTTTACAGGCAAAAGAGATATGAAGTACTTCTGTTCTATTAACTCTTACTTATCTGTTTATGACAAATCCTAATGTCCATTTTACGATAAGGTGAACATAAGAATAGTTGCAAATGGTATCTTAGCAATATTTTTTAGTCTGTTTCATATTTCAGCCTAAAACTGAGATGGGAAAAGAATATGTTTTTATTCTGATTTAAGTATCAGAGGGGTAGCCGCGTTAGTCTTGATCTGTGAAAAACAACAGAGCCCTGTGGCACCTTATAGACTAACAGATGTATTGGAGCATAAGCTTTCGTGGGTGGACACGCACTTTGTCAGATGCATGTAATGGAAATTTCCAGAAGCAGGTATATAACTAGCAGTTGAGGTGTGAACACCAAGGGAGGAGAAACTGCTTTTGTAGTTGGCTAGCCATTCACAGTCTTTGTTTAATCCTGTGCTGATGGTGTCAAATTTGCAAATGAACTGAAGCTCAGCAGTTTCTCTTTTGAAGTCTAGTCCTGAAGTTTTTTTGCTGTAGGATGACTACCTTAAAATCTGCTATTGTGTGTCCATGGAGATTGAAGTGTTCTCCTACAGGTTTTTGTATATTGCCATTCCTAATATCTGACTTGTGTCCATTTATCCTTTTATGTAGGGACTGTCCAGTTTGGCCAATGTACATAGCAGAGGGGCATTGCTGGCACATGATGGCATATATAACCTTGGTGGACATCCAGGTGAATGAACCCGTGATGTTGTAGCTGATCTGGTTAGGTCCTGTGATGGGTGTCGCTGGTGTAGATATGTGGACAGAGTTGGCATCGAGGTTTGTTGCATGAATTGGTTCCTGAGTTAGAGTTGCTATGGTGTGGTTGCTGGCGAGAATATGCTTTAGGTTGGCGGGTTGTCTGTGGGCGAGGACTGGCCTGCCTCCCAAGGTCTGTGAAAGCAAGGGATCATTGTCCAGGATGGGTTGTAGATCACTGACGATGCGTTGGAAAGGTTTAATCTGAGGACTGTAGGTGATGTCCAGTGGAGTTCTGTTGGTTTCTTTCTTGGGCTTGTTGTGCAGGAGGAGGCTTCAGGGTACATGTCTGGTTCTGTTGATTTGTTTCCTTATTTTCTCATGTAGGTATCATAGTTTTGAAAATGCTTGGTGAAGCTCTTGTAGGTGTTGTTCTCTGTCTGAGGGGCTGGAGCAAATGCAGTTGTACCTCAGTGCTTGGTTGTAGATCATGGAATGTGTGGTTTGTCCAGGATGGAAGCTGGAGGCATGAAGGTAGGCATAGCGTTCAGTGGGTTTTCGGTATAGGGTGGTGTTAATGTGACCGTCATTTATTTGTACTGTGGTGTCTAGGAAGTGGACCTCCCGTGTCTAGGCTGAGGTTGATGGTGGGGTGGAAGCTGCTGAAATCATGGTGAAATTCTTCCCTTGGGTTCAGATGATGAAGATGTCATCAATGTAGCCTAGGTAAAGATGGGGAATGAATGGACGAGAGCTGAGGAAGCGTTGTTCCAGGTCAGCCATAAAAATGTTGGCATATTGTGGGGCCATGCAGGTGCCCATAGCAGTACCACTGGTCTGGAAGTATATTGTCTGATTTAAGAAAATGACTACTTGTTGCTGGAGATATGATTTCCCTGCAAGCTAGAATGGGCTTATCTCTTCTAATGCTGCCTACAGAGATGGAGTGTGTGTGATGGAGAGTCACTGCTGAAGAGTAGGCAGTTTCTGGTCTAATTCTCTGATCTGACAGTCTCTTGGGGTCCTGGTCTGGCTGTTGTAATCAAATCTAGCGATCAGGTCACAAAATACATTCAGAAGTGCTTCTAGGATGTCCCAAGGTGGTAAGATATGACTGGAACTAGTGGCCAAGGCACATGTGAGAAAGAGAGAGGGACTACCTGACATCAGACTGCAGCAGTATCCAATGTTAGAGGGTAATTTTCCAAAATAATTAAACAAAACTTAAACTTGCAGTTTGAAGAGAAGATTGGTTTACTTTAATAAGCAAATCCACCTATCCTGTCTAGATAAATATTTAGAGTTTCATTTCTATACATTAGTGTATAGTAAGAACCCTTCAGGAACCCCAAAATTTTCCTCACACATCAGTTTTGACTTTTCATTTTGCAGATTTTGGTTCACTTTTGTACTAAATATAATAACACATGTTGCCAAAGTGGCCCAATTTCATTTAGTTCCTTATTTGTGCATGAGTATCATTAGCCATATTAGCATAATTCTGGAAATAGGATTTAATCTGTATTCCTCATAGTGTCCTAAAATGTGTCTTGAATTGCAGTGTACGTGTTGTAATCTATTTCATTCTCATCCTCATCTTTTTTTCTTAAATAGTGGCTATAGTTGAGCTGGTTCTCTTAAGCAAGGCATCTACTCTACAGTTGCTAAGCATTTGATACTGAAGATACTGCACCATCTCGCAAAGTACATTACGTGCCAGGGGTGAAAGTGTGCAGAAGTCATATGATTTGATACTAGCATGGTAACTACTGTATGTTCATAACCAGAATCAAAAGTGACCTTAGAAATACTGTTGCAAGGGAGTGGGGTAGAAACTGATACTAAGCTACAGTGTAAAGGAGGTTTTCTGTATTTAGAAATATCTTCCAAGAGCATGGGGAGTGGAAGGTGTGTGTGTGTGTGTGTGTGTGTGTGTGTGTGTCAGATGTCAATACTACCTAAAAATATACTCTGTAGAGTAATACAGTAAATTACTTGTCAGAATAAAATTAATTTATATGCTTCAGAAACATGGACTTTATGGCCTGGATTTATGGAAGAGTCTCCCCTCTTTCCCCCAAGTGCTTTTTCAGGGTTGAGTCGCAAGGGAGGCTGCATCGAACTGTATTTTGAAATTGTAAAGGAAAGTGACTACTGTAAATCTAGCCCACTCAATTCAAACTGCCATATAGAATTCAGTGAGGTGATCTAATAAGTGTGGTTAGTCTCTTTCCCCTCCCCCCACCACACACACACCCAGTGCGTGCATTCACATGCTTTTAAAAAAAGAAAGACTGATATTAGATATTTGGCCTGACTTCCATCTTTTTTGCCAATGATCCCTCAACTCTCTTGCACTAAGTGAGGTGTCCTACAGACTTGCCATCATACGTGGAATCCAAAATGATACAAAAAAAGCTTCCCAAAGGGCAAGCTCCATGGTGGCCCAGCAAGCATGCTGTTATACTTTAAAAAAAACAAACAAAAAACCTACCATATATGCGGTGATTAGATGCCAGTAGTACTTCACTTTGAATTGCAGCAGTTGGAACAGTAGAGTCTGATAGGCATCAGCAGCAGGGTAACTGCTAAGATGAAAGAGAACAGGAAACAGCCAGGAGCCATGCTGTTCCTCACACTCTTCTCCAACCCATCAATTGCACAGTGTAGGACACAGCCTTAGAGGAAAATAGAATGAAAGGGAGGAAGAACAGACATTTGATCGCAGGAGAATTAGATGAATTTGGGAGGCAATGAAGGGGCCCATTATGAGACGTTTTTGGTTATTTTATTTTATTTCTATAGCACTAGTAGTATGAGGTGTTTGCAGTTGTCCTCACTGTAGTGGTATATGTCAAATTGAGACACTGGGAATTTAAGATGTACTGTATGTTTGGGTGACCTGGGTGGTGGTGTGTCAGGAGCAGGGCCAGCGCAACCCATTAGGCAACCTAGGCGGTTGCCTAGGGCACTAACATTTGGGGAGCAGTGACCGCGGCGGCAGCACCTTCCATCGCCTCTGTCGGGGCAGCATTTCAGGGGCGGAACCTTCAGCTGCCTCTGTCGGGGGCGGCATTTCGAGGGCGGGACTTTCTGCCGCCTATGGCGGCAAAAAAGCTGGCGGCGCTCCTGGTCAGGAAACTGAAATCTGGGCTTCTGCTTTCTCTGCCCCCAGCTTCAGGCACGTGGGAACTGGAACAGCCCTCACTTAGAAAATGGAGAGCTGCAGTTCAGAATTCAGGGCATCACTTCCCAGTTCCTGGAAATCCTCCCAAAATCCTCTGATAAAAAGAGGGAGCTGAAGCCCTGATATTCGCCACGTAAAGAAACAAGCAGGGGAAAATATTATTGGAAATGGTTTACATTAAAGGGCACAAACAGTCTTTGAATGGAGGCTTCAACAGTTCACCATCACAACTCACATTAAAACAATCACCATGGACTCGAACAAAAGTGATCATCACCCTCCCTGAATTTGTCCGGTCGGTCCTTCCCACTCTATTTCAGATAACTGGGCAACAATGTGATAAGTCATTGTATGATTTCAGTTGCAACTCATTCTAATGAAAATAGCACAGAACCTGCAGCGATGTATCCATCTGTCTTTATCACTCATTGAAAGTGTGCAGGCTATTGAAACAACAGCTTTACCCATTCCCGTGTATATAAGTATATGCACATATGTAATATGGTATCTATACCATGCCACTAAGACTTATTTCAAGTTATAAAATCTATCATTACCTTTGTTTTGCTGGGTGTTTTTTGTTTTTTTTTTTAAGAAAATACCAAAAAAAATATAGTCACAATTTTTCACTTATTCATCATTTTGGGGTGCAGAATTTAAGTCCCCATAAAGAAGCTTGTTTTTCAGAAGGTAAGTGCTAAGCACTTTCTGAAATCGGGCCTTTTTCTGGTGTCTCAAGTAGGGTACCAAAAAGCACTAGCCACTTGAGAAAATCATGGACATTATTTTTGTTTGTTTATGTAGATGTCTACAGAATATAAAAAGTGCCTATCCAGGCCACTGAGTATCTTTGCTATATGTTTAAAAACACAATGAACACATAGAAACATGAATTAAATGTAGCCACTTCCTTATGAGACTTAAAATATGAACTGTCTTAAAGCAGGAATTGTGATCAGCCCTTTCAGGTATGTACAACTTTTTTTGGCCCCACAAGTCTTGGCAGCTCTTATCGTGATTCATCAGCTGATGGATACCCCTACAAGTTTACTGGAACAGATTATGGCAGGTAACATTAAGTGTCATTATAAACCCCATCACGGTCAAATGGTTTGGTTACATACTGCAGCTCTCTGGGCTTACAGTTCTTGGAAATAAACTAAAATAATCTGATGTACCCAGTAACCTGGGTCCAGAAGGAGTTCCTTGATACATAGCATTCACGTTTTTTTAGAAGGGAGTTAAGGCATAGACACCTGAAAATATACCATGAAAATCCTGTTGTGGATAGTGTTAAGTTTACAGCATTTCACTTTTCCATAAGTTAATGTTCTCAGATCAGATATAGACCTGATAATTGTTGTGCTTTTTAGTTCACTGCAGCCTGGTTAAGGATTGTTTTGTTTTGTTTAATGGTCTGTGTACATGAATAGCTTCATGTTTCTTAGACTAAATGTAGCAACTCAATGAAAATGCATTAAGCAAGTGTTGTCTGTGGTAGTGGTTAATCTGCATTTTAACACACTGGATGCAGTATTGAATAGCCTACGTTATTAGATGAATGCCTAAAAAGTCCATGCAAAGTGTATAATGGAACTTCAAGTAGCCTGGTTGGTGTTACAAATGTTATTCCTGACCTAAATAGGGAAAAATGTCAGTGGCAAGGGAGAGGAAGCAGCATAGGTTTAACCAGAGAAGGGAGAGTCTGAAATCCCTTGTCACAAAAAATCTCGTAATAGCTTCTCAGAGGCCTTTCTTTCTTTCAAGCCCACCATCCCCACAATTTTTTCTTCAGTGTTTGGAGTGGAAGAGTTTGGAATAGCATAGGTTAAACATTTTAAAATCATAATATATTTGTCTATGGCAGCCTCCAGCCGAAGTTGTCAGGATGCTGTAGAATAGAGCAGAACAAAATAAAGGCTGCATAGAACCAATAGCAAGGAACTGAGCAAGGGAGAAGTGAAGGAGCAAACAGAAACTAGCAGTTCTGTAGTTCCTTCAATGAGTGATAGTATACTTTGCATTCAAATGTGTATTAGAAAAACAGAGCTGTCAGGCTTATGAGCAGGGCAATATCACTCAATCATATCCTAGTGGCTCCTACTGTTCTATTTTAAAATAACATTTTAATGCTGTAATACTGTAGAATTTTTAGCACCTCAAAACTATTCTCAGGAGTTATCCACACTGTCTATATCAGTGATCCCCAACCTTTTCGTCTGGCAGGCGTCAGATGAAGGACCATGGCGGCGGTCGAACATCCACCGAAAGTTGGCAGCATTTCGGCAGTGACGCCTCTCGATGATGTCACTTGTTGGCGGCAAGTGACATCATCAAGAGGAGTCGCCGCTGAATTTCAGCGGCATTTTGGCGGATGCTCGACCGCTGGACAGGACGCGGGCACATTTAGATGCCCCTATGGGTGCCATGGCGCCCATGGGCACTGCATTGGGGACCCCTGGTCTATACTGTGTTTGCTTAGTACAATGAAACCTGCAGTAAAGGACCTTCTTTGATAAGCAACCCCTTATCTTCTACACCCATGTAAAATATCAACACATGCTTTCCACTACTCCTTCCCTTGACTTCTGCCCACAACTACCTCGACATTCCTGGTCCAATTATATGAAGGTATAAACAGGTTTAACTAGTACACGAACACTGTATGTGTACGTATAATATTAAAATTTCTTCTAAACATGTGAACAGTAATTTTAAAGAGGTAAAAATATTTCTCAAAGCAGTACAATATCTTGTAGTTTAAGTAACTGATTTCATGTTCTGTCTGGTTAGGAATTTGTCAAATCCACAAATGAAAACCTAACTGTGGACAAAAAGGCAGTTTTATTTGTTTCCCACAGACCTCATAAGAAAAATCCCATTCTGGAAATCACAGAACTAAAACATGCAATATAAATTCACAGTGAATACTTTTCTTTTTAGTGCAGACAGCATGCTTGGTATTGCACAGCCCAAAGATACTAGTATGATATTCACAGCTGGAAGAAAAAGCGTGTGTGTGAGAGAGAGAGGGGTGGAGGGGGGAAGTCACCTACAACACAAAGCTTTGTCAAGAAAAAAAATTCTGGAGAACTTCCAGTCCTCATTTTCTAGCCAGTCACTTGCACTTGCTTTCACTCGCTATTGTAGCTAAATGTTTCTTCTGCAAAGGCTGTCTGTTTGATACTGTTAGTTCTCCATTTGGAAGTAATGCTGGAATTAGATGGCTAAAAGTTCATGCTATTCAAGTTTTACTGAATGATATGTGTCATGAATTATCTCATGCTTGGATTAATATGATCCATTGTGCATTGCTAGGTGTCCTGGCTGTCAGCTACATGTCTTGACAGTGTAACAGATGTTTGTGGGTGATGGTTAGGGAGCTGGCAAAGTTGATAAATGATGGGGTTATTTACAATAGAATTTATTTTCTTTTTAATTAAAGGAAAGCAGAGATAAAGTGTTATTTACCTTCATGTTCAGGAAGATAAATAAATTAAGCATCTTCCCAGAATAAATTAGTGATTTCAGTTAAAGAAAATAAAATGGGTCAATTACTTTTCACTTCTGCTCCTGCACTGAACTACCCCAAATCTTTTCTTGGGTATTGGACAAATGGGTTAGTCCTCGAGTTCTGCAGCAGTTGGGTCATAGATATCTGCTGCTGGCATTCTGGGTGGCAATGAGAAGACTAAATCAGGAATAGCATGGCTGCTTCAGTTCTGCTAGCAATCAGCGAGATAATCTGGCCTTTCTCTCCATCAGCGGCCAGAAGCATGGAGTGGATGCCAGAGACTCTGCCTACTCTACTTACTTCTTCTCTGGAATATATGAGGGAGAGCATGAAAGGAAGCTTTTAGTCACAGCAGAATGCCCCTCCTTAGAAAAGGGCATCATCACAAGCTGCTCTCATACCAGTCACACTGTGTCACCCAATTCAGTTATTTGTAACCAGCTTTCTTTCAATATTGATTATACTGAAGCAGGACCTGTTTTAAAATGAGTAAAGGTGATGAATGAATTAGAATTCCCCACAAAGAATAGGAAAGATGCTCATTAAAGTTCTGCAGATAATCTCAACACTTCACATTGTCTGGTAAAAATGTGTAGGGCAGCTAACCCAGGTGACCTAGTGGCTTGTAGATGCTCAATTGATTTGTTTTGGTTTTTTAAATTGGGAAAAAGTGCTTGGGTTTGTTTTTGACGGGCTTTTATGTAACAAAGAAGTAAATTTGGTCACTTTTCGTTCATGTTTCGTTATTAAACACTTTGAAATAGTTGGACAATCACTACACAGAGCTGAGTCATTGTTATAAAAATTGTTATTTTTTTAAAAAATTCCTGCATATTTCAGTATTCCAAAACAAACAAGAAAAGTAGGAATCTAATTATGCAGTGTTATTTAAATGGTAAAATAATGCTTCTCTGGCATAATACTGATAATGAACATCACTATTCATTAACTTTAGAAGAAACAAGCATCAAATTAACATTTGCAAACATTTGTTGCAGCCAATTAGAGTCTCCATTTAGGATGCTTTTCCTGGCAGTGTTCTCTAGGCGTAGGCCCCATTTCAAAGAAATGGCTCAAATATTTGTATTATTTTAAACTTGTAATTAATTTCACCATTAATATGCTATGACTGCATACTGGTTTATTGCACAGCTATATATTTATATGACTAATCATTATAGCTATATGTCAAGTTACTTTAAGAAATAAGATTGGGTAAGGAATTGGAATAATCTTTCTGGAACATTAAAGTACAGCTTAGTCAACTGGTCAAAGTCTATGTCAGAAGACAAATTACCAGTAGAACTAGTAGCTTTTTTTTTTTTTTTTACATTTTCTCACGTGAAACAGTTTAAACCTTTACATTCTGTTAAATGTAAAGTAGCCCTAGCTGATAAGTTCTCAACCTTTTTAGTGCCAAGGGATCCCCTTTTCCATACTGTGAGCCCCACACTCCCCGGGGATCCTTCGCGTATGTCTGTGATCTAGTTGGGATCCTGGAACTATTGATACTAAATAGCAAGATCTTGCTATCAAAGCCACTTAAAGAAATGTACTTCTCATAAATGATTATTCATGATGTTTCCAGAAAAGATAGTGGCCATTGACACTCCATTCTAATAAACATTTTCCAGTAAATTTCTACTTTATTAAAAAAAAAAAAAAAAAAACCTCCATCTCTGGGAGCACTCTAATAGAGAGGCCAAGGCTTGAGCACATGGAGGCTTACCTAAATCCAGTCCTGTTATTACTGCTCAGGGTTTGACTGGAGGCAAATGAGGAAATTTTCACTGCCACTGCCCATTTGGTGGTGTTGATGCATTGCTGAGGACTTCAGTCCTCTCCACCTGCTCTAGCATGCTAAGTCTATAGATAGTAGCCTTTCCATAGTTAGAGGTTGAAGCCAGCTACTGTAGAAGTTTCTCTGAAACTTGACATGCAGGATCTTAGCTCAGGGTAGATTTCCAGCCCCTGAAAGTTTTGAATCCGTTGGACAAGGAACTTCAGGAAGGAAGATTGAAAAATTGGGTTGGAAATTCTGGTTCATCATTTTGCTAACTATTTGGGGGCAGAAGTACACATCTGTGAAACCACTTGACCAAAAGACTATTTTGTTTTGACTAGTTAAGTCTCAGGCCTTAGTGATCTTTTACAGGAAACCTCTGTTGGATTGGAGGAGAAATGTATGCGTGTCCCAGCTCATACTAGTGAGTCTCTCTGCTCCTTCTCCCTTAACAGAGAACTGATGCATGGAGCCCCCATAGAGCTGGTTCTATGAAAGCAGCCAAATCCCTTCCCTGCTGAATAGGAGAGTGGAGAGCAAGGAAAGGCTAATCTGGGTCAAAACTTGGATCTGGTTTCAGGTCTGGCTTTCAACAACCTTTCCACTAGAAAATACTTCATTTGAAGGATTCCTTGTACAGCCCATCCAGATTAGTTGCTTTAGCCAGGAATGGCCATAATTACAACTAGTATAACTTTTTCTCTCTTGTTCTTTTTCAGCTTGCCATGAAGCACAAATGTTGAGATACTGCCTAACACAGATATTTTCCCAAGAGGAACTGAAAAGCTAGGATCAGCAATTTTTACTGGAGATCCAAACTTTCACATGCATTATCCTTCGAGTTCAGAGAAGATGAGTTATTCAGTTAACGTACAACAAAAATGTTGCATTCCCACATTTTTATGTTAATTTCGCTAAGCAATGCTGCTGTATCTCCAACCTTTATTTTGTATTTAAGTTATTGTAGGTGTTTTTTAAAATCATGGAAACTGGACCACATGAGAAACTGATCAAGATAAGCACCATCTTATTTTTTCTGGTGTCACACAGGAAGAAGTATTAAATGGGCTGCAAGAGATGTTATTGTTCAGAAATAAAATCCAAACAATAGTTACATATTTTTTTCCCTTTGGTATAGTGCAAGTGGAATTTAAACATTGGAATTATGCCTCCCAGATGATAATCCTCTAGTGGAAAGCAGTCTGATTTGTTATGTGAAACAGCAGGCCTTATCATTTCTGCCACTCAGTAGGAATTTTTGCATCAGCATTCAGAAGTGCAAATTTGACTTCCAGATGTGATCCTGCTATCCATGCTGCATTTTGAAAATATCCTGTTGTACTTTCCAGATTGATTTTGGATTGTATAATAAAATATAAAGAATGTGAACTTGGGATGTTAGGATCTAAGAAAAATCTGATTTTTACATCTGTGTACACACAAAATGGTTGTGCCTCATTAACACTGTCTGGAATTTAGCAGTCTTTGCACAGCTTCTTTTTAACTATGATTTCTCTGAATAGGACCTTTATAAATAAAAGTTTGAATAAAAGCTTTCCAAGCTACCAGTTTTCCATAAACTTTACACAGAAAATAATTTATTATAAAATAGCTTGGAAAAATATCTTTCCATTGCAGACTGATTAAACTATTTTTGATCTATTGTCTTCCTTAACAGACAGCTGTTTTCCTCATTTTCCTTCAGAAATTCTCAAGTTATTTATTGATAAGATTAAAACATGAAGCCAGTACAAGAAGTTATACTTGATTTTACCAAGAGTACACAAACATAAAATGCTAGCTAAGCTTTCAGCCTTTAACTGTAGTACTTTTGTCCAAAGCTGCATGCGTCTTCAAAATGTTCTGTTCCCCTCTTACTGATGAGCCAGACAACCAGTGTAATCCAAATATAATGTAGTTTTCATTGTCAATACAGAATAAGATTTTTCATTATTAATGACATTTTAAAGAGCTTAAAATCTGATAAGGCAGTACTTGGGAAGGGGGCGGAGAAAAAAGTAACTAAGAAGTAAATAATATCTATTGAAAATATCGATATTACAAAAAAGGGTCTGATTTACTTGGAAAGAAATTCTAAGTCAACCTACAGAAGTCATCTAGTGAAATGTATAGTTTGTAGATGTATATTTTTAATTATGCTATTTTGTATGAAGTTTTTTTATTGCATAATGGAAGTTGTTTAGAGGAGGAAACAGGTTTGTCATCTGTTTAGCACTGTAGGATCACATCAAGGACAACCTTGAGAACTGTCATGTCCTAAGCTGCCAGCTGGGAAAGAATTTGGCCAGTCGTAAATTGCAAGTCAGAACAGGGTCAGTTCTGAGGCCCTAAGCACCACTTGAGGCCCTAAGCACCACTTGAGCTACTTATGACTAATACTTGCCTTGAAAGAATCTGTAGCATCACAAGCACGATAGGCAAGATTTTAATAAATAGGGCTCTTACTAGAAACTAGCAAGAAAAAAAACCACACTCATATTGGAAATTAAACAAAACAAAATGTTAGGTTGGTTATTTTTTTTTAAATGTCTGATTAGAATCTTTTTCAGATATACAGCACAGTTCTGAAAGCAGATATGTCTTCATCCGTTCGCCTTTCTTAGGGTATGTTTACCCTGCAATAAAACATTCACAGCTGGTCCATGTCAGCTGACTTGAGCTTGCCAGGCTCATGCTGTGGGGTTATACAGCTGCAGTGCAGACTTTCAGGCTTGGTCTGGAGCCTGAGCCCTGGGACCCCACAAGGAGGCACGGTTCTAGAGACCAGGCTCCAGCCTGAGCCCAAACGTCTACACTGCAATTTTATAGCCCCACAGCTACACTTACTTTTTTTTTTTTTTTTCCAACTTGTACTCTCAAGGATTTTGCTGCCTGATTATAATTGAGATCATGGGTAGTCAGTATGAAAAAGAGAGTCATATGTTAATGAAAATTCATTAGTGAGAACTACAGCCATAAAAGTAGTTCCACTAAAGAAGCGAGAGAATAGGATTTGAACGGTTGCCATCTAGCTTTTCTAAATTAGTTATAACCTTTGAATAAGAGACATTTAAACCCCAGATCAGATATACTTGGGGAGAATGAGTTATTTCAGTTCAGATAACAATCCATAGAGCTTGAGGAGGCTACAGGTTTAAACATCTCCTGGGCAGATCAGGTCACAGGCACGCTGCTAAATTCCAGATCCCTTTTTCACAGGTTAAACATTTGTTCTTTAATATGTATGTTTTAGTACCATTAACTGTTTTTCATAGTTGAGTTTGAATAACTCAATGCATTGAAGAAAGGAAAGGAGATTTATTTGCATTCTGTTTCATTCCTGGTATTCAGTAAACTACTAGATATGGTGGTACTTAAGAAGGTTTCAAGAAAGTGTTGACATCCCATGCTGAAGTTAAACTTTACAACATTACACTTCTGTCCTGGAACTTAGCTATAGTATACAACACTAGTATTATTAGATATTTGTGTACATAAAATATACAGTAATTCAGGTTAATGTTTCATATTAAGAATGTATTTGTAAAATGTAACAAGATCAATAGTTTCCTTATTACATTACCTTTTTAAAGTTCTGCAAAGAATAAAGATCATGTATTGTTGGACTTGAGACTGGTGTACTGCAAAATCTGTCTTAAAAGGCTACTTTTGTGGCTAGCAAAAATAGTGCATTCACATGACAATATTAACAAAATGTGCTCTCTAAACAAGTGATCTTAAAGGTAGATTTTGCTATTATATGCCAAAATCCATACTTGCTGATATATGTTGTAATTAATTCCTCAAAAGTTCTAAAAAATGTAAAAAAAATTTTGTGCCATTCTGAAAAAAGTGGGACCTGCTCTGTTGATTCATTGTTGCAAACCCTACTTTTGTCATTAAACGTTTTATCTGTGACAAAAAAAAATTCCTGGATTATTTGGTGTGTTGTTTTTTGTAATGGTGATGGGAGAAGGGTTGGTTTTTGTTTTGTTCCCCTTTCTTCTAGTCAAAATAGAAAAGATGTGGTTGTTTGCTAATTAAAAAGAAAACTCCAAGTTTTCTCTGTACTGTGATCAATAGTTTCCTCTCAAAAGAATGTGATGGTCTACTGGGAACAGCAGTGAAAACCATTTGAAAATATTTTTCTGCCTTTCTAGGTTTACACATTTTTCTGCTATATAAAAACTGCTATTGAGCACATGAACACAAATGTAAGTTAATTTTCTACCTAAATGTTGCACTGCTCAGAGAAGTCCATGTTTCCATTTCACTTCAGTTTTGTTGCAGAACATTTACTCTCTCATTCACGTGACTATTACTGTACAAATATGATTGTATTACATAATAAACACACTTTAAAGCCAGTTTCTCTCACACTTGGGGGGCAAGATACTGCTCAATGCAACTCATTCCATTGATTTCAATGAAACTACTTGAGGAATAATCAATATGTATCAGAATCAGTTATTTTTAATTAAAAATAACTGTTTGTCATTACCCAGCTAGGAAAATCACCTCAAACGTCTTTTATTTGCTAATATAGCTGCATACCTATATTCAATGGAAACATAAAATCAAGTAAAATTTACATTCATTCAAAATGAAGCTTAAAATAGTAAGTTGTATCTAAATGGATAATACTGTGAAAGAGTAACTCAAACCATCTCCTATGAGAAAGTCATAAATACTTCCTGAAAGAGAATTCCAATCTAGCAATCTATGAGGAAGAAGTCAACCAATTATCACCCTTTCCAGAGGTTACTACTTAGTGATAATTTTCCCCTGTTGGGTCTGATCTCTTCCCCTGATCCCCCAACTCCCTGGGACTATGCCCCACAGTCCTGGGTTCAAGTACCCTGTTTGTGCTCTCACTCATTTCCTGTGAACAATGAGCACCAATGTTGTCTCTGCTGCCTTGGGGAAACCCATATTGCTGCTTACTGCACCATCTGTAAGGTTTCCCACTGCAGACTTTAGAAGCACGAGAACTTCACCTCAGGAGGAGGCTATGAGGCCACACACACACTCGGATCTGGGACCACTGAAACCAACAGTGCACTGGCCATTGCCAGCGGTGAGTGCTCCTCCCAGCACCTCCCGTGCCTCGGATCCAGCAGTCCCAAACAAGCTCAGATATGAGAGTAGGAAGCACTCTTATGGCCATAGAAGCAAGTCCTTTATCGAGGGCTGCTTCTAAGAGCAACGTTTCCTACCTAAGCCATTTCACGTTGGGTGAGATGTCGTGCGCCAACACCACTTCGCTGGCGCCCAAGCTTCCCCACCTTGAGGATAAGGTAAAGAGGAAAAAGGATCCAGCAGCAGCAGCAGGGGACCTGGTTCCCACTTGATCTTGCCATCCCCTGCATGTGCACCACCAGTCTCGCCACCACTTCCACAACTTTCACTGCAGCCGGCTCTGTGGACTCCACCTCAGTCTTCAGATGCCTCCAAGGACACTCCCTGGACCCCTTGGAGCCCCTTCTATCCATACAGGGCCTGGGGCTGTCCTACCCATCTTTGCTGCTGCTCTCCAGCCCCACTCTGGCGAACGAGCTGCTCCTGCCGGAGAAGACTATACCAACAGCACACTGGGGTCTGTGCTGCTGGCTCTCCCACTTCTGTGGACTTCTTTGGACTTTTCTGGACCAGAGCCCACCTTCCCTGTGTCCAGGTGCAAATATCACTTCTGCTCCCGCACACCGTATCTAGCTGCTTATGACATGGCATTGACGGTGTAATACTGATACACCTGGGGCCCGCCGCACCCCTGGGTCCCTACCTGTTGGGTATCCTGGTACCCATACTGCCCTCAGTGCCCACCCTGTCAGGCCTCCACCCAGTTTTCCCCAACTCCTCCACTAGCACCAACGGGCTCCAAGGAGGTGGCAGATGCAAGGGTGTTGGAACTAGGAATGCTGGGGGTGCTGCCGCATCCCCTGACTTTAAGTGGTTTCCATCAAAGAATCAGAGAACTGGAGACCTTGAAAGGTCACTCAAGGCAGGACTAAGTATTATCTAGACCATCCCTGACAGGTGTTTGTCCAACCTGCTCTTGAAAATTCCCAATGATGGAGTGCTTAACCACTCTGCAAGAATTTTTTCCTAATGTCTAACCTAAACCACCATTCCTTCAGTTTAAGCCCATTGTTTCTTTTTCTATCCTCAGAGGTTAGGAAAAACATTTTTTCTCCCTCCTCCTTGTAACAAACTTTTATGTACGTGAAAACTGTTATCATGTCCCCTCTTGGTCTTCTCTTCTCCAGACTAAACAAACCCATTTTTTTTCTATCTTCCTTTGTAGGTCATTTTGTAGATCTTTAATCATTTTTGTTGCTCTTTCGTGTACCTTCTCCAATTTGTCCTCATCTTTCCTGAAATGCAGCACCCAGAACTGGACACACTACTCCAGTTGAGGCCTAATCAGCGCAGAGTAGAACGGAAGAATTGCTCCTTGTGTCTTGCTTACAATACTCCTGCTAATACATCCCAGAATGATGTTTGCTTTTTTTTGCAACAGCGTTACACTGTTGATTCATATTTAGCTTGTGATCCACTATGACCCCCAGATCCCTTTCCGCAGTACTCCTTCCTAGGCAGTCATTTCCCATATTGTATGTGTACAACTGATTGTTCCTTCATAAGTGGAGTACTTGCATATACCATGTTTACAGTTTTGGTCAATGACTTTCAGCACCCCCAATATAAAAATTGTTCCAATGCCACTGGGTAGAGGTCAAGCTGGTACCACTGGTTCCGTCAGTCCCTATAGCTGCTTCCTTCTTTTTGGATGAAGTGCTCATTCCTGCCTCCATGTCTCCCACTGATGACCACAGGCAGTATCAGGACCTATTACAAAGGGTGGCAACAAACCAGCACTGGAAGAGGTGCAAGATCAGAAGCACCAGCTGCTCAACATCCTCCAGCCCAGGGACCCTCAAGGATGGCAATCCTTACCAATGATGCCATCCTCCAGTCCACACAAGCAGTGTGGCACATCCCGACCTCCTGTATCCTCATGCCAAAACACACACAATGGTGCTACATTGTGTCAGCTAAAGGGGCAGACTTTTTGTTTTTCCACCCACCCTCCGGGTCCCTGGTGGTGCACATGGCCAGGAGAGGGCATACCAACAGACTAGGTGGCAAAAAGGTTACAACTTTGGGTTAAATTTGCAATTTTGCATCGCCAACTACCAGGCTTAGCTGATCAAATATGACTTTAACACCTACGCCCAGCTGGCAGAGATCAAAGACAAGCTACCCCCATACCAGCAGAAATGCTTTCAGATGCTGGTGGATAAAGGGCGCTTCCTAGCCATTTTCTGCCTCCAAGTGGAGGTGTGTGCGGACGACACATCCTCATGCTCACTTGTGATGGGCATTGTCATGTGCTGCGACTCTTGGCTGCATTTCTCTGGTTTCTCTGAAATGACTTCCCTTTTGACAAGGACAAGTTATTTTACTCTAAGACTGACGAGTCTCTTCATTCATTAAAGGACTTGAGGGACACATTGCACTCTCTGTGTTTTTATACCCTAGCCCAACACCGCAAACAAAAATGCCAACAACGTCACTCTCAACCATATATGCCCTACCTGCCGTCTACCAGCGGCACTAGGAACCCCCATGTAGACCTCAGTGTCAGCGACCCACAACCTGTGCCGCGGCCACTTTCTTGACCCTTACCTACCAACAACGCAAGTCACAGATTTGACATGTGGGTGGAGTGCTGTGAATCCTTCCTATTGCCACCCAGGGCCCCACATGTCATGTTTGGGGGACTATCCTGCTCTGTTTCCCCACAATTGAAGCAAGCTCACCAGAGGCTGTTGGGTACTGGAGATTATCCACCACAGATACTCCATAGAATATCTTTAGTTTCTCCTACACAGCTCCTTCCCCACCACCCCCAGACACTTCCAAGGGACCCTACCCATCAATACCTTCTCCAACAAGAGGCTGAAGTTTTTCTGACAAAGGGTGCTATAGAGACCATGGCACCTCCCTAACAAAGGTTTCTATTTCCCATACTTCCTCATCTCCAGGAAGGGTAGAGGGTGCCTTGATCTTTGCCTACTAAATACCTTCCACCAGACTGCTTCACAATGCTGATGGCCCTTGTGATGAACCTCCAGCATACACCACAGTCCGCTATTGCCTCTCCCTCCTTGACCATATGGTGGCGTGCACATTTGTGATCACACATGCATTGCCTACAACTCTGGTTCCTCTCTGTTTACAGACCCCAGAGAGACCATCTCATGGCTAGGATTATGGTTCCCCAGACAGTTCTGGCCTCACTCACCTGGTGCACCCATCCTTCCAATGTTATGGTCTGCATCCTTTTTGCCTCCACCACCCCACAGACCACCATCTCGGCAGATGCCTCTTTTGTGGGCGGTGGGGCACACCTACAGTCACACAGCTCAGGGCATCTGGATCCCATGAGAGGCCAGACTGCACATCAGTGTTCTGGAGCTCCAAACAGTTCAGCTAGCCTACCAAGCATTTCTTCCTCTGATCCAATCACAGCACATGCAGCTTCTCTTGGACAATATTACAGCAGTCACCTATATCAATAAACAAGGGGGCACCAAATTTCCATCCCTCTGTGCAGAGTCTATACACCTGTGGAACTGGTGCATTCACCATCATGTCTCACTCCAGGCCATGTACCTACCGGGCTACAAAATTTCATAGCTAATGCACTCAACAGAGCTCTCCACCTCAACCACAAGTGGGAACTACACAACCCCACTTTCCGCTACCTCTTCTGAATCTAGGCCACCCTATCTTGGGATCTTTTCACTACTTGCAAGAACTGCAAGTTACCTCTTTATTTCTCCCAGGAAACACTGGGGCAGGACTCCCAAAACGATGTGTTTCTCCTGTCCTAGACGGGAGACCTTTGCTATGCCTTTCCCCCCATTATCCTTCTACTACAAGTCTTCCTCAAGATTTGATGAGACCAGGTTCCCATACTGGCCTCATCAGTTTTGGTTGCCAGATCTCTTCAGACACTCTGCCTGGGTACCTCTCCACCTCGGTATAATCCCAGATGTCCTCATGAAACAGTGGGGACAAGTCCAGCATCCCAATCAAGACCTGCTTCACCTCACGTTCTGGTTTTTGGATGGACCTCAAGGGTAGACAAAGCCTGCTCCATCCCAGCGCACCACATCCTTACTCAAAGCAGGAGGGCATCCACCAGGGCCTGCGGCCAAGCTAAATGGAAACATTTCACTGCATGACCTCACCATCACCACCTCCTCCTCACCTCAGTGAGATTTCCATTTCCATCATCCTTAATTACCACCTCAAGCTCAAAATGTTGGACCTCACCTTAACCTTTATCTGGGTCCACCTGGCAGCACTTAGTGCCTTCCATGCCTCAGTGTTTACCACCCTACCACCATCTGCTTCATGAGAGGTCTCCTCAACACCTTTTCCCCCAATACTCTAGCCCACACGCTTAATCTCATCCTATTTGCTCTCATGAAACCATCCTTTGAGCCGCTGGCAATGTGCTGCTGCTCCCATCTCTCTATGAAGGTTCTGTTCTTGGTAGCCATTACTTCCGCTAGGTAGGTCAGCAAACTGGCAGCCATGATAGCTGACCCTCCCCCCTTATACCATACTCTACAAGGACAAAATCTCCCTATGGTCCTCCAGAAGGTGGTGTTGGAGTTCCACTTCAATCAGTCCATTTGCCTACCTCAGTCTTCTGTTTCAAGCCACACAACTTCTAATGTGGACAAGAGCCTTCACTCCCTCAACCTCCGTCATGCACTAGCCTTCTAGCTCCATGAGACCTGTGCCTTTCAGGCATCACCAGAGTTGTTTATTGCAATTGCAGACCAGTCCAAAGTAGAGTGGTCTCCTCCCAGCAGATCTCAAAATGGGTCTCTGGGTGCATCCAAATATGCTACACACTCTCCAACATAGAGCTGCCAGATACTCTACATGAGTGCAAGCTACCACATCAGCATACCTAACAGATGTCTCGTGGCAAGATATCTGTCAAACAGCGACATGACTTTCATCTCCCATCATGCCATCACCCAATGGGTGGCTGCAGACGCTTCCATGGGCTGTGCCATATTACAGACTGCATTTCCTCCTGCATCCTTGCACCCATCTCCATTACTGATTACTGCTCGCTACTCACACACATTGGAATACATATAGGGACCATCACTTGAAGAAGGAGGAGAGGGCTACTTACCTGTAACTAGAAGTTCTTTGAGATGCATGGTCCCTATTAGTATTCCAATGCCTGCCCTCCATCCCCTCGCTGCGGACTGGCATACTCAGCAGTTAAGAGGGTCCCTGGAGAGGCATCGACCCGCAGAGTCGATTATAACTTTGGCTGGGAGTAAGAGGGGATGCACAACATGTGCAGATCAGCGCACGCTGCTACAAAATCCTTAGGGCTCAGGTGCGTGGTGGACATGTGCATCCACAATTGGAATACAAATAGGAACCACACATCTTGAAGAACCTCCAGCTATAGGTAAGTAACCTTCTCTTCTACCAGAAGAAATAGATTGCTGATGGATGTGCAACATCTGATGGTGAAAACATTTTTATGTTATTGGCATCATTCTGCAATATGCTTCATTAATTTGGCTAATAATGTAATTACATCTTTACTATCCTGAGCATATATTTATGCTATTGAAATGTAGACTTTTTATGATTCTGCGATGCACCTCATGCATACTGTGAAATATTTTAAATGAAATTCATCATATTGATGGATTGTCTGAAATATATTATTGAGAGAATATATTGTATGAGACAAAAACTTTCCTAATAATTGGCTATAATATATAATTGAGAAGAGTGTCTTCTGTCATCTGTTATACTTCATATGATGATGCCTATAAGGTTCAAAAACATATAAGAACAAGAATTTTCTTTGTTTCCTCAGTAAAGTTTTCATTCTCTATGAAATAAAGCAGTGGTTTTTGTTGTTGTGGATCATGCTTTGGTATATCTCTTCACTACAGTAGTACCATAAAAATGTCCTGCAGCCAAATGCCACCAAATTTGAGGTGTTGCTGAATGCAATACAGTGGTACTTTGGATACTGGAGTGTGATTGATGTATACCATAAACAATGTTAAATATATCAACTTTGTACCGTATACGAGTTATTCTTTATTATTCACTTCTAGTGCATTTATAATGATGATTAATCACTGGACAGAAAAAACTTGTGGTCAGTTTCATAATTGCTTTTCACTGTATAAGATAATTACATTTTCATCTGTAGTGATCCAATGGAAGTTTTTAATTGAAACCTATATTTTAATAGGAGCACAGTTAGAGCATCTAATTTTTAATTGGAGGGCCAAGATTCAAGTTCTTGTAGGAAGTTCCTTTCAAGAGGAATATGAAGGTCTTTTGTATAATTTTCAGCAGTAAAAGTAGCACTAGAAAGGAAACTGCTAATAAATACATGTAAACAGGGATAAAATTAATAATTCACATGTTTGAGATTAATGAAGTGCATTTTTGCAAATTTGTGTAAAAGAAAAACAGATATATGCAATTAGCAAGTACAGCTTTTAAATGCATTAATAAGGTTTTATCATGTGGAAAACTTAAATGCATTATACAGCCCAACTGACATACATAAAACTTGTAGGCAATTAATGGAATTGACAAAAAAAAAGTATTGTAGCGCTAACCATTTTCTAAACCAGCAATAAAAGATGTGGGGGGGGAGGAGGAGGGGAGAGGAATCTAGTTTTACCAATTTTCAGTAAAGCAAAGAGGGGAAAAAGTGATCCTGATAATCACTAAGGTTAATACAGGTAAGCATTTTTTTAAATATGCCTATTAACCTCACAGTATCCTTTTAAGTATTAAGTGGAAACGAGTATTAAGTCCCAATACGAATAATGGTGCAATCTCAATCTGCACATTTAGAGTGGCAATCAGAGAATAGACGTGAGCTTCCAATAATCCTAAGGATCCCATCCTGCCAGGCATTGAATCCCTTAACTCCCATTAAAGTCGATGGGTCTGAGGCTCAGCATCTCTAAGAAGCACTCAGCACCCTACAGGATGAGGACATGACTACTGACAGGAGCACTATGTCCATTGAGAGTTTCCACAAATTCAGCATCCCATCTACCTCCAAATTCACTAAAAATGTAACTCATTTTCAGAAAGTGATGAATTAAGTACAAAACCTCACAGCATGGAAGTCTGAAGAAGCTATTTTCCTCCTGTTTGCATTTTATTATGAAACACATTTAATGCAATGCTTTTCCACCCTTTTTCTTTCCGTTTCTCGTCTCTAAATAACTGCCTGAAGTAAGCAGTTTTGGAGCTGACACTGTTCTCAGCTCCCTGCCTTGCAAGTTCTAAGGACTGGAAGACACACAGTGCCTACCTTCAATCATTTTAAAAGTTCTGACCCCTCGCTCAGCAAACAGGAGCTGTGTTTGTTTTTTAAATAAGCAGTTTGGCTGAACTACGAGCTCCCCCTTTCTTCCGGTTTGTTGTGGACAGGAATTCTGGGATACCTCCTTATACCGCGGAAGTCAATAAAAGTGCTGGTGGGGTCCACACTTGCTGACCAGCGCTGGATCACCAGCGCTGGAATCGCTACACCCGTGGCACAACCGAGTGTACAGCCAACGCTGCAACCAGGGAGTTGCAGCGCTGGCCGTGCTTTGCAAGTGTGGCCACATCCTAAGTTGCAGTGCTGTAACCCCCTCACCAGCGCTGCAACTCTCTAGTGTAGCCATGGCCTTAGTGTAGTAGAACTTTAAAGGTGAAAAGCAGCATATGCACAAGGAAGGATGAGTTTCAAGAGGTTAGCAGTTTACAAACAAATCTGAAATGAATTCTGACTACTATTTTTATTAAAGCAGCACCTAGAAGACCCAACTGCCAAGGAGGTCCCATTGTGCTAGGCGCTTTATATACATACATATTGTAAGAGACAATCTCTGTCCTGCCCATACAACCTAAACAGACAACATAGGCAAAGGCCAAGAGATGAGAAGTATTATGATCGCTATTTTAAAGAAGAGGCACAGCCCAAAGTCATACTAGAAGACTATGGCAGAGTTAGGAATTGAACCCAGACCTCCTAAGTCCCAATTCTAGTACCTTAAGTACAAGATCACCCTAGCTCTCTATGGAACAGTCGTCACAACACTGCAATAAAAGGACGGTTTTTCTGCCAAGTGAATTGACTCTCACCCACCTACTCCCAAAGTAAAGTAAGATGGAGTCTGGGAAGTCCCATCATGAAATGAACCATCTACAGTCAGTCTTAACAAGGCTTCTTGAAATAATCCCCATTTAACACTGTTAAGCATCTACAGGTGCTGAGCCAAACTTCATTAACTGAACATACAAATGTTTTTATTATGAAAAAAATGCATTTTTTCTTTAAAGCAATAATGGCCTCATATCCCATTGCTTGCTGTTGATCTTTAAATTTAAAAGCAAAACATGGAGCTATCACTAAGGCATGAATAAATTAGACAAAAGCTGCAGACTCTCTTTTAATGGGCCCATTTATGAATAGTGCTGAAAACCTGCAGTGCTTGATGGGAGTGGTGAGTGCTCAGCACCTTTTAAGATCAAACTCTGTGTTTGAGTGTATGAGCTTCATCAAATTCTTATTTTGAGGAAGACACTGAATGGTATCTCCTTACTGTCTCCCTGTGAATCCTATGGACTTTAATGGGAGTATTGTGTTTAAATACCTCATATAACGACACTAACTTTGAGAAGATGCGGTATTAGATTGATACATTTTATATCATTTTAGATTTCCATTTTATATCTGAAAACTATGAAATTGTATAAAGGCTAGAAAGTTTTTGTTCCATACCATCCCACAGTAAAGCTACCTGACCAGCGCCATATGCTTGATTTGCTTCAAGGAGATTTGTTCCTGAATGGAGATGAAATCCACATTTACAAGTTAATCAGAGATAAAGCATGCAGTAGCATCTTTTCCACGCATTCTCTCCTGCTCTCTTTTTAAATACACATTTAAAACTGGAATTTATCCATACAATGCCAGTGTACAGACTTCATACATTACACCTGTAGAGTGAAGTGCTGAACAGTATGTGCATTACAGATAAAAATAAGTTCACCCACAGTGTGGAGACAAATGCTGAGATTCTGTGCTGCACTTTGAGTTTGCACGAGAAGGCATAGCCCAGCGGGTGAGTGTGCACAAGGCTATTTTTGCTCCTAAAATTTTGTGCTGATCCATGGGCCAAACTAGCCCTCAACATAAGTTACAATGACCAGGAGCCAACGTGTATAATTTACAGCAGCCTCCCGAAGTCTGCATGTGAACTGCTCCACAGTCTAACATGGACAGAATCCCCATAGTGCCATATGCTATGGGCCCACCCCAATCTGCCTCCTGCTTGGGGAAGAAGAGGGCAGCATACAGCCACTTGCTATGGCTTTACTCTGTGCCTGTACCGAGAGGAAACCTCATCCAGATTCCTTTCATGACGTTGACAGCCCCGGCATATAGTGAGCCATAGCTGTGGCAGAATCTCTCCCAACGTTCTTTCATACATTACTCCTTGTCAATGGTGTGGTCTAGTTGGAACCATGCAGGATCTTGCAATGGGAGAGGCATATAACGGACAGTGTGGAATAGGTATTTCTAAGATATTTATCTCCTTGGTATCTCACTGTTAATATAACTGATTAAAAACATTCTTGCACATTAAGCCAGGTGTGATATACAGCGTTTGCCATTAAGAAGTTGTTTTCAACAATTACCTCACATCTTTCTCCTATTCACAAGATATGAAATAGTTGTGGTAGCTGCATAAAACATGGATTTTTTTTAAATGGCAATGCAAGCAATACCAGGCCCAAACAATAAGAGTGATAGCAAAACAAAATGAAATAGCGCTTAAACTGTTGTGACATAGCAATTACCAAAAAGAAGAGAACTTGATCACTACACTTACACACACACACATCCTCTTTCAACATGAGAAGGTAAAACAGTATTGTTAACAAAGGCCGAGACACTACTCCTACTTCTCAAAAGGGTTGTAGCAGCCTGGTAAGAGTTTAGCAGTTTTTAAACTGAAAATTACATCAGTTGATGGAAATTCTGCTGAATGTGTTAAGTGGATTTTACTCACTGGTGCAAGCAACTTTTAACTACAATAAGGTATAACTGAGATTGGAGCTACCCTCAGAAGAGAGAGGTAGTTGTTAGGACATATGAGTATTGAAAGAAGGAACCCTGAGTATGGCTTAGCTGAGGAGAAGCCATACGTGGGATAAAGTAACCGAAGAGAAGGTTTATGTCTACAATACAACTTGTGTCAGTAAAACATAACTCTCTCAGGTATGTGAATAAAGCACCTCCTTGAGCGACAAGTTCAATCAACATAAGCACTGGTGTGCACAGCACTGTATCAGTGGGAAAGCTGCTCACACTGACCTAGTTTCTGCCATTCACTGAGGTCGTTTTATTAAGTCGACAAGAGAGCTCTCTCTTGACAGCATAGATCATCTTCACCAGCTGCGCTGTATATGTAGACAAGCCCTTTAGACAGAATTCATAGGACTGGTTTGTCAGCATCTTGTTAATAAACAAGACCTCAGGTGTGGGTGATATATTATTTTGACTCTGTGTGTTGCTTGGTGTGGGGATGCCATCCATTTACAGTCCCCTCTTGAAACATAACTCAAAGCCTGATGGAAATTGAGGGGTTTAATTATATAAATTAAAGATAGAAGAGACCTATTAAGTCATCTTGTTAATCCCTGATCAACCCAGAATGTTTCCCTATGGTGTATTTTCTAGCACTTTGTTTCATCTAATTTTAAATATCTCCTGGGAAGGAACTTCCACCACTTTCCTGAGCCTTGAAAATTTCTGTAAAATAGTTTATGACTTAAAATAGCCATCAGAATGAAATTGTACGGCCTCCTTAAACTAAAGATGACTTGAATGTAATATAGAGTCTAACACTAAAATACGTCAGAATATAATGGAAAACAATAAGGCAGCAATTAATTTACTAAAGACATGTATGCTGAAGTATCTTATTCTAGACGTATGTCTGGCTCTTAACTACTAATGATAAAAGCATAACAGAGTGATCATACAAAATGCATAAGCAACCTTCAAATGTAGAAGAGAGAAACCAAATGGCTCCCATCCTATTACTTGTGGATGCCCTTCAACCAAACCACAACATTTATTTAACCATGAACATTTAGACACAGCTGATGAAATAGTCTAAATCAGGGGTAGGCAACTTAGGGCATGTGGGCCAAAGGCGGCACGCAAGCTGATTTTCAGTGGCACTCACACTGCCTGGGTCCTGGCCACCGGTCCAGGGGGCTCTGCATTTTAATTTAATTTTAAGTGAAGCGTCTTAAACATTTTAAAATCCTTATTTACTTTACATACAACAATAGTTTAGTTATATATTATAGACTTCTAGAAAGAGACCTTCTAAAAATGTTAAAATGTATTACTCTCACACAAAACCTTAAATTAGAGTGAATAAATGAAGACTTGGCACACCACTTCTGAAAGGCTACTGATCCCTGGTCTAAATTATCAATCCCCTTTCCCTTTTCTAAATTTCATCTTAATGTTCCTTTGCTGTGAGATTTTTCAAGTAGTGAGGTATCTGACCCCATGGACAATTAAGAATTCAGTTAAGGAAGAAGGTAACATCCATGCTGGGAATTACGTAACTAGAGATTGGTGCAAGACACACAACTGAGATTTGGACCCAGATACACATTAACCTTAGGGATGTTTGGATTTAAGATTTGATTCAGGACATTATAAATATAGAGTCCTTTTGCAAACCCAAATCAAGCACCTGGTTTGGATTTCCAACCCCACTCTTCCTGGAAAGTTTGGTGCTATCTGAAGCCAGAGTTTTGATTTGGTCTATACTCACTATCTGGTATTTCCAGAGGGTATAACATGAAAAGTACACTATTTGAGCAAGATTAAACTAGGTTTCCATGACTTACGCACCTACGCTGAAAAAACATGTAAAAGCAGTCACTTCTCTCATGTTAAAAGCTTAAATCTAATTAACAGAGGGCTCAGGCTCTATCTTTGGTCAGAATTAAGAAGATTTCCAAGGGATTCCTTTATCTGTTTCTGAACATGAAGTGACATTGCCTTGCAGACTTTTGCTGATGAAAAGATTAACTGCAAAAGGTTTTATTTGTGATAATTGAAAAGGTTAAGGAAGAAGACTGGATCAATAAGTCAGTATTTTCTTGCGAGAGAAGAGGCTGCTGGATTGAAGACAGTGAATATTGTAAGGAGACACAATTTCCTCCCCCTTTCTACCATCACAGGAGCTTAATGAGTTCATTGGCCTACTCACAACTAGAATCCTAATATTCCTAATCAAATCCCTTGTTATTTGATAGCAATGACTGATACAAGAAGCGACTGAAAATTTGCTTTGTTTTCTCCTGTGCTATCCTAGAGACAATAATCTATAAGAATTGAGTCTTTACAAAGATACATTGCCAGTCAAATGACAATGTTCATGCCACAACAAAATTGGTGGTATGATCTATAGAGCATACATGCAAGAAGAAATAGGTATGAACCATTGTCAGGGATGCAGAAACTATTCTTGGACCACAGTCCTTTCACTTCAGAAAGTACATATGGTCAACAAGAATAGATTAGATTGATAGGTTGATTCTTCACAGCTGATTGTTCTTCTTCGAGTGATTGCTCATATCCATTCCAGTTAGGTGTACGCGCCGCGCGTGCACATTCGTCGGAAAACTTTTACCCTAGCAACTCAGTGGGCCGGCAGGTCGCCCCCTAGAGTGGCGCCACCATGGCGCTCCATATATACTCCTGCCGGCCCACCCGCTCCTCAGTTCCTTCTTACCGCCCGTGTCGGTCGTTGGAACAGTGGAGCGCGGCTTAGCTGACCTCCACTTCCCTAGCTACTCGTTTTCTCGTATATAATTATGCAGTTATAACACTTTTATATATATATTTGTATGGTTATACGTGTTTCTTTGCTAACATGGTTAGTTTAGTTAGCGGGGTTCAGGAAGTAGCCCCTTCCATGAGCCCAGTGCCGGAGCCATGCATGGCTCACCGGGTTTTAAAAGGGGCCCGGCTTGCCAGAAGCCGCGGCCGAAGAGAGATCTACATGACTCCTGTTTGAAGTCACACTTGACAGATAAGTGCCCCATTTGCAAGGCTTTTAAGCCGAGAACAAAAAGGTGCGGGACTTTCACTTACCCCTCCACCTTGGGCGCCGAGCGATGTTCAAGCGGCGGGCAGAAGCGCCTCCTCGGCACCGGACCCCGCCGGTACCACCAAGGCCTTTCGGCACCGACCGTCGCCGGCACCGATGTCGACTCGGCACCGCTCCCTTCTTCCGAGGGCGAGAGAGTCTACGATTCCTGCTGGTGCCTGGCGGCTCCCCGGCATGCGCCGTGGTTGAGCCCCCTGCTCCCGCTACTTCCGTGCCACCTGCATCGCAGCCAGAGAGCTCGCCTAAGTTGCGTTATCCGGCACCGTCACCTGCAGAGGCACCGATGACTTCGGCTCCGTTGATTCCAGTCCCCCAGGCCCATGGAATCCGGTGCCTGGCAGCTCCCCGGCTTGCGCCGTGGTAGAGCTTACTGCTCCTGCTGCTTCTGTGCCAGCTGCACCACAGCTAGACAGCTCGTCTAAGATGGCTCGCCCGGCACCGACGACGTCGGCACCGTCGATCCCAGTCCCACGAGGGCCGTAGAATCCGGTGCCTGACGGCTCCCCGGCGCGCGCCGTGGTTGAGCTACTGCTCCTGCTGCTTCCGTGCCAGCGGCACCGCAGCCAGAGAGCTCGTCTAGTCGGATCGCCCGGCGCCGACACCTGCTACGGCACCGATGACGTCGTCACCGTCGATCCCGGTCCCACAAGGGCCGTAGAATCCGGTGCCTGACGGCTCCCCGGCACGCGCCGTGGTTGAGCGTATTGCTCCTGCTGCTTCCGTGCCAGCGGCACCGCAGCCAGAGAGCTCGTCTAAGTCGGATCGCCCGGCGCCGACACCTGCTACGGCACCGATGACGTCGTCACCGTCGATCCCGGTCCCACAAGGGCCGTAGAATCCGGTGCCTGACGGCTCCCCGGCACGCGCCGTGGTTGAGCGTATTGCTCCTGCTGCTTCCGTGCCAGCGGCACCGCAGCCAGAGGGCTCGTCTAAGTCGGATCGCCCGGCACCGGCACCTGCTGCGGCACCAATGACGTCGGCTCCGTCGATTCCGGTCCCACAAGGGCCGTAGAATCCGGTGCCTGACGGCTCCCCGGCGCGCGCCGTGGTTGAGCTACTGCTCCTGCTGCTTCCGTGCCAACGGCACCGCAGCCAGAGAGCTCGTCTACGTCGGATCGCCCGGCACCGACACCTGTTGCGGCACCGATGACGTTGGCACCGTCGATCCCCGGTCCCGCAACGGCCGTAGGATCCGGTGCCTGGCGGCTCCCCGGCACGCGCCGTGGTCGAGCTAAGGCTCCGGCTGCTTCCGTGCCAACGGCACCGCAGCCAGAGGGCTAGTCTAAGTCGGAGCGCCCGGCACCGACACCTGCTGCGGCACCGATGACGTCGGCACCGTCGATCCCGGTCCCGCAAGGGCCGTAGAATCCGGTGCCTGACGGCTCCCCGGGACGCGCCGTGGTTGAGCTCCTGCTCCGGCTGCTTCCATGCCAACGGCACCGCAGCCAGAGGGCTAGTCTATGTCGGATTGCCCGGCACCGAAGCCTCTGAGGCACCGACAACATCGGCACCGTCGATTCCAGTCCCACAAGGGCTATCGAATCCGGTGCCCGACGGCTCCCCGGCACGTGCCGTGGTTGAGCGTATTACTCCCGCTGCTTCAGTGCTGACGGCACCGCAGCCAGACAGCTTATCTAACTCGGTTCGCCCGGCACCGGCACCTACCGGAGCTCTGATGACCTCGGTACCGTGGATCCTGGTCCCACGAGGGCCGTCGAATCCGGTTCCTGACAGCTCCCCAGTACGCACTGTGGTTGAGCCTGCTGTTCCCTTCACGCCGGAGATGTTACCAACGGCGAGGGCTCTCAGTGCCATGACAGAGTCAGTGCTGCCTGACCCGGGCACCGCCGGTACGGGTAATACAGTCTCTTCAGGGGACTGTCCCCTGTCAGTACAGCGGAGCGGCACCGTTCATGATCACGGTCCCGCAGACACTCCAAGTCCTGTCGGCACGCCGGACACCACTGGCAGTCCCGGTGCTGTTTTCCTCGGTACTGGTCACGCTCGCTGCACCGGTCGGTATCCCGTTCGCCGACCCGCTATCGGCACCGTTCCGACATCTGGCACCGGGGCAGGTACCTTGACTCCTGTAGCTCTTCTCCGAGCCTCGAGATCTCGGTCGACCTCCCGACACCGTTCTGGTTGCGGGTCTGGATCTCGTTCCAGGTACCGATACGCCTCCCGATGCCGGTCCCCGGTGCCGAGTTGGGCAAGGTCCGCGTGAGTCAGAGACTCGGCCCGTGCCTTCTTTTAGTACCTCCATGGCCGTCCGGACACGCATCCGTGTCATCCCATATGCACAGATTTTATGCTCAGGACCACGATCCTGATATGATGGCCAGCGGGCGCCAGCCCCGAAGCAGAAAGAGCCTTGGCGAATGCAAGGTGTACTCTGCAGGGACCCTGCAGCTCTGGGTAGCAAAGCAACAAGCCTTGCTTAGCTGCGATAATTATAGCACCTGGGTGAAGGAGTTTCTCCCTCAAAACTCCCACCTGGAGTTCGCTGCCGTCTTGGAGGACGGGGGAAAGAATTTACCCTTTGTTGGTAAAGGCATCTTCGCGGCAGAGACAGCCCCAGACTGCGAAGCCTGCTGGACAATAGGGTCCTAATGCGTCTCAGCATGTATACGCCAGTGACCAAACGCAGGCCTTTATGGCCCCAGCCGCCATACTCTGTGCCTAGCCAGAGGCAGAACTCTGGAAAACGGCAAGGCCAAGGTGGTCGCAGACAAACGTCAGGCCCCCTAAAAAGCCAAAGTCAAGGTCCCTCGCAATTACCACTGGGACCAAAGACGGACCTTCCAAGGTTCGCCGGAGGGCGGTGTACCAGTCGCAGGACGGGATCCCGATCCCGCTTTCTCCTGGCATGGCCCCAGTTACTTTTAGATCGCTGGGTCCTGCGCACGATGGAGCATAGGTACCACCTTTAAATTGCTCCAGCCCTGTCCCCCTTCAGCGGACGAAACGGGCAAAGGGTTTTACTCCCGTTATGCCCTAGTCCCCCACTCGAACACAGGTCTCAGACCTCCCTGGTCCTGCATGGACTCAACCGGTTTGGGATAAGGTTGAAGTTCTGCATGGTATCCCTGGGAACCATTATTCCATCCTTGCCTCCTGGGGGCTACTATGCCGCCCTGGATATGAAGGACGCGTACTTTCGCAGTGCCATCTTCCCTCCGCACGGGAGATGCCTCCGCTTTATAGCCAGCGGTGAATACTCCCGGTTTACGGCCATAGTCGCCGCCTACCGTCGCTGATGTCGGATATGCGTTTTTCCGTATTTGGACGATTCGCTTATCCGAGGAGACTCTGAGACACAAACCACTCAGCCCGTGGGCATCGTCACGGTCTTATTCACAGATCAAGGCCTGATGATTACTATAGAGCAATCCACTCTGGTTCCCACGCAGAGGTTGGGCTTCCTAGGGGCTATCTTGGTCTCCTACCTAGCCGGAGCCTGCTTATCACAACTGCGGTTTTAGGCGATGGCAACAATCATCTGAGGTCTGAAGGCTTTCCCAACGACCTCAGCTCGTTCTTGTCTCAGTCTCCTGGGTCCATGGTTGCCCGCAAGTTTGTAACCAAACACGCCAAGCTCCGCCTCCGTCCTTTCCAAGTTCGGCCCACCTCGGCGTACCGCTTGGACAGGGAGCCAATGGTCATGGTAGTCACCGTTCCCTCGAACGCCTTAGGCTCCCTAGAGTGGTGGCTAACTCCCTCCTTGGTGTGGACAGGGATGCGGTTTCATCCGCCCCAGCCCTCACTGCCCCTGACGGCGGACGCATCATCTCTCTGCTCGAGTGCTCATGGTCACCTCTGAGCTTAAGGCCTTCGGTCTTCTAGGGAGCTGGCATTCCTCATTAATGCCCCAAAAATGAGAGTAGTCCGCCTGGCATGCCAGGGGTTCCAGCGGCAGCTGCGAGGCTGTTGTATCTCGGTGTTTACAGCCAACACAATGGCCAGGTGCTTCATAAGTATTCAGGGGGGACATAGTCCTCCCCCCTTTTTTGTCAGGAGGCCATCCATTTCCGGGTCTTTTGCATGGCCCACTCGATGGAGCTGGCGACGTCCTTTCTCCCAGGCGTTCGGAACGTCTTAACTCTTTGACTCAGCAGGTCTTTCCTGTCTTACGAGTGATCACTCTGCCCCATGTGAGGCGTCCCGCTTTCCGGAAGTGGAGATGGTTCCTTACACAGACCTGTTCGCTCACCGCGAGAGCAGGAAATGCCAGGTGTTCTGCTCCTTCCAAGGTCTCTCCTCGGAATCGATCTTGGACGCATTCCTGATGCCGTGGAACGGCCAACTGCATTATGCCTTCCCACTGTTCCCACTGGTTCGTTAGGTCCTGCTCAAACTCCACAGGGGCAGAGCGCGCATCATCATGATCACTCCAGAGTGGTCCAGGCAGCACTGACATACCACGTTGCTCGGCCTGTCAGCCCAGACCTCATCACTCAGGGCAATGACAGGCTTCGTCACTCGGACCTGCAGCCTCTTCGCCTCACGGTGGCTCCTGCGTACCTGAGTCGGGGTGACAGGCAGCCTTCCACCTGGTCAACGTACCGGGCCAGGTGGAAGCGTTTCCTTTACAGCTGCAGTACGCTCGATCTTGCTCCTGCTGAGGTCTCGATCCCCTCTATTTGGCCTGCCTCTGGCCTTCAGCGGCAGGATCTGGCGGTATCATCGCTGAGGATACTCTCAGCAGCCATCCCTACCTTCCAGCAGGCTAAGATGGACGTTCAGTGTCCCACGCTCTATGGGTTCGAGGTCCCTCAAGGGCTTGGAGCGCTTGCACCCTCGGGTGCGCCGCCCAGCCCCGCCCTGGGTCCTCAACCTAGTCTTGGCCAGACGGGTCTCTGAGATCAGAGCTCTTACGAAGGTTCCACAAAGACAAGGTGCAGTTATGACCGCACCCGGCTTTCCTCCCTAAGGTGTTTGGCCTTTCATGTTACCCACAGCTCAACGCAATGGGCATAACCGTTGCACTCCTTGGACATCTGTGGAGTGCTCGCATTATATTGTGCTGACAGAATCATTTCCTAAGGTGCCCCAGCTCTGCCCCGGTAGCGGGCCACAGGGAGGGCTTGCTTGTTTTCCTCTCAGAGGATCTCATCTTGGGTGATGGCGGACATCCCCACTTGTTATGATTTGGCTCATATTTCCCCAAGCCACATCACCGTGCATTCTACCAGGGCTCAGGCTTCATCTGCCGCCTTGCTGACTCGTGTTTCTACCCACGAGATCTATCGCGAAGCTCCATTGGTCCTCGGTCCTTACCTTTGCTTCGCAGTATGCCCTGGTTCAGCAGTCAAGAGAGGCTGTAGCCTCTGGCTCAGCAGTTTTATTCTGCCACATTTCACTCCGACCCCACCGCCTATGTAAGGCTTGGGATTCACCTAACTGGAATGGATATGAGCAATCACTCGAAGAAGAAAAGACGGTTACTCACCTTTGTAACTGTTGTTCTTCGAGATGTGTTGCTCATATCCATTCCGCACCCGCCCTCCTTCCCCACTGTCGGAGTAGCCGGCAAGAAGGAACTGAGGAGCGGGTGGGCCGGCAGGAGTATATATGGAGCGCCATGGTGGCGCCACTCTAGGGGGCGACCTGCCGGCCCACTGAGTTGCTAGGGTAAAAGTTTTCCGACGAATGTGCACGCGCGGCGCGTACACCTAACTGGAATGGATATGAGCAACACATCTCGAAGAACAACAGTTACAAAGGTGAGTAACCGTCTTTTCTAAAGATCTATAAAATGGAACACATATTTGACTCTATAAAATACATGTTTCTGATGGGGCTGTGAGGTGCAATGACAACAGTGGCTCACTATGGAAACATGAGATTGTCTCTTTGGATAGCATTAGCCTTTCACTTTTAAGACACAATTAAGAACACTTTCAGTTTGAATTCTTATTCTTTGCCACAAATTTATCTATAATGGTCTTCACTTTCCTACTGAGGTACGCTGGGAGCTGGCCAACATAAGACATAATTAAGACATTTGACAATATCAAGACAGCTGGTAAACTGTGGTCACAGCACATTACACTCATAATTATCTCACTATTCCCTCGTGCTCCCCCTGTTGTACTCACCTACTCTCTAATTTTATGATTAGATTGTAAGCTTTTTTAAGAGCTGGAGACATCTTTTTTGTTATGTTTGCAAAGAGCTAGCAAAATGGGGTTGGGATCTTTGGGCATTATGCCAATACATATAAGTAATTAGCTGGGAGTCTGATGTTAGAATTGGTAGCCTCAATTATCTTCAGAGAGCTCATGATTTAAGAGATATGCTAGTCACTTGACCTCTAAGTTGGAGAGTTTGAAGTTTGCCCCAATTGTGTCTTTTTTTCTTTTCCTTTTTCTTTTCTTTTCTTTTCTTTTTTTTTTAACTTTACCATCTCAGTGGCCAACCTTTTCCTAAATGAAACCTTAAATTTTGGAGAACAAGGTGGCAGCATGAAAGAAGTGCCAGTACACTGCACCACCAGATATCAGCCCAGTCCAAACTCTACTGTACATTTACTTTACTGCCAGATATTGCATTCCAAAGCATGCAAAATGTGAAGAGTTTTACAAGCTGACATCAAAATCCAGTTATAGAAGAGGTAAAGATTGTCCTGACTCATTTGCTAGCACATAAGCACCCTGGCTTGGGTGACATTCTGATACTATAAGGGAACATGGCTCCTTCTCTGGGTTATAGTTCAATCATTGATTTCTTGACATTCAAGGGATGTACACGTACACTGTCATTACTGGTTTTCTGATAGTTGTAGTTCTTGCAGTGTAATCTGATAGTTTAATGAACTGTTTCTGATGAGAAGTGTTTATTGAACCACTACCTTCATTTCCAGGTAAACCCTTGCAGAATAGTTCAAATCTGCTCATTATTCTTCCTTGACTCATATCCTGATAATCACCTTCAGATCTATTAAAAGCTATTACCTGGTGCTCTACAATGAACAGTGTCCAAGAATTATGAAAGACACTGCAAACAGTAAAGTTGGCTGAATTGTGGAGTCTATTTCTGTGCAGGTAGCGGACCTGCCCTTTAAACAAAGAATGGGCAAGATTTGGGGAAGAGAGCACTGTGATGCAGTTTCCGGCTCCACAGGTGCTCCCTGTATAGGAGCATGTGGCAGGGGATAAGGATTGGGGTGCAGGAAGAACTGCTGGAAGAACTGCAGTGGTGTTGGCAGATCCATTACACCATAGATCAGTGGTTTTTAAACTTTTTTTCTGGTGACCCAGCTGAAGAAAATTGTTGATGCCCATGACCCAATGGAGCTGGGGATGAGGGGTTTGGGGTGTGGGAGTGGATCAGACCTGGGGCAGAAGGATGGGGTGTGGGAGTGAGGTCTGCAGGGGTGGGGCCAAGAATGAGGAGTTCAGGGTGCAGAAAGGGGTTTTAGTTTTGGGGGGGCTAAGGGCTGGGGATTGGGACATTGACTTACCTCCGATGGCTTCTGGTCAGCAGTGCAGCCGGGGTGCAGAGGCAGGCTTCTCACCTGTCCTGGCACTGCGGATCATGCTGCGCTCCAGAACTGACCAGCAGCAGGCCCGGCTCCTAGGTGGAGGTGCACAAGCAGCTTTGTGTGACTCTCACTTGCAAGCCCCGCACCCCCTCCCCAAACCGGTTCCCAGCAAATGGGAGTGCAGAGCTGATGCCTGGGGCAGGGGCAGCATGTGTAGCCCTGTGGTCCCCCTGCCTAGAAGCCAGAGCTGCTGCTGACTGCTTCCGGGGCACAGCGTGGTGTTGAGACAGGTAGGCACTAACCTGCCTTAGCTTGGCAGCACCGCCAATGGGACTTTTAACGTCCTAGTCACTGGTGCTGACCAGAGAGACACACTGCCTGCCTGACATGCCACAACCCAGTACTGGGTCGCAACCTGAACTTCAAAAAACGCTGCCATAGAGCGTCTGTTTCTACCAGCAGCACAGAGGGTTTGCACTAGTTGGGAGGATCATCACTTCTCCATAGCTCTGAGTGCCTTTTCCACAACAGTTGTCCTAGTACCCAACCCAGCTACTCAAAATGGGTGTTAGGGATGCGATTTGAACCCTAGAGTAAAAACAAGTGAAACTTCATCAACAAAATAGCAGCTTGTTCTGACTTACACAGCTCAATTGCACAAACTGTGTCACTAATAATGTTCCATTATAAAAGCCTGAAGGCCAGAAAACTTATGCTGTACCACAGTGGGACCATTCAGAATCTTAGCAGTCAGAAGTAACCAGTGGAGCTGGCTAGCCACACCGGGATATGTGCTGCACCCTCTGAAAGGGCCTGACAATGGAAGGCATAATTTTTTCCACAGTTTCTTCTGGGGCGAGTGAGCTTTCTTTATCCCTTGCCCCCACTGGGCTATGTCAAAATGGCATCACAGATCTCTAAGGTAACAAATCATAAATCAGCCTGGGTAGGGATAGATTTGGATTTCGAAAATTAAAAGCCAATGGGCCAGCCAACCTGATCGCCCAAACAGCCAAATATATTTTCAAATTGGTTAACTGGACACATGAAAATGGAGCAAACAGACAGTGAACAACAAGGGCACACATTCTCAGCCTTCTCTCTCTCTCTCTTTTTTCTGCTTGTGCTAATGCTTTATAGGAGGGAGAATTGGGAAGAGGGGAGGTTTTTAATCTAATATTATAAGTTATGAGTTTGAGTTTAATCTAATAATAATGAGTTATGATAATTAGTGATGCCTAATACTTCTGTGATGCTGTCCTCATGAAAGGATGCTAGGAGTTATGAAACTGTGGTTGGCAGATAAATGATATCTGCCTCAGTCATTGGTCTTACAAATGATCCTGTATGTACAGCTATTATTTCCAGACAGATGCTGGCAGCTCTGCAATTGTTCACGGTCTCAGTGAAGAATAGTAGCTGTCAAGAGGTTTGAGTGTGTTACGACATTTAACAGACCGCCTTTTCAACTTGTCTGAAATGCTGAAGAACGGCATGTGGAAACAATAGAAATGAACGCAAGACTTATTACTGAATGGAGATGGAATATTTATTTTTTGCTGTGCAATGCAGAAGTATTGCAAGAAAGGTTTGTGTCTCCTTTTGGCTGGAAACAGTATGGAAAATCAGGACAAGAATAGACCACATGGATGAAAAGAAGTGACATGTACACACATACACACGTGTCCGTGCACAAAAATTTAGAGCACTTCATCCTCCCGTAGTCCTAATTTACAGTAAAAGGAGATGGGATGCCTTCAGATAGCACTCTATTTTAAACCCACAAGGAGTGAATGGAGGTGCTTCCTGCAGCTCCCATTGGCTGGGAAAGGCAAACTGTGGCCACTGCGAGCGCCTGTACCTGCGGACACTCAGGTAAACAAAGTGTCTTGTGGCCTGCAGGGGGCTTGCCCTGAACAAGCCATAAACCAAGTTTGGGAACCCCTGGTGTACTGGATAATAGGCCATCATCTATCACAATGGTAAAATTTTAACAAATGACCCCCATATTTTGGGCATGTGTATCTTAAAACTTACCAAAGATGTGTTATATTTAATAAAGGATATCAAATATTTCTGAATGAAACTATATTCTCCAGTGAATTTTTTGTCAAAATCATAATTTTCTATGGGAAAGTATCAGTTTTGAATTGTTTTTTTCCCATAAGAATTAAAGTATAAAAATTCATACAGACTTTTAAAATTTAAAAATTGTTTTGAAGTGTCAATTTGAATAGAAAAATTTCATTTTGACATGTTGAAGCATTTGGTCAAATATGCGGAAATCTTCCATTTTGAAATTTCTGATTTGAAACTTCTCAGAATTTTTTATTTGGTGAACTTTTTTTTGGACATTTTGTTCAAATTTGGAATGGAAAATAATTTTTTAAGTGTTCAATTTTTCCTTCAAAGAAAATCCCCCTTTTCCAACAGCTCTAATATTGAATATGGCTAATATGACCAGAGAGTTGAGCAGCTACTCTATAATTTTGTTTTTCCTTTGAAAAGCACAATGGTGAACTTTAGCCATCCATGCAGTATACATCTGCAGTTTCATTTCCCATTTAGAATCCTTCTCTGACTGCCTCTCTGTATCCTCCCAGTCTCCCTTGCTAAGAGTCTCACTTTCATTACTTTCCTACCAATATTGCAGAATTCTTGCTTTTCCTGGCTCTAATATAGAAGATGACCATGTTACAGTTTTTCTGTGAAGCAATCCCTTTATACCTATCCAGTTCAGAGTCTTATTAGTGTAGTTACTGTGCAAACATACACTAAATGACAATCCCTGCCCCAAAAGCTTATGATCAAAAAGATCAGACAACAGATAGATGAAACAAGCAGGAGGGAAGGAGCAGAGTAACTAAAATAATAGGATGTTACTGTCTGTGTGTATGCAATTTCTAGCCAGTCACAGCTCATCATAAACCTAGCCATGATCATATTAATTTGCCTATTCAAAACTGTTGCTCTTTATGGCTACAGAGTGAGTCACATGGTGGAAGCAGGGGAAAAGAACCAGTGCAATCAGAGACATTCACAGTGACACATGCACACAAATGCAGCTCTTTCAGATGCTGTGTAAAATCAGAGCAACTGGAGCTATTAAAGACCTAATGAAAAAGAAGGATCAGTACTTTTACTGACCTGTGATATTTCTGAGCCGGTAAACCCCCCCCCACACACACACACACTTCTCCCTCCCACACACATTTTTTTTCAGTTACTTTTCTGTGTAGCATTCTCTTACCAGGAATAAAACTTTCCTCCATCTGTGGGCAGCAGGAGCTGCACAAGAAGTTAAAATACATTGTTAGAAACTAGAGCCACAGACACCACAGGGGGGAATAAGTTCTCCCGGCTGCCTAATTATATCAATACATAAACAAATTCAAACCTCTGCCATTGTGAAAACACACCTCAACACAGCTCTCTAATTTAATTTTTTTAAGAGCAAAAGATCAGCAGAAGAGGCAGGTGGAAGAATCCACATATTTTGAAAACAAGAATACTGCCTACAGGATGCTATTTTAGCTGACTAGACATTTTGTTTCTCCTTGGAATATTAATGAATATTTTCCAGATATCAAATTGGCTTCCAGCAAGTAGCTAAGGGGAGGGGCAGAGAGAGAAAGAACAGGTTCAGAACAGAACAAAAATGTTAGTGGAAGTTACTCGCAGGAGCGAGGCTCAGAAAAGAAGAGCAAAGCAAAATACGAGATTTGGACATGGGATTGTAGAACAAAAACTTGTGAAGTGAGGATGTATTTAATGGGTTGGGGATGGGGGTTGAGAAAGAGAGAGAGAAATAGAGCAGAGCAACAAAAGAAAACGACAGAAAAGATTTGGAAAACACACAGGGAAGACAAAGTACCCCTTTTAAGGAGAGCTTGAAATCTATTAAAATGGTTTTGTTACAATTTCTAAGCCACTACCTTGAAGATTTGATCCTTACATCTGATGCTTTTGGTTTACAGTGAGAAAAGATGCAAACACATTTAAGTATAAGGTCCCACTGTAGGCTGTGGTCATTCACACACGCCCTCTGCAGGCTGAATATGGACACTAGCCCAGTTACAACTGTGCCTCTCTTTCATTTTTCTTCTATTACTGCACTGACACTTTTTTGTATTTCATTATCCCGTTCTCATTTGTTAACATTACAGATAATTCTGCCTGTACTTCTTAAAGCTTGGTCAATCTCTACTTTTCCACACTTGCTTCTTCAGGCATTCCATCAACTTTTCCTTGGTGTAAGCCTCAATTTTTTCCCAACAGTCAACTGGTAATATCCACTGATCACAGGATTGGACTAGTCTTTTCTTGTTATTTAAATATCTGCCTTCTCTGGGCCTATCCTCTTTCCTGAAGGGTTTTCAAGCAGCTTCCTGCTGTTCTCTTTCTGGCCCTTTCTCAGGATTCAGCTTTCCACAGAGCCTGTCCCCAAGCTCAACCCTCAGCCTCTTGCCTATATTGCCCATCTGTAGCTTTCCCCTTTTCCTGTATACATCTCTCTACTAATCCTCTGAGTCAGGTGTCTCCTTGCCCCTCATTAAAGCCAACATCAAAGCACCTGACTGGTCACTGAGGCAGCTGGATTCACTTATTTTAAAGGGGCCAGCCACCTCTGATGGGTCCCAAAGAGGAAATACAAAGACATATGCTCAAATGGCTGTGTGATACGAGAGTTTGATTGACACCACACAATTATATATTTTGTTTAGGTCTTTAATAGCTCCAGTTGCTCTGATTTTACACAGCATCTGAAAGAGCTGTTTGTTTTTTAAATAAGCAGTTTGGCTGAACTCCGAGCTTCCCCTTTCTTCCGGTTTGTTGTGGACAGGAATTCTGGGATACCTCCTTATACCCCGGAGGTCAATAAAAGTGCTGGTGGGGTCCACACTTGCTGACCAGCGCTGAATCACCAGGGCTGGAATCGCTACACCCGAGGCTCGACCGGGTGTACAGCCAGCGCTGCAATCAGGGAGTTGCAGCGCTGGCCATGCTTTGCAAGTGTGGCCACATCCTAAATTGCAGCGCTGTAACCCCCTCACTAGCTCTGCAACTCTCTAGTGTAGCCATGGCCTATCAGATGTATTGGAGCATTAGCTTTCGATGTATTTGGAGCATAAGCTTTCGTGGGTGAATACCGACTTCGTCATCTGACGAAGTGAGTATTCACCCATGAAAGCTAATGCTCCAATACATCTGTTAGTCTTTAAGGTGCCACAGGACTCGTTTTTTACAGAACCAGATTAACACAGCTACTCCTCTGACAACAGTAAACAGAGAGCCAATATTAGTTTGTATATGAAGATATATACATATCTGATAGAACAAGTTCACAAAAATGAAATTTTATTTGTTTTAATGTTTCTTTCGTCTGTATGAAAGTCTAAAGAGGGAATGTCTAATCATGTTTGTGTGCATTTGTGCAGCTTTTAGTTGTACACAGTGCCTATATCTCGGCCTGAGCCCTGGAGTTACTGGCTTTTTTTGTGATTATGAATTGAGACTTTCCTGATTGCTGGCTGTTTTGCAAGATCGACATGGCTCACACAGTTTGAGATGTGGAGATAAGTAATGCAGTTGTATCTTATATGTAACTATTTGTACATTTGTATATGTGTTACCCACACCTTCAAACCTTGTGAACTGGGTGCCTAAGCATTCTCTCAATGCTGCATGGTCTGAATAGTGGCTCTTATGCTATTCATTTCCTGGCTACCACTGTAGGGAGCATGGCCACGGTAAGAGGGATGTGGCCAGGGTCCAAATTTGTGAAATCAGCCATGTGGCACTCTGGGCAGACGGGAATTGCACCAGGATCAAGCAGCCACAAAGGTAGCTAAGTCAGATTTTTCCCTCCCCTGGTCAGGTGCCAAGCACATCTCTGCTGGTCTGGAGGATCTAGGCTCATATTTCCAGAATAATCTGTCTGACTATAGTGTCCCCATATCTCTCCCAAACTACAGAAATAAGCTGAGTGAGCTGATCCACAGGCTAATTCCCTGCTACGAGGAGAGAGAGTTGTATCTGGAAGGATGGGAGAGGTTGGTACAGAAAGGTACAGCTTTGGGTGAGGTAGATACAGAAAAGTAAGCTTTAGGGAAGGGAAAGGTTTTAAAAAACAAACACAGCTCCTGTTTGCTGAGCGAGCAGAGGCAGGCAGGGGAATTACTTTGGAATGTTCACAGCTATTTGCTTGAAGAGAGAAACAGCACGCTCACACGACAGAGGGGGAGGGGGAAGTCCATGTTGAGCAGATGCTTATCTGGTCTGACGGCTATTTAGGAGTGCATAATTTGCATTTAGTGAATAAGAGAGGGGTAGGGGAAGGGGTCAGAACTTTTAAAATGATTGAAGGTAGGCACTGTGTGTCTTCCAGTCCTTAGAACTTGCAAGGCAGGGAGCTGAGAACAGTGTCAGCTCCAAAAATCCATTCTCTCTGTCTCCCCCACGCTCCCTGTCACATTCCACCCCACCCCCCTCTTTTGAAAAGCACATTGCAGCCACTTGAATGCTGGGATAGCTGCCCACAATGGACCACTCCCAACAGCGCTGCAAATGCTGCAAACGTGGCCACACTGCAGCGCTGGCCCTACACAGCTGTACGAACACAGCTGTAACTACCAGCGCTGCAGAACTGTAAGTGTAGCCATGGCCTTAGTTTTAGCTTCCTCTACTCTGGATGATGCTCATTACATTCAAACTCCGTGTTTCTTGTTCTGTGAGTAACGGTCAAGATTTTTTATTTCCCTTCATTAAAACTCAGGACACAGAATAGGCTGAGAAGCCATTCAAAGAAGCAAGATTTTTTTAACCTTTTTAAAATTTATTTAATCAAGAGAGAGCTTTTGGCAAAATAATTTCACTTCCTTTAGGGCTCATGGTCTCTGCATCATTGCTATTGGCTTAAGTCTAAATTATTTTCCTTAGTTTAAGATTATTCATTCAGCAAAATGCCCACTTGTTAGATATATCATTGACAGTGAGGGACTAACTAGCTCTTGTTTTCAGCTGTGTCCACTTTGATCTCAACTCACTGCTATGACTTTACAGCAAAAAATTAATCTGCTGAGTAATATGTCTAAACTCCTGTGAGTCACTAGCTGTAAAATGTATCTAATAAACCATCTGTTCCCCTCTACAGAATTGTGCTAGAGAGATTGCAACTTCTTAGGTCAATACACTTTAAGTTGGGGGTAGAAAAACTATGTGCTGCTAAGGAATGGGAGAAATCTTGCTATTTCTCCCTATGGCAGTGCCACCACCTCACAACTCTAAAGTGGAAATAGCATGCATTATTTTAAAAAGAGGCATCCACTGACTTAACATGCTGTCCAAATACTGATCATTTTTGTGAGCTGCTTGTAGGAACGTTTTAACTCTCTAAACCCCACTGAAATATGCTTGCTTTTTTGCTATCAACTAGTGAAACACAATTCATTCATGTGAGACAACTTCCAAAGCAAATACAATATATACTAGGGCAGGGAGAGGACATAACAACAAATATGTAAAACTGTATTTGTGTTTTTTTTTTCTCCTGGATCAGATTAGTTGTCTTGCTTTTCCGGTGGCCTTATTTATCCTACTAGTGTTTTATTTGTGCTATAATAGTAATATATACTACCAAGCACACATGTATCATAATTAGCAGGAGTGAATACACAGCTGCATGTTGCAAATGAGATTCTAATGCATTATACTTTTACAAATGTTTATACAGAATTGTGTGCCATTAGATTCTCTAACAAATGGAATGAACACCTTAATCTTTGCTGCTGTTTCTGCCTTTGACACATTCAGCAGTCCCATTTATTTTCTCTTGCGTGCCCCACCCCCCAAAAATGCTTGGGAGCATTTCCATTTATTACAGTATGTACTTAATTACTTTTTAATTGCTGCAGCAGTTTTTCTGGGTGAATTAGGCATATCAGATCAATCTTCTTCAGGTACCTTCATACGCATCCTCTACCCCCAATCTTGCCACATCCCATAATCTTTCTACCGTGCTGGACTGCAGAACTACTTTTCAGTGGCTCTATCAAATATTATCGTAAACCAAGGTCAACAGTTTTTAACATCAGAGCAGCCTCTGGGAAGAAGGTAGAAAATGACTAGAATAGGCACAAGGAGGTTAAAAAATACTGATATTGTATTTTAGCAATTTCTTGGATCCTTGTGCATCAGTCAAAATGTGGCTCTCCTATTACAAATAGCCCATAAAGTTCTTGAAGAACTTTAGGTAGAGGCTAGGTAGAACCATGAATTAGCGCATTAGCCTTTCCTCTCTAGACATCTCATCATCATTTCTATTGTCACAAAATCCCTATGCAGTTTGACACAAAATGCTCAGAAGAGGCCCAGGACTGGAATTACAGAGCTATTGAAGACCAGTACTGAGATGTGTTGGTATTATGTATGTGCACATGTTTCTTTAAAACTATGCATCTTGCTTGGCTGAGATCCTGGAGTTCTTTCAGATATACCTTCAGGCTGCCAGCCTATCTAGTCCAGCATCCTGCCATCAAAAATATCTCTTGAGATGGGATGTGAGACAGAGGGCTTAACAAGTTTATCATATTTGTGGAGAAAAAGATGTTAAGAAGCCCCATTGAAGGTTAGCTGCTGCAGTTCTGTGGAAACGAAAATGGGTACCACAAAGCCCCTGTTTAAATGTCTTTCTGAATCTTTTCCTTGTCATGCTACCTAACTCAGCAGTCATAAAAAAAAAAACCCCAAATAAATTGTTACATATTTCCAAGGTAAATTTAAAATAACTCAGCGAAGGAGAGATTCTAAAAATGTCTTTGTTGTTACAATCCCAGTTGCTCTACATAACAAATTATCTGGGTTCCTCTGACCCCACCAGCATTCTCCCACTGAACTTAATCCAAAACCCACTGAATTCATAGAAAGAGTCTCACAGACTTCAGATCAGGCAAATGGCTAGGTTTTTTGACTGTGAGGGCAGGTACCTGTGGCCATTCTGTTGATCAGGGATAAGGTCTTCTCTAGACATGAGCCAAAATTAGATGTTTTTTTTAATCTGAACCCACCAAAAATTTAGATCTAAATCATCCCTTAAAGTTATTTGTTTCTAACACTGATTATGTGTTAGGCATTGTAAAAATAAAGGGAGGTATGTTACTGCCCTAACAGGCTCTTTGCAAAACATTTGAGGCTCTTCAGTCCATTTCTAGTCTTATCTTACCCTGACAAATGCTGAGAGGTGTCTTCATATCTTATTGCAACGCCTTATAAAGACATCATTTTCCTGTTTTTGTTCTAAAGTAGATTTATCTATTTAGTCTGTAGCTATTGCAAGGTGCATTTCCTCTTGAAAATAGCTGTCAGGACAAATAACTGAGGAATTATGTTTCCAGCATGGTGAAGAGTTGAAGGAATGTATGTTTTCTTCAGTTCTGAGAACCATGATCAAAACTGGGGAAACGTTAATTGCATAGTTTGTAATTGAGAGGATTGAAAAATTCAGCCCACTGGAACATTAGAAATGAGAATTCATGTGGAAATGTTGGGCCAGATCCTCTGTGAGTGTGAGTCAATCACTAGTTTAAATTAATTTGCACTAGAGAAGGATCTGACCTGTTGTCCGGATGTAATTCAGGGAGCTGCTCTTGCTGTTTTTTTAGTTTTTTTTATTCCAAACTTTATTTTGTTCTCCTTTGTACAGAAACAGTCATTGGACCTCACAATGTTTTTAGGCATTGTTACTTATGTTCACAAGTAATAATTTACTCATGCAAAATCCATTGCACTTGCTTAGTTGCTAAATGATTTTGTATCTGTAATTTCTATCCCTTTTTCATGGACAAGATGAACATGCAAACATTGCATTCTAAGCTATGCATACAGAAGTTAATTATGTTCTTTTAAAAAAATGAAATGTGATTGGAAAACAAAATGCTTGATGTGAACAAGTAACCTGAAAACATTTCTGAAAATGTTTTATCCTCCAGCTCTCCTTTTATGTGTCCTAGTAACAGCCAAAGATGAGAGAATGCAAATTAGACAGGAGAAAAAAATCCTCTCAACAAATAAGTAAATTCAGGCTTACATTTATATTTGGATTGTGAGAGTATCTGTTTAGAATGCAAACAATAGTGGCTTTGTCTACTAACTTCATAATCCACATTAAACATGAACTGCATCACATACTTGTGTGGTACTATGCTGGTCTTGACTACTCCACCAGTACGTGGAACAAGACTATGGCGTATGCTACCAGGACTGGAGTTTGAGTATATATTTGTTGTGTTCAGTGCTAGTTGGTGAGTGTAGGTAAATGTCTTTTCTTCTTTTGTTTCAGCCATCCTAGCCTAACCTACCGTACTATGTGTGTTCACTGTTTTAAATCTACATCATATTGTGTTGTGTAAAAAAAGTAACCATTAATTGTAAATATCACTAATAGGCTGAGGATATTTGGAAGTTGATGAACAGTATGTTCAAGAATAGCAATGACTGCTTTGCCAGAAAACTCCTGCTCTGGCACAGTACCGACTATATCTGGAGTTGCAGAATAGAAATTGTACCATTATGTACTTTGAAATATGCTATTAGGAACATAATTGCACTGAAATTTGCATAAAAGACAAAATGCACAATTCATGACAGCTTCTTCATTACTGTTTTTTTCCACCATGAATTCAAGGGCTTGAGAATAAGTGACCCTGAGAGTGAGGTGTCCTCATCAATCATCAAAGTTAAACATCAGGAGAAACACTGCTGCTGTGCCTTCATATAGTTTAATCAGTTTATATGCTAATTAAGAGGGGATTATTTCAGCATTTTTATTGTAAAGATAACTAAAATTGATGAAAGGACAATATACAATTATCATACTAGCTATCAAAGTTAATTAGCCCTAATTAAAAAAATCACCATAGCTACACTTTATTGTACCAATCCTCATTCATGTTATTGAAAACAATACTTCTTCTGAGTCCAATTTCATTTATAACCTGTTCTGATAACCGGAAAACCTATTCTCTAGTACCGTACTGTTTTCAACCTTTTTTCATTTGTGGACCCCTAAAAATTTCAAATGGAGGTGCAGACTCCTTCAGAAATCTTAGGCATAGTCTGCAGAGCATCACAGATTGAAAACCACTGTTCTAGTAGCACAGTACAACAAAAATTTATTCGGATTTCATTACTGACAATCACATCTGAAGACTCTGTTATTACTTCCTCATATTTCCACTGTGTGTGTGTGTGTGTGTGTGTGTGTGTGTGTGTGTGTGTGTGTGTGTGTTTGTTTCCTCTGCCCGTAGATATAGTTATTTCTATGGGCACTCCTCATCCTATGATATTTCTATTTATACTCAGCTGTCTTCTCAATGGAATATATTTGATGATATTCTGTAACTTTGCTCAGGAATGAAACTATTTATCTGTGTTATATCATTCTCTGTGTAAAATATTAAAGGGTGTTTAGTGTAAAAACAAAAGGGGCCTAGAAACTCTAGCTTACTCCCTGACTCAGAATCACTGGGAAATTCTCTTAGCCATCTTGTGCCTCAGTTTGCCCATTTTCTGCAATTATTTTGACTTGCAGATTTGTGAAGCTTAATTGAAGTGAAGTTTAAAAAGTGCTTGGATATTCTTGAGAGAAACATTATACAAAGCCTAAGTGCAATATAAGAAATACAGTTAGCTATTACCATACAAGAAACATAATAATACACGGATAGAACTAATAAAAGAGTTTCTCATTAAAACACTAATTTTCCCCTCAGGAATAAGTGATGTTTCATCCTGCTGCAGCACACAAGTGCTATTTATCATTTCTTTCCTGTTAAGTGCCGCTTCTGCTCAGCAACTAAGGGTATGTAAGAGAATTCTGATAGCTTGATCAGTACATCCACAATTCAGACCATGATGTTGTCAATGATCGCCTTGACCTTCAGTTGAAGAATCAAAACCAAGATGCTGTTTAAAATATTTTCTTTAACTGGAAGGCACAGACCTACACTAGCACTAAGGATATATGGTGCTAATGCAATCCATTATAATCATATGATGACAAAGCAGCTCAAAAGGATCTTAAATAGAGTTGGTTACAAATACTGTGACAGAACCACTTTCTGTTGGAAAAGGCAATTCTGTCAAAATTGAAATACTCGAAATTGTGTCAATTTCACCAAAATTCCACTTTGGAATAAAAAAACAGCAGGATTAAAAAACTCCAGAAATGTTGAAATAGGCCATTATGACCCTTTTGGGATGAAATGTTTTGAAATGAGTATGTTTTAAAAATTGTTAAAAACATATTAACAATCCTTTAAAAAGTCAAAAACAATTTTTTTAAATGACGTATTTTGATCAATGCAAAATGACTTTTTTCAGAATTTTCTGGCTTAGAATTTGAAAACTGTTGGCTCTAATTCTGATTTGAAATAAAGTCAGATTTCAAAATCCTTCATGCAATGGAATTTCTATCCTCCACACATCTTTAGCCCTAAACCAGCCTTAAAGAAGTTGATGTATGTATTCCCCTCTAGTAGGGGGGAATCCTGGGCTGTTGTAAAATAAACTTTATGCTAGGGCCCACCCCCACATGAATAAGGCATGTGTTAAGATCTCCTGAGGAAAGAGAGGATGCACTGCGGAGACTGGAGCACAATGCATTCTGCTGATCTTTGGCCAGTGAAACAAACCCTAGAAGAACTATTCAAGTCAGGGTAGCCAAGGTTGCTCTACCTTGCACCTGGGGCTCCTAAAAAGTGACTTAGTTTCCACCTCCCTTAGTTTATCTGTGCCAGAGAAGGGGGTGGTGGTGGTAGATTTTCTTGGTGCTGAGACCGGAATAGAAAATTCCACTAGTACTGTACTATACTCTTGTAATCAAGGTCTTTACTTTTCCTAAATTAAGCGGTAGGGAGAATACTTTTTCTGACAGCAAGACTTCTGAGAATATTAATATGAAGCTTAGGCTGTGATATGGCTCTTACAAGAATGGATGGCCAGGCTTCCCGAGCAGAATGAGGCCATTCATCAGCAGGATGTTGAAGACTGGAGGAAGAAAATCAACCAAAGCAGACAGCTAGAAGGAGTGTTGAACAGGAGTAATCATAGCAAGTGTGCAAATTAGCAGAGTGTGAGTTCTTACTACTGAGGAATCAACTGTTGGGCTGCAGGGAGGTGCTTATACTTTATCAAATCTTATTGTGATTGAAGCCGGTTCAGCTTTTCTGTGGTCACAGGGCAATTGTGAACTCAGGCTCAGTCATTAACATAACCTTAAATTCTCTTTTCTAATACTGGCCAAACTTGCCTTGTACTCTGTGTTCCATGCAATTTCAGGCATACAATTGGCTCTTGCTAGCTGAGTGTACTGCCAGTCTCTCTTTCTGTTTTCCAAACAGGGATACACCACAATTAACTTCTAATTCAGTGAAATAATAGATCAGCAGCCACCTTTCACACCATGATGGGGAATCCCCAAATGTTACTAGTATGCCAATGAAGTACTACACAAGGCCAAGCAAGTTGGGGCTCCAAGCTAGAGCCGGGTGCCAAGTGATGGAAAGTAGAAAATTAGATGCGTTTCCTTGCCCTAAGTCCTCTCCCACTCTGGGACATGTGCTGTCAATGCGTGACTGTAATACCCTCCCAGCTGGGGAGATCTGAGCAGCTGTTTTACATAAGTGCAGTCCTAGCATCAGAAAAAAAATGATGAAATTCTGCTCCCAGTTAGTCCAGTGGAAATCCAGACTCATTCCCTTTGCTCCACTGGAGTTATGCCAGTGTAACAAAGCAGAATTTCACCTCAAGTCAGTGTACCACCACTGCCACCTTTTGTAAAAAGTAAAATATCACATCATCTCCCACCCAGTACAGAGCCAAAACATTAGTGCCCTAGGTCTCCACAACACCCATTCTGATGTTTAGGGTTCTCCAACCCCTATTCATGCCTAGAGTCCCTATTCTAACCCTCTGAGGTGCCCCTAATTCCCCTTCTTCCCAATTCCCCATCACAAAAACTTCCTTGTCTATAGGCCCCCTCCCAAACTTCATCAGACCTTCCAATCCCCTCATCCACCCAGGGGCTCCCATTCTGTTTCCAATCTGAATGTGGTGCTCAGCATCTTCACTACTTTTCCCTCTTTCTTCCACTGGAGAGTCATAAGTCTGCTGGAGGGGGAAGAGCAAACCCAGTGCCTTATTCTGGCCAATACGGGAGGGAAGGTGGAAACCCTTTAAACTCTGTCCTGGGAAGACCTAGATCTGGAGGAGACTCTAGGGAGCACAGAAACAGTAGTCACCCAAGGTACTCATGTACAGTGTGCACTAATGCCTTTATAGGAGGGACTGTGACGTGGGACTTACAGCCTGTACAACATCTAGACATGTGGAGGGGTCCCCAATGAGCCAGTGTATGGTGGAGCTGAGCCCCGGCCAGTAAGACCTTCAGGGAATGCTCAATAATTTTAATAGAGGAACGGACTGTATAGAAAGCTGCCCAGGTACTACCTCATTGTCCTCCTTCAAATTCCTCCTCAAAATTTTCCTTTGCTGAGATGTCTACCCAAAAAAACCCTTTGTAACTGTTAGTGTTGGTACACTAATACCAAAGTCTGTCATGCTCACGGTATGGTCTCATTGTTTCCTTGTGTTTGCCCATCTAACTCTCTCTATTAGTCTGTTTCTTATCTTATACTTGTATTCTAAGCTATCTGTGTTTGTACAGCGACTGGCATAATGGGGCCCTGGCGTATGACTAGGGCTTTTACGTGCTGCAATAATACAAACAGTAAATTAATATTAGGTCCTAGGAGCCCTTACCCACATCTGTCCTACCTTCTTGTGGACGAGTTAGGAATTACTGTGTTTGTTACTTGTGATAAGTTCAGTGGATGTAAGAGTTGTTTTCAAAATCACTTTTGTTTACTGAAAGCCATGTTTTATTAATAAAAACTTGGCTTTTGTTAAACAAAAACAACATATGTCTATTATCTTCTTGCATGTAGTTTTACTATTATATCAAGGTTTATTGTTTAATGGCTGGTAATACCAGGCCTGGTCCACATGCATCTTTTTTTCCTTGGGAGCCAGTGCTGAGGGGCCTCAGTGAGAGACTCTTGCTGACAGTGGTTTGGAAACAGAGACTGAACTGGAAAGGGCATCCTGGGCACTAGGAGCCCCATTATTGACTGCTATTGCTCACTTTGAATTGTGACCATTTATCTCTGCAACCTTTCTCTCTCCTCCCAGTCCTAGTAAAACAACCTTTCTCTTAGCCATGCCTCTGAGTGATTATTGGAACCCACCAAGGATAGGGCCTACCCTAGCTGCTGAAGCATCTACAGTGATTGCTTCTAAGTCATAGGACACCTGGCATGCAACTGGTACCTTATGGGGTTGGTGTACTCTGGTACTGAGCAGCTCAACACTGACAATATGCATCTGAGCATGTGTTGGTGGGGCTGAGAGGCTATTGTGATGAGGAGAGAAATAGACTCCATTTCAAATGTTTGCTTAAGGGTCCAAAATTATTATATCCCAGTCTTATTGCTAATATGGTGTGTGTGTGTGTGTAGACAGATAGATTTAGCCTTAGGTAAATCTCACCATTCATGGCACAAGGCTCAAGTCACACGCTTGCTTTCTTCTCCAGAAATCTTGAATTTCAGCTCCAACTCCAAGAAACTTGCATGTTGGAACTAGAAAATCAGTGTTATTTACATCACAGTTTACTACTTCATCAGTTCATTGGAAATGAGCCAGTGTTTTAGTATGTTGGGTAAATTTGGTTTGATTGAATTAATCATGCTGCACTTTCCAATATACAAAGTATGTAGCAGAGTAGCTGTTTGGATTCTCTGTCTCTTTCATCGTCTCCAATCCATGGTGCTGAAGCAACCCTGTCACTAGTTTGTTGCACAGGCACTTATTATAGCCTTGTGGCCTTCGGTTATTCAAATCCCTTCCTCTTACTGTATTTACTTGGTGGCTGATTTACTGCTGTCATGTCAGTTAAAGCACAACTAAACAGCAGGCGATCTCAGTATTTTGTTCTATTATTAGATGCCAGTTACCATCTGGTGGTGTGCTCTTGGAAAGTGTTGTTATTCTGTGTCAGCAAACGCAAAGTGCAGCAGTTTGGTTGGTGTACAAAGGAAATTAATGCTTAGAGGCAGGAATATTGTTATAATTTTATCTTGAGCCAAGAAATGCGTCCATGTGTGCAAATCCTCTGTCCATGTAAAATAACTGAATAACAGGGTGATGCTGATTTGCACTAGTAATAAATGTCCACAATACTTTCCTGCATGCTGTACATAGCCTGCAGTGCTCCATTTCAAGTGGCTTAGTAAACCAAACCCTTGGAGTTTCCTTCAGATCAGCCCTTGTAATTGGCTCCTTATTGTTGTCTCCAAAACAGCCACCTAGAAATGTTTGGGAAATGTTGGATATTTTCCTCTGTGGAAAATTTTGATTTTTGATGAACAGTCAGAAACCAAGGTATTTTTGCCAAAAGCAAAAATAGTTCAGTTTGGAAATGCCACTCAGATGCCTCATTGGGTGCCTAATGCTTCTATTCTCTATAGACTGGGCTCATTGGCTGCACTATATCTCCCATGATACACCACTGGCTACCTCCTTGAAGAGGAGAATCAGTGTGTCATGGTAGTCTCTGGCTGTGGCGCATCATGGGAGATGTGGTTTGTCTGTGGAGCCTTGCCCATAGAGGAAAACTGAACTATAACTCCCATGAGGCACTATAGCATTATACCCAAATCAAAATGTTTGGGGCATTCTATTTTTTGATAAAAAATAGAAATTTTCTGTTGAAAGCAGACACTTTTCATAAAGAAACTTTAGGTGGAAACTCATTTTTCCATCTAAAAACAATTTTGATGGAAATTTTTCAACTGGCCTTGATTGCTCCCTTTCTGATATTTGAGTAATTGAGCTCCCTCTTTCTGAAAACTGAGGCCTGGTTTATACTGGGGGGTGAGAGGGAGGGAAGGACTGATCTATGTTATGCAACTTCAGCTATGTAAATAACTTAGCTCTACTTACTGCGTACTTAGTAGATGTAGTTAGATCTACTTACCTCGGTGTCTTCACTGTAGTAAGTCGATGGCTGACGCTCCCGTCGTCTCCGCCTGTGTCTCTCGCCCTGGTGGAGTACCGGAGTCGATGGGAGAGCGCTCGGCGGTCAATTTATTGCATCTAGACTAGACGTGATACATCGACCCCCACTGGATCAATCGCAGCCTGTCGATCCAGCGGGTAATATAGACAAGCCCTGAGAAACTGAAAAGGCAATATATAATGGTAGGGTTTATGTTCTAGTGCATAGCATTTTCTAATTCAAAATTCTGTTATTTCATAAATGTAAATTATTACCTATAGAATGAGTTTAATTAAGATAATAGTAGTTGATATTCAGTAGGTAACAGTAATTGGTTGCTGTATTTATGGTGTAAGCCTAAGTAGTGGTTCCTGATAAAACATCTAACTCTGATTCACTTGTGGTTATTCCCAACTTAATTGATTTCTCTTTTATCCCAACTGATTGAGACACAACATAATTTGGCCTCTATATTGCCTCTGCCTCTCTTTATTGCTCTGATTCAGAACACCTCCCACAATGGAAAATTTGACTGGGGTCATTGAATTATAGTGTAATACAAATAACGATCCCACTCCAATATGCTTCTGTGGCTCACTGGGGATGGGGAGAAATCAAGAGTGAATGGTTCTGAGAAGGAAGGTCCACTGGCTTTCCACACTTCCGTGAACAGCCTTGGATTACATTCACCAAACTTCATGAGCTGAGTCTGGGGTTCAGGGATGTCTCCAATTAAGATTGATTTTTTTGGTGGTGGTGTTTGGTTATTTGTGGCTTAAGTTGAACATCTCTCTCAATTCCATTACAACCATCTTGGTGGCTTGTCTGCCTATACAGTTTCTAAGCCTTTATGCCTGTGTTGGGAAATCTCTGACACCTTTTGTAATTGTTTCTCTCTCCTTTTTTGTTTTGTTCTTTGTTTTAAAGTGTGGATTTAAAAGGTCTTTAGCAATTCCAGAATGTGAGTTCAGAGTTTTGAGTTTCTCCACAGTCTATGCAGATTTTGGATAGTTTGTTACTGTCGACTATATGTCAGAGCACGAAGAGGAAAAGATAGATACTCTGATATAAATCGAAATTACACTTAGTTATTTCATTGGTAATGGAATATGGAGCTTCCAATCACTAGGTTGCTGGTTTGAATCTGGGTATAGTGTGTGCAAATTATCATCTGTATGATGTTGGGTGCCCTACATGTAATGAGCCGATAACCTTAGTTTATCCCTCAGTGGATAGGTGCCCATACCACAGACCCACAGAACTGGCTTTAACACTCTTGAGAGTCTCAACAGAGGCCAAAGACTGAACTGACGAAGGAGACTTTAGGCTTTCACACTTACAAGTTGTCCTACCATGTCAGGGTTCAGACTGGTGACATCTAAAAACCATTTCACAATAGCAGTCAAAGATGACACTGATTTAAAGCAGGAGAGGCAGAGAGTCCGACTCTCTTAACAAGCCTTCTTTGATTGAGTCACAGTGGCAGATCAGATATGAGAACCCTCCATTACAACATGGGCCATAATGCTTGTTCTGTAGATAAAGTCAGGCCAATTGCTTTCCCTTTGGCAGCTTATGATCGGCACTATTTAAAATATATGCAAAGCTTTGGTTTTTTTACTCTTAGCAAATTTTAAGTCATATTAATTCCTGTGGAGTGTGCATAATGGAAATTTAGCATTTTCTTACTAGAATTATTTCTCTTCTGTTTCTGATTATTAACCATTTCCCAACCTGATAAAATCTTGTGTAAGTTTATTTAGAAAAGTGCATTGGTTAGGTTTTAATCTAGCCTTATAATTTTTTTATCTCGTGATTCCACATCTTGGAAATTAATCTCTGGTAACAATTTGTGCCAAGCTTTGTATATGGTTGATGCTCCAACATATATCCATATTATTTTTCTGTTTCACTTATAAGTTTAAAGTGTACGAACACTGCAATAAAACATGGATTTTAGTAAACAGTAAGGAGAAATGGTAGTTACCTACATTTTTTTCAGAGTAAAAGTTTTCCACTGAGCCTCAGTTCCTGCCTCTGGGCGTGCACACTGCTGTCTTCCTCTAGGGGTTCAGATGCCTAAGTCCCAGAGTGATTCAGAAACCAGGGGAATAAAGACATTTGGCTATCTAAGTCACATGGGGACATGATGCCGTATGTTCGCTCAGAGGCATAGGAAAAAGGCTTAAGTGTTGGGCCTCTATGGTATTTTTCTCAGAAATTCTTTGTTCTTTGCTTAGGCCAGGTCCACACTACAGTGTTAAATCGATTTAAACAGCGTTAAATCGATTTAACGCTGTACCCGTCCACACTACAAGGCACTTAAAATCGATTTTAAGGGATCTTAAAATCGATTTCTGTACTCCAGCTAAACGAAAGGAGTAACCCTAAAATCGATTTTACAAAATCGATTTAGGGCTGGTGTGGACGGAAATCAAAGTTAATGGCCTCCAGGAGGTATCCCAAAGTGCACCAGTGGCCGCTCTGGACAGGTAAAGGAACTCTACTGCACTGGCCAGGTACACAGGAAAAGCCCCGGGAACTTTTGAATTGCATTTCCTGTTTGGCCAGCGTGGAGCTCTCAGCAGCACAGGTAACAATGCAGTCTCCTGAGAATAGGAAAAGAGCTCCAACGTGGAACGCACAGGAGTTATTGGATCTGATCGCTATATGGGGAGAAGATTCTGTGCTATCAGAACTGCGTTCCAGTAGACGAAATGAGAAAACTTTTGAAAAGATTTCTAATGCCATGAGGCAGAGAGGCCATAGCAGGGACTCGGTGCAGTGCAGAGTTAAAGTGAAGGAGCTCAGACAAGCGTACCAGAAAACCAAAGCAGCAAATGGCAGATCCGGATCTGGGCCAAAAACATGCCGCTTCTAAGTGGAGCTGCATGCAATTTTAGGTGGCTGTGCCACGACAAGCCCCCCCTTGTCTGTGGATTCAGAGGTGGGGGTAGTAATATCAGCCATTGCTGATGATTCTGCGGATGGCGAAGATATGGAGGAGGAAGAGGAGGACGAGATGGCAGAGACCACACAGCACTCCATTCTCCCCAACAGCCAGGAGCTTTTCCTCACCCAGACAGAATTACCCTCGCAGCCCTCCCAAGCCACTAGCCCAGACAATGAAGCCATGGAAGCGACCTCTGGTGAGTGTACTTTTTTAAATAAAAAACATAGTTTAAAAGCAAGCGTTTTTTAATGATTAATTTGCCATGAGGGCTTGCATGCATTAGCTGGCATTAAAGTTACTGGAAAAGTCTGTTAACACGTCTGGGGATGGAGCGGAAATCCTCCAGGGACATCTCTATGAAGCACTCCTGTAGGTACCCCAAAAGCCTTTTCAGAAGGTTTCTGGGCAGGGCAGCCTTACTCCGTCCACCATGGTACGAAACTTTACCACGCCATGCCTGGAGCACGTAATCGGGTATCATTGCATGACAAAGCCTAGCTGCGTATGGTCACGGGGATTGCTGGCATTCAAGAAGCATAATTTCTTTTTCTCTGTCTGTAATCCTCAGGAGAGTGATATCGTTCATGGTCACCTGGTAAAAAGTAATGTAGTTTACTAAGGGGACAGAGATGACCATTCCTTCGTTTCTGCTTTCCTGCGCCTTTAAAAAAATCCTTCCCTAGCAGTTAGCCATGGGGGGGGGAGGTAAAAAACAGCCCATTCCTACGGGGAGGTGTCTCTAATGGCTCTGATCTTTTTAGCATTTGGGCAGCAGGAATTTTCGCTGCTAATTGCCAAGGCATAGAGGAGGGAAGGGGGAGGTGATAAGGTTTCAGTGACCTGCCATTACAGCAGACATGCAGAATGGGGGGGAAAACCATTCACAATTTTCCTCTAGTGCTTAACCTTTCTGATGGTATAAGAAAAGAAGCAAAAGATGTGCTTTTTAGCAGTTTGGCTGCCAAGCATGAATGTTACCTCGTAATAGTCAGTGGTACGGGGGAAAGGAAGAGGTTGTACGGTTAACTGCCATTAGATGTATGCCTTACCATGTCCGCCTGCAAGCTGATTTGTAATCCCCGGACCTGCGTCTGTGTTGCTCTCTGACACCACAGCCGCAAGCACTAAATACTAAAAGAATCCAAAGGCGACCTTGTAGTGAAGTGACATGTGCTACATACGGTGAATAGTGTAGTTCACTGTGAAAGAATATAACCATTGTTCTGTGAAATGTATTTCTTATGATCCTTCTATCACTCTTTTCCCCCATTCATGCAGCTGCACATTTTTCAAGCCTTCCTACCCCAGTCCGACGGATAGGTCAGATAAGGAGAATAAGGAAGAAGAGGACACGGGAGGAGATGTTCACAGAAATAATGGCAGTAACCTGCAGTGAAAGAGCTCATCTGGGGGAGTGGAAAGACGTGGTCGCAAAGTACAGGAATGCTGGCAGTGAACGTGAGGACAGGAGGGACCAACGTGAGGACAGGAGGGACGCTCAAGATGAGATGTGGTGGCAGGAAGATCAGAGGTGTAGGCAGGAAGATCAGCGGTGGCGGGATGCAACGCTGCAGCTGCTGCGCGATCAAACTGACATCCTCCGAAGTCTGATGGAAGAGCTGCGGGGTCACAGAGTGCCACTCCAGCCCATGTTTAACCTCTCTCAGTACTCAGCATGTCCCATATCTTCCACACCCAGACGTGTAAGAACGCGTGGGGGAAGGCTTTCTGCACCTGCCCACTCCACCCCCGTGGACAGTCCAGTCAAAAGGCTGTCATTACATTGAAATGCCCTTAATGGCCTTTTTCTTCCCTCCCATACTCCTCCCAAACCACTCCCGGGGTACCTTTTTATTTCTCTTACTCTTCTTATAATGACATGCTATTCAAAGAAAGTGGGAGGGTGGGTTGGTTACAGGGAATGACTTTATTTCCATAAGCAAGCTGTTATGGAAGGGTGCAGGGTAGCTTGCTTGCAGCAGGAGTCAATACATGGTGGGGGGGAGGTTCATGAAGGGAAAAGAAACACAGCAGTCACACCGTACCCTGCCCATGATGAAACTCGTTTTCAGTGCTTCCTTAATTTCCTTTTTCTTCCCTCCCTCCCATCCTCCTCCAAAACCCCTACTTGTGTATTTTTAATTAAATGCTTTTTAAAGCAAGAGGGAGGATGGGTTGCTTACAGGGACTGACTTTTAATAAAGAATACAAGGTTTTTAAAAGATAGTAACTTTATTTCCATAAGCAAGCTGTTAGGGAAGGGTGCAGGGTACGTTGCTTGCAGCAGGAGTCAATACGGGGGGGAGGTTCAGGAAGGGGAAAGAAACACAGCAGTCACACCATGCCCTGGCCCATGATGAAACTCGTTTTCAAGGCTTCTCTGATGCCCACCGCTTCCTGGTGTGATCTTCTAATTGCCCTGGTGTCTGACTGCACGTAATCAGCGGCCAGGTGATATGCCTCAGCCTCCCACCCCGCCATAAAGGTCTCCCCCTTACTCTCACAGAGATTGTGGAGCACACAGCAAGCAGCAATAACAAAGGGGACATTGGTTTGGCTGAGGTCTGAGCGAGTAAGTAAGCTTCTCCAGCGACCTTTGAGACGCCCAAATGCACATTCTACCACCATTCTGCACTTGCTCAGCCTGTAGTTAAACAACTCCTGACCACTGTCCAGGCTGCCTGTGTATGGCTTCATGAGCCATGGCATCAAGGGGTAGGCTGGGTCAAATGCCTTGTTTAACTATAGGCATTTCAACATCTCCAACTGTAATTTTCTGGTCTGGGAAGTAAGTCCCTTGCTGCAGCCGTTTAAACAGAGTAGTGCTTCTGAAGACACGAGCGTCATGAACCCTTCCTGGCCATCCCACGTGGATGTTGGTGAAACATCCCTTGTGATCCACCAGTGCTTGCAGCACCATTGAAAAGTACCCCTTGCGGTTTATGTACTGGGTACCCTGGTGCTCCGGTGCCACGATAGGGATATGAGTTCCATCTATGGCCCCCCACACAGTTAGGGAATCCCATTGCAGCAAAGCCATCCACTATGACCTGCACGTTTCCCAGAGTCACAACCTTTCATAGCAGCAGCTTAATGATTGCTTTGGCTACTTCCAGCACAGCAGCCCCCACAGTAGATTTTCCCACTCCAAATTGATTCCCAACTGACCGGTAGCTGTCTGGCGTTGCAAGCTTCCAGAGGGCTACTGCCACTCGCTTCTCCACTGTGAGGGCTGCTCTCATCCTGGTATTATGGCGTTTCAGGACAGGGGAAAGCAAGTCACAAAGTTCAAAGAAAGTGCTCTTACGCATGCGAAAGTTCCACAGCCACTGCGAATTGTCCCACACCTGCAAAACTATGCGGTCCCACCAGTCTGTGCTTGTTTCCCAGGCCCAAAATCGGCGAGCAATGGGTAGAACCTCCCCCATTACCATCAGGAGCTCCAAAGCGCAGGGGCCCGCGGTTTCGGAGAACTCAGTCTCCAGGTCCTCATCACTATCTTTGTCACGCTGCCGTCGCTGCAGCCTCCTCTCCTGCATTTGCTGCTCATGGTCCAGCATAGACAGCACGAGAATGCGTGAACTGTTTACAAAGTCCACGATCAAGGTACTGATCAGACCAGGGTCCATGCTTGCTGTAAAATGGCATTTGCTCACTTCACCCAGTAAAAAACATGCGAAATGGCTGTCTGCTGCTTTCAGGAAGGGAGGGGGTGAGGCTGTACCCAGTACCACCCACGACAGTGATTTTTGCCCCATCAGGCACTGGGGTAGTAACCCATAATTCCAAGGGTCAGGGAACACTGCAGGAACTATGGGATAGGTACCCACAGTGCAGTGCTCCTGAAATCGATGGACGCCTGGGACCATGGACACACACCATCGAAGTAATGTGCCCTAGTGTGGACGCGTAAAATTGATTTTATAAACCCTGTTTTATAAAATCGATTTTACTAATATCGATTTTAAGCTGTAGTGTGGACGTACCCCGAGGGAGATTTTTAAAGGCTTCAGTGCATGGGTGAGAAGGTGGGATGGAGAGTTAGGACATTAAGGGATGGCCTCTACCTTAATGTTGGCACAGAAAAATTACAAGGCTTGGGGAAATTTTCTAAATTGGAAGCTTGATGAGCTGAGGAGCACTTGAAGTGGCTAAAAATATTGGCTACGGATGGTAGTGATGCCAAGATAGTAATGGATAGAAATTGACCTTCTTTGCTCCCATTCAGGTGTGAGATCAGAGGTATATTCTTCTTTAGATTGTACCTTAAAACCAGATTTGTAAATGGCCTTCCATCTGACCTCATTTTTTGCTGGTGGACTCTCGGCCTGTAAACATCATGCATGCGGTCATTTCAGTTAATTGGGGGCCCTAGCACTTGGGTGGATACATACCTGATTTATGGCCACAATTAACTGCAAACAGAAAATGCACTATTTAGGTGCAGTTTGCAGTAGGGATGAAGGGAAGGGATGTTGCTCTTTAAAAAAATCTTGACATGCAAAAATGTAAATATTTACTCTTGAAGAACAAGTTGAATGCCCATTAGTAACTCTTTCATGCTTGCATTAACAACAGGCTACTTTGATATATACTTGTTCAGAGGTACCAAAAAAAATTTTTATCTGTAGTTTTTGTGCATAATTTAGGATTCATTATTTAATTGTCAGTTCACTAAGGACTGATATGAGAGATGATTTCTTGTCAAATTGATATCTATAATTGTTGCCCTTTTCAGCTGCAAATTATAAACCTACTAGAGATGCTGTGCATCATGATGAAAAGCACAGATGAAGGAGGGTAAAAGGCATGCTTATAAATACAAGTCACTTCAATAAAATCCGCACTGCAATTCAGCCTAGTTAGGCACTTTGCTTGCAAATGAATAACTATAAAGACCAAACCATTTTATCCTCCTAACCCCTCCGCCCCGCAATTTGTATTTCTAGAGGAACTTGTTTAACTCTGTGCATTCACCGTTGATGAAGCACAGATCAGAGCAGTTAGCTGCTCAATTGTCTGACAACAGAAGAAAAGCACAACTCATTCTTTACATGCAGACAGTTCCCAAATACTAATATGATTTTAAAATGTGTAATTGCAGAACTTGTTCAAGTTTTATTTTCCTGTTGAGAAAATAGAAATATATTTTAGCTTGGATTGTTTTAAACTGAATCAAGTACTTCAGTCTGAACTGCCCCAAAATATTTTGCTGCAGGCCAGTTCAACATTAAACTTTACATCCCTGTGAGGTCTCAGTGTCTCCTAGGAATTGTAGTTCTAGTATCTCATTGCTCTCATTCTCTCCTATGTGCTGGACTCCCTATCTGGATCACATCTCCCATGATAGGAAGTGACTCAAAATGAAATTTTTGGGGTCAGTTAAAAAACTGGAATAAAACATTTAGATTCAGAAACACCCAGTATTTTTTGTTTCAGTAGAAAATGCCAAAATGAAATGTCTCCCCACTTACATGTCAAAAATTTTCAGAATGTCATTGCATGAAAATTTTTGATACTTCAACTTTTTTTCACCATTTCGGGACAGAAAAATATTGGAATTTCCTATAGGACAGAAATTCCAGTTTTAGCTCAGCTCTTTAATAATAAATTGGAGACCAGCTAGAACTTGATAATTGTCACTATGCTCAGTGCTGCCCAACCCAAGTTTTAAAAAACCATGAATCAGGCTGTAAATAATAATGAGTTTGGCTTAATTATGAGATATGAAAACTAATAAATATTGGGGTCTTCTATGCTGCTCTGGTTTTGAACCTTTAGGGTTCATATTTTCAAGCTTTTCTCTGCAATGATGAGGGCTAGAAATATATATATATTTAAAATAAAGCTGAGATAATCCCATAACTAGAGATCTCTAGGAGCTGGAGCTTTAAGGAAAAAAACACCAAATATTGTGGGACTAGCAATACAAGTATTAGAGTTGGTCATGCTGCCTTGGCATGGCCATTCAGCAGTTCCAGGTACCAGGATCCTACTATTCCAAAAGAGCAATACTCGTTCACTGAAGCTAAAGGAGAATGACTGTTAACAGTATAGGGCCTAGGAACCACAGCTGAGAGATTGAATTTCTCCCAAAGGCCTGCTTCCTGCAACGTGATTTGAGCAGATTCACCTCTGTGCCTGTATGGAATCATAGAATAGAATATCAGGGTTGGAAGAGACCTCAGGAGGTCATCTAGTCCAACCCCCTGCTCAAAGCAGGACCAATCCCCAGACAATGGAGCCCCCATTGAGTTCCATGTGGATCAGTTTACAAGACTTCAGTGTAAAAAAACACTAGCACACTTGTGCACACTTGCCAGTTAATTACAACATGTAAAGTGAAATCCTGGTCCCAGTGAAGTCTATGGCAAAACTCCCATTGACTTCAGTAGGGCCAGGATTTCACCATAGATTGTTTTTAGGCAGGACAGATGAATAACAGAGACATGGAGTGCTACATTTATGCTAGAGATTTAAATTGTGGAGGATATTCCCAATCATATTTAGACAATAACAGAGGACCTATTTAGGGACAGGTGAACTTATTTATATAAATAAGAACTTACTGAATAGTTGTACCAAGCTGGATCTAATTCAAAATCTTTTTAGATTTTGATAAGCTTTTTTTCCCCATTATTTCCTATTTTTCATACATCTCTGAATTCCCTGGTCTGCCTGGAACCAACTGGAAGTGGTTATGGTAGAAAATCACTACAGATGTTTAATCTCAACAGATGCTTGATGCCTATTCTTCCACCCATTAACTGCTGGTTGATCAGCATTATTTACATCGTCTGGTGTATTTTGGTTGTTATATGGAAATATTAACCTGATTCATTTGCCAGGTTCACAAACCCTTTCTAGTATTATATACTATAAGCAAAATGTTCAAACCTGGGCACCTAAAGTTAGGAACTTTAGGAAAGTGGTATGATTTTCAGAGATACAACAGCTCCCACTGACAGCCAACAGCTCCCACTGACTTTCTGCTGAAATAAAAAGACACATATTTAGATTTTGAAATCAGAAGTATGGTCAGCAGTTTAATCACCTAGAAAAATAAAGCTCAGTGTCCTTAATTCATTTTATTTGCTTAAGTGGGCCCAAATTTTTCTTAATTGGAAAACTGGAAATTCCTGACTCTGCAAAAACTTATGCATGTACTTAATTTTACGCAGTATGAATAAACCCTCTGATCTCAATAGAACTACAGTATGTAGAGTTACACACACACACACACACACACACACACACACACACACACACACACACACACACACACACAGTGTTGGATCAAGATCTAAACTTTTGTAGGGATTTGTAGAGGGGGCCAAGTCATCTCACTCTTACTGAATTCATTTTTATTTAAGTGTATAGGCCACAAGACTAAAAAATTCTAGCCTATTTAAGTTGCAATCTAGATAGTCACTGATTTAAAAAAAAAAAGCTTTTTAACATAAGCTGATGCCTATTTCAACACAGATGTTTTTTAAAAGTCATGAAAATCATGTTATCCCTTCAAGTAGTATAACCAGAAGTTCAGGGCCTGATCCATTGAGGTAATTGGGAAGACACTTTTGATGTTCTATGTGCTGTTTTGAAACAACTTCAGAAAAGCCCAAGACTCTGATATATGCATGTATGTGTTTTTAATAAAATGTATTCAGGTAAGGAAATACCCAGGTGAATGAGGCTATTAATCTTTATTTTTGTATGAAAGAGGATTCAAGTGCTAACCATACACTTTTATTTTAAAATACAAATGAATGTGATGCAAATTTTGTAATAAAGGTGTCCTGCCAATAGCTGTTCAAATTGAAATGTTTGCTGTGCCAGCACGTTTCAACCAAGTTGTTGCAAATGACAGATACCTATTCTTTTTTTCTTAAATTGGTTTTCAGTCTCTGGATTATTTTCTCTATAAAGGTTGCAATCATGGAATGGTTTGTGAAATACTTTTGCAGAGAGGATACAGTCGCATTGATTTCTTTAAGGCCGTTCTTGTGAATTAAAGTTGGCACAACTGTGACTTTTTCCTTTTGATCAAACATTCTGGATAGGGACTGCAGTTCATTTATTACTTCTCAAGTAACCGTGTCGAAGTGTATTATATAGCATGATGTCTGAGGAGGCATTTCCACTATCTGCACTAGGCAGGCACATTTGCAAATTCATGAGCTCTTTTTGAAATTCATGAGCCACCCTCTGCCCAGTCTTTTTATTTGGTTTCCTACCAAAAAAATATTCAAAAGACTTCATTGTATTTTTCCTCTTCCTTAAGTGTGTTATCACATGATTAGTAACAAACAGCCAAAAGCCAAATGAATTAAAATCCTCAAATGTATCCTAATTCCCTCTTCAGTTCAATCCCATTTGAAATGATGTTTTTGTGGCTATTTGGGACCAAATACACATGTGGAATTTCCATTCCTTTCATCAATTTTATGTCAGAACCCTTTTCTTTCTTACTACAAGGCAGCCTGGTCTGTGATGAATTCCATCAGCATCAGTTTGGACAGAGTGATGCATCAGGATTTGACATTCTCTGTGGGCTTGTTCAGGTTACGTAGCCTACCAGCACCTTCAGAGAAATCGGAGTTGTAGTTTTTCTAGATGAAGTAGTTCTTCCACCCACTAGGTGGTCCAACTCCATTGAGCTGTCCCACAGCCCTATATTGCTGTCTGATCTTCTGATCTTGTTCTCCACTGACCCTACTAGTTCTCTACGGTGTGTTGTGTTGGGGATGACCTGGAAATGCATAGAAAAGCCCTAAACAGAGATACAGAGCATGTGATTGTTCTTAGTAACGTTATTCGTATTTCATAGTAACACCTAAATGTTCCAGTTGTGAACCAAGTCTCCAAACGCACAGTAAGAGTCTGGTCCTTGTTATGATTAGATTCCAAAACGGACACATTGGGATTTGGTCAGAAGTTATAGCTGTTTTTGTGTAGATTCCATTCTCCTCATTTTGAGCCCTTTGGGTCAGCCCACCTTTTCTTGATTTCAGTCAGACTGATGCATTTTGCAAATTTTAGGCTTTTCAAGGTAAAATATAGAAGGGATGGATAGGGAAAGGCATTAAAGAAACATATATAGTAGGAGGGCATCATTGTCATGTGGGTGTAAGATCCCATTCCCTTGACAGCATGGCCATTTCATGGGCAGAAGAGGGTAGAATCATAGCATTAGAAGGGACTGCCAAGGTCAACTAGTCTAACCCCCTGCCAAGATGCAGGATTTGTTGTGTCTAAAACATCCAAGAGAGATGGCTCTCTAGCCTCCTTTTTGAAAACCTGTAGTGCAAAAGCTTCCAAAACATCCCTAGGCAGTTTGTTCCATTGCCTTACTGTTCTTGCAGTTAGGAAGTTTTTCCTGCGATTTAATCTAAATCTGCTATGCTGTAGTTTGAACTGACTGCCTCTTGTCCTGCCCTCTGTGGCAAGACAGAACAACTTTTTGCCTTCTTTTTTATGGCAGCCTTTCAAGACACTGCTATCATGTTCCCCTTTAATCTCCTCTTTTTCAAACTAAACATACCCCCTTCCTTCAGCCTTTTCTTATATGGCTTGCATTCCACCCCTTGAATCATCTTTGTTGCTCGCCTTTGGATCCTTTCCAGGTTTTCTACATCCTTTCTATACATTGGTGACCAAACTGGACACTATATTCCAGATGAGGCATGAGTACAGAGCAGAGAGGTACTTTAAACTCTGGTGACTTGCATGCTCTGCCTCTGTTAATGCAACTCAAAACTACATTTGCGTTTTTTGAGATAGCATCACATTATTGATTCATGTTAAGGTTGTGATCCACTACAGTTTCCAGATTGTTCTTGGAAGTGCTGCTGCCAAGTCAGTTATCCTCCATTCTGTATTTGTGCATTTTTTTCCCCCCAAAATATAGTACCTTACATTTGTCTTCTTTTGAATTTCATTTAGTTGCCTATAGCTCATTTTTCCAATTTATCAAGATCCCTCGGAATTTTAGCTCTATCCTCCAAAGTATTTGCAGTCCACTCCTAGCTTTGTATAATCTGCAAATTTTATCAGTATGCTCTCTCTTTCTACATCCAGGTCATTAATAAAGATGTTAAATAACACCAAACTCAAAACAGATCCCTCTGGAACCCCATTTGAGACTTCCTTCTAATCTGACATTATTCCATTAATTGTTACTGTTTGTGGTTTAACCAATTATGTATCCACTTAAGGGTAGTTCCACCGAGCCTACATTTCTCCACCATACTTGTCATAATGTCATGTAGGACTATGTCAAAAGCCTTGCTAAAGTCCAGGTATATTATGTCCACCATATTCCCCCATCCACCAAATCAGTGACCTTGCCAAAGAAGGAAATCAAGCTGGTTTGGTATGAATTGTTCTTAGTAAATTCATGCTGGCTGCTATTGATACCCCTTCATCCTCCAGGTATTTGCAAACTGAATGTTTTATACATTGCGCTAGTAGCTTCCCAGGCATCGAGGTCAGCCTGACTAGTCTATAGTTGCCTGGCACCTCCTTTTTCCCTTTAAAGATAGGCACTCTGTTAGCCCTTTTCTAAGTCTTCCAGGACCTCTCCTGTCATCCACAAGTTTGTAAATATTATTGCCAATCACTCTGAGATTTCTTCAGCTAATTCCTTCAGCAATCTAGGGTGAAAAAGTCAGAAGATCTCTGATGTGTTCTTTACTTGCCCTGATCTGCATCCCTTCCTCTTTGTCTATAACTTTGCTAGTTGTCTGGTCACATGTTATTTTAGTGTGAACACTGAAGCAAAGTAGGCACTGATCAGCTCTGTCTTCCTATCATCTTTCGTTACTAGCTCACCTTCTCTATTGAGCAATGGACCCACACCGTCTCTGATCTTTCTTTTTTGTCTGACATAATTGTAGAACTCCTTGTTGTCTCTAACATTTCTTGTCAGCTGTAATTCATTCTTTGCCTGGGCTTCCCTGATTTAGTCCCTACACATTTGCACTAGTCCCATTTATAGCTACTTGGTGACATGTCCCTCCTTCCATTTCCTGTATGTATCCCTTTTTTGTTTTTAGATAACTAAAAAGGTCCTTATGCAGCCACATAGGCCTCCCCTGACTCTTCCTATCTTTTCTCTGCATTGGAATAGCTTGATATTGAGTATTTAGTATTATATCTTTTAGGAACTGCCAGCTCCCTTCAACTCCTTTTCTTACCTACTATTTCTCTGAATTGGTTGAAGTCTGCTTTTCTGAAGTCCAGTATCATTGTTTCGCTGTTTTTATGTCCTCCTTTCCTAAGGATCTTGAATTCTATCAAATTACAGTCATTTCATCCCAAGTTCCCAATCACCTTAGCATTTGCAACTAATTCATCCCTGTTGGTCAACACCAGATCCAAAATTTATGGCCTCCTAGTTGTTTCCTCAACTTTCTGAATTAGCAAGTTGTCCCCTACACATGCTAAGAACTTGCATGGCATATTATGTTTTGCTATTTTAGTCTTCCTACAGATATCAGGGAAGTTTAAATCCCCCACTAATACTAGCTTGTGTGTGTTAGCTAATCTGGTTACATACTTGAAGAATGCATCATCCACTTCCTCTTCTTGATTTAATAATATCACTATTATTCTTTTCCCTTTTTATCCTCATCCAGATACTCTCAGAGGTTTGCCGCTCACCTCTTCTTGGACCTTGCAACAAGTGCGTACATTCTTGATATACAGTGCAATGCCTCCTCCTTTTATCCTATACCTATCTTTCCAGAACAAACTATATCCCTCAGTGCTGGCACTCCATTCATGGGAGTTGTCTGACCAAGCTTGCTTCCAATGGTGATCAGCTAATTAGTCCACGCCATTACTCAACGTTTCAGAATCAATGTGTTGAACAGTTCTGTCTCAGTGATCCAACCAAAGTTTTACCTGGAGTACTGCTAGCCATTGTTCACATTCCAGACTGTGGTGGCTCCCTGAGGAAAGGCAGATTTCAGTCTGTATCTTTATGAACTAATTTTCTGCAAAGGAGACCTGCCTGGAAGCCATAAGTGTGACAGTACCTCCCATAAGGCTTTATGGAAATATGCTTAGAATGTGTTTTATGCTACATATGCCATGTAACATATCTCTTTAAAGGTTATGAGCTACAGAATGTATTAATCCTATTTGTATGCATGTATCATTTTTGTATTCAAAGTTATGAATGTTATGAATGTTGGCTGTGTACTGGCTTGGTTTCTAAATAACCTTAGTGGAGTATTTGGTCAGTTCCTGGAGAAAGGAATGTTGAAATTAAGTACCTAATCAAGAAACATTTAAAGGACAATACATCTTGGAATGCTCCAATCCACATAAGAAGTCTACTTGAGGATGTTCAAGGTAGCATGTAAACAATGGATGCTGCCTGTAAAAACTGTGACTTGTGCATGGACATGTGACTTGCCCAGGTGACTCCTAAACTCCATCTTGAAGCTGGACTTTGCATAAGAGTGAGGAGGGGGTCTCCACCCACAAGAGAGAGTCTATTTAAACCCCTGGTAGACCCCTCCATTTTGGCTTCAGCTAGCTAAAGAGAGGAGCCATCATGAAGAATCCCCTAGCTACCACTTGAGCTGGAACAAGAGCTGTACTGGGGAAAGAATTGTGTCCAGGCCTGGAAGATGTCCAATCTGAGAAAAAAACTTACTGAAGCATCTCTGAGAGTGAGATTATATGTGTTCAGTTTGATTAGACATAGATTTGTGTATTTTATTTTATTTTGCTTGGTGACTTTGTTCTGTCTTTTACTACTTGAAACCACTTAAATCCTACTTTCTATATTTAATAAAATAACTTATTAATTGACCTAGAGTATGTATTAATACCTGGGGGAGCAAACAGCTGTGCATATCTGTCTATCAGAGTTATAGAGGGTGAACAATTTATGAGTTTACCCTGTATAAGTTTTATACAGGGTAAAATGAATTTATTTGGGCTTAGACCTCATTAGGAGTTGGGCATCTGAGTGTTAAAGACAGGAACAATTCTGTGAGCTGTTTTCAGTGAATCCTGCAGCTTTGGGGGAAGTAATTCAGACCCTGGGTATTTGTTGGAGCAGACGGGCATGTCTGGCTCAGCAAGACAGGGTGCTGGGGTCCTGAGCTGGCAGGGAAAGCGGGGGTAGAAGTGGTCTGGGCCCATTAGGAGGCAGCTTCCAGGGGGTTGCAGATTTCAGTCTCTATCTTTACAAATTAATTTTCTGCAAAGGAGACCTGCCTGGAAGCCATAAGTATATACTTCTCTGTAGTTTTATCTAGTGAAATAGAGTTGTCCAATCTTTTGTGTAAGAGTTTCAGACAAAGGAAGCTTTGACTATAGCTGATGGAGAACATCTGGTAGGAGGAGCTGTGTGGGTCACCAAAGCCTAGCAACCAGCTAAAGGGTGGAGCTACCTGTAAGAAGGAGGGGAATGATAGCTGTAAGTGGTATACTCACCAATCATACTGGACTGAAGTGGGGCATGCAAACTCCATGGAAACTAGCTTGTCTATTCTGTAAGGTGGAGCTAGAAGTTCTGTGGGAGAATCAAATTCATTCTCTGGGAGTAGGAGTGCTGAGATCCTAAGACTACACCTGTGTACTGAGCATATTCAGCTCTGCACTCCCCATACTAGGCAGAGTGAGATGCATAGGCTAATGCCAGAGCCAAAGCCTTCCTACTATTCCCAGATTCGCTTGCCCTCATACGGTTTTTTTGTCTTCTCTAGTTTTTGACCTTGTGTTGTCTCTCTTCCATATGGCCTCCTATATGTGTAATGAGCTCATTCCACCTTCTGTTTCTACTGCTTTCTCTCCCCTTCCACCCAAACCTACATTCATTATTCATTTTGCCCCCAACCTCTGCTCACTCTTATTCATCCCCATACTGCTTGACCCCCAATCGTGGTAGGGTCCTAAAGCAAACCATATTGTTTTTATTTTTTAAAATAAAAATAATGACCCATCTAGTCACTGTAAACTTAAGTGTGCAGAAAAATGCTCTCCCAAGAGCTTTCCCCTCCTCCTCTCTTGTTTCATCACCCCACTTTCCTGATCACTTTATGCTTTGATATCTATTTTTGTTTTACTAATAAATTAGACTATCAACTCTTGGGCACTAAAGAGTTTTATATTTGTACCTATAATACCCTCATGCATGGCTTAATATAAAATATAATTATTAAAGGGCTACATCTTCAAATCTTTATTCTATGTAAATTTTTTGGAAACAAAACTTTTTTGGATTAGAACCAACAGAAATATAGTCCCTAACATTCCCCAAAAGTGTTTTTCCTGTTATAGGGTGGAACCCTGGTATAACTCCAGGTAATTTTTTTTAATTTGACTCCTGCCCCCATCTCTACTCAGAAACCTGAAGATCTTTCTGGAAGGCATTACACATGGTCCTATATATGTAGTAATACTAATGTACTATTCTTTTGTACAGTGCCCATTTAAACGTTCATATCAGAGGCATGCACCGAGGTTAGAATGGAATAAAAAGTTTAAAGAGTCAATCTTAGAAAAAAGGCAAGAAAATGCACTTCAGTACAAAATGTCATGACTCCTCCATCAGCATGGGTTGTCTCTATTCTCACTCTGACACTGTCAGTTTCAGTTAGTGAGGATATGAGCTGAGATATGAGCTTATAGGGGTCACTTCCATGAACATCCCATCTCTCTGGTGTACCTACTGAAGAGAATTAAAGGAAAATGAATGCCACAAAAGATCAGAGTAATTATAAAAGGAAAACTAGGATGGGAATTTAAATATAATCTAAAAGAAATATAAAAAATGAGAGCAAACATATATGCAATAGTAAATATTACGTATAGTTGAGGAAATAGTGATTTTTTAAAAGCAATTCAGAAGGGAGTTTTAAAGAAAGAGAGTGCAAATATTGCACAAAAGAAAGGGGATTTGACCAGAAAAATCTGTAAGATTTGAAACACTAGAAATCTATTTTGTGCTTTAAAAATAATTTTTAAACTAGTGAAGCAATCTTGGTCTTTTATTGCTACAACCCACCCTACTTTAAAATTACTTGTTAAACTAGTCAGCAAATGATTTTCATTTTCCTTGTGAAAATATTAGATTAAAACATTTTTTAAAATTTTTGTTTAAACTTTTATTCAGAATTTTTTTTATTTTTGTAAAAAAAGAAAAAATGGTTTTTGCTTTCCATGAAAATCTGAACTCAAAATCCTTTTTCCATGGAAAAGGAGTTTGAGCAAAAAACTTTTGACTGGCTCTGCTATTTTATATTTGTTTTTAACTTTCTCTCTATATAGCACCTTATCACTCTGGTAGAGACTTTATCCTGTAAACCAAGAGTAGAGAAAGAAGCAGTAGGAGATCAAATAAGACCCCTCACTTGGCTTTTGTCCATCACAGGAGTAAAATTCTTGCACAATCAAACTACCTTAGGCTCTACTACAGCCTAAAACTAGGCTGAAAAAAGTTAAGGAACCCTGAAGCCTTTAGCAACAAAAGTCACAGATCCTCAACGCCACAGGAGCCGTGAGGGGTGATTTCTGGCCAAGGGGTAGTTGCCCAGGCTTGTTGCCCTGCAGCAGCCTTCTTATGAGTGTTTTCATGGGACTCACTCACTGGTTAATTTTCAACTAGTGTGTTTGTAAAGACACAATCTAAGAAAGTAGAGGAGGCAAATGGTGACTATTGAGGGCTCTGTTCTTGAGCTGGTCCTGCAGGTGTCATGCGATGCATCTTATATTAAACTTACATGGAGTGACTGTGCCCTTTGAAGCAAGTATCTTTTTTTCCTCTTTCTCTTTCCAGTATACAACACTAGAATGAATGTAACTGGAAAGGGCCAGGAGACTTGTATTTTCCACTCTAGTGACCCTCCTATTGTCCTTTAATAAACAATATGCAATTGCACTGTAGGTGCGTAACCTTTGAAAGGCCTTGAATACCCTTCAAAGAGTTAAGGGATTGTCTTGAAGTTTGGACAGTGCCTAACCCAAGTTCAAAGGAGGGATCAAAAGACTCTGGGATGGAGTAAGTCATTTTGACATATCTGGACAGATTCTGAGAAAATGGGACCTGATTGACTCAGTCAGAATCCCTCAAACCTTTTCTGAGTCTGTGTGTAGGGCAGAGGAGGTTTATGTGTTTAGAGGTAGAAGTCCAGGGTCTAGTCCTCAATGTTGTAACCCATACAGCAGAACGGTGTTACAACTGGTGGTTCATTCTATTTTAGCTCTGAGGGACCTCTGAAGCTCAGGATGAATGGATCAGTAGAGTTGGTCAATTTTTTTCTAATAGAACAGTGTTCAGTTGGACTATATGGATATGATGGAACCAAAATGTCACAGGAATACATAGATTCTGTCAAAAGTTTTGAGGATGAAACTGCTTCCTTCCCTGATTTCCTGCTGGCCTATCCATGACTCCCTAGGCTCTCTGGATCCCTGGAAGGCCACGTGCAGGTTGGTAGGCTTTCCCACTAGCTAATTCCCCAGCTGGGCAGCACATGGAGACTGGGAGCCAGGCAGTCAGAGATCCCTGCCCATATGGCAGGAATGTTTTGGAAAAAACAAAATATTCCTAAAACGAAAAATTAAAAAATTTCCAGTCCTGCAAAAAGTTCAGTGTGTTTGACTTTTTGTCCTAACAGAATGCTCTTCCTCCCCAAAATACCTCAGAATTTTTTTGCAGGATGTCAGGGCTCCCTCCTGGGTACAGATGTGGGGACCTACATGAAAGACCCCCTAAGCTTAATTCTACCAGCTTAGGTTAAAAACTTCCCCAAGGCACACATTTTTTCCTTGTTCTTGGACGGTATTGCTGCCACCACCAAGTGATTTAGACAAAAATTCAGAAAAAGAGTTATTTGGAATTCCTATTTCCCCCAAATAGTCCCCCAAACCCCTTCACCCCCTTTCCTGCGGAGGCTTGAGAACAGTATACTAACCAATTGGTTACAATGTGAGCACAGATCAAACCCCTTTGTTATTAGGACACTGAAAATCAATCAGGTTCTTAACAGAAGAATTTTATTTATAAAAAAAAATAAGAGAATCACACCAGCAAAATCAGGATAGAAGATAACTTTACAGGGTAAATAAAAAGATTTAAAACACAGAGGATTCCCCTCTGACTCTGCTTCCCAGTTACAAAGAGGAATGAAATTACCTCTTAGCATAAGGAAAATTCACAAGCTAAAACAAATGATAATCTAACACATTTCCTTGCTTATGTACATTTTTTGTAATTGTAGATGAATCATTTTAGGTATGTTTATAGGAGATGATGCTTGGTGTGTCTCTCTCTGTCGAGAGAAGGAACAACAAAGAGAGCCCAAACAAAACCTGCCTCCCCCCCCAGCAGATTTGAAAGTATCTTATTTCCCCATTGGTCCTTCTGGTCAGGTGCCAACTAGGGCACTGCTTTACCATGTTATATCTGAATTTGTGTTATATCGGGTCACGTTATATTGAGGTAGAAGTGTACTTAATTTTAAGGGCATGCTTAAGCCCACTTAAGTCAATGGTGAATGGACATTGATCCTGAATGAATCTGATGTTGAAGAGCAACTGGAAGGTCTGGAACAGGGACTTTTATTATCATTGTTGTCTGCGTTTTGATAAAGATGATGGGATAAGAAATATGATACTTGCAGGATCATCAAAATAATCAGTGTTTTGCTATTCTATTTCCATAGGCTACAGTTTATTCAATGGCAAATTCAATCTTGAATAAGAAAAATCCTCCATTTTTCTGCACTTTGAGATTTAAAAAACAAATTAAAAATAAGATAAGCTAACCAGCTTTATGTAGAAACACACTACCACATGCCTTGCTTCCAAGAAGTCCTTAAATTCTAACAAACTCTAAGCACCTCTAACACAGTTCATTCGCATCCCTCTTGTCAGTCACTTGTGACTTCACTTATTCCCTTTGCCTGCTAGGCTTCCAGACTGTGCTAGAACTTTCATAATGTTTCCACATTAGCATAACAAGAATCTAGATGTTTTATTTGCCCTTTAATATTTTAGAACACAGTAGTTAAAATTTCTCATGGAGTGGAGGCATTAGACAATCTGTGAATGAAAATTTAAAGTACATGCTACTGTCACATAAATACTGAAGTAAATTCAAAAAATGAGAAGAAAATTCTCATAATAAAAATCCAATTTTTCCCTCTGAAAAAAACCCCACATTTTCCATACCCTTTATTGCAGAGGTTGCCAATCAGTGCATTGTGATAACATGCAATTAATTAATATTAAGGCACATAGATAAGAAAAAAGGCCCAACTTTGAATTTCTTAGCCTCTTTTGCTTTGTGTCCCAACTGGTAGTGTGCTAACCTCATAAGGTTCAGAGATTCATTCCATTTGCATAGCCTGAGCGTGACTAAATTTCCCCAAACCTCTGTGATATTAAAGTTTGTCTGGAAATATTTCAACAAGTAACTTTTCCTCACAAGACTTCTGAGTCTCTGTTTAGATTGGAAATACTTTGAGAAAAGCTTTTTTTTGTGGCATTGCAGCCCAAACCAGAAAATATTTGGAGCCTGAGGTCGGTAAATTAGACTTTTTCCAACTTCAACATAGATTTTGTTTGGGAATTGAATTCACGGTAGTTCTCACTTTATCCATATCAAGTTGCTGATTACATCTGAACTTTGAGGAGATTTTTGTCTTTATCTACACTGTAAACAACTATTAAACCCAACTGGCAACATTCACTCCGATAGGTGCTACTTTGCTGTGCTTGTTGGAGCAGCTGTGCGAGTGTGGGTGATTTGCTCTGTGGCTTCAGTGGTACCATGCCTGCCTTCCTATCAATGTTCCACTGCAGAGCTGGCCTCTTTAAAATCTAGCCAGGGCTCCTTATGATCCCTGATAGCGAAGGCTGTCCAGGAGAGGCACTTGTTGCTAAGTTCAGCTGACTCCTCTCTGTTCTGGCAACTGTGCTGGGTGTTCAAAGTCCTCCAGCAGAGAGGGGTTTGCTGGTGGCTTGTGCCGCTGCTCCTAGCAGACTTTCTGCTGCTGGAGGGCAGAGACGGGGTTCTGCCGACTCATGCCGGTGGAACACAAAGGTTGAATCAGGTGAAGTGTGTGAAGTTATAGATGGAATGGACTTGATTTGCAAATATTGGGACTATTATGAGTCCACATTTGAAGATAAGAAAAGCCAGGTGATGAAAACAGGTTTTTTGTTGAGTTTTTTTGGCCAACATTTCCAAAAGTGAGACTACTGATTGTGGTCACCCAGCATGAGACACCCTTGAGGGACAATCCTCTTTTTTTTGTATGTGTTCAGCACTGATGAAAAATCCTCTAGGGTGTCTCAGTTTGGGCACCCAAAATCACTAGCCCCTTTTGCAAACTTAAGGTATGTCAGCACTACAGAGGAGACCACGTCGGCATAGTTCTGCAATGTAGAAGCAGCCTACACTGAGAAGTTTTTTCTATCGGTGGGGGAAACCACCTCTCTGAATGAAGTCCTTTATGTTTATTTTGTGAGTAGGTTTAGTGCAATACTAATAGTACTGGTTTGAGACAGGCATACTGTGGACAAGTGCTGTTTAAGCTTCCCCACAATGCTTCTCCATCTGTCTGAATGGCAATTTCAGTCATTTGCCTCTGCAGAACAGATTCAAAGTCACAGGGCTCGTGGGTTTGTGAAGTGAGAAAATGGGAACTGGACAAGCTCACTAAACTCCTTTTCATCCATGAGCTGAGATAACACTAGAATCAGGGTCTCCAGCTGAAATGCATTAACCCATTGTGGTTAGTTTTCTACTATTTTTTATATATATATATATATATATATATATATATATATAAAGAAGGGCAATGCCGTATCATAGAAATTTTCACAGAATGTAAACATAGTATTTCACAAACCATACTTTGTCATTACTGGGATTTTGTATATCAGGAGGCTTATAAATTAAGTGATCATACCGAATTTCCAGGCACATTCATGAAATAATTTCATGATCAGCTAACTTAAATTGTTCTGTTTGAATATTTTCTACAATTTTTTATTACAAATATCATAGATGTCTTGAAATTCTATAGGAAAGGAAATTCAGCTTTAACATTATTGGGGTGCCTGTTCAAGATAACTTATTGCATTTGGAAGTTTGTCTAATGTTTTTAGAAGGTGACCTTGAAGTATGAGCCAGCACATGCTGCTGAGTCAATTGTTGCCATTATCATGCATTGGCTGCAGCTTGTACCAATGTTGGCAGAGCCTTACTATGTGATTTAGTTTAATGTAACATAAACCAAACTCATATGGTATATAAAGAAGTAAAGGCAAGATAAATGCAGGCAAACATGTTTAATGTTGTTCAGTTCCCCGGACTCATTAAATTGGCTCAACTACTGGATATAAAATATTTGAGCTGATGTCTTGTTTCTATGCTAAGATTTTCACCAGTATACTTTATAAATCCAGCATTCAAGATTTTCCTGTGAAATACTGCCCCCTTGTGCATCAGCAATACAGTTATAGAGACAGTCTAAGAGAAAAAAAGTATAATCTTGAAAGTTTCTTATTTTGTATCCCCAAAAATACGAGTCAATTGTGCAAGTTGTGAATTTACCAATTACCAGAAATATTTCCAGAGAGAGAGAGACAGAACAGTGCACAAAGTGCTCAATCTATAACTCGGTCTTCCTTTATGTTCTCTGTTTTAATCAGAGTGGGTGCAAGGATGTTTCACGCCCCAGGTGAAACTTCCACGTTGCACCCCCTTCCCCCGAGCCCTGTGGCAGCTCTCTGCCCCTACTCTGCCCTGAGGCACTCCCCCCATAGCATCTCCCCCCGCCACCCTGAGGTGCCCCCTCCGCAGCAGCTCCCCCTGACCCAGGGAGCCGTGCGGCAGCTCCCCGCCCCAGCTCACCTGTGCTCTGCCTCCTCCCTGAGCACGCTGTCACCACTCCACTTCTCCCACCTCCGAGGCTTATGGTGCCAAACAGCTATTTGGAGCCACAAGCCTGGGAGGGAGAGAAGCAGAGTAGGGCGGCGTGCTCAGGGGAGGAGGTGGAGCAGAGGTGAGCTGCGGTGGGGAGAAGTTCCTCTGTGTACTGTGCCCCTCCCTTACTTGCTGCAGGCAGCCCTCCCTGCACCCACCCTGCCCCATGTCCCTCTGCCTAAATGCTAACAACAACAGGGGAGGCTGAAGATCTGGCCACCGCGGTCGCCACTGAAGGGCCTGAAATGCCGCCCTCCAAATGCTAGCACCCTAGGCGACCGCCTAGGTCAACTAATGGGTTGCACTAATCCATAGTGAAGATGACTCCCTCTTTTTGTTTCCCCATCTCATCATGAGAGAAAGACAAGCTGATCTGGACAAAACAATAATTGATCCAAATTTTCACCCTAGTTCAAATCACCCAAAGATACTTCAGTCAAGAGCCCTCTTTGTTTAAACAAAGGTGTTTCCAAGTTAGGGCCCCCTGACTTTGGAATGCAATCCCCGACTGGATCCAAATTAACCTAGATTTGTTGACCTTTGGTACATGTTGCAGTTTGTTAGGGCTTTGGTGGATGACTTTCATGGGTTTGGGGATTTTTGGGAAGGCAAGGATGTTCCTTTTTAATTATTAATGTTGACTGTCTGTTCACATGGTTCTACTACTGGTTTGCTAGAGTTTGGAAGGGAAACATTTTAGTATTTGTTGAAATGCCTAGCAGCTAATGTAACCTAGGGAAGTCAGAGATGGGAACCTAAGGGTCAGATTTTTAAAAGTTTTGAGGAGTCTAGTGGAATTTTCAGAATCTCTAGGAACCTAAGTGCCTAAGTCACTTTTGAAAATGGGATTTAGGTTCCTTAGGCACTTTTCACAATGTTACTTTTTATTGTGTGCAGAAAAAAGAGAAAGATATTTACAATTCCTTTAGTCCTGGCAATTTCTCCTCTCTTTGTTTTGTAGGTAAGGAAAAATGCTCATATGCTATGTATACTGTGTGACAGACCCAGGCCAGTGGGGTACAGGAGTCTGGTAGAGGGCAAATATACTGATCACTGGCTGAGTAGTTTTCTGTTCCCTGAGTGACCAGAGCAGGGGCTGCACTAGAATAATCAGGAACCTGCTAAAACCAATTAAGGCAGACAGGCTGATTAGAACACCTGCAGCCAATAAAGGCAGGCTAATCAGGGCACCTGGGTTTAAAAAGGAGCTCACTCCAGTCAGGAGGGGGAGGGGGAGCCAGAGGAGAGGAAGTGTGTGTGAGGAGCTAGGAGCAAGAGGTACAAGGAGCTGAGAGTGAGAGGGTGTGCTGCTGGAGGACTAGGGAGTACAAGCGTTATCAGATTCCAGGAGGAAGGTCCTGTGGTGAGGATAAAGAAGGTGTTTGGAGGAGGCCATGGGGAAGTAGCTCAGGGAGTTGTAGCTGTCATGGAGCTGTTACAAGAGGCACGATAGACAGCTGCAATCCACAGGGCCCTGGGCTGGGACCCAAAGTAGAGGGCGGGCCCGGGTGCCCCCCAAACCTCCCAACTCCTGATCAGACACAGGAGAAGTCGACCCAGACTTGGGGAAAATCACTGAGGTGAGTAAATCTGCCAAATTAGCGCAGGACCCACCAAGGTAGGGAGGAACTTTGTCACATCTGCAAATCAAATACTATGTCTGCCTATTTTTTTTTTTTAATGAGCTAGATAATCTTATAAAGCTTCCTCGGATATGATTATGTAAGTGTTTCCTATAGCAGCAATATTGTCCTGAAGAGCATCTTCCCTGCAACAAGAATAACAGCAGTTTGGAGGGGAAGCTCCCAGGATAAATGGAGAGAAAACCCTACACTATATATAGTATATTGTAATTTAGAATAGATGTAATAGATTTACTCTAGGGATTGTGTTTTTATAGCCTCATAAATGAATTATAACCACATATAAATTAATTGGCTATCTATTATCCGACATCTATATCAAACAAGTGCTTCCAATTAGCATATAAATCAATAATTCCTCTTAGCCTTGGAGCATCAAATGGAGGTATCATTATGCACTATAATAATGTGGGACACGGCTGTAGGCAGCAGAAATGTTCTAACTGCTCACCAGCTACTGATAACAAATGTTGTTTCACACCTAAGTAATTTCAGTGGGAGCAGAAACTTCTTGCAGAGAACAGGACTGGACCCATTATTTGATCCTGCTAAGTATAAATTTTGACTAGGTAATAAAATGGGGTGAGGAATTTCTCTTGAGCAGGAATGGAGTTGTTTTTTCTCTCTATGGGAGGTTGTTTTTCATACCTGTTAGTAAAGTACATTTTTTTAGTATATAGCTCATAAATTGTAGCAAACAAACAAAATGAGTATGAGGAAGCTTGCAGCTGATGGACAGATCTGTAAAGAGACATGGTGGGTAAGGCAATAACTTTTATTGGCTCAACTTCTGTTGGTGAGAGAAACAAGCTTTCAAGCCACTCACAGCTCTTCTTGTTTAGCTAACTGCTTATGCTAAACAATCTGTTCCACCTTGCATTTTGCTGTGACACTGGGAGCACCTTTCACAGACCTGCAGAAGAGTGCTGTCTGGATTTAAAGCTGCTCTCTCGCACCAACAGAAGTTGGTCCAATAAAAGATATTACCTCACCCACCTTGTCTCACTCCAATACCCTGGAACCAACACATCTACAACTATACTGCATACGAGATCTGTAAAGAAGTATAATTATCTGTTAGCAAACTAAAGTCTGAAAGTATAAGCTGCCCATGCATGCTCCTTTCCAATGTACTATGATTAGTGTTCAAGAAGGGGAAGTCATTTACTGCTTTAATTTTCTCTAGAAGTTGAAAATCAAATAATGTTACTTTCAAAAACTACTTCCTTTATAACTTTGTTAAAAAAAATAGACAACTATTCTTAAGTGCATTTCTTCTTTCCATGAGTAACAGACAACAATTAATGAGTAGTGCTATTCAATGTTAATCCATTTCAAATCAAGCTGTGATTTGTGGGAGACTCAGTCTGAAACAAAACAAAGATTGCAAGTCTAGGAGTAATAAAGTAAATCTGAGACATTGGAGACAAACACTGCCCCGCTCTACACTACAGAGCAAGGTTGACGTAAGGCAGCTTACCTCTTCTCAAAGAACTTGCAATCTAAACATAAGACTGCACGTCCCCCCAGCAGGGTATAAGTAATACTATAGATGGTGAGGCACTGTTTAGGCAAGTAGCACAGAGACATGCCAAAACCTGAGGATATATACCCTATACATCTCTCTACACGCCCACGCAGTGCCTCCTAAGTCTACACTGCTGTTTTTAGCATTGTTGTGTCCTGCAGCCAGATTCTTTCACTGCAGGTAGCTACACGCTGCAGTGTGGATGCAGACTACCTTTCATTGTAGTGTTTAGCTGCATGTGCCCTATGTGTGGATCTTGATGTGCAGCAGGCTAGTGTGGGTTGCTTCACACTAGACTGGCACAAACTAAGTGTTCATATAGACAAGCCCAATGTATCCTGATAAAGTCAAACATATTGGTTATTGCTTGAATTCTAAAGAGAAATAAAGTACCACGTGGACCAAACATTTACAAGAAAAAAATAGTAACTTAATAATAGAACTGGTCAGGTAGAAGGAAATGTTTTTGCAAAGTTGTTCCTTTTTAGTCAAAAAAAAGTTGACATTCAAAATGATGTATGTCTTGTATGGGGCTGGAATACTCTCTTAAATGTTTTGATATCATTGTAGCTATCATGAGACAGAATGAACAGCATTTAAACCAGGGCGCTTAAAAAGTGGCTGCTGCCTCATGCAGAACATTAAACATTCTGTTTAGAATCCTGCTTATGCGCCTTTTTTTGTTCAACATATATATAAAAAGAACATCTTGAGATTTGTGAGAGTTCATCAGCTCCTGAGATGTATGTTCCAAACCTGGGAGTCATAATCCTGTATGACATACCTTTACACAGCAATTAATTCTCGGGTCACAGCAAAGGGTTGTAACTTCAAGTGGGGGATAGGCACCAGGAACAATGAATTTTTAAGATGCACAGAGCATAATTTCTTGCAATACGAAGAATGGTACAAGTAGTATAGAAAATATTGATATGAAAGAAATGTTTCTAAATACATTTTTCCATTAAATGCTGATCTGAGTGGGGATCTCTGCTGGCATTTTCAACACAAAGTGAAGGATTGGGCAGGCAAGAGCCTGAACTAACCTAGTATAGGTGGTTCCTTCAGGTCAGTATTGAGGCATGCTAGAGGTTGCACAAATGCTGACCATACTGCACCTGTTCTGTAGCAATAGGCAAAGCTTCCAGGGCTGTCAATACAGTACAAAATTAATTTATTTAATTACAAAATTAATTACACTTTTAAAAATTTCCATGAGGCATCAGTTGCTATTTAAAGTTCTATAACTGTCAAGTGCTAATGCAGAACAGAAGCACAAACATTGTATTCAAGCCTTTGAGCAAGTTCCTGTACCTTTCAGTAATCAGACCTTGCCTTTTCAAAAGAGAGGAAGCCAGCTGGTCATGATACTGTTGAATTTCTATCGACTGTACTGATGAAATTCAGCTCATCCTCTCAGCTTTCATATGGCCCAAGGAGAGCTGTTAGTACTAAACAGCTTTTAATTGTTCCCAAAGTGCTGAGATCTGTTCTGAAATATGGTTTTGGTCTTCTGTGAATTTAAGCATGATCCAAGCCTTTTCAACATTACTTTAAAAACCTTTAAAGGATTTTGCAAAAACATCAGATGGCTCTAAATAGGGTTCCCGTCAGAATCTTCTGAGATTCTTCTTTAGGGATATGGGCTCTGTTTTTCACTATCAAAGTCAATGAGGGTTTTGCTGTTGATTTCAATGAGCACGGGATGGTGAAGAATTTTTGGTGAACTACCAGGGACAAAAAGCTAATAAAAAACTTGTACCCCAAGCCATAGTTTCTATAACCCAGAAAGGGAGGGAAGTTAGAGATGTAATGAAATCCACTAATTGCCAAACTATTGTCACTTATTTAGGTGCCTAAATACTGATTTCATTCCCCTGTCTTTAGATGCCCATTTTTTTTTTAAAAATCTATTTGTTTTCCATCTCTCCACCCTCTTCCTCTATATCTACATATAGTAAATCTCACAAAATCCAATTTCACACAGACTTCATTCTGTAGCATAAAAATATTGCCTAGCTATGTTGACCGTTACTATAATTTACCCAATGTTAAATCAAGCTTTATAGATTCAGGTGACCTAAGATGAAATAGTGTAAGTTAATGAAGTTTGAATCAGGCTGTACAAGTTAGTTATGCTTGATGTATCTATGTGTTCTAACATGATGTCAGTAGGGTGATACTATTTGAAAAATGACTCCCATTCTGAGGATTCTTCCACATGTTGCTGGTTAAAAATCTTAATTAAATTAATTAATTCAGTGTCACTGACTTTTTTTAGTTATGGTAAAAGTATAAGGACAAACCATTTCTGATTCTATTTCCCTTCATCTTATTACTGATACTTATGTGCTAACTAATTTTTTTTTCAAAATCTGAGACCCTCAGTCCCAGTCACTTTAAGATTCTTCTGGCATTGCTTAGGTATTTTGCTGTTTACCATCCTGAAAGAAAATTTGTAGCAATGACACTTCTTCCACTATGGGCCTTTGAGGTTAATGAAAAAACTCCCATTGACTTCAGCGGAGCTAGAGGAGGCTGGCCTCATGCTCAAGCATGGCTTGGAGTTCCTATGACATTACAACATGTTTAGCCATCACTTGGAGATGGAGTTTGCTGGTCTAGGCTTGGGAGCATTTAATCCTCTTTAATGTTTTAAAACTTAGAAATATAGGCATAAAAATCTTCAGACAGGTTTTTTTAATATTAACCTGATCCTGAAAATGTATGCTGTATGTTAACGTTTTAGTGTAATTTTGCCTTAATAACAACTTAAGGCACTTAAATAAATGGCCTGATTTTCAGAGGTGTTAAGAACTTGCAGCTCCTACTAACGTCAAAGAGAGATGCAGTTGCTCAACAGTTATGAAAATCAAGCTACTTACTCCAGGGCTGGTCTACACTAGGGGGAGGAGGGGATCGATCTGAGGGTAAGTCTACACTACAGGATTATTCCAATTTTACATAAACTGGTTTTGTAAAACAGATTGCATAAAGTCGAGTGCACGCGGCCACACAAAGCACAATAATTCGATGGTGGGCGTCCATGTACCAAGGCTAGCGTCGATTTCTGGAGCGTTGCACTGTGGGTAGCTATCTCGTAGCTATCCCATAGTTCCCGCAGTCGCCCCCGCCCATTGGAATTCTGGGTTGAGATCCCAATGCATGATGGTGCAAAGACAGTGTCGCGGGTGATTCTGGGTAAATGTCGTCACTCCATGAAAGCAACGGCAGACAATCATTTTGCGCCCTTTTTCCCTGGATTGCACTGGCAGATGCCATAGCATGGCAATCATGGAGCCCGTTTTGCCTTTTGTCACTGTCGCCATATGTGTAATGGATGCCACTGACAGAGACAGTACTGCAGCACTACACAGCAGCATTCATTTGCCTTTGCAAGGTAGCAGAGACGGTTACCAGTCATTCTGTACCGTCTGCTGTGCCATTGTAAATTGACAATGAGATGACAGTTATCAGTCATTCTGTACCATCTGCTGCTGTCATGGGTGCTCTTGGCTGACCTTCGCTGAGGTCGGCCGGGGGCGCAAAGACAAAAATGGGAATGACCCTCTGGTCAGAGGGTCATTCCCTCCTTTATGTTGTATCTGAAAATAGAGTCAGTCCTGCCTAGAATATGGGGCAAGTGTACTAGAGAACCAGTGTATCAGAGAATCAGAGATCACAGCCTCTCCGTGTCAGATCCCACAGAAATGATGAGCTGCATGCTATTCTAGGGGGTGTCCCTGCAACAACCCCACTTGTTGCTTCCCTCCTCCCCCAACCCTTCTGGGCTACCATTGCAAGGTCCCCCCATTTGTGTGATGAAGTAATAAATAATGCAGGAATAAGAAACACTGACTTTTTAGTGAGATAAAATGGGGGGGGAGGCAGCCTCCAGCTGCTATGATAGTCCAGGCAGGACATTAAACAGTGGAGGGGAGCGGAGTGCAGCATCCCGCTGCTATGATAGTCCAGGCAATACAGAATCTTTTCTTTAGACGTGAAGGGGGAAGGGGGGCTGATGGAGGTCAGCCCCCAGTTGCTATGATGAGGACGGTTACCAGCCATTTTGTACCATCTGCCGGGAATAACCGGGAGTCATTCCTATTTATACTCAGGCACCCCCAGCTAACCTCACCTGAGGCCAGCCAGGAGCACTCACGGGCTGATGACGAGGACGGCTACCAGTCCTTCTGCGCTGTACCGTCTGCCACCAGGGAAGGGAGAGGAGAGGATGCTGCTGTTCATTGCCCCAGCACCATGTCTACTAGCAGCATGCAGTAGACATACGGTGACATTGAAAAAAGTCAAGAAACGATTTTTTCTCCTTTTCTTTCATGGGGCGGAGATGGAGTAAATTGAGGAGATATACCCTGAACCACCCCAGACAATGTGTTTGACCCTACAGGCATTTGGAGCTCAGCCAAGAATGCAAATGCTTTTCGGAGACTGCTGGGGACTGTGGGATAGCTGGAGTCCTCGGTCCCCCCTCCCTTCCTCCTTGAGCGTCCATTTGATTCTTTGGCTTTCCATTATGCTTGTCACACAGCACTGTGCTGTGGACTCTGTATTATAGCCTGGAGATTTTTTTTCAAATGCTTTGGCATTTTGTCTTCTGTAACGGAGCTCTGATAGAACAGATTTGTCTCCCCATACAGCGATCAGATCCTGTATCTCCTGTATGATCCATGCTGGAGCTCTTTTTGGATCTGGAACTGCATTGCCACCCGTGCTGATCAGAGCTCCACGCTGGGCAAACAGGAAATGCAATTCAAAAGTTCATGGGGCTTTTCCTGTCTACCTGGCCAGTGCATCCAAGTTCAGATTGCTTTCCAGAGCGGTCACAGTGGAGCACTGTGGGATACCGCCCGGAGGCCAATACCGTCGATTTGCGGCCACACTAATCCGATATGGTAATACCGATTTCAGCACTACTCCTTTTGTCGGGAAGGATTACAGAAACCAGTTTAAAAAGCCCTTTATATTGATATAAAGGGCCTTGTTGTGGATGGGTGCAGCGTTAAATCAGTTTAACGCTGCTAAAATCGGTATAAACGCGTAGTGTAGACCAGGCCTAAGATACGCAACTTCAGCTATGTGAATAGCGTAGCTGAAGTCAAACTATCTTAGATTGATTTATGTCTCATCCTCACGGCGCAGAATCGATGTCTGCGGCTCCCCCTGTCAACTCCGCTACAGCCGTTTGCGCTGGTGGAGTTCCGGAGTTGACGGGAGCGCTTTTGGGGATCGATATATCGTGTCTAGATGACACGCAATATATCGATCTCCAAGAAATTAATCACTACCCGCTGATATGGTGGGTAGTCTAGACATACCCTAAGTGTTAAATGAGTTAAATGTCTAAGGGCTGGTCTACGCTAGAAAATTAGGTTGGTTTAACTATGTTGGTGAGGGGTGTGAAAAATCCACACCCCTGAGTGGTGGTGTTAAGTCTACCTAACTCCTCATGTAGACAGCACTAGGTCAATGAAAGATTCTTACATCGGCCTAGATACTGCTTCCCAGAGAGCTGGATTGCCTACACTGACAGGAGAACTGCCTCCTTCAATGTAGGTAGTGTCTACATTGAAGCACTGCAGTGGCATAGATGTGCCACTGTAGTGTAGACAGGCCCTAATTTAAGCCAGCATTTTAAAGTTTGGGTAGCTAAAGTTTCTGATGTGCTGGGCATCTAACGCCATTGCTATTTGGGCATTCTCCATACTGGCTTTATTTATTTATTTTACATGTATATTGCAGGAGCACCTGAAGGGTTCCAACCTGCTTGTGGCCTTTGTACTCAGTGTGGTACAAGAATAATAAACAGAATCTGATCCATTAATTTAGGCTTGCAAGATCAGACTCTTATTTTCCAAATAAGATTTGCAGGTCCCCTTTAAGAAATAAGTGCCTAGAGAAGAGAAGGAACAGAAGGAAAGAGAGGGTATTCCATTGTATTAACTATAAGGAAATAAATGGTGGGTGAATGTGCCTTTTTTCTTAAAGCTGTTGGGTTTCTAAATAAAAATCTAATTTCATTGAAGTGATATGCAACTTCAAAATAAACTTAATTACAAGTTTATTTTAAATATCCTGTAATTAAATCTTGTTGGTGTCAATTGCAATGGATAGCCTAGAGAATTAGCTTAATATTAATATGGAGTTGCATTCTATGTATGGCATCTCAATAGGAATTTCATAATTCAGTATTTAATTAAGTGACAGGGCATGACAAGATGTGAATTATGGTACAATAATTCATGCTTACTGAAATTTCGTCTTGTGCCATCTTCTGCAAGTAAGCATGAGTAATTACACTATAATTCAAGCCTTAGAGCATTATTTTGATAATGTATTTGTAATTAAAGAAAAAATTACTCTTCTCCTATTTCACTCCTCTAACCTCTCTATAAAGAAGCCCTTAAACGTATGTGGTTCTCTTTCCTCTCCCTCCCCCCAGTTAAAAGTAGATCATGGTAGAAGATAAGAAATGTAGAGCTTGGGGCAAAAAACGTTTTTCTTTAATAGTAAATGACATGGGATTTCCATTACCAGAAAAGAATAGTAAACCTTATACTAAGTTACCTTGTCCCCTGCGTTAGGTCATGGCATAAAGCATGCATAGTGCACATAGCTTGGGAAAGGTGTTCATCTTGGTGTAAATCTAAATATAATGAATAATGCTCCAATACGTCTGTTAGTCTATAAGGTGCCACAGGACTCTTCATCGCTTTTTATAATGGAGAGTTTTTGACCACCTAAAATGTATGAAATATTGTGAAATGAACAACAGTGGTTTTAAACCTGGCAAGTGCCCATAGCCTTGAGGATGTGTTTAATTACTTGCATTGTAAAATCAAGGATTATTGTTACTATTTACGGTTTGTATTGTGGTACCATCTAAGGATCCCACTCACAGAGCAGGATCCCACTACGGTAGGTGCTGCACACTTGCATAACGAAAAGAGTTTCTCCTCCAAGGATTTTAACATCTAAATAAGACAAGACAACAGATGGATACAACAGATGGACATGGGGAGCCTAAGGAAACAATGGAAGTTTTTGAAGCTATTTTTGGGGTTGAACTGCTAATTTCAAAGAGGATTTAGATGTTAAACAAATGTCAAATATTTGTTTATTAGAAAAGAATTTTTGACAGCCCACAGCATGGCTGCAACTGTTGAAAGTCCACAGAGTTATTGCCTGTGGGCTATCTAAGTCAGCAGAGAGTCTGGGAAAAGCACCCTCTTTTGGTCTAGAATGCTCAACAACTAAAACCAGTCCTGGGTTTGAAAGAGATACACGTTCAATTCTCCATGGGCTTGTCTACATTACAAAATTTCATTGTGTTAATAATGAGCTTTAGGAGTCATGGTAGTTAATAGCATACGGTAAACAATAAGGTTGAACCGTAAAGAAAACCACAACCTGCTGACCCAAAAGTAAACATGACAGTCAGTCATCACTGAATGTTTCACTCCTTTTGTTACCCAACACTGCAATGACATGTTCTAACATGATGCAGTGTAGATAAGCATAGGGTGGTCGCAGATAATTCTGTCACTAGGCTACTTGTCCTAATGCAGAGGTGAAGCCAGACCTATAGACCTGAAAGTATAGTGTCTTAGTCCACTAGATGTGAGAGCAGAAATAATGTGGGATCACCATAATCCCCTCAGTATTGTTAAACAATAATACCTGAAAATGATTTTTGAAAAGGAAAATTGCCATTGCTGCTGTCATGTGATCTCTGCAACAGATATCAATATGGAATCACTAAGGTCCTGGTTTTTATATCACCAAAACAGCATCCCATAAAATAAATGCACTGCTGACTTCACTATGAAGGACACAGACATTGGAGAATTGAAAATAAGTATTACAGAGATCTAAACAAATGTTGACCAAAGGCAAATGTGTGACCAGTAGAACTTTGTGGAATGGTATGTCATTAGCAGAGCAAACTAGCTTGCAGTTGTTCATAGATGGAGAATCAAAATGTCCTTCCAGCCATAAATGAAACCCATTGCGACCAGTATTTGATGAACATTGCTTTGCTTCCAAACATTCCAAAAGATGTTTCAAGATCAAAGGAGAAAACTACTAAAAGATGTAAAATGACTAATCCTGAGACAACATCATTAGAACATTTGTGCGTTTTGACTGTAGTAGTACTATGACTGTCTCTAAAGTCAAGTGAATCTGGGCACTAAAATCAGATGTGTGGATTGCACCTGTTGTCATCTAAAAATTTAGCCAAAAAGACAAAGAAAACATTTTTAAAAAAAGGGATAATAGCCACTAACTTTCCTAATTTAGGCAGTGTCCCAAAAATCCAGGGACCATTTAACCATTAGTGGAAATTGGACCAATACTGAACTTGTTAGGACAAACCTTTAACCTCTTCACTTTCATGATGAGCAAATTAGTGGTCATCATCAGGGCAATCTTCATTGAAGTATGTGCAATAGTGATGACCTTTAAGTCTGAGTGTCAAAGAAAAGTAGCTGACTTCTTACTCATTTTTTTTCTTTACAAAGCTTTCCTGATAAAGTACTTATCTGGGAATTCATGATGAGAGGCATTTAGGGGAACTTTGTCTTGCAGCATTCAGAAGAACTTTTTGTAATGCCATTTTTATTTTAACTTCTGCCATGTTTGTTGAAATGACCACTTGTCCGATAATGAATGGGAGTGCTCCTTAATGTGTCCATTTTAAAGGAGCTAAAGGACCAAGGTTTTCTTTTAATCTACTGTCCCTTTTAGTTGATGAAGTTAAATATATTACTACATTTTATCAGTATATGTTTGAAGAAAAAGGTACATGTTTTCTGAGGACTTTTACTTCTCAAACATAATCTCTGAGTGTCAGTTAACTCCTCATTCATATTATATATTTTTTATTATATTATATTTTTTGGGGGGGTGAAAGAGTGGTATTAACTCTTTATATTATGCTGGCCATGCAGCACAACTGGACAGTCACTGTTTCTGCTTTGCTGTTCTTTCCCAGTTACACTCAGCTGAAACTAATAAACTATATCTGACACCTTCAGCATCACAGCAGGTGTGTTCTAGTCAGATGTACGTGGAATGGTTATATGAATGTGGCAAGTGAACAGCTGCAAATGTTGGTGTCCATGATACTGAAAACTGTGTCTTGCAATGATCTGTTTTTTGGAAGCACATATGACCACATACAGTTTCAGGATGAAAGAATGTTCTTTTTTCCAAGCTTTATTTTCTTATACAGTACTATCAGTAAAGAAAACCATTTCTGTGCATGTGTGACTATAGTGAGAACAAGGACTTCTCAGTAGAAACCCCCCTGATTTTAAAGTGGTATAATATAGTTTTAGTTATTCAATCATATGTTATATTGATCTAGAAAATATATGTTCAGTGCTTCTGAACAACCGAGCTTAATTTTAAAGTTTATCATAGGCAGAATTAAATATGCAGTGGGAGCCATAACACGAGTTTATATTGACTAACAGCACAATACTCTATACTGAAATTGGAAATAGTTGCAGTATCCCAGAAAGCACAGAGCAATAACTGTTTCTGGAATGGCAAGTATTTTACAGCTATTGTGGCATCATTACAGATCAACAAACCTTGTCAGTTGGGTCCCATAGGAAAATGCTTTCAGATGATGAGAAAAAATAAACTGAGAGTGGTCAATTGCAGAATGTTCAGATCCAGACTAACACGGCTACCCTCTGATACTTTAGATCATGCTTTTCGTGATAGGCACATGTAAAAATATTAATATTTACCCACAGATGCTACAGTGCTAGTCTGCAAACCACATTTTCCCCATATATCAAGAACAGAAAACAGTTTTGGAAACTGTTGGCAAATATTGACTTATGAATGGTAACTAGTGTAGTGTTCAGTTTTCAAATCAAACAATATATGAACATATGAATCTTAGACTCCATAACAGTGTAAACTATTGTTTGCTCTGTCTTCTTTCAACTGGCTGCAATGTATACAGTATGTTGCCTGTGCCAACAAGATGCTATTGATTGGGCTAAATGGCTGTAATTTAAATAAAGAAAGATAAGAACAGAAAGAAGTGGTGTGCAGGAACTACCCTAGTACATTTGTACCTAATAGGGTGCCTAATCTGGCCGTTTTTTAAACAAAAAAAATCTTGGTACTAGAGCATGAAAATGAATGCCAACTATCTGAGATTTAATTTAGATACATACAAAATAACACACATAGGGAATAATAATATCAAGCAGAAGTACACAGTGGAAATTGCTTACACATCAGTAAAGTAGAGAAAGCTCTGGGGGTGGGGTGATAGACTCAAATGAACAACAAAATGGATATAGGCACCTACCACAGGAAAAATAAATATTGGACTGAGATGCATACATAAGATAAGGGTAAGTATCATCAGAAATAGGTAACAGGAGTGGGAGAAGAAGAGGACAATAGGATGTTTCTCCTGATCTCATTTGTATAGAGAGTACTGTGATATTACTTTCTCTGAGAAAGAGAGAGAGATGTCTTAGTCTAGCTGTTAGCTTTCATAAACCAGAAGACATCTTGGTGCTTATGTGATCCAGAAGCCCTGACTGTCCAACTCAAGATTATGAAAGAAAACAACCACTGGATAACTCTTCTGAAAACATGAAATTTGCAGCCACATTACACAGTTGATGGAGAATCAGTGCCACTCAGAAGCAAAACTTATATCTATTTTTTCTCTGCGGCAAATCTTTTAGTTTATTGATTTATGAATTGTATACTGAGAGATTTTTGTCAGAAAACCTGCTCTTTCAGTCATGTAAGTCTAGATTATTTTATTTGTCGTATGTGGTGTCTTAATGGGCTTGCATCATTTAACAGATAAAGCATAGCAATATATGCAATCAGAATTTTATACATCAGCATGGAATGATGAATTTTAACTGTGTGCCTGGTTCTGATCTCAGATTGCTATAAGTCTGGAATAACTCCACTGAAGGCAACAGAACTATGTATGTTTAAAATTAGTGCAAGAACTAGACCAATACAAAGAAGCTGGGAAGGCTTGTACCAGGTAATACAACTTACTCTGGGAAGCTATTTCCATTCATAATGTCAGTAAAACAATAATAAAAAAATGTGATTTCACATGCTGAGCCATGCTGACCTGCATAGTCTACTATGACAACTATTTGCGACCACACTTACCATAGAATACATTTTTGTTTCTGTGCATTTTGCTCTGTATGTCAGAGCAGGGTAATCTAGTGATTAATCTCACATCAGAGCAATTTTCCTCTGGGGAAGCAAAAACAATGTCTAATTGATCTTTAATTGTGATGATCAGTAACATATCTGGAAATCTGGCACTAATAATTAGAACTGGCAGGAGGACAATAGTTCCTTTTTTGTGGCAATTTTTTCAGAGAAATGGAATTTTCCATTTTCAGCTCAAAACCTGTGGGAGATGGGTTCTGCCTGAATCAGAGATGTCCATTACTCATCATTCTGAATTAGGCAAAGCAGGGACCTTAATCTCTCCAGCATCTCAGGGTAGTGTCCTAAACAACAGGCTGTATAGTGAGAGAGGCTAGCTCTGTCTCTTTGTGAAAACTTAGTGAAAAATGAAGCATTTCATATCAACAAAAAGTGTATTTCAGTAAAATTTTATTTAATCTAGAAAGTTCCAACCAGCTCTACAAATAAACTTTTCTAAATGAACAGTCTGCCAGAAACTTTCACATTTTGCTATTCCTCATCTCAAAAGCAGTTAACTACAGGCTTGATCTTGCAACATATATTTATATAAACTATCCCATTTGGATTAATCATGTGGATAAGGCTGCAGCATTTGGCCCTCTTGTGTAAAGAGACTGCACTGTAATGATACTGAAATAGGAGTTACTTGTGATGGTAGATCCATACAAATGAATATTGCCTATATTTTGGGAAATGCTATATCAATGCAGGTTTAAAAATGGAAAAAAATGAGATGATTTTATGCTGAGTTTACCTTTATGTAAATATACTGGCTGTAGCATCCTGTGTGGAACTTGGATAGAGGAACAAAAGTTGTAGGAAGGAAGAGTTTGGAAAAGGCACCAGTTTGTCAGTCTATGCGTACATGGCTTGAATGCTAGCTGCAATTGTCTAAACAATTGTCTGTTTAGTTTTAGAAACATGGAGTCTTCTGAATTTGTCACCTAGCACATGACAAGGGAAACACTTCCAGCATTTGTTTTCCTGAAACACTCCACTCTTTTAGCAGTAAGTGTTGATCCTGGTGAGGAATGTTAAATAGGGTCTGTTAATTCACTGAGGCAGGTGGCCTGTTTCCCCATCTGGATATGAAGGAGGTATGAGTGATTGACTAGGAGAGAGTTTTGTTTTGAAAAGCCCTGAATTAGAAAGCCTAAGAACAGCCAAGCCTGGAGAGAAAGCATAAGCTGAATTTTTTTTGTTTATTTCCTCCTCAATAAAGCTAAACCCCAAGAATGGGTAATTTTGTGACTCTGCACAATGGGTGGATTTTGTTTTAGAGGAGGTGAGGAAGGAAGTTTCTTTACAGTAAAATTTGAATGTGTGTACTGAAATCTGTTATAAATGTTAATAACTGGCAAAAATGATCCTTATTCTCCATTTGCTACCTACCAGGAAACAATTGTAAATTAATATTTGGTGCTTGATTTTAAAATGTGCTAAAGGCATATGCTGCTTATACCCAATGATGTTATTTTTGAGATATCACTGAAGTTTTGTTTAGTGTGAACCTATGAAAATTTTCTGAGGAGTGTAAAGTAACCATTAGAAAAGTGAAAGGTTAATACCAGACTTGAGGTTGCCAGTGTTAAATTCCTAGCCAGAGCACCAGTCATGAGAATTGGCTCTTCTATGTACCAAATCTTCACCAAGCTGAAATAGAAGATGGTTTCATTTAATGGTCATCTTGGAGTGTGTCAGGATATTAACTGTATTTTGAGGTATAAAGAAGTTAATGAAATTCATTTAACAGTGAATGATCACTAGGCTTATTTTAATTATAATTAGCACAACGGAGATCTTGAGAAATTCAAGCCTAATTATGCTTTCAGGTAAGTTGTTGCTAAACTACCACCATTTCATAGGCATTGCTATTATGTTTTGGAAACCTACCTCCAAAATCCATTGTAGAGAAAAGAAAGTAGAGGAGGGAATAACTGTCCTGGTAACCCATATGGTATGGCTTTTCAGTGAACAGTGTAATGGAATCCCAATGGCAAGAATTCAAATCCATCACAAGGAATTTTGAACTATATCTTGAACATACTTAACAGAAAAAAAGGTTAACACATGACAAATCATATGTGCTTGATCTGTTGATCTCAGGAGTGGGGAAAAAGTAGTTCTAAAACATTTTTCCTCCTCCTCTGATCCTGGAGCTAACTGTCATGACTGGGATGTGACAGTCTGATCTAATGATTGGAGCAGGAGTCGGGAGTCAAGCTGGGTCTGATACCAGGTCAGAGTCTGACACAGGCCAGAGGACAAACTGACATTAGGTGTTTGGAAGCAGGCATGTTTAGGTTAACAAAAAATCAAAGTCTGATAGGGCAGAAGGCAGCCAAGAATCAGGTGTCAGATGGGGTCAGGTTACCAAGAGATCAGCAGCAGGCAGTAGGAGCAGATATTGCAGGGGAAGCAGTTCAAAGGAGGGAGGACCCAGTTTCATGGGCAACTGTCTGTTCCTGTGCTGGGTTTAAATAAAAACTGTGAACCAATCAGAATACCCAGGATTTTGTCAATCAGATTCCAGAACTGGGGTCCTCTGTCAATGTTCAGTTCCTATTCTGACAATAGTTAGCGGGTCACTGGGTAGTAGGTTGCAGCTTGCTAGCTCTGAAAAGCCCGGTCAGCCATGGTTCAAGACCCACAATCACTGACACTAAACATAAAAACCTAAGAACAGCCATACTGGGGCAGACCAGAGGTCCATCTAGCCCAGTATCCTGTCTTCAGACAGTGGCCAATGCCAAGTGCTTCAGAGGGAATGAACAGAACAGGTAATTATTGAGTGATCCATCCCTGTTGTCCACTCCCAGGTTCTGGTAAATGGAGGTTAGAGGGACACTCGGAGCATGTGTTGCATTCCTGTCCACCCTGGTGAATAGCCATCGATGGACCTATCTTCCCAGAAATTAACTAACTCTTTTTTTAACTCTGTTATAGTTTTGGCCTTCACAACATCCCCTGTCAAAGAGTTCCACAGGTTGACTGCACTGTGTGAAGAAGTACTTCCTTTTGTTTGTTTTAAACCTACAGCCTATTAAATCTGGCACAAGTGAGAACATCCACAAGGTTTCTCCAACTTGTGCTGTCTGGAACAGCATCATAGGAGTGTTATGCTGGCTCAAAATCACCAGAGTGTAGCGTGTTCCAGTCCCTGCTACATTGACTCCTGTTGCTTCACTCCATGTTGCATGTGCCAAGGATAGGGAGGCATGCCCTCCATGTAAAGGAAAAGGGAAGATGGTGGTGTCAAACAGGCTGGCTCTGCTGGCTTTCTCCCACCGGGGACTCCTGTACAACAGCTCTCCCTTTAAGAAAACTTTTGATCCCTTTGTGCTGCTGTAATGTATAAATTGGAGTTACTCTATAACTTGCTCTTCTCCTGAGGATGCTTCATCTTCAGATCATATGTGGACTGTATCATTTTCATTTGCTATAGCATCTGGGCAGTCAAAGGAATATTAGTAATGGGAATAGACAGATTTGTCTGGCATTTTATGTTTTAAATGTATTTCTTCATCTTCAAAGTTTAAATCTGCAAGGCCAGAATCATTAACATAATCTTCCAATCATAGCTGGTGTGGTCAAAAGTAGTGATGATCATATTTAACTCTTATATGAAGAGCTACTCTGCTGTGATGCCAACCGTTGACAGTGTCCCGGTCAGAGAGTGGTATGAAGTGCTCTGTAACAGGGGTTCCAATCACTGCTCTTGCACCTCCTTGCATCCATGTTGGAAAATGTAGCTTTCACAATATAGGGTATCCTTTGCTGCCTGTTGCTTGTTTTGCAATAGCCTTTCTTCTGGTAACTTTCCTGGGTTTACCACAAGAGCCTATTTTACTCCCTGTAGCTACTTCACCCCTTCCTAATCTCTTTCTAGATTCCTTACTACAGGACAGGATCCCGTGCTTCCTCTCCTCCCGACCCTCTGAGGCTTCCTCTTAGTCCTGATGACCTCCCTCCTTCCCCTGCAGGCTCCTCCTGCTTTCAGTCTCTTGTCTATATAATGCTGACACAACCCTTCCCCAGATGGGCTTTATTTTCAATTAACTTTAGCCCTCTGTCTCTCAGGTGACACCTGGTAATCTAATTGGGCTCTGAGGCCCTTGTTAACTCTGTCTGGGCTGGAGTGGGGTGCACATCCTAGAACATCCCCTATGCCTTGCTAAGCAAGAAGAGTGTCGTGTGTGTGTGTGTGTGTGTATGTGTGTGTTTATAAACAAGATCAAGAAACGTGGATTGGGGGTTTTGCTGCTGGACAAACTCTAGTGTATGTGATTTATGTTAGACTAATCCACCTCTGTTTGTTTGGCAGGAGTTAGGGGATTTATGCCGCCTGATGGTCTGGTGAAATAGAGATTAGTTCACATTTTATTTAGGAGCTTAACTTTTAGCATGCTGGATATAATCCTGGCTCTATTGAAGTCAGTGGCAAAACTCTTATTGACTTCAATAGAGCTAGGATTTCACCCATTAGAAAATATAGACTGCATTGAGATAGTGGGGTGTGCAGTTTCAAAAATGAGTCAATATTTCTAATGCCACTAGATGGTGCTAACTTATTTTATATATGCAAAAACACCAAGCTGAGTGACTTTTCCCTTCTTAAAAAACAATATGATTTAAACAGAGCACCTAGCATTTTTCAGGTGTTGGTTTTCCTGTCCTCTCTTTATTGACCTTCCCCCTCACAAATTGAGTTCTATTGCTCTTCCATGTATGACAGTGGGCAAGAGTATATGCACTCCCACAACAGTTAAGTTAGTGATATGTGGTTAGCCAACTTTCTGGTTTTTATTGGGATCTTTTATAGTGGGGCCATTTTTCAGACTCATTGTGATGGATTGGATCACAGAACCCCCCCCTTGAGAGCCGCCACCTGATGTGCCAAGACTACTTCGGCCCCTGCTTTCCTGCCCCGTCAGCTTAGGACTTCAGTGCCCTGCCTGGTTTGAGCCAGACTCACTAGCCTGCTGCAAACCCAGACCCAGGTCTGAATCATGTCCCCTAAGAGCTGTAGGCTTACCTGAAAGCAGCTTACAGAAGTGTTCTTGCCTTTAGCACTCAGATGCCCAACTCCCCATGGGGTCTAAACCCAAATAAATCCGTTTTACCCTGTATAAATCTTATACAGGGTAAACTCATAAATCGTTTGCCCTCTGTAACACTGATAGAGAGATAATGCACAGCTGTTTGCCCATCCAGGTATTAACACATACTCTGAGTTAATTAATAAGTAAAAAGTGATTTTATTAAATACAGAAAGTAGGATTTAAGTGGTTCCAAGTAGTAACAGACACAACAAAGCAAGTCACCAAGCAAAATAAACTAAAACACGCAAATCTATGTCTAATCAAACTGAATACAGATAAGATCCTCACCAGTTCCAGAATGCTCCCTCTTACAGACTAATCTTTTAGCCTGGATCCAGCAATCACTGACACCCCTTGTAGTCACTGTCCTTTGTTCCAGTTTCTTTCAGGTATCTTGTGGGGTGGAGAGGCTATCTCTTTAGCCAGCTGAAGACAAAATGGAGGGGTTTCCCACAGGCTTAAATAGACTTTCTCTTGTGGATGTATCCCCCTCCCCTCTCCTATGCAAAGTCCAGCTCCAAGATGGAGTTTTGGAGTCACCTGAGAAAGTCACATGACTGAGTTCCTTACCAGCTAAGCCACATTCCTGGGAAAGCCCAGATGTGTATTGGTATCTCCAAGTTCATTGTTGGCTTAAGTGTTTTCAGACTGGGCACTTACTGAGAATAATCTCTTTTTCAGGAAGCTGACCAACTGCTTCACTACAGCCTATTTAGAATCAAACAAGTATGCAGCCAATATTCATAACTTCGAATACAAAAATGATACATGCATACAAATAGGATTAATAGATTCAGTAGATAATAACCTTTACAGAGATATGTTGCATGACATATCTAGTATAAAAAACATTCTAGTTATGTTACATATATACACACATTCATGTGCATATTTCCATAAAGCCGTATGGGAGGTACCATCACACTCACTTTCTCAAACTCACAGAAGATCCCCTACTAATGGGCAAGATCCCTCAACAGTACTTCAGATATCATGGAATAGCAAATTGTATGTAAATTGAACAGGAGTACTTGTGGCACCTTGGAGACTAACAAATTTATTTGAGCATAAGCTTTCGTGGGCTACAGCCCACTTCATCGGATGCATGCAGTGGAAAATACAGTAGGAAGATACACACACACACACACACACACACACACACACACACACACACAGAACATGAAACAATGAGTGTTGCCATACAGATTCTAATGAGAATGATCAGTTAAGGTGAGCTATTACCAGCAGGTGAGAAAAACACTTTTTGTAGTGGTAATCAAAATGGTTCATTTGCAGCAGTTGACAAGAAGGTGTGAGGAACAGTGTGTGTGTGGGGGGAGGAATAAACATGGAGAAATACTTTTACTTTGTATAATGACTCATCCACTCCCAGTCTTTGTTCAAGCCTAATTTAATGGTGTTCATTTTGCAAATTAATTCCAATTCAGCATTCTCTCGTTGGAGTCTGTTTTTGAAGTTTTTTTGTTGTAATATTGCAACTTTTAGGTCTGTAATCAAGTGACCAGAGAGACTGAAGTGTTCTCCAACTGGTTTTTGAATGTTATAATTCTTGACGTCTGATTTGTGTCCATTTATTCTTTCGTGGAGACTGTCCAGTTTGGCCAATGTACATGACAGAGGGACATGGCTGGCATGTGATGGCATATATCACACTGGTAGATGTGCAGGTGAACAAGCCTCTGATAATGTGGCTGATGTGATTAGGTCCTATGATGGTGTCCCCTGAATAAATATGTAGCCAGACTTGGCAACGGGGTTTGTTGCAAGGATAGGTTCCTGGGTTAGTGTTTTTGTTGTGTGGTCTGTGGTTACTGGTGAGTATTTGCTTCAGATTGGGAGGCTGTCTGCAAAAAGAGGTTATATAGGTTACTCCTGGGGGAATTCTGCACCAAAAAAATTAAAAAATCTGCTCATAATATTTTAAAATTCTGCATATTTTATTTGTCAAGATAATACTATATTATCATGCCAGTTTCAATTATTTTGGTAATTTCTTTCAAAATACCTGTCAGCAACTATGTATGTATGTAACAATACAAGCAACAAAAAAAAATTCCCTCAGAAGTAGAGAGTTAAAAAAACTCCTTTGACAATCCAGTTCCTGTTTCTCTTCCCTCTCCCCCACCAGGTCGCAGCTGGGTGGGACAGACTCTCCTCCCAGAGCCCAGCTGCAGGGCCTCCCTCCCACCCCCCCAGACACCCATATTCTTTTCCCTAGAGCCCAGCTATGGGAATGCCCCAGCCCAGACTTGCTTACCTCCTCCCCACCAGAGCTCAGCTGTGGGGTGCCCCTCTAACTCAGACCCCCACACCCCCTTCCTCCCAGAATCCAGCTGTGGAGTTCCTTCCAGCCCAGGCACTCACACTCCCTCTACCCCCTAGAGCTCAGGGATCCAGTGGGAGAAACAGCCTGATGCTGGGTCCTGGGTTTGTATGGACTTTCCTGCATACCACCTCCTTCCTTCAGGGTATTCTGGGAACTGCAGCTGCCGGGAACCCTCCAGCTCCTCCTCCCACTCCCCTGCAAAGTGTCTTCTATTTGGAAGCTGGGATGCAGCAGCCCCTAATGGCTGCCAGCAGCTCTGCAGCCCATTTGTGTGAGGTGGAAAAGGAAATTTTGTGCAGAACATAAATTCTGCTTAAATTCTGCATTGTACAGTGACACAGAATTCTACCGGGAGTAAGAGGTAGTGGTGGTGATGATTCAGTTAGTGACACACTTCTGAGCCTGCTGCCCCTGTATAGTTTTGGGAGTACTATATTGCAGGTGTTTGATAGGTGTTTTTTGGTTGAGAAATAAAAGCTATGGGACCTTAACCTCAGAATCCTGGCAAAGTTCCAGTTTCAATAGTTAACTGTTTAGGAAGGTAATACTTACCTATTATCTATTTGTATGGCAAGAGTAACCAGAGGCCCCAGTCAGGATTAGGGCTCCACAGGGTCAGGTGCACAACAAATGCATAGTAAGAGGCAGTTCCCTGACCCCCCGACCATTTATGACAAGATGTAACAAATAGGCAGTTGATGGGGATAGGGAACAGAGGAGAGGTTTTCAGTGGTAGGAACATTTAGCTATCTAGTTTATTTATTTGTGCACTTTGCAGCTTTTGAACTTTTTTAAATATATAAATAAACAAGGAAAATCAATCCTTTCTGGCTTCCAGTCTACCCATCACCAATTGACAGTTTCCAGTAGGCATCAGAGTGGAAGTAGGTCTAGAGGAGGGATTTGAAGGACAGAGTAGGGTAGTGCTTTACAGACTAGTCCAGGTAGGCTGCTCCATGAATTGGGGATGGCATGAAAGAAAACAGGAAGGTGCTTGTGGAAGAAGTGGACAAATCCGTGATCGAAAAGGGTGTTGTTAGAGTGAAGGGGCTGGCATGGGGGCAACATAATAAGATGAAAGAATGGATAAAATGGAGATCATGTTGTGAAGGGCCTTAAAGGAAAGGATAAGAAGCTTGTACTAGATGAGGTACTCAGTGGAAGGATTTGAAGAAGGGGGACATGGTCCAAACAATGGTTAAGGAAGATGTTCTTAGTAGCAGTATTTTAAATTTTGATGGGCGTTGTGAAGGCAAGAGTAAGAAACTGCAGTAGTTAACAGAGGATGCACGACAGCTTCAGGGGTATGAATAGTGTGGAAAAATGGATCTAGGAGATACAGTGAACAAACTGGCGGCAAATTTATGAGGGAGTCATTGGTGGCAGTTGCCTGAGTGAAAGTCAATGAAAATTGAGTAGTTCTTTTTGGCTAAGAAGATGGTAGAAGAAAAGAGGCAGGAAGATGAATTTGTAATTGAGGACATCTGTGTGTGGTCATGGGACTTCTCTAGAGTCTTTCAGCAAAACAGAAGCAGTATTGGAGGAAGGAGATATTGGAAGTGAGTCAAAGCTGGCTTGCTGTGAGTGAGAGGAATGAAAGAGTCGAAGGTAAAGGAGAGCACAGAGTGGATGGAATCAGTGACTGAGATGACAGGCTTAATATGAATTGCGTGAAGTATTTCCCTACTTTTGTTTTAAATCTGCTGCCTATTCTTTTCATCGGGTGACCTTTAGTTCTTGTGTTTTGTGAAAGAGTATATAATACTTCCCTATTCACTTTTTCCACACCATTCATGGTTTTATAGACCTCTATCATATCTCCCCTTAGTCATCTCTTTTCTAAACTGAACAGTCCCAGTCTTTTAAATCTCTCCTCATATGGAAGCCATTCCATAGCCTCTAAACATTTTTGTTGACTCTCTCTGCACCTTTTCTAATTCCAATATATCTTTTTTTGTGATGGGGTGCACAGTATTCAAGGTGTGGGCATACCATAGCTAGGTTTACCAGCCTGTAATGGCCACGCTCACCTCTGGAGCCTTTTAAAAAAATTAGTAGTACATTAGCTACCCTCCAGTTATTTGGTACAGAGGATGTTTTAAGCAATAGGTTACATACTGCAGTTCATAGTTCTGCAATTTCTTCTTTGAGTTCCTTCCGAAATCTTGGGTGAATACTGTTTGGTCCTAGTGACTTATTACTGTTAAATTTATCAGTTTGTTTCAAAACCTCTACTGACACCTCAGTCTGGGATAACTCCTCAGCTTTGTCACCTAAAATGAATGGTTTGGATGTGGGGATCTTTCCTATATCCTCTGCAGTGTAGACTGAGGCAAAGAATTCATTTAGCATTTCCACAATGACTTGTCTTCCTTCAGTGCTCCTTAGCACATCAATCATCCAGTGGCCTCACTGTCTGGCAGGCTTCCTGCTTCTGATGTACTTGCTGTGTTTAAAGTGTCTTTAACTAGTTGCTCTTCAATTTTTTTCTTAGCCTGCCTTATTATATTTTTACCCTTGATTTGCCAGAATTTATGTTCCTTTCTATTTTCTTCACTGGGATTTGACTTCTAATTTTTAAACAATGCCTTTTTTTGTCTCTGGCTGCCTCTTTTATTCTGCTGTTTAGCCATGGTGGCTTTTTTTGGTTCTCTTACTGTTTTTTAATGTTTTGATTTAGAGTATACATTTAGTTTGAGCCTGTATTATGATATTTTAAAATAGTATTTCATACAGTTTGCAGGCATTTCACTCCTCTGACTGTTCCTTTTAATTTCCATTTAACTAGCTTCCTCATTTTGTACAGTTCACCTTTTTTGAAGTTAAATGCTATTTTGGTGAGTTTGCTGGCATTTTTTCCTACAACGATGTTAAATTTAATTACACTATGGTTGCTATTACAGAATGATTCAGTTATATTTACCTCTTGGACAGATCCTGTGTTCCACTTAGGACTAAATCATGAATTGCCTCCTCAATTCTGGGTTCCAGGACAAGCGGGGTCCAAGAAGGAAATAATGTATAGTGTCTAGAAATTTTATATCTGCATCCCATCCTTAGGTGACAAATCTCAGTTAATATGGAATAGTGAAATCCCCCACTATTATTGCGTTTTCTGCCTTTGTAGCCTCTAATCTCTCCAGGCATTTCCACAATCACTAGCACCATTCTGTTCTGGTGGTTGGTAGTATATTTACCTGCTATACTCTTATTATTTAAGCATGGAATTTCCATCCACAGAGATTATATGATATAGTTTGATTCATTTAAGATTTTTACTTTGACTCTACATTTTCTTTCACATATAGTGCCACTCCCCCACCAGCACTACCTACTCAGTCATTTCTATATATTTTGTAGTTTGGTATTACCATATCCCTGATGATGAGGGTGCAAACTGTGATAAAAGGAAGGAGAAAGACTAGATATCAATATCAGATTCAAGGTAAATCTGCGAGGCGGGGCGTCAGATGGTCTGTAAATGCGTCTACATAGTAAGGGGGAAGAAAAGAGGTGGATGGAGAGCTTTTCAGAAGACAAGGAATGGGAAGGAAATGGAAACAGTAATAGTAGGAGAGAATTTCCTTACTATATTCTTTGAAAAGAAGGTGCCATGAGAGACAAGAAGAAACAGCAAGGAAGTGGCAGATGCAGAGATACAGGTTTCTGCAAGAGCAAGGAGATGTACAGCACATGTCTGTAAAGTCATACACGTGATGCTTTTCTGGGCATGCACCTAAGCAGCCCAAAGCTCTGAATTGGTTTCAAACTATATATATAATAAAATTTATTTCAAACATTTAGGACTTGATCCTACAAACCCACATGAGAGTAACTTGATACATGTGAGCCATGCAATTGAAGTCTATGAAATAACTTGCCAGAGTGAAGTTACTCGTGTGTGCAAGACAAGCCTTTGCAGGTTAACTACTTTGGTTTGCTGAAATTGTCCAAATGATCGTACTGTCTTTTAACTTGACAAAAGTAATCAGCATGACTTTTTGGTTAATGTGTGTATTAGGTTGCATCATTTAATGTCTTATTAGCATTAGCTTTATGTTTTACTGCTTTCTGGCTCTGTATTTTAATGCAACTATATTAACACACTGCAGAGGGCACTAATGGTGCACATGAACAGCTGTTGACTGAATCTGCAACGGTGGCTGGGCATAATAGGACAATAATGTCCTCAAGTATATGTTTATTCATTCATTAGTGTCAGAGCTATTTGGTCTATTGATGCTAAGGGCTTGGTGCAACAATAGTATCTGACCAAATAGCAATCTTATCCTGTATTACAAAGGTTTGTCTATTTTAAACTTTCTTAAAAGAATATAGCAAAGGAAAAGAGAAAAGTAACAATGTTAATGGGAACAGTTCATTGTCATTATGCATCTTTCTTTCAGGAATCTGACAGTTTCAGATGCCATCGTCTATGGGAACTGGTGAATTATTGTTTTAACACTTGAGTGACTGACCAGCTCTTAAAACTTGGTAAGATTATTGCTTTTGTATTTGAGGCACATACTCAGGAACACACTTAATACATATTCTGACATACCTGCAATGAAACAGTTTGTTTCTGTGTCCAGATGTGTCATTGACTTGCTCTTTGACCTTGAGCAGCTCAGTTTCTCTAGACCTGTCAAAGAAGCATGAATACTGGTAAAATGATTTGGCATTTTATAAGAAAAAATCATTTTGGAGAGACTAGTCTCTTCAGTTAATGTAGTGTTTATTAATAGACTGTTGCTGACCCCCTCTCTATTTTCATCCAAACTCTGACAATCCACTGAAAAAATCAGAGTGCTTTTATGCTAGATTTGCAGTTTTTTTGCTTCTGTGAAATAAACTGGAAATTTACTCCTCCGATTTAGGGGTTTAAAAGCGAGAGAAATTTGCACTTGTCTGAATTTTGCCAAAAATATTCTGTTGCATGATAACTCAAAAGGGATTTGATCTGTGAACTCAGAATGGGTTTTAATCTGTTGGCCTTGGTAAGGACCAGTGCCTTGACCCTTTCTGAATATTGGTAGATTTTTTTTTCTAGTTGTTTAAGGTTTACATAAATCTCAGCTTTTCACCAGACCCAGTTTGGTCACTGTAAGACCTGGACAGGACACTGTGTGCATTATAACTCTCATGTTTGTATGAGAACATTAAAATAAATGACCTGGTCCAATTCTGCACCTGATCAAGAAAACTCAAGGTGCATGATCAGATACAAATGTGTGGTTGTACACTATATACTTTATTTTGGCATGTCACTTTCCTTAAATTAAAGGATATTCAAACATTTATATTGTTGATAGACTCACCACTTACAAATGTAGTTTTAAATTTGAATATTGGAGCTTGTTGGAGAAAGGCAATTTTGATTCAAAGAGGATTTCAATATTTTGAAATTTGTTCTGGGACAAAAACTGAAATTCTCCACAAAAGGAAAAGCCTTGGGGTTCCCAATTCTGGAGCAGTCCATCTGTCTGGTTGCCCCCGGGACAGTGGACCATAGAAGCCCTTGGGTCTCTGTGGTTGCGGATGCTGGAATCCTTAGTGTCCCTGCCTCCAGGACAGTTTGCCAGGCTGACTGTCCTAAAGCCATGGACATTAGGGTCTCCACCTGCCTGCCAGGTGAACTGGTAGGAAACCAGGCAGGTGTCTGTAGGATGTGGAAAGTATTCAGAACCCTGCCTGATTTCTGGAGGAACTTGGTTGAAATTAGTCTGTGGAACACTTTGATTTGGAGAAATTACTAAATTCCAATGAAAACCAATTTCATTGGAATTTTTTCAATCTGCATTTTCTGTATATTATCACTATTATGGCATTGCTTAGAAAGCACAGTCAAGGATCATAGTAGGTAGGTTATTATACCAGCAAGTAACAAAAAGAGAGTCCCTCCACCTGTTATGGGATGTCTGTATTTGTGTGTGTATATATAGATATGCATGTGTGGGTGTATGTAAATAGTTAAAAGATGAGATGCAAGTAGATGGAATTCAAGATTATATAGCATAGTTCCTGGGCTTTTTACATCCAATAAAAGTTGTGTACTGCAAATGGCTTTCTCTCTGCAGCTATTTATATCCACTTATTACTGATACAGAATGATCTGGATCATTTGGTAAACTGAGCAGAAGCAAACAATATGTGGTATAATATAGCCAAATATAAAGTTATACATTTAGGAACAAAGAATGTAGACCGTATAGAATGAGGACTCTATCCTGGGAAACAGTGACTCTGAAAAGGAATTGGGAGTGATGGTGGATGGTCAGCTGAACATGAGCTTCCAGTGCAATGCTGTGTCCAAAAAGACCAATGATATATAAAAAAGGGAATATTTGAGTAGGAGTAGGGAAGCTATATTACCTTTGTATTTGGCACTGATGCAGCCACTCCTTCAATACTGTGTCCACTTGTGGTGTACATAGTTCAAGAAGGATACTGATAAATTGGAGAGGATTCAGAGAAGTGCCACAAGAATGATTACTGAAACATTGAAAAATAAGCCTTATGGTGATAAATTGAGCTCCTTGAGTCTGTTTCATTTCTCAAAGAGACGGTTCAGGGGCAACTTGAACACAGTTCAGATGCACCTACGTGGGGGACAGAAATTTGATAGAGAGTTCTTCAATCTAGCCTATAAAAGGCATAACAAGACCCAAAGGCTGGATGTGGAAGCTAGACAAACTGATGGAAATAAGGTGCGTTTTTTTAATAGTGAGGGTAATTAATCATTGGAACAATGCAATAAGAGTTGTGGTTGATTGTCCATCACTTACAATTTTTAAATAAAGATTTGATATTTTTTCCTAAAAGATATGCTCTATCTTAAACAAAAATTAATTCAGGGAATTCCTATTTGTACAGGACATCACACCAGATTATTACAATGGTTCCTTCTGGCCTTACAATCTATGAATCGATGACATCTATGAACATGGTGTTAGTAGTTGGATTTATCTTGTACAACTCTGAACAAATCCTTAAAGATCAGTACATTCCAGGTATAGCCACTGTCAATTTGACATATGTGTGAGCTGTATTCCTTGGTGATATTTGAAGTTTTAGTTGTGCAAAGTGCTGTTTAGACTTACAGATTGGATGGCACATGGCTGTGTTTTTTATACCATGTTACAGACTTGGGATTTAACGGGGCTTTAGTGCTCTGCTCTGGTCTACATTGTAAAATCACACTATATTTTCACCAGTTCAGGATCAACCATATTTTAATTGGGTCCTCCAATATGGTAGTATTTACAGTGTAGATAGAACTAACGTGTATATTTATGTTCCTATGTTTTATGTCTGACCTCTTACTGAAGTCTCAGTTCAGCAAGATGCTCTTAAACACATGCCTAATTTTAAGCAGAAATTGTTCTATTGAAGTCAAAGGGATCAGTCACATAGTTAAAGGAAGGACTGTGCTTAAATATCTTGCCATATATGGTATATATATGGTACATGCAGACTATGGTATATAAAACTAATAATTTTCCATGACCATCTCTAATCTTAGATTTCCTGTTCCTGTGCATTTTCTGTTCTGTATAACTTCATTTACTACCCTCATCACTGCAGTGTCAGAGCACTTTCCAGTAGTACATTAAGTGATGTGACTAACATCTGTGAAATGTAGTTTATTTCCACTCTCATCCTTTCCCCAGTGGGGAAAATTGTATGTGTTGTGCCATGTTTTGGTAGGACTCTTTTAGAAAAAATAATACGCACATGTTGCCATGTGTTTGGGAGAGATGGCAAGGTGAAAGAAGTGCACCTCGCACGTGGAGCAGAAGGTGGTGAGGCTTGTGGAACTTCCTAGTTCCTGTGGGCATTTGTTCCACATTCTGGGATCAGCCCTCCATAAAGCTCCTGCACAGATGGTCTTGTAGTAGAAAGTTCCTTTGTGTCCAAGGAGTGTCGCTGTCAACAAGTCTTCATCTTTGAGTATTAGCCAATCTTTTGGAAATGCAGTACTCAAGCCATTAAGGTCCCTGAAGATAAAGGCCAAGACTTTTTCTTTCACTGGATATTACATGAGAAGCCAGTCTTGCGAGCGATGGTCAGGTTTGATGTGCCCACAGAAGCCTGTGTTGCTGAGGAGATGTGCTACCACATTCGGAATTACTTGGAGTTTCCTAGGGGCTGATGGCTTTGTGCCCAGATATATCACAATTAGAACGGGTCGAAAATTTTCTGAAAGAAGAGTTTTCTGCCAGAAAATGATGGTTTGATGGAATCAAAATAAAACCTTTGACAGAAATCAGGCAGGCTGGACAGCTAGTTTCTCACCAGCCCACCTGGCTCCCCAGTGTACCAGTCTCCCAGGCTGCATGCTGGGAAGATGGGCTGGCTGGCTCCCAGGCTGTCTAGCTACCCAGGCTGCTTGTCTGGTGAGAGGGCTGCCTGGCCAGGCAGCCCCAGCAAGGCTGGGTGCCAGGCAATTCAGCAACCCACTAAGCGGGAAGTCAGGTAGTCCTCCAGGTAGGCTGACGTGAAGGTGGGGAGAGTATTTTGTTTTGGAAACACCAAAACATTGTAGCAGTGGCCATATTTGTTTCTGAAACAAAATATTGCTGAATTTATATTCACAAAAAATTGAGTTTTTTGCTTTGTCCTGATTTGGGATTAAGTTTTTTCCAAAAATTCTAGATATTTTGCAGACCAGCTTCCCAGCTGTAATGTTGTATTCCAAATGGTAGGTGACGAAGGCGTGTGTAACTGAGGGCAGATTACCACTCACCAGAATGTGATGTGGTCTCCAAGCCAGAGATGGTAGAAAGCATTATTCATGAATGCTGCTGTGTGAGAGTTTAGTATCAGTAACAACTCCAGGAGTATTCCTAAACCTACAGCCTGAACTGACTATTTGTGGATGAGTGCCGTGAACCAAATGAGACTGCACTGTGGCTGCCAACCCTTCAAAGTGCTTTCCTCTGCTCATCAATATTTTCTCCAGCCTACCTAGTACATCTAGCACCTATTATTGTGATGTCTAAACAACCCTCCTGCTGGTGTACTCCAAGCATTTCTAGCCCTTCTTACCTGGTGTGAAAGCTTTTGTTTTAAATATATATGTGTATATATATATATATACACACACACACACAATCAAAGAGGTGCACAAGATGATTGCATACTTTTTCTGATGTCCTTTTCTAATATTAGATTACAAAAAAGCCAGTCATAAAACTCACAGCATTTATTATCCAAATAGTTCCTAACTAATCATATTTACTTACCTATCTGTTTACATTTTGTTTTTTGTCCTTCTTCCGAAAAGCATTCATTACTGTGAATATTTTCTCACTAGGTATATTGTCGCCTGTTCTGTTGTTGTATATAAATGAAAATTCCTATACATTGACAACAATTGTTGCTATTTAAGATATATATTTGAACTGTCAGAGGGGTAGCCGTGTTAGTCTGGATCTGTAAAAGCAGCAAAGAGTCCTGTGGCACCTTATAGACTAACAGACGTATTGGAGCATGAGCTTTAATGGGTGAATACCCACTTCATCGGATGAATAGAATTTAATGCAAAGAAATTTCCTAAATGTGCTTCCACAACTCCAGTTATCTCAGAGGTTTGTCCAACTGGTAAAGAGTGGAAAGGATACTGTGTTGACTATGCCATCACAAGTGTGATGTTTATATATTGTTGCTTATACTTCAGCAGCTGAAATTCACTTTCCCCATCAGTAATGGTTGTTGCATTACTGATGCAAATAAATACTGTTCTACTGTTCTGCATCCTACCAACACCCTTGCAAGGCAGGATGCTACTATTCCAATTTTACATAAAAGAAACCGAGCCACAGAGAGAATAAGTGTCTGAGCCAGGATTAGCACTTAAAACTAAAATAAATAAATAAATACATAAATAAATAAATAAGAAATAAATCAAATTCTGAGTTCAGCACATCAGATCATTGAAAATTTGGTAGAGAAATTGTACAGTTCTTGGGTCTGGTAAGAAATAATTTTAAGATTCTTGGGTCACAAATTTTTGAAAGTAGGTGGCTAAAGTTAGGCTCTTTCAGTAAAGAAAAGTGGCCTGATATACAGAGGTGCTGAGCACCCACAATTCCCACTAAGTTCTCTGGGAATATATCTGAGTATGAGCTATGACCTCAAGAGATACATAATCATTTCTAAAGTAGTAGTAATAGCATGCATTTTTAGAAAGGAGTGATGTTTGGCTAAAGCTATCACTTCCCCTTAATAAGCACTCAGCAAAACATTTACTGGAGTTCCATGGTGAAAATTGTTCTTTGTCTTAATGATAGCTAAAATATACATGAAACCTGGATCTTACTGACCTAGGCTGGACAATATGCATACAACATTTTCAGGATGGCCGTATTATCCTTGGGCTTAAATGCCACATCCCAAGTTCTGCCTAGTCATCTTCGATAAGTCGTTGGTCTGATATGTTGGCTAGCCCAATGGAGGAAGCCATCTGCCCTTCCAGTGAGCATTCCAAGTCTTGTATGCCTCTGGGCCTCTGTGTTTGGATGTTTGCATTTCTTCAGCCCCTATAGTCACGTATGTTTGTTATACTTAGAAGTGGTAAATTTGGATTCAGAATTTTATTGAATCAGATCATTTTAGTGCCTTATTCTAGCTAAAATGTGTGAGTTTATCTGTTCCTAGGGAAATGTAAGGTTACTTTCTGTTAGCGAGTGAGGTACCATCTTAGGAACTGTGGCTCTCAGTACTGTGCTCGGACCTTCTAAGTCAGAGGTGGGCAAACTGCGGCCCACGGGCCACATCCAGCCCACAGGACCATCCTGCCCAGTCACTGAGCTCCTGGGCTGGTTGGCTCTCTCCCGGCTCCTCCCCTGCTGTCCCCCCTCCCCTGCAGCCTCAGGAGCCTCCCCTGCTGTCCCCTCTCCCCTGCAGCCTCACTTGCTCTGCTGTTGGCGCAATGCTCTGAGTGGCAGGGCTGTGAGCTCCTGGGGCAGCGCAGCTGCAGAGCCCGGTCTGACCCAGTGCTCTGTGCCGTGTGGTGGTGGTAGCGGCATGACCTGGCTCCATCTGGGCAGTGCGGCTATAGCGCTGCCAGCCACCAGTGCTCCAGGCAGCGCAGTAAGTGGGCACGGAACTGGGGGGATTAGATAGAGGGCAGGGGAGTTCGGGAGGTGGTGGTGGGGGTGGACGGGGTCAGAACAGTCGGGGGGGAACAGGGGGTTGAATGGGGGCAGGGACCCCAGGGGGGCAGTCAGGAACGAGCGGGGAGGGAGGTGTGGTGGGGGGCAGTCAGGAGCAGGGGTTCCGGAGGCCGTCAGGGGACAGGGAGAAGGGGTGGTTGAATGGGTCAGGGGTCCTGGGGGGGTTGTCAGGAATTAGAGGAGGGGTTGGATGGGGCGGCGGGGGTCCGGGGGTTGGCAGGGGACAGGGAGCGGGGGGATGGGGCATGAGTCCTGAGAGGTGGGGGCCAGGCCATGACCTCTTCCCCTAACCGGCTCTCCATACAATTTACAAAACTTGATGTGGCCCTCAGGCCAAAAAGTTTGCCCGCCCCTGTTTTAAGTGCTAATCCTGGCTCTGACACTTATTCTCTCTGTGGCTCGGTTTCTCTTATGTAAAATTGGAATAGTAGCATCCTGCCTTGCAAGGGTGTTGGTAGGATGCAGAACAGTAGTTAATATATGTAAAGTACTGAGTGCTGGGAATTGTTACTCAGATACCACAGCAAAGGCAACTCATAAATGAAGACAATAAGATGATTATTGTTTGATTCCGGACAAAGGAAGATTAAACATTTCAGTTCACTAGAAATCTGCTTCATAAGCTTTGATACAGATATACTTTTCAGTTTTTAAATCAGCATGTAACTTTCCATGGTGAACAGATCAAATACTTTCAAAATAATAGTACTTCATATAAATTTTTTGTTTAAAATAGGGACCAAACAAAACTTGCAATCTGTATACAGTAATTTTGTAATTAATGTGGAGGTTGAATCCGCTGCTGCAAGAGATGCTGAATATCTAAGTCCTGGCATATGTAATGCAAGAGAACTATCTGGATCCAGGTGATTGCAATGTTTTATCTCTTGTCTCCATATTAGGAGTCCTGATTCTCTTTACACTGCTCTGAAAATTACATTTTACGCTCACTTTAATTCCCTTTACAGAGCCAGAGTGGTGTAAAATGCCCTCTGAGTACATGAAGCTCAATCCTAGACAGTTCCTGAATGGGTGTGCTCTGTGCCATCGATCTTTACACCCTTCTCATTTTGGCAAGTCTCACCTCAAAGAATACTGAATCAAAGTGTGTGAAGCGAACACCATATTGATATAACCAGATCTTATGTTCAGGACAAGAAACTGCTGATGCTGACGTTAGTTGAGTTTGCAGACCATGGAAGAATATTTTTTTGCCAAAATAGCTGCCATCACTTTGGCTGGGAAGAAACAGTGAGTTATCACTGTTGAGAGAACATAAGAACAGCAGTATTGGGTCAGACCAGTGGGCCATTCTAGCCCAGTATCTTGTCTCTGATAGTGGCCACTGTCCGATGCTTCAGAGGGAATGAACAGAACAGGCAATTTAGAGTAATTCATCTCCGTTGTCAAGTCCCAGTTTCTGGCACTTGGCAGTTTTAGGGACATCAAGAGCATGGGGTTGCGTCCCATGACCTTCTTGGTTAACAGCCATTGATGGCCTGTCCTCCATGAATTTACCTAATTAATTTTTTGAACCTAGTTATACTTTTGGCCTTCACTACATACCATGACAGAGGGATTTTTAACTTGATATATTAAGAGCAATGTGAGTGTGTGTGTAGCACTTCTTTTAAAATGGTATTAAGAAGCCAGGAAGGATTGGGACTGAAAGAGATTGTAGGCAATGGCTGTACACAAAAGCAGAGCAGTGATAAAGTAGCTTTAAAGATTATACTGTTTGTCTTTTCTAATCAATGTTTTTGTTCAGTGTTAGAAGAAAGCTACTCCTTCTGTAATCTTTTCCTACTGGTGCGTACGAGTGTCTCTAGACAGTGCTATACAAACTAGTGGATAGAGCACAGGACTGGGAGACAGGAAACCTGAATAGTTCTGACTTTGCCTATGGTCACATCGCAATTTAGGGCTGGTCTACACTACCACGGTAAATCGATCTAACTTACGCAACTTCAGTTATGTGAATAACATAACTGAAGTCAACATAGTTAGATCCACTTACTGTGGTGGCTAAAGGTGGAGTACACAAATAGATGGGATAAGCACTCTCCATGGATTTAGCATGTCTTCACCAGACCTGCTAAATAGACACTCGCTAAATCGATTGCAAGCAGTGCTGATCTACCGGTAAGTGTCAACATGCCCTTAGTGTCAGTCATTTAACTTCTCTCTTCCTCATTCTCCTGTCTGCAAAATGGGAATGATGTCTGTACATCTATGTAATACACTTTGAGATATATGGCTGAGTGGTAGTAAGTTAATAACATTTGTCATATGACTCCTTAGTATTAAGTTGTTGTGTTGGTCTGACAGTGATCTGACATTAACAGACTTCTTTGTAGCTGTTGGCCTCTGTTTTGTTTTGTTAAATAAGGCAACATTCCCATTAAATCTAATAGCGGGGTTGCTTGCATGAGGACTGCAGAATTGAGCCCAAAGTCTACATGCTTTAAATCCTTATGAATGTTCATAGGGAAAAAAAAGAATGTACATGTGGTGAAAAGTGAAAACCTTGTTCTAAATGAAATAAATCAGTAGTTTTTGTGTCTCCCCTTCTGGAATGGCTAAAGGCATTCATTCATATTATGGACTAATGGCTGCAAAAATTTCTGTGTAATGACAGAATTTTGTTTCTGCAGTTTGACAGAATTCTGCTATTTTGAGGAAGGCTGCAGGGGTACCTTAACATAAAAGTAAGGTCAACTCCAGTCAAATCATTTTTAGTAACTGAAAGATTGTGATGGTTGCATGGCAACGACATCAGATATAAACCAGAGTTCCCAGGTGGCTTGGGAGACTTCAGGATTCTCACTAAACATATTTTTCTTGGTGTGTTTTGGGAAGGTTCTTTTTCCAAAGGCATTCCAGCATGAGGAGATTCATCTGTTAACACCTTGACCGTATCTATTGTTATGCACAATGAAAGGTTTAAGATATACAGATTTTAACTGCACTTGAAATGTAAACTTAAAATATTTCTTCTGATTTAAGTAGGAAGAGACATGGGCCTGGCATAAATCCACTGACTTCTTACTTTAACCCCTTCTTTCCCATAGATCAAAGGAACTGTGGCAGCTGCAACTCTCCCTATTCCTCCCATCCAAAGCTGTAGTTCTGTGCCTGGGATGGCTCACAGTTTGGCTAGCACACTGGTAGCTTTGTGGGACTAAATCATGCTCTGTGCAGTTTGATTTTCAGAGAAGCAAGCCTCTACTGAGTATGTGCAAATGGTGATTTTTCAGGAGCACATAACTGAGCCAAATCTAGGTGGATTTTCACTGGAACATAAAAACACACCTCTCTGACTCTGGACTGTCCTCTTCCAAACTTCAAGTATTAGAGCTCTTCAAAGAAATAGTTAGGAAAAATTTTAATATTGGAACAGTCACCTGTTTTCATAAACAGCTGATCAGCTTTTGCTGAAAATTTCAGAGTAAACAAATAATCAGCCTGAGGATAAGAACAAGCATGAAAATTTTAGCCCATGATCAAAATGTAGCAGTTATATGCAACTGAATACAAGGCCTTATAATGGAAAGTGTTAGGCAACCTTACCTATTGGTGTGACTACAGCCATACTGGCATTATGCAGAATACATTATTTTTACTTTGACAAATTTTCATATTTGTTTATTTCCCAGGCACTAACTCTAACACAACAGTGACATGCTGCATAAAGGAAGAATTCAAGATAAATATCCAAGTTCCCCTCCCGTAAAGCATTTATTTCAACAGAAAGCCCATATTTTTCAATGTTCTCATCACATCCCAGATTGGACCCATCTTATGCAGATTTTTCAATAATGTGTACCAGCACCATGGCAGGGGGAAAAGTAAAGCTTAGTAGGTGTATGAGAGGAGGTGATGGCTTTAATTGGTTGTATCTAACAACTGTTATCCTATTTCTTCTTGTGAGTGCTCCTATCCCTCTGGAGAGAACCCCCCTCCTCATACACAGCACTGATGTGTGCTGAGAAGATGACCCTCAGATGCACGTGGTCACTCAGAGTCAGCAGATAAGGAACCTTCTGCTGGGTACTTTCACTTCTGTTGCCTCAGCTTCTCTGGGAGACATGTACTGAAGCTGACCATGCTGGTCCTGGTTGAGAGCATGATTTTTCTGATGATTGAACCCATGCCTGTTCTCACCCCTGCTCTTACTGATGGTGATCACTTGATGATTTGCTGGCACAGAAGTCTTGGCGGTTGCATAGTTGGGACTACATTGACAGTGACCCATTACCTATGGGCAACTGGAACTGAATAACAATCTTTCTTCTTGAGCCCTGGTGTCTGAGCTCATGTCATTACCTTTATTCCCTTGCTTCCCACTCTGTATCTCTCCCCTACCCCTTTCCCTGTCATGCCTCTTCTCCTACTCTTATCCAGTCTAGTAGAGTCTATTTATCATATCTAATATCTAAACTACTCTATTATATCTATCTAATCTCTCCTCCTTCCTCATCACTCAGTCTCCAAAAAACACAAGAAGTTTTTAAAATGACCGTGATGACATCATTTCTAGATAGTTATACAACAGGATGAAAAATGATTTTGAATTTGCCAGCACTTCTGTGGAATTTCTCCTCCTATTTGTGAATATCAGTATACGGTATGAAAGAAGGTGATATTCCAACTCTTAGTATCTGCACCTGAAACCTTCAATATATCTTTCATGTTTCTTTTGAACCCATGTAAGGTATCTGTACTGTATAAACTGAGATACACTCTTAGTAGTTTTTAAATCTGGTTACAAACTGTCAGTTTCTTAACTGTGTCACAGCTGTGCACTTTAACTACCATAAACCTGTTTTCAGATATCTACCTTTAGAAAGTGGAGGAGGGATAGCTCAGTGGTTTGAGCGTTGGCCTGCTAAAGCCAAGTTTGAGTTCAATCCTTAAGGGGGCCATTTAACAATCAGGGCAAAAATCTGTCTGGAGATTGGTCCCACTTTGTGCAAAGACTAGATGACCTCCTGAGGTCCCTTCCAACCCTGATATTCTATGAATGCAGATTGTCCTCTTGAGGTATCTTAATGTATTGTCAAACAAGCATCCAGATCTGCCTCATTTGACTGACAATTGAACAGTTTTAATTTGCTATTCCATTTGGCCTTTGGGTACCTTAGATTCAGGGTAACATGCTCAAGACTCCAAATAGGAATGTTTTGAATTTTGTATGAGTATACCTGTGCAGCCTAGCTGAAAACATTTTATAAAATATTCTCTGTTAAATATATTTTTATATGGCAAATTACTGTTTCAGTAAGGGTATCTTGTAGAACAGGGGTTCTCAAGCTGGGGGTTGGGACCACTCAGGGAGTCGCGAGGTTATTACATGGGGGTCGCGAGCTGTCAGCCTCCACACACCAAACCCTGCTTTGTCTCCAGCATTTATAATGGTTTAAATACGTAAAAAAGTGTTTTTAATTTATTAGGGAGGTCCCACACAGAGGCTTGCTATGTGAACGTTTGAGAACCATTGTTGTAGAAGATTCAATTCAAAATAGTTTGAATGAGTGGTCTACCACTAAATAGTTTGCCTTCAAAATATAAGGTGAGTTAATGGATTTTGTCATGCTCTTGTCTGGTACTCGTTGAAGATATGATGGTTCTTAGACTGCTGTAAAACAATGCATATTTCAAAACTATATGAACAATATTTTTTGTCTTCATACCCGTCTAGTAAGACTTTTCTGGTATTCCTTTTGCATTATGTTCTTCATGAATGTAATGTTGCATTTCTTCCCTCATACTGCATGGAATCACTAAATTTTGTCACTTTCAGAATTATGTCACCACACCTACCAATGGGAATGATTTACAGACCATAATGGTGAACTACAGATAAGGCTCATCTCTTTGCTGCTGACTACCTGTAAAATAAAATCTTTTCAAAGAGCTGCATTCTCACAAGTTTCCTCTATAAGTTCTTGCATTTTATTGGCAGATACCTGGTTTTTAGCAAGCATGTACGCTTGTGCTTCTATCACGTTCTGTGCTTCTCTCATTTTCTGGCAGATGTGCATTAGATAATACAGGTATCTTACTCTGAACATGGCTTAAGTTAAATTTGTAACCCTGCAATCGTCTCCCATCCGTTGCCCTATTTTGATTATAAGTTTATTGGTACAGCTGTTGTCTCTTACTATATGTATGCATAGCACCTAAGCACAATGGCTCTCTGATCCTCAGGCCATGGCTACACTTACAGTTTCTGCAGTGCTGGTAGTTACAGCGGTGTTCGTACAGCTGTGTAGGGCCAGCGCTGCAGTGGTGGCCACACTGACAGCTACCACGCTGCAGTGTGGCCACCATTTGCAGCATTTGCAGCGCTGTTGGGAGTGGTGCATTGTGGGCACTATCCCAGCATTCAAGTGGCTGCAACGTGCTTTTTCAAAAGAGGGGGGGTGGGGTGGAATGTGACAGAGAGCGTGGAGGAGACAGACAGAATGGATGTTTGGAGTTGACACTGTTCTCAGCTCCCTGCCTTGCAAAGTTCTAAGGACTGGAAGACACACAGTGCCTACCTTCAATCATTTTAAAAAGTTCTGGACCCCCTTCCCCCACCCCCTCTCATTCACTAAATGCATATTATGTACTCCTAAATAGCCGTCAGACCAGATAAGCATCTGCTCAACATGGACTTCCCCTCCCTTCTGCCGTGTGAGCGTGCTGTTCTCTCTTCAAGCAACAGCTGTGAACATTCCAAAGTAATTCCCCTGCCTGCCTCCGCTCGCTCAGCAAACAGGAGCTGTGTTGTTTTTAAATAAGCAGTTTGGCTGAACTCCGAGCTCTCCCTTTCTTCCGGTTTGTTGTGGACAGGAATTCTGGGATACCTCCTTATACCCAGAGGTCAATAAAAGCAACTAGTGGGGTCCACACTTGCTGACCAGCGCTGGATCACCAGCACTGGAATCGCTACACCCGAGGCTCGACCGGGTGTACAGCCAACGCTGCAACCAGGGAGTTGCAGCGCTGGCCGCGCTTTACAAGTGTGGCCACATCCTAAGTTGCAGCGCTGTAACCCCCTCACCAGCGCTGCACTCTCTAGGGTAGCCATGGCCAAATACTGACTAGTGGCCATGGCTACACTCACACTTTACAGCGCTGCAACTTTCACGCTCAGGGGTGTGAAAAAAGACCCCCCATAGCGCTGCAAGATACAGCGCTGTAAAGCGTCAGTGTAATCAGGGCGGCAGCGCTGGGAGCACAGCTCCCAGCGCTGCACGCTATACCCATAAAGGATGTGGTTTACATGCAGCACTGGGAGAGCTCTCTCCCAGCGCTGCCGCTCCCGACTACACTCACACTTCAAAGCACTGCCACACGGCAGCGCTCCACGCAGCGCTGCCGGGGCAGCGCTTTGAATTCCAAATGTAGCCATACTCGCTCTACGTCTCATCAAGTTAGCATGAATATAAATAGCAGGTTAGTGCTGTAGAGGCATGGATAGAGGCAGTGAAGGCATGGGTGAGCTGTGCTGAGAACATGCCCACCAGTTTCAGGTGGATTTGCTCCACCGTACCTCTTCTGCTGCTGCTATCCTTGCTACCATGGTTATGTTGCTATTTATGCTTGTGCTAGCTGTTTTATCAAGCTAGCATAAATATGTGTATACAAATAGGAGAGACACACCCATAGCTCATAGTGTAGATGCAGCCAAAGTGTTTGCAAACATCTGTGATTAAGTCACAACACTTGTATCTTCTGAAAATATTTGTACATGTGGATTTTTGTCACCAGAATGTTAGTAGAGTTGCAGATACTTATGCAAACATGTATGCCCATGAATTTTTGGGTTGTAAAAATTCATGCAGCTCTCTTGAATGTTTATGGGTTTGGCAGTAATTCAGTTATGGGACAGGAGAAAGTCACTTACCACAAACCACGCAAAGCAATAGTCAATAGAAAATAAATTGCAAGTAATCTATAAATTTAAATATGTACACAAATCCTTCAAGTTATTTTGAATAAGGACCCCATTCAGCATAACTGAAGCCTCTTCACAGATAATTCATAAAGAGAAAAAGGGGCCATATTTGTTGAATATATTGCTTGCTGTGAATAGCTCACCCAGCTAAAACAATGAGGAGTCCTTGTGGCATCTTAGAGACTAACACATTTATTTGGGCATAAGCTTTCATGGGATATAACTCACTTCATCAGATGCATGGAGTGGAAAATACAGTAAGCAGGTTTCCACTGTTTCCAAAGTTATTTGTTTTTCAGAATTATTTACCAATTCTTGGCTTGTAGATAGGTTTTTTTGTTTTGTTTTTGTGCGTATTCATTATTGAACATTCAAACTGCATTGCTTAGTTTTAACTAACCACATAGGTCAAATGGTATTGCATCTCTTCCCTGACAAGATGTGTTAGCAAGTTTCTGGTATAAATTGAAATTTAGCATAGGGCTTGCTGGAACACAAGAATTCAATTTTGCAAAAAATTCAGTTTTGCAATTTTGTTTCATGCCGTACTGATACATGAGTTGTGTGTACACCAGTGCACCAGCCACCCCCATCCCAGCAATGTTTTGACAAATCAACGTTTTCCAATAAAAACAGTTTCACCAAAAAAATTCCTGACCAGCTGTAGGTGAGGGCTCCTGACACATTTCAAGTGTGGAAAGGGAGATATCTGGAAGTTTTGGCTTTATTAGGTGTTCAGTATAATGCACACACGTTGGTACATAGTGGCCCATGGTGACACAAATGTGCCATGAAAACATAAAAAGGTAAATTATACAGAATATCTGCATTTCATCTAGTACTGTGCACATCTACAGTGCAAGTAAGCATCATTCTTAACTTCTTGGACAGTCAGAAGAATGTAGCAAAAACATACCAGTGTCAGATATAACCATATCCCTTACTACTGCATAGATATTTTCATGTTTTATTTCTATCTGAATAGTTAAATTTCTTCTTATAATTTCTGTCTTCACTGAATGTATTCAGCTGTCATCTAGACTTGGAACATGAATATTGCAAGAAGGGATAAACAGGTAGAGAACTGTTACAGCTTGACTAACTCAAAATAACCACATGCAACTACTTCCCCCGAGTTAAGGGCAAATAAGGGACAAGCAGAGGAGTTTAACCCATGCTTCTCAGTGAAAAATATTTCATTTCAAAATGAGGATCATCTATAAATAGAACATTTACTTAAAACCAGTTGACCTAACCTTATTTAACATATTCCCAGATATGAGCTCCGTCACTTTTTGTTAACTTCAAACCTCTGGCTGCCCACTCGGAGTGCCTCATGACAATTTGAAAGCCCCAAGACAGAGTCATGAAATTGACAAATATTCCAGGAGTTGAAATTCTAAGGATTTTGCATTTATAGGTAAGTGCAAGAGCTGACAGAGAATACTTGCAGAATTTTATTTAAAAAATCACTCTTAGTTTGCATAATAAATTAGAGTGGGTAGTATCTTTGAAGTAAAAGACTGGGTATTTCTGAGAGACAAACTGCTATGCCATTGTATTGAAGCTTCTTAATGTTTTTAATGAACTATATGGCCTTTTGTTATGGCTTTGAAACAAAAATCATACTGAAATGCAATGCATCAATATTTGTGACATATTTCTGGTTTGGGAAATGTATTGTACTTTTTTCCCTAAGTCACCTTGTTATCCCCACACTCCTCGCTATGCAAAAATTTTAACTGAGATGAGCCCTGCAACCATTAGGCAATGCAAATGCCTTTTTGCTTATATTGAAAAAGAGCACTTCTCTATAGCCTGTTTTTTACCATTCAGGAGTCTCCAGCAAAACTGCACAAAGAAACAGTTTATGTTCACATTAAGCATTCATAAAAATCTATATCATAGAGACTCAAAAACAGGGATCCTAATTAATGTTGTTGATATGATGATCATAGACAGAACTTGAATTGGTTCTAATGCAACAAAAGCCCATTTGCCAAAGTGTGACACTGCAGGCTGGTCTATAATACAAAATTAGGTCAGCTTAACTACATTGCTCAGGGCTGTGAAAAATGTCATGCCCTATGCAATGTAATTAAGCCTACCTAATCCCTAGTGTAGAGACTGAAAGATTGACAGAAGATTGAATTCTTCTGTCAACCTAGCTACTGCTTCTGAGATTGAATTACTACAGTGATGAGAAAACCCCTGTACTGCTATAGTGTTTTTAGTGTAGACATACCCAGAGACCCCTTAGCAAGGGGTCCTCTGTTCCTTACAAACAACTCTCCCCTCAGATTTGACAAACCTCATATCAACATGTCTTAGAATCATAGAAGATTAGGGTTGGAAGAGATCTCAAGAGGTCATCGAGTCCAACCCCCGGCTCAAAACAGGCCCAACCCCAACTAAATCATCCCAGCCAGGGCTTTGTCAAGCCAGGCCTTAAAAACCTCTACGGATGGAGATTCCACCACCTCCCTAGGTAACCCACTCCAGTCTTCCAAGATATTTATCCATAAAGAGTACGATGTAAGTATTTCCAGAAAGCTTGTAATTTGTCAAGATTTATAATCCTCATGAGATGTATGCACAGGTATTATCTGAGGAAGTTGAAAGTATGCTTTACAGACTAGGAGTAGAAGTTGGTCACCAGGAGGTGATGTGTCTCGGTGATGGCCCATTGCAGTCAGCCAGCGTAGTGATGCAAAGCTTCCTCACCACATTGCAGAACAGTCAATAGAAAACCATAAGAGATAATCACAAACAATTGAAATCACTTAAAGGTAGAGGGGAAAACACACCTGTACAACAAGGTCAGGCTTTGCCCTGCCTCTGAACAGAAACAGAAGACTATTTTCACTATAACAGAGTGTAGGGAAAGACACTCTGGATTCATACACAGAGGAAAACCCCTGGCGGAGGGGGTGCTTTCATGAAATGACTCCTGGTTCTTGAGAAACCAGCTAATTCTACATGGGATTGAACTTTGCAAGGGGTCTACTTTATTAGATAAGAAAGATAACAATTGAAAAGTGTAGACCTAGGTTTACATGTAATTTTGTTTTGTATTGCCATGCATCTGACACTCAGCAGCCACAAGAAAGACGCACTCTTGCTGGAGACAGAGGGTGACAAAGTGACCCAGAAAACTGTCACCTTTATGTTTGAGTCCTGAAAGAGAGTATGTGTCTGAAGCCAATGCTCTATTGTAAGCAGCTTTTCCAACAGGACAAATTTGCGAGACACCTTTACAACATGTGGACAGCAAAATTCCACTTACACATTTAATGGTACAGATAGAACTCAGGAGTATAAAATCTTTTGGCTAAGAACTGCCTTTGTCAGCACTTTTAACAAATATTTATTGTTGCTAATGATGATTATAGCTGGACAAAAACATTTTGACAATTTTATTTGCCTAAAAATGCATTTTGTTCATGAAAAACTATATTAGCACATTTGACACACATGGTTTCAGCCAGCCACAAAATAGTCCAAAGAGACAGATGAGGTAGTGGTGGTGGTGGTGCCATTATACATCTCCCCTCCCTTTAACCTCTACCTCACTGGCTTAACCCAGGTTCAAATCCCTGTTCTGGAATGGACTTTTTCAATTCACCAAAAGCTGATTCTGACCATGAGAATTTAGAGCTTCATACAGCACCTTTGTTTTCAGTGGGATCATTAACTTTAATGGGTGATGGATCAGACCTTACAGATGAGCTAGATAGCTGGACATTAAATGTGAACATAACATTTAATTGTGGACAATTACAGGTGCCTGAAATTTTTTTATGAAACTGTTTCCCAACAAAAAATGCTATTTCATCAAAACTGAAGTGTTTCACTGAAACATATCCATTTCAGTGACAATTTTGTTGGGAAAGTTTCTTGTGTCCATGATGCAATTTCATGAAGGAAGGGATAGATTTAAGCACTTGCTCTAAATCAAGCAGACTAGGGTGTTGAACTTGAGACTCCTACATTCCTGCAAGCACCCTAACCGACAGGTTATTGGCAAGTCAGTGAGGTTTCTTGTGCTGGTTTTGGTGTGTGTACATGAGAAAATTTTTCATTGGTCTCAGTTTCATTCAGACATTGAATAAAAATGTAAAACCTTGACTTTTTTTTTTTTCAAAGCAAAATTGTTTTCTGACCAGGCCTATATGTCAACCCCAAAAGTTAAAATATCGTAATTCAGACTCTGTTAGCCCCTATGTGATTATTGTAACAAGGCAGCCTGCCTCTTTTAGGTCCATGAGGCTTGGGGCCAATCAACCCTTTCAAGGAACTCCACTCCACTACACCTGTGCTGGGTGTTGAACTTTGGAGGAAGGAAGCCCAGAAGCGAAAAGCTGGCTGGAGATGAGAGGAGATGGTTGTGAGAAGCCAGAGGAGAGTATAAGATAGGTAGAGGTCTGTGGAAGACTCCAGATAGGAAGGCCTAGGACTGGTTACTTAGAAAGGTGTAGGGCCAGGAGAGGCTGAGAGGAGAGATGGAGAGGAGCCTGGAAAAGGCAAAAGTTGAGTCCAGAGAGTGGGCAGGAGAGCATCTGAATTAGAGAAGAGAAAGCAGACCCCAAGAAAGAAGGGGCTGTGCCCAGTTTGAGATTTAGTCAAAGACTTTGATGTGTTGTTTGCATTAGACATGGATATCCTGGAAGGAGTCCAAATCACTGCAGAAAACACACATCTCTAAGTGGATCAAGCAGACCATTGAGGGGAAACTGAGACATAGTGGCTGCAACACCACATGATGTTGTGAGAGGGGCACTCTGGGATGGTGAATCTTGTGACAACTATAGTGTGTGTGTGGGAGTTCTTTTGTCTCCTGATTATTTTTTTTTAAGAACTTCCCCGGCCCATCTCACGTGTTATGAGTGTGACAGTTTTGCCAGATCACCGAAATGTTATAGCATGAGATGATTCTGGACATCACTGAAAGGGCTCTCACTGCCTGCTGGATGGTGCAGAGATTCCAGCTTCTCTCCAAACCCAGACATTCTAATTATCTAGTTCTGTGTTTCCTCTTCCCACCAGCCTAACCTCCAAATCTACTTTTCATCCTCAATGTACCTCCACTCCTCCTGAGGCTCCAGGGGTTCTTCACTCCCTCTACTGGGTTTGGGAGAAGCTTCCTTGCTTCCTTTCTAGACCTGGTGTTTCAGGGTTGGAAGTGTGATGCTGTATAAAAAGGAAGGTGACCATTTATATTACTGTTTCTACCACTATTACATAATTGCAATGATTATTGTCCACTGTATGCCTCATAACGTATAAATGGAAAAGTTGTAATTTGCAAAGTATGATTATCCTGTTTAAAGCCATGTATCATCATGATATCTGAAGTTATTAATATTTGGTATGGCTTATATCTCAAATGTGTTGTGTTTCTGGGTAACACCCCCAAGACAGATTTACATTAAGGATAGCCAGCCTGCTTGATTGCCCATTAAGGACAATCAGCTCTTCCAGGGACCCCTCCCAGAGTCTTTTCAGGGAGCATGTAGGCGATGAATGCCTCATGACTCAGCAAGGCACATGTGACCCAAGACTCTGTGTTTGTGCCAGTAACTTTCCAAGCACCTGGACCAAGAGACTGTGACATCATCCCTCTTTGCTAGACTGGAAATAGCGTGAGGGCTGGAGCTTTTTGTATCATCATGAAACTGGCTCCAGCAGAGGCAGCTTATGGTGAAATTGTGGGAGGTGGCAACACAAGCCTCCATTTGCAGATAACTTGAGAAAGTTGATACTTAAAATACTTATGTTGGATGCTGTATAAAGTACCTTTTAGATACAAGCAAGTCTGCTAGAAGATGTGGTGCTCCTGTACCATACATTCAAACATATCATTTATTTAACTAAGGAACCAGTAAGACAGATGTCTGCACCAAATAAAAACCACACAAGATTTTTAAAAATGCTCAGCATTGACTTATCTATGCTCCTCTTGAAGTGTTTAGGAGTTTTACCACTGACTTTAATGGGAGCAGAGTTAGGCCAGCACTGAGTGCTTTTGAAAATCCCTCCTACGTGTTTAATGGAATGTGATTTAACGGTAAAAAGATGACAAACTTACTGGTTTATTTATTATGAATATTTATTCTTTGTTACTTTTTTTATTTCCTTTTTCTTCCTTCCGATTTTATTTTTTGCACAGACATCCTTATTTTAATATAGACTCTGTGATGGGGTGTACCAACTCCGCACTGGGCTGCTGGGGGTGGACCAATCATTGTGGGCCCAGGAGGCCATGCTCCCTTTCTCCTGCTGCACATGGTCCAGGTGGAGAAGTCATTAATAAAGGGAGGCAATCCAGCCCAGTCGGGGTGAATGATGGAGAAGAAAGGACATACACTGCCAGTCTCTGCAACACTCCTGGCACAAGAGCCCGAAGACTCCAGGCGACTCACTGACCATAAAGAGCACCAGGGAAGCCAAGCCACCATCTGCTGAGGAGGCTGCTGCCAGTTCTATGTCCAGCACAGAGGGAAGTAAGACCTATAGACTGTTTATTTGTTTTCCCCCACCCAGAGGCCGCAGCCTACTTGCTGCTTCACCCTGCCCAGGGGGCTAATTCCCCAAGTGCCACTGCCACACCAGCCAGGAGGCTGCAGGGCTCTAGACTGTTTGTTAGCCCTTCACAGGGGCTTCAGCCTGAGTGCTGTTCAGTACTACTGTCTTCCCCAGCCAGGAGGCTGCAGGGCTCTAGACTGGTTGGTTGTTTTGCCCCACCTAGGAGGCTGCAGGTCTCCAAGCTTTTTGTTTTTTCAGCCCCCTGGAGACCACAGATTATTTGTTTAAGCAGAAGTAAAAGTGGGCCAGTACGGCATACCAGTAAGAAGTGGTTAGGCATCATGGGCCAGGCAGCATGGAAGGGCAGGCTAGGGAAGGCTGACCCCCACCCCCCCATCCCTCCTTCCCGGAACCAGGTCCCTGTACCGATAAGTCTTTTATGTTACTTTAACCCCTGTGTTCAAGTGACCCTATCACGGGCCCTGGACCCACTTAACCGAAATCACCCACTTAACGGGGAGTCCCAATGACTGGGTTATGGGGTGTACCAATCCCGTACTGGGCCGACAGCGGTGCCCCAGCTTGACACACAGGGATCCTGTCACAGACTCATAGAACCAAATCTTGTAAATCCATATATTGTTTAGCAGTTTTGTCTGGGCTTTCCCTACAGAGTCTTCACTCAGATGATCATCATACTGGCTGTCTAGTGTCAGTCTAGTGCTGGTAAATTTTGGGTTCTGACATCTAGTAGCCCTTTCAGCACCCACATATTTGAAAGTGACATCTTTTTAAACTTGGCCTTTTGGCTACATAGGACTAGAAGAACTATATTCACTATTATAGCAAGCAATTTATCTGACAAATGTAGCTTTCAAAGTCTCATTTGTCTCAGACTAATTTTTAATTATCCTTTGTTATGATTGTTAAACACTTGTGCAAACATTTCATCCTCTGGGTGGTTCATAAACCTTTCACTTTGACTACTGAAGTGATGGGTATTGTAGAAATAGCTATAAAATCTAGATGGCTTCAACTACATGTTATTCATTATTCACAGTGTGTGACTGGTCATCTATACCACATGGTATAGATTCTGCACACTTACTTAATAAACCTGTATAAATATGGAAAGCACCAATGGGGCAAATGGCATTCTTCCCATGTGAATGTGAGTAATTGTAACAAACAGTACAGTTCTCCACATCTTCATAAGAAACTGACCATATCAAAACAATTCAGAATTTGCACTGAGCAGAAGCCTTGTAGCCACTGCATCTCACATTGAATCCCTGCTGGTGCTTCACTGCCCATGCCAGAGCCTAACAAGCTGGTAAGGAGTTAAGAGCCCTGTTCTCTTGCTCATCAGACTTGGAGGAGACTTGTAAGGCTTAGATTTCCACCACCATGGGGAGTTCCATTCCCACAACTCCCTCAGCAGCTAGAGGAGACCTCTGGCTGTCAGGGAAGCCTTATCCTCCTCAAGAACCAAAATAAATCCATTTCGCAATTGGTCACCCAGCCAACCAGATAGGACCCCCCCCCTTCACCCACCCAGGTACCCCCCTATCTGGAAAGTGCTGGACTGCATGTCCACCATAACTGCTGCCAACAGAGGCTGCACAACAATCCACCTGCAGCTGCTGTGAGGAACCGAGCCTCACTGAGATGCTGGGAAGGAAGAGCATGACAGGTGAAGGGGTACCCGCCAGAGGGTGGAAGGGATTAATAATTTGGGTAGTAGGGACACAGTACAGAATACATTTTTTGTGTGGAGGAGGTGAGTATGTGTAACTGAGTTTTTGTGGGGGGGATGGTTAGGAAGAAAGTATTTTGTCTTGGGAAGGAATTGCATACTATGGCAAGAAACTGATGTTGCTCTTTTCTTTTGTCAGGTAGTCTAATTATACTTGATGTAATTCACAAGTGTTATGGTCTTGATGTAAATGTGTAACATACCTACATTTTGTAGTTTCTTTGGCAGAGGGAGAAAGTATATTGATAATGATTATACTTCAGGATTTCTGGAGCCAGTATTTTGCACAGTTTCAGAAAAGACATGTAAATCATGTTTTGTTTTTATTCTTTAGGGTTAAAATCATAACACCAGCAAAGAAGGAAAAGCCTGTGGAGGTGTTCATATGTCTTTGGAGTGTTCTGAGGTATGTGTTACAGGATCAATGATCATTATCCTCAGGGAGGTGCAGTAGAAAAACTTGCAGTGGCATTTTGTTCATATTGTAAAACACAGTGTCAGCAGGGGTTCGTGTGACACAGAGGAAACAATCTACAGGGATAAAGAATTTTGGGAGGGGGGGTGGAGGAGGGGGGAGTAAAGATGACTATAAAGCCAAAATAGGAAATAGTTGATGGTAGATGAAGTAACTGAATGAGCATTACAGTTAGGTCCAAGAATAGGGGATGGAATGTCATTTCCATTAGTTCTGTGACTAGTGTGCAGTACTGCACTATGTGTGAGTCCCACACAGTAATGCTGAATTGCCATTTCCAGCTTATATCTAGAAAGTGGGGGTTGGGGAAGGAGGGAAATGACCATCTTTCTGTCTACTAAGAAAATGAATGGTAATTCCCAATATTGTACCACTGTTGTACCACCTCATGTTGGTGCTGCTTTTATAACATTTTAGTGAGTAATCAAACAGCATTACATCCAGTTCCTATAACACACTCTAAATATTTCTTTTCAAATCCTGTTCAGCCTGCATGGAGAGCAAGATTGTTGCATTCAGTATGCCACAAAGACCTTCATTAAGCTATCAAGAGAGAAGCTAAATATTGAACATCATTTTTTTTCGAAATAAAATGACAAACACTGTCTCTCCTGTTTTAATTTATATTCTATCCCTTTTCTTGAGTGCCTATACATCAGGAGACAGATCCTGAAAAGTATTTAGGCACTTAACCCCCTGGTCTTTCTAATAAAAAAACTGCTGCTCCAAAAGTCGATAAACTGAGGGCTCTGGTTTCCCTATTACTTGTAAACTTTAGAAAAGATTATAGTAACTGGGAATAAAAAGGCTAATGGCCATCTTTAATACACATAGAAATTCGTGATTATTTTTGTTAGATCTAGGAGAACTATCCATGAATACTTGTTCATGAATACATTGGAACTGAGTAAATACAGAATAATTTTGTCTACCTGCAATGTGCATCTTCAGTTCCCAGTGACTTCAAGCTGTTCAGCATCTTGTAGTACTGAGCTGTAACGTCTCAGAGGGGTAGCCGTGTTAGTCTGGATCTATAAAAGCAGCAAAGAATCCTGTGGCACCTTATAGACTAACAGACGTTTTGGAGCATGAGCTTTCGTGGGTGAATACCCACTTCGTCAGATGCATGTCTGCTATATATATTGCTATAATATCAGGTACTTTAGTTGATCTTTGGAGCTTATCCTTTTACTGCATTTTTACAGAAGAAACTTAAATATTCTTGCCTTGGTATTTGGAAAAAAAATCTTCTATTAGTTCTTTTAAAGATGCAAATCAAAGAAATTCAGGCTTCACAGCCCACACTGAAAATATAATAAAATTGAATGGCTTTTTGAAGGTTTTCTATCTCTACATTCATTACTAAGCATTTGTGCATTACTTTTGGGTAATTGAGCAAACAATGCCCTTGACAGTAGTTTCCCTTCACCAAAATTCAAAGATAAGGTAATTAATTAAAGGCCAAAAGGGGGTTGTTAGCTGCTGGTAATGAACCACTATTGAGAAAATTGCTGCTACAGGACTAATGCTATTAAATACTGTGTGTGAGTGTGCATGAATGGGAGCTTTGGGAGAAACACAGTGTCTCTGGTAATCCTATCAGGGAGGATCTTAAGCTATGTCTACACGATAGCCTATGTCAGCATAATTTATCTCATTCAGGGGTGTGAAAAAACTAGTCCCTGCCCTGAGCGACATAATTTACACCAACATAAGTTCTCGTATGTACAACGCTATGTTGGCAGGACAGCTTCTCCCACCATCATGGCTTCTGCTGCTCATGGAGCTGATTTTATTATACTGACAGGAGAGCTCTTTCCTGTCAGCATAGAGCATCTTCACCAGGCATGCTTTAGCAGCGCAGCTGAACCAATAGAGCTGTATCTCTGCAGCACTGTACGTATAGAACTGGTCTTAGTGTGTGTTGAGGAGTTCATCCAAAAAATGAGAACGAGGCATAAATTGTTCAGACTGCATATAAATAATGCTTTTTTTAGAATGAAGAATTTAAGGCATTAGTAGCCCATATGTACTGTCTTGAAACCTTTGTCTTGAAATACCTGGTAACTGACCTGGAAAAATAGACCATATCTAGATAGCAGTACTGTACTAGTATTTATTCATCCTAATTATTTTAACCATAGAGCGTTATAGTTTTTGACATTTGTTCAGAAGAGTATATAGGACTCCAATCTACATGAAATAAATTATTGCTTTCAGTTCATTCTAGAAAACAAGTGTCCACATCACAAAAATCACCACAATTGGCAATGATGGCTACTCTTGTTGCCAGTCTGAGCAAAAAGGAAAAAGATTAACTAGGGTTTGAGATCTCTTACCCTTCATAGTTATTCCTCCAGGTCAGGGCTGAGGCATGTTCATATCAATTAGTATGCAGTACAAAATAAAATATTCTTCCTCGCTCCCAAAAAGTCCACCGCAGGAACTGGTTTTTTTAGATGACTGCTCACATGTACTCACTTTCAGCCCACTTGCTTCTTTGAAGTCTTCAGTCCAATATTCTTTGGATTCCGATTAAGGCAATAGCATGCAGTTGGAGATGTGTCCCAATTTGTATCCTTGGGAACCAAAGCATGGGAGATGGGGGAAGGTGAGTGGTCCTAATGGACACTGCTTGCTAGAAACTTCTGACCTTATGCTCTACAGACTACTCCCAAGAATGCAGATTCAAATTTTCATAGTTTTATTTCATCTGATACTATGGTTATGGGCTATATAAGCACCTATATACAAAGGTTTATGACAAAAAAAATGAGGAATCCGGTGGCATCTTAAAGACTAACAGATTTATTTGTGCATAAGCTTTTGTGGGTAAAAACCCCACTTCTTCAGATGCATGAATGCATAGGTATATGGGTAATCCTCTCAAAGAGCCATGGTTACTTTGGTAAGGAACTGTATTTTACCCATTGGTAGGTAAATTCTTTTGAGCCATATCTAAACAGTAAACAAGGATATTAGGTGAAATGTTAGATAAATGTTAAATACTATACTCAATATTTACTATATTAAAAGCACATTAGCTAGGAGTTTTATTGTGATGTCCAGCATGATATTTTTTTGGAGGCATGATGTAGTTTTCACCCCGACACCAGCCCTAAAGTTGCTCAGAAAGGCGCAACTAACCTTATAGGTTGCACCTGGAAAAGAGTCAGGCTTGACTGATATTCACTTATTGAGGATGAAGCCCAGATGGACAGGAGCAGGATGGGCTTGTATAAAGCCAGTAAGTCACAGCAGAAAATGGCTGCAGGGAGAGAGTTTGCAGTTGCACTCTGAGCACAGAGAGTGGGTAGGAGGAAACCATGGTGGGACCAAAAGCCCTAGGATCTTGTCCCTGACAGAAGTTGCAGGGAAGAAAACCTGTGGAAGGCAGACTGGGAAGAAGCCCAAGAGAAAATCAAGAAGAGTTGAGAATGTGTAGACTTTGGCTGCTGATGGTTGATTAGGTCCCTGGGCTGAAACCTGGAGTAGCGGGCAAGCCAGGTTCCCCTGCGAGCCACTGGGAAAGTGGTACAGACTGGGAATTACAGAAGACTGCCTGAGGTGGCACCTGGTCAGATTGTCCAGTGGGACTTGGCTAGCTTGGAAGGGGAAAACTCTATAGTTAGGTAGCTATAGGGCTGAGTCACAAATTGATGGCACCATGAGTCCTGGAGAGTGAAAAGAGCTGTGAGGCACGTGAGCAATGGAAGAGTGTGCTATACTACCGGGGCAGGGCTGTGAGTGAACCCTGTGACAAGACTTTTTATACTTGTTTTCATGGATTTTAGTAACATTCAGCTGACATCCTGAATTGAAGAAGGGGCCTGATTGTCCTCCCACAGCACATTACACCACTGTAGCTCCACTGATTCCTGATTCACACCTCCTGACTCGTCTCACACTTGCAAGAGTAAGTGTGAGGAGAATCAGGGCCAAAAGAGGTAAAATTGTGCCTATAGCAATTTGAAACCAAGAGCAAGAAATCTTAGAGGTAGTCTTGTATTGTAATAAGCTATCAGTTAACTACAGGTGTAAATATCCTCACAGGTGATTTGGTTCAACTGCATCAAGATTAGGAACTGATCACTTCCCAATTTTCATTTCCCAAAATGAAGCTATTTTGTTTATACAATATCAAAGGTGTATGGGATGTTTTAAAGACAGATTCTTAGATTCATATATGGCCCCCTTTACTGTAGTATCTGAGCATCTCACAATCTTTAATCTTTTGTCCACACAACACCCCAGAGAGGTAGAGAAGTAACTCTGGTTTATTGCTGGTGAACTAAGCCCCAAAGAGTGGTTGAGTCCAAGTTCACTGTGGCAATGAGCACACTGGTATTCACACCCTACACACTATTATAATAGTCTTTGTACAAAAAAACCCATACACTTATTATATGGAGTAAATCAAAGGTAATATACATCTAGAAGCTAAGTCAATAGAATAGCAATCACCCATTTAGGCTATATTTGGGAAAAGAGAATAGAAGTATGTGGGCTATCTAAAATCCCTCACCCTTGTAAGTGCCCTGTCTGCATGCAAACGATCCATAGTTGTCATTCCTTTTCACTACAGGCCTCTAATGGGAGAGTTTTACATGCCATACATACTGTACCATTTGACTCATTCCGTAATACTCCATTTCTGTTGCATATGGGATTACTGTTTTCTGTTTTAAGAATAGTTCTCATCGTTGGGTTACAAATTTAATTGTAAGTGGGTTGACAAATTCTATATAGTACAGCAGAAGGAGAATGAGTAGTACTTTGGGTAACACATAGTCAAACAGAAATAAGGCAATTTAGGTGTTACTATTTGTAGAGTTTCTAATGCACTGGAGCTATACAAATAATAAAAACTGGCCAAAGCTGCACATAATGGAGAACACAGACATTGTATAATATTTATCAGTCATAAATGCGTTACTAGTTATTTGGTAACATATTGCCTTAGCAAGCTTTATAGTTAATGTTTTGTGACAGTTTCCATTACAAACTAATTCTTAGGCTAGGTCTACACAGGGTGAGGGGGTAGGTGTCGACCTAAGATACGCAACTTCAGCTACGTGAATAGGTATCTGAGGTCGATTTACCTGGCCATGAGGGTGGTGGAGAGTCAACCGCTGCCACTCCCCCGTTGACTCTGCTTCCACCTCTCATCGCGGTGGAGTTCCAGAGTCAACAGCAGAGCGATAGGGAATCGATTTTATTGTGTCTACACTAGAAACGATAAATCGATCTCCGATAGATCTATCACTACCTGCCAATTTGGCAGGTAGTGTAGATGTACCCTTAGAGTTTATAACTTGATAAAGTTCCCACAAGGACAATCACAAAATAAAACCTATGTAAGCAAGATAAAATATAAAGCATTAGTCTGTTCAAATAACTTGCCACTGTGGCCCCTCTCCAGCAAGGACTTAAGTGCTCAATTTAAAGCATGTGAGTAGTCCTATTTACAAGTTACATGCTTGGATCAGGGCCTGTGGGAATAATTATCCTTCTCTAATAGTATTTTTAGTGGACTGCCCTCCTGTACATTTACTATTTTGTCTCCCCTATGCCCACCCTTCCATATTCACTACTGTCTGATCTTGGGTTTCATGTTGTGTTCTTAATCTAATATAGGTCCAGATTCTACAGGCACTTAAATACTGTTGGCAGAGCTTGCAACTCTTCAGTTTCAGCAGTGAGCCTGAAGGACCTGATCCTGTGCACACTGAAGTCAATGGCAAAAATCCCATTCAGTTAAATGGTGCGGAATCAGTCTCTAAGGGTTTTCAAGATCATGTTCTTCAGTGTTTTTCACAAGGTTCAAGCTAGGTAGGTGCATAGCTGCTTGAAAGATTGAGATCTTAAAGTGTGAGTTCCTAAGGGCAGGCACTTTGTCTTTTTGTCAGCTTTTAAAATATGTTCACCTGTGGGGCTATATATGATAGATATAAAAGGATGCAGAAAGCTATTAGAGGCTGAAGGGAAAGAGATATGAGGAGCCATGGAAAGTAAACTAGAGAAAATTCTGTTCAGTTTAACTGACAGTACAGTACATGCTGTGCAGAAAATTGACTTAACCTGGGAAATCAGTTTTCATCAGGATTGTCTGGATAACTGGCATTCAGTTTAAGTGGAGTCCATTATATAACCTGTAGAATCATGAAATCATGGACTAGCCTTATCTGAGATTTTAACCTGATAGTGATCTAAAAAGGTCACATCACAAAATAAGTTATGTAACAACATATGGATCTGAAAAAAGCAAAATTGGAAGCAAAGATTTTTTTATCTTCAAACATTGTTTTAGGCAGCTGTGGTCAGATTTTATATTTTTTAAAATGGCTTTCACTTTGGTCCAGGCAGAATATTTCCATACAAACAAGGACAAGCATAGAGCTAGATGTGCAAATGGTTATTTTCTTAATTTGTATGTACAGCCTTAGTAACTGTTTATGTAACATTAGTGAACATGCAATTTGGTATGAACAATTGAATGCTAAATTGAGATCCTTTGATGGCTCAGGTGCCAAATGAAGGGCTGTTTTTCATTTGCAGTTATTACAGATAGATATGACTGTGAGGGAAAGATTAAAAAATCATGAAAAGAATTATCTGAAATAATTTTAAGATGTCAGTTTGTAATGTTAAAAATATACCATAATAATAATACATCATTTATATCCGTGGTTTTCAAACTTTTTTTCTGGTGACTCAGTTGAGGAAAATTGTTGATGCCCATGACCCATTGGAGCTGGGGATGAGGGGTTCAGGGTGTGGGAGGGAACTCTGGGCTGGGGCAGAGGGTTGGGGGTGTGGGAGGGTGTCATAAACAGATAGCTAAGGGTTAATGTCTCTTTCACCTGGAAAGGAGTAACCTGAAACACCTGACCAGAGGACCAATCAGGAAACAAGACTTTTTCAAATCTGAGTTGAGGGAAGTTTTGGTGTGTGAGTTTTTTGTTCTTTGTCTTGTATCTGTGCCCTCTCGGCTATGAGAGTGATTTTTCTATCTCCTGGCTTTCTAATCTTCTGTTTCCAAGTTGTAAGTACAAAGATAGTAAGACCATAGGGTTATATTGTTTTCTTTTGTATTTACATGTGTGTAGTTGCTGGAATGTGTTAAATTGTATTCTTTTTGGATAAGGCTGTTTATTCATTTTTTTCTTTTAAGCAAATGACCCTGTATTTGTCACCTTAATACAGAGAGACCATTTTTATGTCCTTTTCTTTCTTTTTATATAAAGCTTTCTTTTTAAGACCTGTTGGAGTTTTTCTTTAGTGGGGACTCCAGGGAATTGAGTCTGCAGCTTACCAGGGAATTGGTGGGAGGAAGAAGTCAGGGGGAAAATCTCTTTGTGTTAGATTTACTAAGCCTGACTTTGCATACCCTCTGGGTGAAGGGGGGTGGGGGAGAGATTAGCTCTCTCGGTACTTGTGTTTTCCAGGACTGGAAACAGGGAGGGTGGAGTCCCTCTGTTTAGATTCACGGAGCTTGCTTCTGTATATCTCTCCAGGAACCCAGGGAGGGAACACCTGGAGGGAAGGAGGGGGAAGGGAAATGGTTTATTCCCCTTTGTTGTGAGACTCAAGGAATCTGAGTCTTGGGGTCCCCCAGGGAAGGTTTTGGGGGAGACCACAGTGATCTACGCACTGTATAAATCCCTGGCTGGTGGCAGCGTTACCAGGTCCAAGCTGGTAACTAAGCTTGGAGGTTTTCATGTTAACACCCATATTTTGGACGCTAAGGTCCAGATCTGGGAAAAATGTTATGACAGAGGGAGTCAGGGGTCTGGGCTGGGGGGCTCAGGACTGGGGCAGGGGATTAGGGCATGGGGTTGGGACATGGCTTACTTCGGGTGGCTCCTGGTCAGCGGTGCAGCGGGGACGCTAAGGCAGGCTTCCTGCCTGTTCTGGCACCACGGACCGTGCTGCACCCCGTAAGTGGCCAGCAGCAGGTCCAGCTCCTAGGCGGAGGCACACGGCTGCAAGTGCAGTTATTTTAGCATGCATTGCTTTTGCAGCACTGTTACTGTGCATGCTGGTTTAAAGATAGGTAAGAAGACACAGACCCATTTCAAAGATCTTAAATGATAAATTAGACAGAATGCAGAAAGTTGTGTAACTTTAGAAGAAATGTTATTTGAGTTAAAGTTTTTCATTTGTCTTGTTGGTTGCAAAGTTAATTTTTATATTATTATTTATTACATAAGAACAATTGTGGAGAGTTTTTGCATGTCTAACACCAAACATTTCAGAGACAGTTCGAAAAACATGCAGGAAATTTGGCCCAGTGTATCTTTGGCATAGGACCTAATGGACCAATATCAAAAAGATGTTTGTTTTAGCTAAGCATGCTGCTGTTTCATAGCGGAGGTTAACGTATTCCTAGAGCAATCCAACAAATTCTGACCATGCTGGCCTCCTGTTTAAGGAAGGATGCATTTTTCAAGGGATAAAGTATAAAATTGGATATCTGGAGACCAAATCTGCTATAGATTTCCTGTCTGACTTTGGTTAAGGACTGATCCTACACCTATAATACACAAAATGAGTGGGATTTTGCCATTGGAGTCAGTGAGTACACACTAGACCCCTTAGTCCAAAACTTCCCAAAGTACTCACTAATTTTGAGTGCTTTCAGTTTGGAGTGTCAAATTTGAGGCACCTTGAAGTCAATGGAAGCTGAAGATGTTTGGAATCTCAGATAATCAGATCCAAGTTGTCTCAAAGTAGGCACCCAAAAATCAATTTGTAAAATGGAGATACTAATGCTTCTGTGACCGTCCTTTGGGCCATCAGGATTGAGAGTCATCTTGTAACCCTTGTCTTCAGTCCTGCCTGTGCTTGGCACCATACCAGCCTTTCAGCCACACAAGCCCTCTCCTCCGAGCTATGCCAGACCTAACTTTGTCTTCCAGGTTAATGATAGGTACACCCTATCCCTGAGTCCCTTTGAAGCATTTCGCTGTGATAATCAGCAGAGGTGGATTAAGGTTTCATGGGCCCCCCCACTCCTTCCACCTGCAGTCCTGCCCCATTCCACCCATTCCGCCTGTGGCTCCACCAACGGCACCACCCCATTCCACACATGGTCAGCCCCATTATGCCCCCCACACTGCAGCCCTGCATTGTTGCCAGGGAGTGGGGTAGGAACACTGGGATGCCCATTTTTCTGGGCCCCCCCCAATTGTCTAGGGTCCTTGGGCACAGGACCCGTTGGCCCAGTGGATAATCCATCACTGATAACAAGTCCCTGCCACTGGCTACTCGCAGAAATCCCAGATCCTCTGCTCCCGAAGGTGCAGAGTACCCAGTTACCAGTTTTACCTTAAACCACAGCTCCAGTAAACACACAGCACTTGTGAACATTTAAAGTAAAACAAAAGGTAGATCTATTTAAGAAAAGGTAAAGATTTAACTAGAATGAGAAGAAGTGATCAAAACAAGCAATTACAATACAAAACAAAGCCATAAAATACCAATCTTGGTCTAGACTTGTTAATAGTTGACTTCCTATATAATAAAGTAAGTTTTCTCCCCAAAATTCAGTCTTTGCAGAGCTGACTGGTTTTACAAAAATCAAGACCCAAATGTTCATGAACACCCCTGTTCCAGAAAGTTGTTTCCCAATGAATGAATAGTACCTCTGTGTTATATTGAAAACAGCCTTTGTTTTTATTCACAGGCAAGGCGAATACCTGTCTTGTTAAGTTCCTTTTTAAAAACCTGCAAGTAGCTTCCATTTGTTTGCAGTTTCCTCTGATGGTTTCCCGTTGAAATTTAGTATTGTGCAAGGGTAAACAATTGAGCCTTGCATTACTAGTTAAATACGGCAGGGTGGACAACTCCTCCCTGCCCAAATGGACCATTGCTGAAACACACACATTCCCTGGTAACTAATTTTTGCTCAGTCCCTAAAGCATACTTGCAATGCAAATACACTGTTCCTTAAATATTACTTGAGCATACATGTCACAATGATTATGAAACTTGACAAGTTCTGAGCTTTCTATAGATTCCTTACATGTTACTCTTTATGGATAAATATCTTATATGAGATGTTTTTGTAGTGAGTTTTCAAATCTTAGGTGAGAGCTGTTTGCAAAGAACAAGGGACCCACAATTTTAATCACAAGAATTGTGTGAAGCTAAATAATTTTAATAACACGCATTGATCTTCTGATTGCAAGTTCTGTGCATGTGCAAAGTATTATTTTGTTAACAGTATAAAGATTTTCTGTTTAACTTTCTATATTTACTCTTAAAGTGCCTAAATTGTTTTTTGTTTGGCATTTTTAGGGCCACAAAAATCTTTGCTCAAGGCACGTTCTTATCTTCTACCCCAAAAAAATATTTAACCAGAAAATGCTTTTGAAGGTTTGATTTGATCTGATAAGAATTAAGTGTTCATATGAATTTCTGAAAATGATCATCTCTGTTAATAAGTTGCAAGTCCAGGGCCTGTTCCATCTCTTGAATTTAATGGCATGACCTTCTTGAGTTGAATGGAAGCTAGATGAGGCCCGTAAGGCAGGGGTGTTATTTTAAAAACATTAAGGAGAGCAAATAACTTCCATGGGGCATTCTCTATTCCCCCTTACAGCGCTGCACGAGGTTTGTGGGGAATATCCTATACATGTGTTCTGTACAATCACAGCAGGGAAGAAAAGCTAGTCTCCCAATATATTTTCTGTCTATCCTCTAATTTTGCAAGTTCAGACCTTAGTTCATTAGGTTTTGAGGAGTGACATGTTGCTAACAGCACCTCACATATCTGAGGTGTGAACGGCCACTCTAAAACAACTAACTGGAAACAAGGTAGTGTTCACATTGCAAATGACGCTATTTTACATGGTTTCCTAAATTTTGGGGGACCAGGGTACAGTGTTGGTAAAAACTTGCCAGAGAAATGTTCCAAAGCTGGAATTCCCTCTACCCTTCCCTTCCCATCTCTCAAAAGAGGCCCCGAATGGGCAAAACTGCATCAGTGACCAACTTAAAATCTCCTACCGTATGACTCTTCAGAGTTAGAAATAGGATTTCTATACAGCTGAAACTGGACATTTTCAAGCTTTCCAGTGGAACAACCTGTTAGGTCTGGAGATACAGGACCTTAAAATCATAATAGTGAGCACCAATGCCTGGGTACTGCTGGCACAAACTGACTCCAAATTCAACTTTCCCAGTGGGTCTGTAGCCAATTGATAGTAGCCAATTGATACAGCCTACAGCTGGAACTAGCCTTGAAAAAACAGGAGATTATTATTATTATTTGTATTACTGTAATGCCAAGGGTCCTGAGGGTTAAATCCTGACCCATCTATTATAGTGTACGTTGTGGCAATATTTCATATATACTATTTTAATTCAAAAGATCCTTCCATGGATTGTATATCTGTCTCCTTTCCATTATCTGACTTTGTTTTTAATTTCTGGAGCAGTTTGCTGCCAGAAATTGTCAATAACTGTGGAGGTGACATTCTGTTGACAATATTTGTTTAGCTAAGAATTTTATCATTAGAATAATTGCACTTGGTAAGTCTGGTCTCTCTCTCTTCAAGCTTATCATATATTTTATACAGTTGTTAGATCCTGCGACAATATGTTAAAATAACTTTTCTACTAGCAAATGTGTACATTAAAATCTGTGACAAATCTACTTTTTGTGTGTGTTTGAGAAGATCTGATAAGTTATCAGAAGTGGGAATTTCTACTTTTTGAAATTCTTTTTAGTTTTCTTTATGTATCTATATTCTAGGCCATGCACACCCCCAATACACAAGGCGCCAAATGAGTGGGCATACAAGATTATATACTGAAACTGCCATACTGTTGTGAACAATAAAAGTAATTAGAGATTTTAAAAATGAATCTTGGAACAAAAAGAACAATGTTTAAATATTAAAGCTAAGGGATATAAATATTGCAAATTCAGTACCGTAGGCCAAATTAAGGTACCAGAGAGACACTTGTTTTAGGCCATACAGTGAATGGTCGAACACATAGAATCATAGAAATATAGGGCTGGATCTGGAAGGGACCTCGAGGGGTCATCTAGTCCAGTTCCCTGCACTGAGGCTGGCCCAGCTATACATAGACCATCTAGGACAGGGGTTTGTCCAACCTATTCTCCCCTTAGTTGTCTTTTCTCAAGACTAAACAGGCACAGGGTTTTTTAAGCCTTTCCTCATAAGTCATATTTTCTAAATCTTTTATCAGTTTTGTTCTCCTCTGGACTCTCTCTCTCTCTCTCTCAATTGTCCACATCTTTTCTTAGAGTGGCAATCAGAACTGGACACAATAATGCAGCTGAGGCCTCACCGAGTAGGGAAGCACAATTACCTCCCATATCTTATTTATGGCACTCCTGTTAGTACATTGTCATGGGGTACTCGCTCACTGCTGATGGTACCTCCTCCTGGCTGCTCTGGGGAAAAGCTTTCTTCCAGGTCCAATACCTACAATTGCAGTCTCTTCACCCGTTGTCCTCTCTTACACTCTACAGACTCTCTCTCGCTCCAGAGATTGCAGCTTCCTCTTTGTGACTTGGCCCTTTGAGCAGGTCATTGTGTGGTTTTCCCTTCCAGACAATAGAGTCTTACTGGACCTGCTGTCCATGCACTGCCACTGTTTCAGTGGCTGGTAGGGGAACCAGGCCCACCCACTGTTCCAGGTTCCAGCCCAGGGACCCTACAACATGCAGCCAAGGTCTGCTCAGTCCCACCTTATTGCTCTCTCTCTCTGGGTTACTTCTTACCCACAGGCTTTTTTCCCCACCTTTTTCTTATCTGGGGACCCTTCCCTGAGGACCAGGGTCCCTACTGTTTCCAAGGGTTCCCTCCTTCCTTCTAATGCATAGAGAGTGATTTAAGACTTCCTCACTGAAGCCCTTTCTGTTACCACATTCCTGGCTTTATACTATCCCAGCTCCTACCTGCTTAGCTGAGCTCTGTCTTTTAGTCAGGAGTTGATCTGCCAGCATAAACCCTTTCTGTGGCCTTTCTCAATAACTGGCCCTTTTTCAGGCTGGTCTTTTGAGGCTGGTCTCAGGTGAGCACCTCATACCATACACCCCAGAATAATTAGCCTTTTTTTGCAACTGCATCACATTGTTGATTCATTCAGTTTGTGATCTACTGTAACTCCCAGATCCCCTTCAGTAATATTACCACCTACCCAGTTATTCTCCATTTTGTAGTTGTGCATTTTTTCCTTCCTAAGTGTAGTTCTTTGCACTTGTCTTTATCAAATTTCATCTTGTTGATTTCAGACCAATTCTCCAATTTGTGAAGATCACTTCAAATAATAAACATGTCCTCCAAAGTGCTAGCAACACCTCCCAACTTGGAGTCTTCTGCAAAATTTTATAAGCATACTCTCCACTTCATTATCTAAATTGTTATTGAAAATATTGAATAGTACTCCAGAACAGACCCCTACAGGACCCCACTTAATACGTCCTTCCAGTTTGACAATGAATAATTGATTATTACATTTTTGAGTACTGTCTTTCAAGTAATTTTGTACCCACCTTATAGTAATTTAATCTGGACCAGATTTTCTTAGTTTGCTTATGAGAATGTCATGTGAGACCGTGTCAAAGGCCTCACTAAAATCAAGATATCACGTCTTCTGCTTCCTCCCATGTGCTAGGTCAAGAAACCCTGTCAAAGAAGCACATTATTTTGGTTTGGCATGATTTGTTCTTGACAAATACAAGTTGACTGTTACTTATTACCCTAAGTCGGTGGTTCCCAAACTTGTTCCGCCGCTTGTGCAGGGAAAGCCCCTGGCAGGCCGGGCCGGTTTGTTTACCTGCTGCTTCCGCTTCCAGCAGCTCCCATTAGCCTGGAGCAGTGATCGGCATCACGATCGGCCGAACCTGCAGATGCGGCCGGTAATAATTTGTCCTGTATCTTTCCAGGTATTGAAACTAGGCTGACTGGTCTATAATTCCCTGGGTATTCTTTGTTCCCTTTTTAGAAGATAAATACTGAATATGCTCTTCTTCAGTCCTCTGGGCCCTCACCCGTCCTCCATGAGTTCTCAAAGATAATTGCTAATAGTTCCCAAGATTGTTTCAGCTAGTTCCTTAAGTACCCTAGGGTGATTTTCATGAGGCACAACCAAATTGAATATATCTAAACAGGGGCAGCAGGTTTGTATAATTTTTTGATAGTGCCCAGAACAGGCCCAAGTCTGACTCCCTACCCACCCCAACCTGCTTAAGGCTCTGGGAGAGAGTTTGGGTGCAGGAGGGGGATTCGGATGCAGGCTCTGGGAGGAAGTTTGAGTGCGGGAGGGGTACAGGCTCTGGGAAGGAGTTTGGATGCTGGGTGCAGGCTCTGGGTTTGGGCAGGGGGGTGGAGTGCAGGTGTCGGCTCTGTGAGGGATTTTGGGAGCAGGAGGGGTGCAGGATCTTGGTGGGAGTTTGGGTACTGGGTGTAGACTATGGGCTGGGAAATGGGGTTGGGGTACAGGAAGGGGTGTGAGGCATGGGGCAGGGCTAGAGATGAGGAGTTTGATGTGCAGCAGGCAGATTGCCCTGGGGCTGCAGGCCAGAGAGGAGGATTCCCCCAGCCCTCTCCCTGCCGACAGCAGTGAGCTCTGGGAGGGAGGGGCATGACACTTACCCAAGCCCCCCTGGGCTGCTGCTTAGGAGGTCCAAACAGGATAAGTTCCCCTCCCTTCCCAGAGTTGACTTGGAGTCACCTGCCAGGGGACGTGGGGAAGCTTCCATGCGCCTCCTCCCTCTGCAGGCACAGCAGCTGGCTCAACCTGTCCCCAGTGCTGCTTCTTTGTAGCCGGCTGTGCCAGCACCCGGCGAGGGAGTGCAGCGTGGAGCTGCAGGGGGCAGCCGCCCACTGGCCTGTGCAGGCAGGGACACTCGGGAGCAGCGCGCAGGGGCAGCAGGCAGGGCTGGGGGAGAGACCTGGCCCTGAACTTTGGTGGAACCAGGCCCCCTGGGTCCTGAATTTGCTGGAGCCCGGGCACCACACATCCATATAACTCACCGCCCCTGCATCTAATTTATTTAAATGTCCTTTAACTTGTATTGACATTAGGGGGCATCATTTTTAGCAAGGGCTGAACCTGGTTTCTTTTTTGTGGGTGCAATTAGCTGTGGGCACAATCGGTTACTCTTGGATTGCCACACCTGCAAATTAGGAATTTAAATATCTAAGACCTACTCAATGTACTGCATAAGAAATTATCTCAACCCACAGAATTATCAGCTATTGCTGAAAGTAAAGCAATCTGGGTGGAAATGGTTCAGGACCTCTTTTTGCAATACATCCTATTAGATATAGTGCAACTGATGGTATTATATCTAGGTCAATAGCAAGTGTTCTGCCAGATACCCATTAATACTGCATGTTGGTGTCATTTGTGTTCCTAGGGAACATTAATTACTTGGCAGGAATTTTGAATGTGGACTACCAGTCATGCAGATCATTCAGATATCTCAAGACTAAAAATAGCTTTCCACATAATTAGTACAGTGGAGCCAAAAGAAGAATGTATTTTTAAACTTTGAGGGTAGTTCATTATCATCAGAGAGAGAGATGGTGGAAATACAGCCTTCGGTCAAACACTGAGCAGGATCTCTGTAAACTTCACTACACAGCTCTGACTATCTCGCTCCTGACTGGCTCTACCACAGTTTTGGTAACTGGTTCTACTTAAATATTAAAATTATATAAATTAACAGTGGATGTTTTAAATTATATCTGTACTGAACTCTCACTCTTCAAATATGAGTTCATAAAACAAGGCCATATTCCATATATGCTGCTTTCAGGAAGGAAAACCTGCACACAAAAGGTGCGACAGTAAATCCCATTCTAATCTTGACAGTGCTGTTTCTGCTGAACTATGATAACATTTATCATGATTAGTCTCAGTGGGTACAAAAGTTGACTGTGTAGGGGAGGGGGCCATTTGTGGTTGAGTCAGAAATTTTGCATGAATAGAAAAAAACCCCAAACCCTTAAGCAGGACATACTGTTCTGCCCAGGAGCAATCGCATCATTTTTATTCAAATGTGAGGGGGATTAATACACACAACGCCAGGTTACTAATGATTTACCCATTTGCAGATTAAACAAAGGCTCATTAGCTCACATGAGACAGTCCATTTTTATTTATAGCTGTGGCATGGCTGGTGCAATGCCTACTCTTATAACATTTTCATTTTGTATTGCCTTCAGTCCTGACATGAAAGTTAGCATTAATCTGCCAGCTCATTCTGATTGGATTGCTTTGGAAGTCACTCCAAAGTCACAATGGCTAAATGGGATGAAGCTGTAAGATAGAAATGCATTTCAGTTAATACCTCTGCAGTACTGAAGCTAAGCCAGTGCCAGCCCTAATTCCTAAAAGAAAACAAATCCACAATAATCCATCTTTTAATTCTGAACAGAGTGGCACAACGCCAAATAATATTAAGCGTGTATTCCTTACTGAAACACTGCATCTTATTCCACCATGTTTGCACTTGCCCTTTTATTCATGTAGTTTAGGTCACTGAGCAGCATACAAGTAAGGGTGTTATCTGTACTGACACCAACAATGTTCCAATATTTTCTTGAAATAGGAGCGTTTAGAGAGAAAATGGTTTCTTTAAAACAATTGTTCCAATTTGGATTTCAACAGATGCAAGACAAAAATAAATAAATAATAAAAATCTAAGACACTTAGCCTAGATGTGAGCAAAACTGTAACTGGTTCTGATTTTTCAAAGTTTTGGTCAGATTTTAGCTTTACAGAACCAACTTTAGGTCCTAATTTGTCCAAATCAGAGAGTTTGATTAAAATGGTTCTGATTTTGGCCCATATCTAAATCAATTCTCAATAGTGATGTCATTTTGAAATCAAATTCTCCCTGGAGCACTTTTTGAAATGATAACTTGGAGTGCCAAAAAGAACAATTTCAGATAGGGCCATTTATCTCTATGATATGTCTTCTACAACAGGGTAAAACATTTTTTGGCCCAAACTCTTCTTTTGCTGAAAAAAAGAAGATTCGGGTCAACTGAAACATTTCACAATTTTTTTGTCAATTTTGGCAAATTGTTTCAGTAAAAAAAAAATTGGTTCATTTTGACATTCTCAGAATTAACATTTTGATTTTTCAGGCTAGGCTCGCAAGAGGACTTAGGCACTTAACTCCAAAATGTCCTTGCCATTCACAAAATTGTGGAGAAAGAAATGCCCCTTTAGGATGGATATTGGCTATTTTGGGTGGGTCTCCCTCAATCTGTCCTGTTCACACTGTTCCACTTTGTATAAATAATTGCATTTTCATTGGGCCAGAGGAAGGAGGAATGAGAGTGTGCTAAGCAAAGGCTAGAGAGTGACTCGCTGAGGTGCCAGTCCCTGCTCCAATGTGTGAGTGCTCACGGGCCTGTTGGGTAACAAAGGGATACCACCTCCTTCCTCTTCTCATTTTGTGAAGCCAAAATGCTGGAGTTAGGTGCTTGGGTCTCCCTGTGAATATAATCCTTCCTTGCCAAATTCCCTTTGCTTTTGTTAAAAATGCCTGAAATGCAAATGAAACATTTAGTTTTGGGTTCAAAGAAAAGTTTTTGTTCAACCAGCACTTTTTTCTTTTCTTTTCTTTTCTTTTCTTTTCTTTTCTTTTCTTTTCTTTATTCATCCTATTTATTTTGACTGTGGCCTTGAAGTTCTGTGTGTTCCCAAAGCATGGAACTACTTTAAGATAGCCTAAAACGACACACTTAAACAAATCGTATAAATGTTGAGTTTTTACATTGGGTAGCTGGTGCAGTTGTAGGACTGGACGTATTCTACATAAAATTATTAGAATCCTTACCACCTAAAATGCTATCAGTTGTATTAACTCACCGACACTGACTTTGGCTGTAACTAGCCTATTGTTTAATAGGAGAACATAAAGCTGTACAATTGACATCTACAATAGCCTTTCAATATTTTGCATATAATCAGTGCCCATAAATCAGAGGACGGGGATTGATATATAAAGAAACATTTCTAAAACTCTCTGTCCTTGCTAATATTCTAAGAGGCTGCTGCAGTGGGACTGGATGTGTCTCCTCATTTCTACTGCCTGGTATTGATTATCAACCTTTCTTGCATGAGACTTGTACAGACAAATCCTGATCGTTCTCTTACACCAATTTTTAGCCAGTGTAATTCCACTGACTGCAATAGAGTTACTCCGATTTATACCCATGTGGGTTCAGAATCAAGCCCATTGTTGTTATCCATTATTAAGCAATGAAAAGCCTCCTTAGCAACAGTAAAGACAGCAAATAATTGAATTGCTCTTGAACTAAAAATAATGCCCACATATAGACCATGCAACATGCTATGTTAATGCAGCAATCCTGCATCTATTTTGGAACTTGGGCATTTGCAGATTAATACACACCAGCCACAAGGCCAGGTATGATGTGAAAAATTTAAAATCTACAACATCTGTCTTAAAGTTTTGATCACTTTTACTGTAGAAATAAAAGGGGTGGAGAGAAGAATGCCATCTGGTTGTTGCATTAGGGTTAGGCTAAGAAAAGTCTGATCCCTCAGTTTCCTGATTCCTATGTATCTTCTCTGAAAATGTTGGATGATGCCATAAAGGAACAACCAGATCTTGAAATCTAATCTGTTTAAAACAAAACAATAAAGTTAAAAATAGTTTTAGGCATTGCTCCATCCACTCCCAGCCTCCCTCACTCACATGCATGAGAAGAGGAAAGTTGTGGTGCTCTACAGCCTGTCCCCTCCCTACTTCACAACCTATTACATGGGCATCTACTGGTGAAGTGTCTCGTGCCCCCTTACCACCATGCTAGCTTTGGGCTTAGATTCAGCCCAAAGTAAACACATTTTAAATAGGTTTTTCTCTCATCTCTGTCAATTACAGTGATCTTGGGTGCTTGCAACAATAGTAAGTGTGTTTAAAAATAACACCACAGAACAGATTTAAGGGTATTTTTAAGTTGATAATATTCTTCTAAATATCAAAACTATAAAATAACTCAGTAAGTTAAATACAGGTTAGAAAGATCAAACAGATTAAAGTTTCTTATTGAATCCTGTTCAAATTTGCTATCTGATGTGGTGTCACGTACACCACACTTTCCTCTGCCTCACACAATAGCCACTTGGCTTTTTCCTGTGCCTGGTTTCCCAGTGTGGAGACCTGTCTGAGAACTAGAGTTCTGGTTCAAGGGCAACAGTGGTATTTGTGGAAGAGTGGGAGAGGGAAGAGTGCCAAACTTTGACCTCAGTTTTGTGGCACAGCACATTCCTCCCCCACACTTTAATCTTCTTCCTTCAATAGGTACTTATATCAGATTTCAGCTGGCAGAACATTACACATAAAACTGTGTAAAGTCAAATAAAATTAATCTAGAATATGCCACGCTATTTTTAGTGTACTAGTTACTGACAATAGAGGAAAATAATCTGTTTGAGCTGTTCTTAAGGTCAGTAGGAAGGCATCCAGGAACCTTTCCTTGAATTTGTCAATTGTTGGGTTAACATTTTCAGAAGAAGATTTAACGATCAGGCTGATTCTGTTGGCAGAGAAGAATTATGACATGGTCCATTCCTAGAAATACCGTGAATGAGCATGTTATTTCGTCTTTTGTAGGACATGGCTTAGAACTCCTCTCACTTAATCCAGGATATCAAATTCTGTATAAATTTACAAATTTAAAGGGCTTTTGAGATATTATCAAGAAGTGAAATAAAAAGAAGTCATAAAAAGAGTAACTAAAAGGGGATGTGCAACACTGTAGAGAAAAGTTATTTTGTTTATCTTGCCCAACATGGACTGAGACCTTCCACCATCACCTACTCTGAGCCTTAAGCCTCTGATATTTACTTTCTGTTTAACCAATGATGCCACTGTGGAAAGGGATGCATTTATTGAAGCTTAATCACAGTATCTCTTGCAAATGCTTTTCAATAGCTTACTTGCAAATATTTATAATGTAAAATTGCTTACATTAATATATAGTCCAGAGGATAATGGCAGTGATTTGTAAACACATTATGGTTGCAAGATTTTCATGTATTAGAAAAGTAAAGGTATACTGAATAGTTATTTACCATGTGATTTGTGGGTATAGCTGGAATGGTTCCTTAAACACAGACTCATTGATTAAACTGTAAACCCAAAAGAGAATTGTAATTATGTGACTCGTATTAAAAGAAAAGAGCTTAGATTGTCCCTTCAAATGCCTTTAAGTTAGACACTTAACTGGAATGTTTATGTTCACTCCTGTATATAAAGAAGTTTGGGAAAAGTGTGGATGTGCAATTACTCAGGGATTCTGGGAATGTAGATGCTGGAACAATAGCTTCACCTTGATTCTCTCAATGAGAGTAAGAGGAGATGGTGGAGAAAGAATTAAACATATGGCTGGGTCTACAATAAAATTAGATCGATGTAGCTACATTGCTCAGCCCTGACTGCTGTCATTTCAAGCCCTGAGTGCTGTCATTAGGTCAACCTAACTCCCCTCCTCCCCCACTGTAGACACAAGTAGGTCACTGGAAGAATGCTTCCTTCAATGTAGGAAGTGTCTACACTATGGCTGTGCTGCTGTAGCTCTTGTAGTGTAGACATACCCAAAATATTTGGGGGCCCTAATGAGGTGGGTGCTTGTTGGGTTGGTTTTTTTGGGGGGGTGATGGATATATCTCTGTAAATTAGTTATTTCAGAAAATATCATCATTTGAATTGAACTTTCATTTGCCAAGCAGACCACAGAAGATCTCCAGGTACTTCTGGGCTGTCAATGAGAAGAGAGATTCCCTGCCTCTTTCCCACACAGATCTGTAAACTGATATCAAAATGGCAAAACTGCACTCATAGGTCCTCAGCTCCTGAGAAGAAAGAGCACCATGCACCTTATCCATGGACCACCTGAATGGAGTGGTCTGCAGACCACAGTTTGAGAACCTCTGATTTAGATAATGGCATAGATAGACACTTATAAAGTTTGTGGGTGATAGCAATCTGGGAGGAGTTGCAAGTGCTTCGGAGGATAGGATTAAAATTCAGAATGATTTGGATAAACTGGAAAAATGGTCTGAAGTAAATAGGATGAAATTCAATAAGGACAAATGCAAAGTACGCTATTTAGGAGGGAACAATCAGTTGCACACATACAAAATTGGGAATGACTGCCTCGGAAGGAGTACTGCAGAAAGGGATCTGGGGGTCATAATTGACCACAAGCTAAATATGAGTCAACAATGTAATGCTGTTGCAAAAAAAGCTAACATCATTCTGGGATGTATTAGCAGGAGTATTGTAAGCAGGACACGAGAAGTAATTCTTCTGCTCTACTCTGCGCTGATTAGGACTCAACTGGAGTATTGTGTCCAGTTCTGGGCACCACATTTCAGGAAGGATGTGGACAAATTGGAGAGTCCAGAGGAGAGTGACAAAAATGATTAAAGGTCTAGAAAACATGACCTGAGGAAAGATATAGAAAAAATTGGGTTTGTTTAGTCTGGAGAAGAGAAAACTGAGAGGGGACATAACAGTTTTCAAGTACATAGAAGATTGTTACAAGGAAGAGGGAGAAAAATTGTTTTTCTTAACCTCCGAGGATAGGACAAGAAGCAATGGCCTTAAATTGCAGCAAGGGCTGTTTAGGCTGGACATTAGGAAAAACTTCCTAACTGTCAGAGTGGTTAAGCACTGGAATAAATTGCCTAGGGAAGTTGTGGAATCTCAATCATCGGAGATTTTTAAGAGCAGATTAGACAAACACCTGTCAGGGATGGTCTAGATAATACTTAGTCCTGCTATGAGTGCAGGAGACTGGACTAGATGACCTCTCAAGGTCCCTTCCAGTCTTATGATTCTAAATAGCTAAACAATCTTCAACAAGGATAACAGACAATTTTAATGTATCAGACAGCATATTGTGTGACCCTTTTCACTTTTTTGCTCCTCTCTAAAGTCTTTGGTTAGTGCCATCCCTCACCAAGTTGTCTTATTTCAACTGGAAGCTCCTCAAGGTGAAGACCTGTCATTAAAAAGTTCCCTGCACACCTATGGTGTTGTATAAGTAGATAAGAGAACAGTAGCAATATGAGCAGTCAAAGAGCACAGAACTGGGAGAATGGATGATTTAAAAAAAAAGGGAGGGGGACCCAGAGCCAAAACTCCAGCCTGAGCAGCAACTTCAAATTGGTGTCTACACAGCTATTTTTAGAGTGCTAGCATTAGCCCTGCTAGCAGGGCCAGCGCTTCCATTTAGGCGACTTAGGCAATCGCCTAGGGCGCCAGGATTATTGTGGGGCAGCATTTTGCCAACTGGGCAGCAGGCGGCTCCAGTTGACCTGCCTCAGGCGTGCCTGCAGTGGGTCTGCTGGTCCCGTGGCTCCGGTGGACCTCCCACAGGCATGCCTGCGGCAGCTCCACCGGAGTTGCAGGAGCAGCGCGCGGGGCAGCAAAATGGCCGTGCGCTTAGGGCGCCAAAAACACTGGTGCCGGTCCTGCCTGCTAGCCCATATCTGTTTAACTAGATGGGGAGGCTTACTGCCATGGACTGTGTGGACTTGCCCTAGATGATCAAACAGGGTTTGTTCTTTTTTTGCGGGGAGTGGGGTGGGGAAGTTGTTTTTAATCTCAAATTTCCATGTGAACAGTCTGAGGCCATAATCTTGTTATTCAGCCTATTTTATCTATCAGAAGTACTAAAATCTAGTCAGGATTAGAGCCACTGTGGATTAGTGCAAAACATGATGGGGTCAGACTGGACTTCAGACTTCCACCTTCACCACCTGCCATGCCTGTGGAGCAGCAACCTGTTTGGCATGGATGGAGTTAGTGAAGTGCCAGACAGCTGATGCCACTGGAGAGCTGGGGGAATAGAACCAGTCTACGAGGAAGCTATAAAGTAATCCTTCCCTTCCTTCTAAGGGGAGGTGGAAATAGCAATCAGGTGTCACCAGATACTTGAGGAGGGCAATATCAGTCCTGAAGGCCTTTTTACCACTCTCAGTTCTACATAGAAGCCTACTATTCATACATGGGGGAAAATGTACCAGGAAGCCAGCAGTGAGCACTTAGGTCAGTTATGGCCATGCAGGCCCAACAGAGCAGACCCTTTGTGTGTGCAGGAGGTGTAGTATGAACAGCCTTGTAACGTGCTGAGTGGCTGGGCTTTTTCCTATCATTCTCCTTTCACACTGAATGTATTCCTGTGGGGTGGCCAGGATGAACAGTGGTGAATCAGGTTGACTGGATGGGACTACAATGGATCTATGACAATTTACGTCAACAGGGGCTCTGCCCCTTTGTGCCTTCATATATTTGTTCAGCGCCTGGTACAATGGAACCCCAGTTCTGAGCTAGCTACAGTGAAACAAATATTTAACTATCAATTTTAGTAGTGCATATTTGCAGAGTTACACTGGTAGAAATGCTCCTGAAATAATGTTATTTTAAAGCTCTGCTGCTTTGAGTAATGCTTTTTTAGGGAACTCTCTGCTTCCCTCACAAGCACCACTATAAAATGTCTGTCACAGAACCCTATATTTTAGAGCTTTCACAAAAATATTCTCCACTACTATAAATAAAAGCTTTAAACTTGTCATTCTCTATTAATATCACAGCATTACAAACCACAGACAAAAGAGAGGGCAGGAGGAAAAAATCTGTTGCTTTATTTAGAAACATTTTCCCATCCCCCATTACTTTGTATCACCAGTTACTAGGCACGTTGCAATGTCACATTCTGCAAAGATTTTGGTGCAAGAAATACTACAGTCAATATCAGTTAATTTCTGTAACTCTTGGTACCAACTGGAGCAGAAGAAAAATACAGTATGTTCCCTTTGCTGCCACTGTTTAACACTAAACATAGGGATCCTGTAAGCCAGTAGACAAATGCTTGCTGTCCATTATAGGTAGCATTTGTTACTCAGTCAAATCTACACAGGAGTGCAGAACCCTTGTGTAGGGCAAGGATATCTGATTTTTATTAAAAGCATGTAGGAATCAGAGTTCTAAAGGAATCCCAGATGCACTGACCATGATTTTAAATAAAGCTGTATAATATTACATGAAATGAAAAATTGAAATACATGTAATTCTAGAGGCTGGATACTAGGGTGACCAGATAGCAAGTGTGAAAAATTGGGACACTTTTTTTTTTTGAGGCTATAGTTGTATATAAGACAAAGTCCCTAATATTGGGATGACTGGTCACCCTGCTGGGTACAAGCTTTTCTATTTCAAGCATTTGTACTGCACTCATCATACACCCTGCTCTTGCAAAAGATCTGTCTGCATTTGCACAAGACACCTTCAATTTTTTTTTAGTGTTTTGTGCTTTGATTGTTAAAATCTTGTGTCAGGCTGGATGGAGTGTGGCAGATCAAGGTCCACTGTGGGTGGACCTTGCTTAGCAATTGGAGCTAAGATGGTTGGAGGAAGCGTTCCAGAGTTGCACTGCCACAAATATGTTGCATCCTCATTAACCCTTGGCCAGGGGAGGAATTTGGAAACTGGCTCCTAATGGCTCAGAGATTACTGGACGGGGCTGGCGCTTCCATTTAGGCGACCTAGGCGGTCGCCTAGGGCACCAGGATTTGGGAGGGCGGCAGGCTGCTCCGGTGGACCTCCCACAGGCTTTCCTGCAGAGGGTCCTCTGGTCCCGCGGCTCCGGTGGAGCATCCGCAGGCATGCCTGTGGCAGGTCCACCGGAGCTGCGGGACCGTCTTGGGGCGGCGAAATGGCTAGAGCCGGTCCTGCGCCTAGGGCGCCAAAAACCCTGGCGCCGCTCCTGTTACTGGAATGCATTTAGCTATTGTGGATGGGCTGCAGTGTCTTCAGCTTTGCATAAAATCTAATGGGGATTGTAATTTCTTCAATAGGCTGTTTAACTGTGCTGCTGGTGCTGGGATTATTTGTGGGTGGTTTCAGGTAATATTGGGGAAGTGGTCATTTCCGCTCCCTAGAGGTGCTTTCTCAAGCCAACCCAGCCTTCTGTCTCAAGAGGGCTGGACACACCCTTCTAGAGTGCATCAGTGCAGTAATGGTATTGTTTCTTGGGAGGAGATATTTTTGGTTACTTACTAACATGGGAGGAGAGGAAGCAAGGAAAGGAGTTAGCCAAGTGATGAGTGTCTCTGGAAGTTTATCTTATTTCTATTGATTAAATTTTTTTTTGGATGGGAGGAGGGAGCTTTGGTAGGAATCTGGGCTGCTTTGCTGTGTTTGAAATCTGGGCTTGGTTGCTGACTGTCTGGGCTAGATTGCTTTGCAGTTAGGTGGGATAGTGCCTGATTTCTAGCAGAGATCTTTAAAGTGAGAGCAGTGCAGGGTGTGTGTTCTTTTTTTTTTTTATGAGCTAGTGATTAAAGCAAGAAGGAGTGAGTCACCAATAGGCACTGACTCTGTGGGTGGTCTGGGGCTGGAACACCCACAGGAAAAAAAAATACTGGGTCCTCACTACCCACTTCCCCTCCCTGCCCATGGCTCCCCCCCACTGGCAGCTCCACCAATCAACTTCTCCCCCTCCCTCCCAGTGCCTCCCTCCTGCTTCAATCAGCTGTTCAGTGGTGTGCAGGAGGCACTGCTGGGAGGAGGAGGAGCAGGGGCAGGAAGAAGTGGGGGGAGGGGTGGAATGGGTGGGGTCGTGACAAAGTTGGGAAAGGGAAGGGCAGGAGTGGGAGCTTGTGGGAAGGGCTGGAGTGGGGATGGGACCTGGGGCAGAGCAGGAGCGGGAAGAGGCAGGATGAGGTGGAGGGCTGGGGGAATGGGGTGGAGTGGGGACAGAGCCTGGGGGAGAGTGGGGGGGTTGGGCACCCTCTGGGAATTGAGGAAGTTGGCACTTCTCAGTAACCCATTCCAGCTGTGTGGGGGGCTCAGGCTTTAAAAAACTCATGCAGGTTCCCACCAATTGTTAATACATGTGGCTGATGAGATGAAGGCATCTGGAAAACCAAGGGAGTTCACCAGTGAAGGAAAGCAGGAAGGTAGGGTTGTTTTTTTTTTCCTCTATAGCTTGCAGGTAAGAAGAATACACAATGGGAGGAAAACAACATGCTGGCAATACGACTGCTAGCTCTTCTTCTGACTCTACCTGTGGGGGCTCAGCCAAACAGTCATCCTGACCATGGAGATTTCTACCCAGGTTGTCATTTTGACTTGCTGGGAAGGCAGCCTGCATGTCCTTGCAGAAAAAGGCACACATGAGAGTTGTCTATCGGTGGAGTCCCTCAGGAAGCAGCAAGTAAGACAGGAGAGGGCAGTTTATTTGCCTAGCAGCTGTGTGCATGAGGACTTCAAAGACAGGATGCACTTGGAGACATCTGGGATGGTGGAAGATAGCCCACTACTGATGACTACAGAAGCACCAGAGGAAAAAGAAGAAATGGTTGTTTTGAAGGGAGAAGACTGGCTATGGGGCACCGTATGCTTCTCCCTCCAGCCTAGGACCCCCATCCATTAAGTTCAAGAGCTGGTATGCTGTACTGGCAACTAGAGGAGAGAAGCAGACCCCAATGACTGAGGGATAGAAGCCACCTTCCTCCAAGTTTGGGAGGTTCATGCCACCACAACCAATAGATTGAGGTGTAGGGTGGTGACAAGATCCAGACTTCTCCTTTTGAGAAGGATGCATCCATCTGCTGATCTGATCTTATATTCCAGGAGGTGAGTTGCCTGCCCGGAGCCTGCACTCAGGATATTAAGAAAGTTTGCCAAGTCTTATCAGTCCCCCATCACTACCCCATGCTGCCCATCCACATGGACATTAATGATATGGCCAGGCATGACCCTGAGCAGATCAGCAGTGACCAGAGGGCTCTGGGAGTGAGGGTAAAGGAATCTAGGTGCAGGCTGTGTTTTTGTTCACCTTCCTGGTTGAGAGTAGGATTAGGGCCCAGGCAGCGACATGCACATCCTGGAACTGAATGCATGACTGTGCAAATAGTGTCAACATGAGAAATTAGGTTTCTTTGACCATGAGTTGCTATTCTCAGAAGGTTGACCACTAAGAAGAGATGCAGTCCACTTGACCAAGAATCATAGAATCAGAGGACTGGAAGGGACCTCAAGAAGTCATCTAGTCCTGTCCCCTGCACTCATGGCAGGACTAAGTATTATCTAGACCATCCCTGACAGGTGTTTCTCTAACCCACTCTTAAAAATCTCCAGCGATGGAGATTCCATAACCTCCCCAAGGCAATTTATTTTAGTGCTTAACCACCCTGATAGTTAAGAAGCTTTTCCCGATGTCCAACCTAAACCTCCCTGGCTGCAATTTAAGCTCATTGCTTCTTGTCCTATCCTCAGTAGTTAAGAAGAACAATTTTTCTTCCTCCTCCTTGTAACAACCTTTTATGTACTTGAAAACTGTTATCATGCCCCTCTTAGTCTTTTCTTTTCCAGACTAAACAAACCCAATTTTTTCAATCTTCCCTCAGAGCTCATGTTTTCTAGACTTTTAGTCATTTTTGTTGCTCTTTTCTAGACTTTCTCCAGTTTGTTCATATCTTTCCTGAAATGTGGTGCCCAGAATTGGACACAATACTCCAGTTGAGGCCTAATCAGCGGTGAAGGTGGAGAGCATCTTTAGATACCAACTTGCCAATCTTAGTGAGGAGGGCTTTCAACTAGGTTGAAAGGAGTCAGGTGACAAAAGCCTATAGGTGACCTTAACATAGGGGTAGATGGGTTTTTTGGAGGGCAGAAGGCTGGGGAATGGAAATTACAATAGACTCAGAGGAACAACAAGAGGGAGAACAGTGGGAAACCTGATCAACATTGTAGATGTCTATTCACCAATACAAGGAGTATGGGGAATAAAGAATACAAACTGGAAGTGTTAGTACATAAGTTAAAATATTACCTAATTGTCATCATTGAGACTTGGTGAGATAAATCTTATGATTGAAATACTGATAGAGAAGGGTATAGCTTGGTCAGGAAGGACAGGCAGGGAAAAAGGGAAGAGTTATTGCATTATACATCAAAAGTTTACACATTTCTTCTGAGGTTCAGAAGGAAGTGAGAGGCAGATGAGCTGAAAGTCTCTTGGTGAAGATAAAAGGGAGGAAAATCAGGCGTAATGTCATGATAGTGATCCAATAGAGACCACCAAATCAGCAGGAGGAGGTGTATGAGGCATTTCTAGAACAAATAACAGAAATATCAGAAATCCAAGAACTGGCAATAATGTGGTGATTTTAGCTACCTAGACATCTGTCGTAAAAGTAATATGGCAAAAGATTAAATTCCTGGAATGAATTGGCAACAACTTCTTGTTTCACAAAGTTGGAGAAAGAAACCAAGGGGGCAGCTATTTTATGCTTGATTCTGACTAATAGGGAGGAATTGGTTGTGAGCCTGAAGGTTGAAGGAAATTTGGGTGAAAGATATCATGAAATGACAGATTTCATGATTTTAAGGAAAGCCAGGAGTGAGAGCAGCAGAATAAGGACAATGGACTTCAAAAAAGCAGACTTTAACAAATTCAGACAACTGGTAGGTAAGGGAAGAAAATCCAAGGGAAAAAGAAGTTCAAGAGAGTTGGCAGTTTCTAAAAGACAATATTAAAGGCACAACAGCAAACCATCCAAATTCAAAGGAAAGATAGAAAGAATAGTAAAGGCCAATATGACTTCATCAGAAGCTTTTTAATTACCTGAAAATTAAAAAGAAATCTTACAATAAGAGGAAAGTTGGACAAATTGCTATGGAGAAATAACACAACCACATAAGAACAAAATCTTTTTGTGCCTTAGCCTTTCTGAGTTACACTTAGCAAGGGACATCAAAGGCAAAAAAAGGAGGTTCTATAAATTCATTAGGAACAAGAGAAAGATGAAGGGAAATGTGGTATGAGTTTGCTTCCCCATCTTGTTTGTGAGGTGACAAAGGGGCCATCTCCCCAGCCAGACAAGATTGGCTTCAAGCACCCAGCCATTGTCTAGCCCAGGAAAAAACAATGAGGAACAACCATGAAAGCAAATGGATGCAGCATGAAACTGAAAAGAAAACCCTGTCTTTGAAAACTAAGAAAGGGTGGAGTTTTTCCCACTCTAAATACGTTCAGAGGAAAAAACCCTGCAAACTCATTTAAAATGGGCAGGGTTAGAACTGAAGAGCACCCAGAAGTTGGGCGACAGTCCTGAGGTGGGAAACTGTCTAGCAACACTAGATCCCTCCTGTAGCTAGGGTGTTTACTGGGAAATTGTTTCCTAACTTATTAGAAAAGAGATTTTATCTAATATGAAAGTGTAAAGTCTGAGGTTGCATCTTCACGTTTGTTTTCTGTGTAACTGGTATACATTTGCTCTCCCTTACTATTTTATCTTTGAATCTGTGGGTTTTTTTCCTATTAAATTAACTTTTTGTTCTTTTTCATCTAAGCAGGTCTCTGGGGTACAAACAGTGTGGAGTGTATGTGTGTGTCGATGTAAGCTGATCACTGGAGGGCTGCTGTCACACCTTTGAGGTAGACAAGCCAGAGGGGAACAGTCTAATTGTCTGGTAATTAAGAACTCAGTAAGGATGTATTTGAGGAGACCGAGTACTGGAAAGGCTGTTGGTGCCACCCTGGTGAGAAGGTAAGACTATATGGTTGTGGTCAGGCTACTGGTGTCAGGGAATTGAACCACAGCTCCACACTACAAAGGGTCCCAAGATTGCAGCACAAGCAGTGATGGAATCCTTTACTGATCTGGGTGCACCTCAAAAGGTCACAGACACCAAGCTGGGAGGAGTTGCTAGTGTTTTGGAAGACATGATTATTTTTCGCAATGATCTTCACAATTTGGAGAATTGGTCTGAAATCAACACAATGAACTTCAATAACGACAAGTGCAAAGAACAGCAGTTAGGGAGGAAAAATCAAATGCACAACCATAAAATGGGAAATAATTGTCTGGGCAATAGTACTGCTGAAGAGGATCTGGGGGTTATAGTGGAACGCAGATTGAATATGAGCTAACTATGTGATGCAAAAAAAAGCTAATATAATTCTGAGGTGTATTAATAGGAGTGTCATCTGTGAGACATGGGACGTAATAGTCTTGTTCTACTTGACACTGGTGAGGCCTCAGCTGCAGTATTGTGTCTAGTTCTGGACACCACACTTTAAGAAAGGTGGGGACAAACTAGGGAGAGTTCAGACAAGAGCAGCAAAAATAATAAAAGTTTTAGAATGCCTGACCAATGAAGTAAGGTTTAAAAGAAACTTTGCATGTTTAATCTTCAGGAAAAAAAGACGGAGGGGGAACCTAGTGACAAACGGTCTTCAAATATGTTAAGGCCTCTTATAAATAAGACTGTGATCAATTTTTCTCCATGTCCACTGAAGGTAGGACAAGAAGTAAGGGGCTTAATATGCATCAAGGGAGAATTAGGTTACATATTAGGAAAAGCTTTCTAACTATAAAGATAGTGTAAACATTGGAATAGGCTTCAAAGTGAAGTTGTGGAATTCCTGTCATTGGTTTAAGAACCAGTTAGACAAACATCTGTCAGGAATAGTCTACAAATACTTGTTCCTGCTTCAGCTCAGGGGAACCTCTTTCAGCTTCAGCTCAGGAGGACCTCTTACAAGCAGTAAGAGTTTGTTCTCTGCATTAATCAGGCTCACTAGAAAAGTTCTTGAGAAGAGTTACTCCCTTGAAACCAGGTAATATTGGCTGAAATGCCTGAAAGATGCCCATGCTGCTTGTTATCACCTCTGTTCCAGGACTGGTGTATGTGTACAACAACAAGTTACACTAAGAACATACCCAGATTCTGCTTCACTGATTTAACCATTTTTAAGCAAGGTTAAATCCATGAGTTCCCCCAAAATCTCATAGATAAGGAGCACAGGATCCATAATCCCTGAACCACTGAAGCAAAAAGATGGTCCATGCCCATTTAACTTCTGCACACCTCAGGATCAAAAATCAGTAAAGTTTGTGAAATTTCTGTTACTTCTGCTGGCAATCTTCCCTCTGCTCATGAAATTGCTGTCACCTTAGCCCAAAATCTTGTGAGAGAGGCAGTTTTTGGGGGATTTTGGCTGGATCTGAAGTAGAACTAGCTATTTGGTCCCATCTGGTTCTGGATACAATGTGATCCTAAAAGCAGAAAAGCTGTTTCTAACCTTAGAATTCAAATCCAACCCACACTCAGAAATATGAAAGGGTTTGGACTCAAAATTTCAATTTTGGCTGATCTCTAGTGAACCTCAAATCTGTTAATCCAATCTGTGTGTCAACATGAAGCCAATGCAGAGAGGAGAAACAGTGAGTAGGCAGAATTCCACTATCTAATGCTAAAAATAGATTTGCTGTCGCTAGCAGATCAGCACCTCAATACAGAACACTATGCTGTAAATAGCACATCCCTCACATCACAACTGCATATATCACAGTGATAATGTTCTTTTCTATTATATTCAGCTGGAGATATGGAAGAATGGGGTCCCATTAAGCCCATGCAATTTTTATTATAAAGGAAATCCAAGTTATTTTTATGCTTGCCTGCTTTCTTTTCCCTCAGGCATCTCTCCCCAGGCAGCCTTCCAAATGCAAGGCCATCATGTAAGCAAAAAATTGGATGGGCAGCGGGCATAACTTGCCTTGACATTTTATAGGAGGAGGGATAAAGGGGGATGTAACACTAGGGACTGAGGCTAGGTCTTTGCACTTTGGACGATCAGGAAGAGTGGTTGAAGTGTGGTGGCTAGCAAGACCCTTTAGTTAGCGGGAGCATTCTACCCACTTGTTTCCTAAAGGCTTTTAATATGGTTTAAAATTAAGTCATGCCACTAGATTAAACTTTTATTAGTTATTTATTATTTGTGTTGTGATAGCACCCAAAGACCCCACTCAGTATCAGGCCCTATTACCTAGGTATTCTACAAACATCCAGGGAGACACAGCCCCAAGGAACTCACTGTTTACTTTGAAACAGAGAAGAATGAATGAATCAGACAATAGCTAGTCCTGACTAATGTGCAACCTAGCCATAATTGGTTGAGTGATTTCTTGTGTGTATCACAACAGAAGTAGATCTTAAGAAGAATGAGGAGGAAAAGACAGTGGCCTTATGAACTAATTTTGGAAGGCTTCCCATGCATATAGGGCAGCATGGAAGAAAACATGGAGATTTTTGTGACGAAAGATGGCAAATTGGTTTTCAAATCTGGCATCATTGGTAGGGAGTGGTGGAGGGAACAAATAAAATACAAAAGTGGATAAGAAGTGATGGTTGTGAGGGGACTTAAAGTTCAGGATAAGAGGCCTGAATACAGTGGAAAAACAAATGAGTATAAAATTGGCCATGAATAAATATAGGCTGGAAATTAGAAAAATGGTTTCTAACCATCTGAGGAGTGAGCCTCTAGAACAGCTTCCCAATACAAGTAGTGGGAGCAAGCAGCCTAAGTAGTTTCAACAGAAAACTTGATTAATGGGAGTATATGCCAGAGTTGTCTGTGATAGCAAGAGACTGGACTCTGACCCAGGAGGGCCTTTCCAATCTATGTCCTTTGTTCCTATTAAATGGTGAGGCAATGGAACAATTCAAAGAGGGGAGCTACATGATCAGAACAATGGAACAGGATGATAATCTCAGCAGTTACATTTTGAATGATCTGGAATAGGAAGGCCAGAGTGGAGGAAATGATGAGAGTTTGACATTATGGACAGAAAGAAAAAGTTGGATTTTGGAAATGTTATGCAGTCTGGGAGCATCATTTGAACACAGCCTGGTTATGTGTGGGAAAGAAGAGGGAGTGATTACAAATAGATAACAAGTTATGGCATAAATGATAGGAAGATGGTGGGAATGTCACTGGTGACAATGAACTGGAGAGACGTGAGTGTTTAGGAGGAAAGATCAGGGATTCATTTATAGGATTCTTAAACTTAAACTGATGGCAAACAATCCAGGAAGAGATGTCAAAAGACAGGCTGAGATGTGATATTGGAGGGGAGGAAGCAAGGAAGCCAATTATTACTACTGGCTAGCCCCTAATATGGATGAAGTGCCAGCATTGTAGCCAGTACTAATGTACAGCCCCTTTTTTGTTTCTTAGTAAACTAGCCAATATAGGAATTTATCCTAGCTCTATCCTAGCATAATTCTTTGATCTTTACCTGAGATCATGCAGAACTTTTCTGACAGCCACTGTGTTCTAGCTTATGCATCGGGGTCAGAGGGAGTGCACATTTCTCTGCTGATTCTGCATCTGCTACCGGACCTGTCCAATCTCATCAGAGGTTGTCAGTTATTATGATTCTGCACTGTCCCACAGCACTGCAGTCCAGCTTTTCTGCAGCCTGACAGTAAATTAACTCACGAGGACCAAGAGAAGCATTCAATAGTGTCAGATTGTCTTAAAATTAAGTTTATAGATTGGAAGAAAAAATGCACCAAGGCTGCTTCTCCGGCCAGGGAATCATGGTGTATAGACATGCTCATCACCATCATAAGCAAGCTCCTCACAGACCAGGACACACCAACTCAAAGCCGAACCAGAACTACAGATGCAAAACCTGCAGACATAGCTCCACTGCTACAATGATCAACACCTCCACAACACAGCTTTCAAGATCCATAGATCCTTCACATACCTATCACAACATGTGGTATACCTCATCCAGTGCACTAAATGCCCCAATAACAGCTATGTGGGTAAAACCAGCCAATCCGTATGCTTTCAGATGAACTCACAGGAAAATGATAAAAAAGACAAAAATGCCCCATCACCTGTGGGTGAACACAAAGTAATCACTCTACAGCTGACGTATAAGTGACTGGTCCTTTGAGATTGGGAGTAACCTGAATATTGTGATTTTTGGTGTGAGGGACCATCTATCACAAAAGCAAGTTTGTCTCGACCAGAGTATCCATGGAGACGGTCTGTGAATCCATGGTTAGACTGCTATAGTGCTTGAGGAGTGCACACTTACTACTTGTTTGGTGAAATTTAAGTATAGAACTCTCAACCAATTTGGGGGTTGTGCCCTGCTTCTTGGCAGTCTGGCCAAAGGTTGGTACTCATGCTCTTGAGCTACTCCAGACAGCTTGACAAGGGGAACCTGTGGTGAGTTGAAGTGATAGTGGGAGAAGGGAGTCAGCTATTAAGAAATCAAAGAAGGAGAAGTATTTAGTAAAGGCAAAGTTCAGCCAGTGGTCATTTGTAGAAGATGTTATGAGAAGGGCTAGGTAATTGTACAGTTTGTACAAAGCCCGGTGTAGTGGGAAGAAATGAACTGCAGCATCCCTGGTGAAGCACCAGGAGAGATTGTGCCTCAGGAGCTGCAGTGGCTCTGAAACTGATTGGTGAGCATGGATGAGAATTTGTGAGCATGGGTCACCCCTTTAGCCTGGTGCAGACTGTTTTTGGGTGCACTGGCCCTGCCTTGTGGACCAGTGCAGCCAGGAGGTGCCTCTTCCATCCCCTTCCCAAGTGATTTGTTCTCCAGAAGGAGCAAGGATCTAGTACTTACTGTTCACAAAGACAGTGACTGAGGCCTCCCCAGATGCACATAGTATGGGGAGATGCTCCTTGTACATCCTCTCTTCTCCCAACCCCCACACCTGCACACACCTAGGCAAAGGCAGGTCACAATCTGTTTTTAACAAGTTTTGAGGATGCTTTCCACTGCTTCTTTTGGGGAAGTGAAGAAATTTGTCTGCCCTCTCTCTATCAGAGCAGTGTTGCCACCTTGTCAGGGAGTGATTATTGCACAACTGAGAAAGTGTCCAAAGCAAAGGGAAGCCCTCTAAGGGAAGCTCTCTAATAAGGCTCCCCTCTGTGCTCCATTTCCAGGGCTGGCTTGGACGCATGCTCTAAACCTATCCAACCTAGCAGCGGCTTGTTAGGCTGTGTGATGGCTGGCTACCATGGCAATTCTACCATGCCTGGGAACAAGATTGATCCTCTGTCTGTGTTTAGAGGTATCAAAAAAATTATGGCACCAGTTTAGCCCATCTCAGATGTTTACCATCATCAAAATCCTTGTTTTTCCCAATAAAAGCTGGTCACAATAATTAAATTGGGTGTAGCTGTTTTTTTGCTTTGAAAGGCTAAATAGTTGGCAAGACTCCTAAAGCAGGATTAGACTACAGACCAGCTCAGACAATGCTTCCAGGCATAGGGGATGTACTGCAGAATCAGTTTAATAAAGTCTGATTAGATTACTTTCTCTGGTCAGTTTGAAGCACACTGGCCACAGGATAAATCATCTTTTTATCTCATCGCTTTGTTCTTTTTCTTTTTTTGTGTTGTATTTTTAAAACATTAACCATATTTTTTAACAGCTATTTATCTGCAGATGCTTAAGGAGCATAACACTGTGATTTCCTGTCTCTCAGTGCCGCTTGGTATCATTTCCCAATTGAAAGAATCCAAACACAATTTATGTGGAATCTGTAGTCAGATATTTCCTTTCTTAAAATACATTCTCTCTCATTTTCTTCCTTCTTTATTGACCTGTTCTAGCTTTCTTATCCAATCTATCAAGAAAATAATTTGTGCCCAGAAACCAATCGTTATGACTAAATCAATGGGTGATTTTGACTGTCTAAATCCTGCCTTGTACTACATAAGTATGTTTGGGGTGATAGTCACCTGTTTTGAATATTTTTGTCTTGTTTTATTCTGTGTTAACTGGAGCCAATATAGACCCTTCTTAGACTGTCTGAATCAAGACTGTTTGAATGGGAAGGATGGCAGAGTAGTTAGAGTCCTGGTCTAAGATGTGGGAGACCATGTTAAATTCCCTGCTTTGTTGTTGTCTTTCTGTGTGACATTAGGCAAGTTACTTAGCCTCCATGTTCCTAAATTGCTCACCTGTAAAATAGGGATAACAGCTTTCCCTGCGGTGGTAGTATAAGGATAAATGCATTAAAAGATTGTGAAGTGCTTTGGATCTACTGACAAAAATACTATATCAGATAGGCATTATTTTGTTTATTTCGTTATTAATACTTTTACCGGTTTTTCTCCCATACTCTAGGTAACCAGGTTCTTATTGTGCTAATTTCCTGCCTACCCTTATGATCAGGCTTGGGGTAACATAGATTAGGTCAGTCTAAGACAGACCTTAATCTGTTACTGGCCTCTTTTAAAGAAATGACGTTGCCCAGTTACCAGCACAACTTCTAGGAAGCGTATTACACCAGTCTGTCCTGTCTTCAGTGGCCTATACATCAGCAGTCCTGTAGCTGTTTACTGGCCTGTATCTCATCTAGCAACACACAAATGTCTTTGCATTCCAGATTCCAGTGAGATAATTAGGTTTATTTCTTATTCTCCTTACCGTCAAGGATTTCATTTTCATATACTTCAATAGCAGTTAAGGAATTAATTCAGCTACTGCTATTTCCTTTGGTGGCTGTAAAGCTATGCAATAAAAACAATGATTCCAGCTACCAATGATCCTGATGTCACCTTTACCCATAGAGGCAACGTGAGAGTATGATTTCCAATTCATGAAACCATATTCTGCGCTGTGGGCCCAGCCCTGCAAGGTGCTGAGCACCCTTCACTCCCACTGTTCTGAGTGTGAGATGTGGGCACTCAGGACTGCATCCTTTATGAGTACTCGAATAGCCATGCCACTGGGATTCGTTTAAAGAAAAAATGCCTTGCCTTGCAGCAGTTGTTTGTGTTGTGAAAAAGATGGGCTAGTGGAATTTAAAGGAGGGGAAAAAAATAGCATAAAAGATTTCCAGAGTTTTATTTAAAATGTTTGCTGACAGCGTGTTCATGCCTATTTGAAGTTATTTGCATTAAGCTGATCATTTAAAACAGATTGTGCCTGTATGGGTTATCTCTTCCTTTTTTCTTCCTATTTATTTTCTTCCAGTCTAATTAACATTTCTTTCAGATTAGGTTCATCTGATCTATTCAAGAGAGCTGAAGAGTGTATTTTAATTTTTCTTCTGAGATGCAAACATTCTGCTCTGGCTCTTCCAGAATGCAGGGATGGCCAGGAGGAAAGTCTCTGACCCATCCTACTGGCTTCAGGCTGGAGGGACCAAGGGAGACATGTACTACAGCACGTCCTTACTTTTCTCCTTTAGCAGTGCCTTCCCTGCTAGCATCTGCTGCCATTGACATCCTATGCACCGAGTTCTGGGGACTGGGATGGCCATCCCCCTAAGTTGGTAGACCATCCTACCTTAGGCCTACAGTATACCAGTGGGCAGGTCATGTGAGTTCCTCCAACCTAGCTTACTCATGAGACTGGATCTTTCTCAGCTTCTGTACTGGTGAGCTGGAGGATGTGAGAGACTGTTTCTTTACCGTCTTCCCCATTCCCACCCTGAACACCCCTGCTCAATGTGGACAGGATTTTGGGCCCTCCTTGGGTTTTTTATTATTTTTATTATCATCATCCCTTTAAATCTGACTGTGTTTTAAAATAATTATTTATTAATTAGATTTTTAAATGAGCCTAACTGAGGTTCTCTGGGAGCATATGAAAGTCTCCAGAAAATCCTAGATGTTCTTAAATATGCCCTGCTGAATAGGGCCCTAAATTGGAAGTGGAAAGAGATTAATTAAAGTAAATCCAAAAATTACATGTCAAACTCAAGCGATGATAGTCTCCACTTTAGATTTATTTATTATAAAGTCAGAACATTTGTATATTCAATAATGGGAGACCATACCCTTTGCTGATGTTTTCTGATTACTCGAGAGAGATCGTTATAAGAGCTTGGAAGTTGGAACACTCTAGGTTCGATCCTTCACCAGTCAAGTCAATGAGATTTTTGCCACAGAGTTTAATGGGAGCAAGATCCAAACCCTCTGTGATTACTGCTCCATTTCATTTAGTTACAAAAATATATTAATTCCGCAGTTTTTATTACGTTTATTTTATACAAGAGAAAAAAGTATTAAGTCATTTACGAATTTGGTAAATGTTATTAGTTCAGCTATTACTGGCGTGTTAATACAACGTAAGTGTGTGGGAAAGAAGGGAAGTAGATGCTACCTCATCCAATGACAGCTGAGTGGGAGAAAACTTCTTAAGCCATTTTGGGAAATGTAAAATCATTGGCTTTTTTTGTTTGTTTGGTTTTCGGGGGCGGGGGAGAGTTGCTTTTGGTTTTTTTAAACAATGAAAATACCTAAAATCACATTTTCAAGTGACTAATTTGAGAAACTGTTACTCAGGTTTGCTAGTCTTCATGTGTCTCATGGAGATAAATTGGAATGATCCAGATTCTGCCAGACATTGTAAATGACAAAATTCATCCTAGCTTCTCCTATGAAGCATAATACTTTGCTATCCAAATATCATTTCAGTCCATTTCATATATACATTATCCTCTGTCTCTGGCTCAGTTTTCAAATATCATCCAGGCTGTTAAGGCCTAGGAACAAAAATCTATAGCAAATTCAGTCCAATATGAAATCTTATGGAAATGGTAAATAGATTGGCTTAGAGGGATGGATATACAGTAGAACCTCAGAGTTACGAACACCTCAGGAATGGAGGCTGTTCATAACTCTGAAATGTTCGTAACTCTGAACAAAACGTTCTGGTTGTTCTTCCAAAAGTTTACAGCTGAACATTAACCATCTTAATTTAAATGAAACAAGCCCAGAAACATTTCCTTACCTTGTCAAATCTTTTTTTTAAACTTTCCCTTTATTTTGTTAGTATTTTATATTTAACACAGTACTATACTGCATTTGTCCCTTCTCCTTTTTTTTCTTCGTCTCTGCTGTTACCTGATTGCGTGATTCTGGTTTCATATGAGGTGTGTGGTTGACCAGTCAGTTTGTAACTCTGGTGTTTGTAACTCTGAGGTTCTGCTGTATTGTTTCCTGGTACTGTGCTCACTGGTGTGCCTGGATATTAATAAAACTTCATTAAATCTTAAAAAGACACTCACATAGCAGACTATTAGAATAAACTGGATACCAGTCACAACAGATGAGATGGGATTATTCAAATCTAATACTTGTTAGAGTTTCAGCCTAAATCTTCTGACCCCAATCAAATGCTCTGGGAGTGCATCAAATTAGGATTCCAGAAGGGTCAGCATGGAGTGATGAGTTGATGAACTTGCACTTCACTATGGAAGCACTCTCACACTTGAGTCACAATGAAAAATAAATTGGGCAAATTTGTCCTAGTTCCCATGCATATCTGTACACAGGGATCAAAACTCTCACCCCACAATTACAGATGTGATGCTGCTTCCAAGGTCCACATGTACGTATTTTCCATTGCCACCAGGTACAATTAAGTTAGTAATGGGAGATTGTGACTTTCCCCTCTGGTGTTATCTAGACTGGTGATCTGCTCGGTCACTCCAATCCTCGACTCTGGGAGCCAGCCTTACCCTGCTCTGCTGTGAGAACCCCCACTCCTGGGCTGTTCACTCACAGCCTCTGGCATATAAGCTGCTCCCACCTACTTGCAACCAAATGATGCTAGCCAATATCTCTGGTCCCAGACACAACCGTAGGAACCTCCGTCTTGCAGTGTCCAGTTATGCCTGCTGGACACTACAAGCTTATATGAGTTTGTCAGTTTAACAAAGAAATTGATATGTACCAGGCTTGTTATCCCAAGGGGAGTCTCTGACATGCTTTAAACCAAACACACCTCTTCAGGGAGAATTAACTGTAAAGATAGATTTTAACTGATTATAAGTCAAATTATAGCAAGTCAGATTTGGTCAAATGAAATAAAAGCAAAACACATTCTAAGCTGATCTTAACACTTTCAAGAAGCCCTTACAAACTTAGAAGCTTCTCACCACAGGCTGTATGGTTGCTCTTCAGCCAGGCTCGTCCCTTTGATCAGCTCTTCAGTCACTTGGTGTGGTGTCTGTAGATGTAGGTGGAAGAGAGAGAGCATGGCAAATGTCTCTCCCTTTTATCATGTCCTTTCTTCACTCTTGGCTTTGCCTCCCCCTGCTTCAGAGTCAGGTGAGCATTACCTCATCGCAGTAAATTTAGTCTGAGAAACTCAGGTGGACCCCATGGGCCTGGACCTGAAAGCTATTTTAAAAATGCATTCCATTTGTACACTTCACATTTCCATTTTTCAATGGTTAAAGTAACATGCTCCTCAATGACCTAAATAATTTACTAGTAATGAATAAATCATTTGACCATAAGGCCACACTTAGATTTCTGTTTTTTATTTCTAGTATTACAGCAGAGACAGTGACCACTCCTAAGGTACTATGACCTCTGTTGTTCTCACTAGGACTGGCTCCAGGCAGTGACTGTCACTAGTGATTAACATGAGCCATTACATTTAAATCCAGATCCAAACTTTTCCTAAGTTCAGGCAAGTTTGGTTCTGGGACTTTGAGTCAGGACATTATAGCAGTTTAACAAAAGCAAAACAACAACAATGTTTTAAGCAATGTGACTCAAAATTCCTTCCTCTCTCAGTTGCTCAGGGGTTTTGTGAGTACTTGTTATGATGTAAATTCTACAAGTTTATCAGTTGTCCATATAGTCTTCCAGGAAAAACAAAACAGACAATACCTAAATATCTAATCTAATAAAATAAAAATAAAGTTTTTTAAAGAGGGGGAAAAATAATCAGGTCTTCTTTTTAATAAGCCAAAACAACAACAGAAAAGGCATAAGCACTTTTTTTTGTTACTCAAACTGATATTAATCATTCCCCTGCTGCTTTCAGTCCTTCCCTCCCCTCAATAAGAATGTCTGGCAATTGTAAACAGATGCTTTTTTCTTTTAAAAAAATCAGACTTAGACAGATCTGATGGGTGTTTCATAGTTGGCATGTAGCAATTATCCCTGGATATGTCACTTATCACAATATAATGCATATGTTTTGTGCTAAATATGTGAAGCACTTGCCAGCCAAAATCTTGAGTCTCTAAATGTGTCTATCTTGGGAACTTAGAAGTCCCTTACATTTGTCATACACTAGGAATCTATTTCAGAATATCTGTTTTTGTTGAGCTTTGTGGCAGTGATTTGCACAGTGATTATTCAAAACAATGCATGTTTTAAAAGTGCAGTGAACTTAGTTACAACAATGGTATGGATGTTAACATTTCTATATTAATAATTCATTAATGTATACAAAAACATAATTTGGCTTTCATGAAGAAAGGCAATGATAAGAGGTTAACTCTCTATAAAGCTTGCATATAATTTGTGAAATGTTATGTATTGAAGTTACTTTGTGTGTGTGTGAAGTTTTGTGAATGCCTTTATAAATTTTATTTGTAAGAATTATTTTTTGATTTAATTGTATGTTGAAGGGAGTTCTCCCTTCCTCTCTTTCACCACTTCCCACAAGCCTAAGGCCTGGTCTACACTGGGTTGGGGAGATGGGGATCGATGTAAGTTATGCAACTTCAGCAACGTGAATAACGCAGCTGAAGTCGACGTACTTAGATCTACTTACCACAGTGTCTTCACTGTGGTAAGTCAACGGCTGATGCTCCGCTGTCGAATTCGCCTGCTCCTCTCGCCCTGGTGGAGTACCGGAGTCAACGGGAGAGTGCACGGTGGTCAATTTATCGCATTTAGACTAGAAATGATAAACTGACCCCTGCTGGATTGATCGCTGCCTGTTGATCCAGCCAGTAATATTGACAAGCCCTAAGTTACATTAGATTCATACCATTGTTCGTCCCAAAGGGAAGAACTACATGATGAGGGTGAACTAGGCCTAAATTATTCCTAGGCACAAGCATAGGTTTTGGGCGATATGGAGTAGTGCCACCACAGACTCTAGGAGCAACTGCATCTCAAGGAGACAGAATTCCTCCTGTTTGTGAAAGGCGAGCATGTCAGCTGCAGGATGCCTTAGTAGGGGTGCTGCATTCATCCCCAGCTACATCTGCTGACTGGGCTGTATGGGAGCAGGGCTATGGCTACAACTCCCCTTCCCTTTTGAGGTATTGTGATTCAGGGCAAGTATGGAGGCACTTTCCTGAATTTGTGCCTGGATGCTGCTGCATAGGGTAGAAAAGAGGAGGCAGCTTCTTGTGCCCTCACTACCCTGGCTCATCTGTGAAGCAGCAGGGCACAGTCTGTTCCATAGTAATTATTGTTGATGGATGATAATATTTGTAGCTAGTATATTTATAGCTCACAAACAGTTGGAATCTGTCATTGGAAATGTGTATATGGTTCTGGTGACTTCATTTATTTACTCTGTAGGTGCTGGATAAATAATTCTGTTTAATGATCGAGTGTTTGTGGCAACTGAGGTCAGAGCTGCAGGTGGAAAGCCTACATCTTTGTCACCAAACATTTTAGCTAATGAATGGCAAATTTAAGAAATCCTTTTATGGTAAAACTTGCTTTATACAACCTTAAGACATGTTACTAATCCCTTCCAAGAGATTCTTTTGACTGTGTAATCAAAGAGCTCACTGGGTAAATGTAACAATGAGAGATACTAGGGGAAAGAGATGTAGGAAAAGCATTTATGAAATGTCAATGTCTGTCAGACTTGCAGTGAGGATGATTCACATGCCTGGTCAAAACTGGACTTATTTAGAGGAGAAGAATGCATGTGTGACAATGGTATGTTCTATGGCCCAAATCCTGGGCATGAGCACACAGGTTAATTACCAGGAATTATTAGCTTGTCCCCAGACCAGGTTTGGAGAAGCTTGAGAGCCACAGCAGAATTTCTTCTGCGGCTGTCATAATTCCTGTGTTCCTAATACTCCTCCTGCTGCACTTAGTAGAGGGAAGTCTAAGTGGATCCTCTAAATTCCCATGACCCATGCCTATACCCTGCTGCCCTTCCCCTAGAGCCCTACCTTCTTTTTTCTTTTTTTCATTTTAAACAGTACAGCTACCCTGGTTTTGCTGTTTGGGGAGCCTTCACAGGTGAGGATACGACTTGCCCCTAAGTTAACCCTACCGCTTAACAAATTCTGACACCTATAATTTCAGCATAGTAAGTGCCTGAAATTGACCTCACCAAGGAAAAGTCTGACTCCTTGGGCAAGTGGATTAACATTTAGGACACAGTAAGTATATAAAACAATGGAGGATTATGAAAAAAATCTACATGTGCACACACTCAGATATAGGAAGACTGCAAGATGGAATTTGCAAGTTTTAAGAATATATGTAACATGACTGAAATAACAGGCAGTGCTGAAGCAGGACAATGACTAAGTTTAAAATACCAGGATTCAAAGGTTTCTGTTTCAGTACTCATGAAGTCAGCTAAAAGGATATAGCAGTGATCCCTTAGAAAGATATCAATCCAAATATAGGAGGTGCTGGAAATGTCTGAACATTATTGTAAGTCTCATGATCAGAAAATATTGAAATAAGCAACAGCCTAGAATTTTGAACATGGAAATTTCAATAGTTGCCATAAACTAGGATAACAGCTAGGCAAAGCTATTCAGGGGAAGCCAAGTAATTTAACCATTTCTCTTGCCCATGGTCAATAATAAAGATCACCTAAGTACAGGAAATATAAAAATGCAACAAAAACAAAACTTCCCCCAGCCCCCTATAGGCAATTTCGTTTATTTGAAAAAATGCATGGACACAATGGGCCAAATTCAGCCTAAATTAGTCCAATTTAAGCACATGTAATTTACATTTCCTTCTAATCTCTTCAATGTGTCTTTTATAGCAATTTAAACTCCCACTAGACTTGGGGCTTGTCTACACCGCAAGTTAGTGAAAGCCAGGGTGTGAATCTATAGTGCAATAGCATGCCATGCACTAACTCTCAGTGTCGACCCTCACATGCACTAAAAGTTCCATAGTGTGTTTTGATATAGTTCCAAAACTTTTAGTGTGCCTTGGCAGGGTCCACTTGGCAAGTTAGTATGGGGCAAACTAATGTGCTGTAGAGTCACATCCTGGCTTGCCACGTACTTACTCACTATGTAGACAAACCCTTAGAGTTGCTCAGTCTTAATTATCTAGACCCAGATGCACATCCATTTATCACTGTGTTATTTATATCGTCCCCTTCCATGTCACATAAGAAGTGATTGAAAAATTATCCTGTGGCTATAGTGAAACATATGATTGAGTCAAATCAAAATTACAATAGCCATATGCATACTACTTTTCTTTGCTGTTCATTTACTAATGCCTTGGGTGTTGGCCCATCCAGACTATAGGCTAATACATAATTGATATTATTGCTTTCAAGTATTGCTATTTATTGAACACTCTTCTAACTACTCTAGTCTTAATCCTAAGAAATGAAGTAATTGTAATAGGGCAGATTGAATTTGAGAAGCATCTAAGATTTAGTCATCTCAAGTTAATTAAATGTTTAGACATTGATGAAGATATCTACCTAGAGGAAAATGGTTTTTCGAGATGCTGTATTTGTGGGAAGCCACAAGAATTTATATTTGAATCTTGTATGGAAAAGTGAACCTCCTAAGGAAAAGTGAAAAATATCAAAGAAACAAGAGGAAAAGCTTCAACTGAAATTTACCCTGGCTAAGTCTAACCACAGGATAGGGAAACAGAGGGCAATGAGATTAAGTAGGAATATAAAGATTAGTACAAGCAATAAGCAGAAGGCTTTAAAAAATAAAAGGTATAAGCAATACAGTAAGGAGGAGGATTGCAAGATCTTTAAGGTATGGAAGAAGTAAATATGGAACAACAAAACACAATACTGAATGTTGAACTGCAGAGAATGTTTCAGTCAATGATCAAAAATTCTCCACTTGCCCGTTATACAGTAACATTAACAGACAGAGGACACAAGGACTAAGGAAGGAGTTGGAAAACACTGTCAGCAGATGAGAAAATGTTGTATTTGTTGCTCTTTTGCTTACAGAAGAAAAAGAAGAAGAAAAAGAGAGCGAGACAAGCATAAGGCAATAATCATATTTACTGATGTGTTAGGGAGGGAATTAGGTAGCATGCATGTTAGCATGGAAGCAGTAAAAAAAGACCAGGTACTGCTAAGTTTTAAATAATTGTTTAGAAGTTTGGTACTTCAAGTTAGATTTCAGTGGAGTAAAACAATTGCCAATTTGCACTTCAGATGCTACTGAAACAAATTGTTACGCATACATATATTTATATCAATCCCATTTTGGAAATGAGGGCAATATGGCTACGCTAACACTAGCAAAAAGCATGCCTCTGAAGTTGCTAACAAAATAAAGAAAAGGTTTGAGAAAGCAGAATATCTGAGTATCATAAACCATTGCCCAGCTTATTTCCAAATCTGTGACCTTGAATGATTAACTTATGTGACCCTCATGTCAATGTATTCCCTCCTAATATGTATGAGTGATGTCTAGACTCTGAGTTTGATGTACAGTACTTTTTTCTTCATATATATTCACACACATTTTCTCTCTCTCTCTCTCTCTCACACACACACACACACACCCCTACCTACCTCATTTTGGTAGTCAGATCTGTTCCTGATGACAACAGCACCTCCTTTCTCAGCCTTTTTGATTATAAGTCAGGGTGGTTTCTGAGGCTGTGGATGGCATTGTGTTCTGCACAACTTAGGTTATGAGGCAAATGATGTTGTTTTTCCACAATTTCTGCCTGTGCACGTCGGCGGGAGCATTCTATGTATAGGTCCAGACTGTCATTTCGACCCTCAGGAGGAGTCCATGTGGAGTTCTTCTTCTTGTGCTGCTAGTGGGAGGGTAACTGTGTATCAGTGGGCTGTTCAGTGTTATCCTGAAAGTATTCTTTGAGTTGGAGATGGCGAAAGTAGGCTTCCAGATCGCAGCAGAACTGTATCGTGTTTGTGGGGGTGGCAGGGCAGAAAGAGAGTCCCCGAGATAGGACAGACTTTCCTGCTGGGCTGAATCAGATATTAGGAATGGCAATATATAAAAACCTGTAGGAGAACACTTCAATCTCCATGGACACACAATAGCAGATCTAAAGGTAGCCATCCTGTAGCAAAAAAACTTCAGGACCAGTCTTCAAAGAGAAACTGGCGAGCTTCAGTTCATCTGCAAATTTCACACCATCAGCTCAGGATTAAACAAAGACTGTGAATGGCTTGCCAGCTACAAAAACAGCAGTTTCTCCTCCCTTGGTTTTCACACCTCAACTGCTAGAAGAGGGCCTCATCCTCCCTGATTGAACTGACCTCGTTATCTCTAGCCTGCTTGCATATATATACCTGCTCCTGGAAATTTCCACTACATGCGTCAGACGAAGTGGGTATTCACCCACAAAAGCTCATGCTCCAATGCATCTGTTAGTATGTAAGGTGCCACAAGACTCTTTGCTGCTTTTACAAACTCTCTTTGGTGTCCAGGGCTAAAAATACTTGCAGGTATCAAAAAGCTTTTACCTAACCATCTGAGTTCTCCACTGTGTAGATACAATATAATGTTCTTCTGAAATCAGTTGTCTTACTAGAAGTCACTCAGGGCAAGTCTACACTACAGCTACATCGGCATAATAATTCCACCTTGGCAAGAAGCAGAAGATATAGCGCCAGTGTGGACAGCACAAAACTTATGTCGCTGAGGGACAAGGGGGCTTTTTCATACCTCTGAGCGACGTAAGTTAGATGACTTAAGTGGTAGTGTAGACCTGCCTTCAGGGTGTATCCTGTCTGGCTTCAGGGTAAAGCATATAATGTGGTGCAGGCATTGATTAGGCCACCAGTCCAGAATTCTTCCTTACACGTGCAGTGAGTTACTTGTTCTTACTCTCTACTTTGCAAAATGTAGTCATTCTGAAAGAGTCTCAGCTAAACAGTGAGGTTCATCTCTAAGTGTAGAAAGAACTGCCCCTCAAAGTTTTGCAAAGTTTTCCTTGAGGAATCAACTTATTGGTAATTAGGATTACCCATGGTCAAAATAAACTAAGACAAAACAAATCTACTCTCTTAAAAATAAAACTTACAGAAGTTAAGCCTGTGGCTTGTCCCTATCTATCCTCCACTGTGTAACTTGTTCCAAAGTCAACTTTTCACATCATGAGCATCTCATTTTATTTACTTGACCCTCAGACTTTGGCAACATGCAAAAGCTTTGCCTTATGCAAATTGAAAATAAATTATTTGGTTTTAGCTTAGATATAATCATCAATTTATAGCAATGTTTAACCTTAAGTCTGCTGAAAGCAGCTAGGGCAGTTGTCCCCAACCTTTTTCATCTGGCAGGTGCCAGACAACGAGCCACTGAGAACCGTGGTGGCGGACAAGCATCTGCCAAAATTCCCACACCTGTGGATGACGCAGCTTGTCAGCAGCATTTCAATGGATGCTCGTCCACCGGCCAGTATGCGGATGCACTTAGACGCGCCGGTGGGTGCCATGGAGCCCGTGGGCACCGTGTTGGGGACCCCTGAGCTAGGGTAAGTGGCCCTCATGCTACACTGCAAAGCCCTGCAGGAGGCCTTCCCAGAATACACACTGAGTGGAAAAATTCAGCTGTGAGTGATGTTTGAGAAATTGTTTATGAAAAGGAAGAAGTAAGAAATGAAAGAGTGACCATTTTAGCAGGAAATTTTCTATTCCACAGTCTCATAAAAGCAATTTAGCCTTCCTTCTAGGGATGCATTTTAACATGGTTTCTACGGCCTTTACATTGTACTTGTTGTTATAATAAAAACTAGTCAGATAATGTGCCTAGACTGTGGATATTAGGTTTATTATGAAAGGCATTTAAAAAAAATAAACAAGATTTTAGGAAATGCTTCATTTAATGTAGAAACTAAATAAAAAGCTATTTTTAATATTTTTGATCATTTCAAAAACCAAAATAAATCAATGATTGTCAAGGAGTCAATTAATAAAAAAATGTTGGCATAGACAGTTGGATTACATTGAATTATGAAGTCATGAGTGTGAGTCAGGTGTGAAATGTGCTTATGGTTCATGAAAGTGTTATCTGATGTATGTGTTCCTACAAGCATTCAGGAAGAGATACAGTACCATCCTCAGCAACATTTGCATATCGAAAACGTATATGTGTATGGGGATTCCCTGTTTATATCTGCAAAGGTACTTGTGTAAGGCCTCTATTGTGGGATTTACACACTCTTATTCTTGATATTCAATTTGACTGCTAAAATCTTTATTGTGAGGCTTATAGGGGCTGTTAATGAAAATATTAGATCCACAGAAATATTTAATTTGATATCTAAGGCTAGGTCCATGAGATATTTTAATTAAAATATCAAGAACCCAGGTATCCTAAACACAAACAGCTCTAAAAACTGCCCTTAGAACTGGAAGGGTGGGAGAATGGTAAATGTGTTCCTCATCAAATCCCTTCTAAAACATCTAATAAAGTACTTTAGAACTTGTGGTTAATAACCATCAGCATCCAACTTGGGCAGGAAGTAAGAAAGGGGAAGTGATAGCTAAGGTAGGAGCAAAGAGACTGAATTACTTGCAGTCAGAGGTTTAGGAATACCCAGAGCATTGGGATTGCATCCACAGGTTGATTGTGTGAAGTACTTCCTTCTGTTTGTTTTAAACCTGCTGCCTGTTAATTTCGTTGGATGATCCCCGGTTCCTCTATTATGTGAAGGGATAAATAAATAACACTTCCTTATTTACTTTCTCCATATCATTTATGTTTTTGTAGATATCTATCATGTCCCCCCTTGGTTGTCTTTTTTCCAGTTTGAATAGTCTCAGTCTTTTTAATCTCTCCTCATATGGAAGCTGTTCCATACCCTTAATCTGTACCTTCTCTGTACCTTTTCATTTCTAATATATCTCTTTTGAGACGGGAGGAGGGATAGCTCAGTGGTTTGAGCATTGGTCTGCTAAACCCAGGGTTGTGAGTTTAATCCTTGAAAAGGCCACCTAAGGTTCTGGGGCAAAATCAGTACTTGGTCCTGCTAGTGAAGGCAGGGGGCTGGACTCAATGACCCTTCAGGGTCCCTTCCAGTTCTAGGAGATAGGTGTATCTCCATTATAAAATTAATGAATAGCCACAGAAAGCTATCACACTTCATAAGGAAAGCTCCCAGTATTTCCATGTAAATGTGGCCAGGAGATGGACACTTACCATAAAACTGAGTGAGGTTTCAGAGTCTCCTGTTTTGATGCAGTATTTCTGGGAGCAGGTGGCTCTATGGAGGGAGACTGAATTTGTAATATTCCTTCCTCTATTGGGGCAGGGCCTGAATTTGCCATGTAAGTCAAGAAACCCTGACCTCAAAGCAAGGATCTTCAACCTGCTGCATAGAATGATTCCCACACTGAACTGCTTGCAGCACTTGCAGTGCCCAACAAGAAGTATTATTGATTCCACAAAATTCAGGAACTTGCTACATATTTTTGAGTGCCACTTACTGGCACCTAATCTATTAATTTACTGTTTACATAGATAGATAGATAGATACACACACAGAGAGAAAGAGAGAGAGCGAGAGCGCAATCCTATAACAGCCCCCATCCCAAGCAGTGGCCTCATTGTCATTCAGTGGTAAGGGTTTCTGCCAAAAGGGTGTTCTGTGGAAGTTTTTCATCCCCTACAGAACCAAGCTGCGAGAAGGAAATAAGCAAAGCATCCCTAAAACTTTTGTGCAATAGTTATGGCTCTGGATGGTTCTTCCAATCAAAGTTCCAGTCTTCTTTGAGCTTTGAGTAGGGTGTTAGACTAGATGACCCCCTGAGGTCTCTTCCAATCCTAATCTTCTATGATTCTTTGATAAACCAAAATCAGTAAAAGTGAACCTGAATAAACTTAGATCTTTTGGGAACAAATTAATATCTCAAATATAATGCAACCACATTCCTGAATGCTGAAGCACACCAATGCAAAATGTTTGCTTTAACATTTCCCATTTCTTATTACCCTGTGAAGGCCCGTGCAGCATTTCGTGGTGTTAGCAAACACAAAGGCATCATAGAAGTCTCTATCCTTACTCTCTCCCTAAACTCTGAGATTATAAATCAGCTTTCCAACTATTAATGTGAGGATTTTTCTTTATTTGTTTTGCTCTTGCTTTTTAAATAATATAACATAGACTTGGAATAATCTGCTCTTTTTTTACATCAACATTTTGTATCAAAAGTTCAAATTCTGGTAGCTGTCTCTGTCACGCATTTTTAAGAAAACATTGAATTTGAAAATACTCTGACAAGGTTATTTCAGTATAATGATATTGTTTCCTAAATTGGATTTTATCCTATAGTTTTTCCTGTTTATCCAGAAGTTGTATAAAACACCTTAATCTTTTATGCCAGTCTTCAAATTGGGAGATATATTTGCATGGGAGAAACAGTGGATTATTACAAAAGGGAATAGAAGGTCAATCCTGATATCAATGAAGTCAATGGCAAAACTCCCAGTGACTTCAGTGATGAAGCACTGGTTCCCAAAAGAGGACATTTGAGAATTTACAGCTGCTTTGAACTATTTGATATGGTACATGTTGAATATAGATTTGTTAGTTTAGGTCTAAAAGAATTTAACCAAGACAAAAATGAAATATAGTCAAGAGGTGTCTCTTGATGCTTTATTTATTCTATATTAATTCACTGTTGCTATTGATCATTGTTACACTAGTGCAGTATAGGATGATGAGCAAAACAATAAAGGAATAAAATAAGGAAATGCCAGAGCACGATAGTTTTATTTTTGATGTAATGATTCCTGTATAAATTGACATATTTGTATAGTCTCATTGCCCAAAAAAACATTGTTAAATCTCTAAAAGGCAGAAACAGGAAGGACTTGAAAAGGTGATTCAAACAAGGGAGGATTTAAATAATACTTAATCTGAAAAACCAGGATAAATTGAGATTATCCCTATTTGTAAAATCATTTTTAATCTGATTCACCATGGGAGGGTAATTTAATTTTCAAAGGTCAGACATTTAGCTTGATAGGTGCACTCCTGGGAATTGAATAGATGTCAAAGACCAGGTGAAGGAAAGTTTTATTCTTCAATATATAAAACAATATTGTGGAATGTTCCTGGTATTGAAATGCCCAGGACTGAACATGGTATTTGAGATGTAGTCTTACCAGAACCATATAAAGAAGGACTATCATCTCTTTGCAGCTAGGATGTCTGTGCATATCCAAAATTACATAACTATCCTTTTTTAGATTGTTCTAAGCAAGTTTAAAATAGCTTATTCTTCTCTGCAAGTAGATGTTCTGATAAAAATAAGCTGAAAATGTCTTTTTAGCAACATATCCTTGTAGGTTTCCATTAATAGGTACATCTGGCTAAAAGGTTAAGGCCATGGCTACACTGGAGAGTTGCAGCACGATGGAGAGTTCAGAGCAGGGAGAAGTGGGGGAGGGTGTAGAGGAAGCCGAGAGTGAGGCTACTGGGGTGGAGGGAGACACCCCGGAGTCCCAGAAGGCATGCAGCCAGGAGCTCTTCTCAAGCCAGGAGGAGGCTAGCCAGTCACAGCAGCTGGAACTTGTTGGTGAAGAAGAAGCAGAGGAGCGTGTTCCCGGTAAGCAGATTTTATTTTTAGGATGGAAATGTTTTGGGATAGGAGGGTGGGGGTTATGGCTGCCTGCATGCATGCCTAAATGTGGAATAGCCCATTGATTTGGTCTATCACGTCTCTGTAATCGGCCTCGGTAATCTCTTGAAAAGTTGCAGCCAGAGCATGGGCAATGCGCTTGCGCAAGTTTATAGGGAGAGCCACCGTGGTCCTTGTCCCTGTCAGGCTAACTCCTCCGCGCCACTGTGCCGCGAGGGGTGGGGGGACCATTGCTGCACACAGGGAAGCTGCATAGGGACCAGGGCAGAATCCACATTGCTGTAGAAGACCCTCCCTCTCTTGCCAGGTAACACGCAGCAGTGATATATCTGGCAGTAGAAAACCCTGTTGAGAATGTAGGGATAGTGTTCAGTGCAGGTCCCTGCTCTCTGCTTTCCCCAGTGCAGTTCCCAAAGTACCTGCTCTCTGCTTTCCCCAGTGCAGGTCCCTGCTCTCTGCTTTCCCCAGTGCAGGTCCCCAGGTCCCTGCTTTCTGCTTTCCCCAGTGCAGGTCCCCAGGTCCCTGCTCTCCCCAGTGCAGGTCCCCAGGTCCCTGCTTTCCCCAGTGCAGGTCCTCAGGTCCCTGTTCTCCCCAGTGCAGGTCCCCAGGTCCCTGCTCTCTGCTTTCCCCAGTGCAGGTCCCCAGGTCCCTGCTCTCTGCTTTCCCCAGTGCACAGAAACCCCAGTGAGCCCTCAGGCAGTTCCCCTTCCCAGGTGAAGTCGTGGCAGAAACACTCACCCCATTGCTCGCCATGCCTTCGCTGCCATGGCCTCTCTGTGCTATGTTAGGTATGTGGGAATGATGCTACAAAAAGTCTACAAACTCCTTCACTGTGTGATAATAAACAATGTAGCCTCTGTGTATTAAATGTTTCTATTTATGTTTTTTTAAATGACCTTGAATAATCCAGCACTATCATCTCCTGCCCGACGGTTACAGACTTGAGGAAAAAATCCTTGAAAATCAAAAGAAGATTTGATCAAAGCAGTTATGAATCAGTACGCCAGAGAGATTAAGAAGATGCAGGAATGGAGAGAGAAAATGCATGAGTGGAGGCAAACACAAAGCAGGAGAAAGGAATTGGCTACCAAGAAAAGCATGAAGCAGCTGATAAGCCTCCTGGCTCGCCAAACTGACTGTATGCAGTCTCTTGTAGCCATGCAGGCAGATCAGTACCGTGGTAACCCCCACCCCTCCCAAAGCTCTCTCTCTTGTTCCCCAGTATTTGCACAAAACACCTTTCTCCAGCAGCCTGTTTCTTACCACCCCCAGCTACCCCCAACACCTGTATGATCAGCTACCAGCCCTGATAACTACAACCCTTACCCTATGCACTCAACCCCCATCACGATGCAGCATATTAATCCTGAAGTGCAGCAGGCATTGAACAGCAATCCAAGCAGGACATATTCAAACCTCTGAATGTACAGTCCACCACCCTACCCCCCTGCCCTTTTATGTACTGTATTTTGAATAAATGATTTCATGGCTTTTAAAACATTTTTTATTATTGCAGAAAGTGATAAATACTGTACCCCAACCAGCTCTGATAACTGCAACCCTTACCCTATGCACTCAACCCCCATCACGATGCAGCATATTAATCCTGAAGTGCAGCAGGCATTGAACAGCAATCCAAGCAGGACATATTCATACCTCTGAATGTACAGTCCACCACCCTACCCCCCTGCCCTTTTATGTACTGTATTTTGAATAAATGATTTCTTGGCTTATAAAACATTTTTTATTATTGAAGAAAGTGATAAATACTGTACCCCAAGGGAAACACGGGCACAGCAAAGGCACCAAACATTACTGTTGGCTTTCAGCATCAAATTGCTCCCTTAAGGCATCCCTAATCCTTGAAGCCCTTTGCTGGGCCTCTCTAGTAGCCCTGCTCTCTGGCTGTGCAAATTCAGCCTCTAGGCATCGAATCTCGGAGGCCCATTCCTTACTGAATCTTTCACCCTTCCCTTCACAAAAATTATGGAGGGTACAGCACGCGGATATAACAGCGGAGATGCTGCTTTCCCCCAAATCTAGCTTCCCATAGAGACACCTCCAGCGCGCCTTTAAACGGCCAAAAGCACACTCCACAGTCATTCTGCACCGGTTCAGCCTGTAGTTGAACCGGTCCTTGCTCCTGTCAAGCTTCCCTGTATATGATTTTATGAGCCATGGCATTAAGGGGTAAGCGGGGTCTCCAAGGATCACAGTGGACATTTTGATGTCCCCTACTGTGATCTTGCGGTCTGGGAAAAAAGTCCCGGCCATCAGCTTCCTGAACAGGGCTCTGTTCCGAAAGATGCATGCATCATGCACCTTTCCAGGCCATCCTGAGTAAATGTCAGTGAAATGCCCACTGTGATCCACAAGCACTTGGAGAACCACAGAGAAATACCCCTTGCGATTAATGTACTCTGATGACAGGTGGGGTGGTGCCAGTATAGGAATATGCGTCCCATCTATTTCCCCTCCACAGTTAGGGAAACCCATTTGTGCAAAGCCATCCACAATGTCCTGCACGTTCCCCAGAGTCACAGTTCTTCTTAGCAGGGTGCGATTAATGGCTGTGCAAACTTGCATCAACACTATTCCAACGGTCGACTTTCCCACTCCAAACTGGTTCGCCACCGATCGGTAGCTGTCTGGAGTTGCCAGCTTCCAGATTGCAATAGCCACCCGCTTCTCCACTGGCAGGGCAGCTCTCAATCTCGTGTTCCTGCGCCGCAGGGTAGAGGCGAGCTCAGCACATAGTCCCATGAAAGTGGCTTTTCTCATCCGAAAGTTCTGCAGCCACTGCTCGTCATCCCAGGCTTGCAGGACGATGTGATCCCACCACTCAGTGCTCGTTTCCCGAGCCCAAAGGCGGCGTTCCACGGTGCTGAGCACGTCTGTTACTGCCACAAGCAATTTAGTGTCTTGAGCATCAGGCGAATCAATATCATCGTCTGACTCCTCACTGTCACTTTGGAGCTGAAGGAATAGCTCCACTGCCAAGCGTGATGTGCTGGCAACATTCATCAGCAAGGTCCTCAGCAGCTCGGGCTCCATTTGTAACAGAAATCGCGCTGCAGACTCACAATGCCGCCAAACTGCTTGGAATGTGTAGCAAAGCACCACGGGACATTGGAACAGGAAGCGGAAAGACCCGCACCCTTCCGTCCCCTTCCCCCAGCCACAGCGCCAAAATGGGACTAGGTGCTCTGTGGGATAGCTGCCCACAATGCACCACTCCCAACAGTGCTGCAAATGCTGCAAATGTGGCCACACTGCAGCGCTGGTAGCTGTCAGTGTGGCCACACTGCAGCGCTGGCCCTACACAGCTGTACGAACACAGCTGTAACTCCCAGCGCTGCATAAATGTAAGTGTAGCCATACCCTAAGTCTCCTGGGAAGGAGACTGTTTCCTAGAGATGGATTCTATTGTATCTCAGTGTTACATTTCTTATTCTGAAATGTGAATGAAATTATATCCTGGATTACTGTCAAAGTCAGGGTCTCCTGCATGGTGTTAGCATTTAATCTCATTCTTCACATGTTCAAAATGTATTAAATCTTTAAAAAAATACAACAACTGGTGTTTTGAAGATTTCAGCAACAAAAATCAAGATTCATATGGTCAAGATAGGTGTTACATGGAGCTGCTGCTGCCAAAATAAGGTGAGAACAAGCAAACAAACCACATATTGGAATCCTCCTGTGTATTGACTGGGCCAGCTAGTTCAATGGTGAATGACACAGTTAATTTCATGCCAGTCACAAAGGTTTCCAGTACAGTGAGGAAGCTGTTATTTGCATTGTACCTAACTGGCAAACCGGCGATATATGGCATGTAAACCAGACTTGGTAACTGGGATGAAATAGTTATTTTCACCAGTGAGAATATGGTTTCCAGATTCAGAGAGTAAAATCTAAAAGACTTCTATTTTTCTTTCTTTAGATTTGTCAACATTTAAAAAAAGAACATTCTTCTAAAAGCACAACTGGCTTTTAGCATCCATTAAAGTTTCAAACCAATGGCAGCAATCTTCGCAACCCCAAAAGGGAGAAAAAACTCCCAAGAGTCTAATTCTAGCCACATCATCCACACTGATTACACCTATTATAGCCCCAGCAACTCTATTCCCCCTCATTCCCAAAAGTCGGGGGTTTGCAACGTGCCCTGAAGATAAACAAGTCTGAGCTATTTTGGACCAAGAGGTGAGATGGACCGGGAGATTAAATTTCATTCAGAGCCTTGGGCCCCTCACATAGAATGCCCTGCTAGCAGCATTCTCTCTAATAAATTGAGGGGAGTAAAGCTCGTTCACCTCAGCTGACCACAGCTGTGCCCCTATGTCATAGAAAGAGTGGTCATTCACAAGTAGGCCGGTCCCAGGACATATAGATCTTTATATGTCGCTATGAATATTCAAAACTCCAGCTGGAGATGCACAGGCAGCCAGTGCAGATCCCAAGGTGCTGGTGTCAGATGCTCCTGGGGAGAACAAGCTCTGCTCAGTAATGTGAGCTGCTTTCTTTTGTACTAGCTTCAGTGTCCAAATTGATTTCAGAGATTTTACATTAAGAAAAGCAGCAAAAAAAGGAAGAACAAAGATAAAATCCCCCTGAGAGAGAGAAATAAATGTGACTCTATCACTGTAGGATCCTTCATTTTGAATCTCCACGCTACCTTACCCCCAGGAGAAAGGCAAGTAAGCCAGCCCCTTACATTTAAAGGTGCAGTAGATGAAAAACAGTGGCATTGCTATTCATGTTATATATATATAGTTGACTTTCTGACTATAAGCCAAAATTTACCCTTAAATACACATATACAAATGCCATTAACATCAGTGGCATTTGGGTGTGTAGGCACAATTTGGTCCCTGTTTGGACTTTGGACCAGTGGCAATATTCATATAGTTCAGGAAGGAATGTATTGTAGAGTGCTGGAATCCCAATTCCAGATTAACAGAGAAGGATGAATATTTAAAAAAAAAATCCATATTCACTTGATAAAAGCCTGACTTTGCTTCAGTGGTATTTGCACTTCTTTTTTGACTTTCGGCAAATATTTCATTGGTATGAATGGAGGAAGCAGTGAAGGATGGACACTTTTTCATTTTTGATGTTGAAACATTGCTCTTTACTGCTCTTATGAGAAATCTATTTTTTTCTACTATTAAATAGTTGAAGGTAAATGTATTTCCTTTAACAGTGAAAAGCAGAGCACTGACTTTAGCCAGTCAGATGCCATATAAGAGGCTCCAGGGCTCCTCAGTCCTGAACGGCATCTTTTCTGCTGCTCTAGTCGTGGCTTTCCATTTAGCAGGCACTGGCAACCAATTGTGTCAAAACAGTATTATTATACCACCTAGGAGTCTCAGTCATCATGCCAGATCCCATTGTGTTAGGTGCTGTACAAATACAGAACAAAAAGACTGTTCTTGCCCAATGAGCTTACACTCTTAAGCACAAGAGAAGAGACAACAGATGGCTGTAGACAGATGGGGGAGCACAGGAAACAACGAGACAATATTGATCAGTATAACAAGCAGTGGTTTCAGCATAGCAGCAGCCTAGCAATTGTCATATATGATGTTTGTCTGGTGCACACAAATGGGGGCTAGGAGAAGACCACCGAGCAGTTGAACTGCTTTGCGTGTGTGACAGTTTAAGATCTGAACCCAGGTCTTGAGAGGGGATAGGCCCATGTGTGCTTTTTGCTGAAGACACTGCTTTACCTCAACCCCTAAAATATTGTTCTTAAAGAGATGATCAACTTGCAAACTTTTCACCAGCTTTTCTTCTTCCCATTTTCCCCTCCTTCATCCCCAGACCGAACAGGTTCTCCGCTTGCAGCAGTTTCAACCACTCCATAAAACTAATCAGGAAGCTTATGTTACCTCTGCCACCTTAATCCATAAAAAAGGGTTTGAGGGCCTTTCCACTACTCCAATCAAAGGGCTTAGATCAGATAGATGCAAAGTTGCTTAAACTTGCTACAGGCTTCCTAGCCAGACTGCCAGCATCTGTTCTCAGTGAACCATTTTGTCAAGGTATTGTTTCACTGGAGTGTGAAGTAGCAAAAGTTATTCCAGTTCACAGAAGTTGTTTGGCTCCAAATATATAGAATTATTGTTTTTTTTCATTCTTACTGTATTGCATGATCATGGGTAAAAATATACTATACTTTACAAAATATTTGCAAAAAACCCTAATATTTTTTCAGTTATTCACAATTTGTACAAGTACACCTCTACCTCAATATAACGCTGTCCTTGGGAGCCAAAAAATCTTACTGCATTATATGTGAAACTGTGTTATATTGAACTTGCTTTGATCCACTAGAGTGCGCAGTCCCCTCCGGAGTACTGCTTTACCAAGTTATATCCAAATTCGTTTTATATCGGGTGGCATTATATCGAGGTAGCAGTGTATGTGAAATTTTGATACAGACTTCCAAAATTAACTTAGATGTAAAATTGCTTAATGAGAGTTTTTGAGGGAATAAAGCACTTTATAAGAGAGGTTCTCAAATATAATGCAGTACTAACCCTATTTTTTAAAAAAGTTTTGAATAGGCAGCAATAATATTATTTGCTTAAAAACAAACAGCTTTTCTTAGCACAAGCTTATTTCTTCATCTTAATAATGCACATCTTGATATGAAGAAATCCTGATGTGAAAAGGTCAGTAGTATGCCAGTCAAATTCTGGGTCCAGTTACCTGCATCATCTACTTTGTGTGGCCCAGTTCTACCTGTATGTAATTTTCCATGGTAGTCTGAGTGTGTGTATAACAACAACAACAACAACAACAAAAAGCTATCCACATATATGAAAACAGTAAGACAGGGACACGCACTTTTCCAATGTGGAAACAAAGCCTTCTGGGAAGGACCCAGTGCATGATCAAGTGGGCTGCCTAAGCTTGAGTAACACCATCATCAAATATGAGTGTTCACAAAAACCTTGCCTCTAAAATATTTATTTTCATTAATAAGCTAAATTCCCTTGCTCCTGTCTACAAGGAGTTCCAGCTTTTTACTGAAATTGCATCCGTTTACCAGATTAAGGCCTCAGCAGTATTAACCAGTCCTTGCCACCTTCCATTTAACTGTGTATTTTCTAAACCACAGTGGAGCTAATGCTTCTCCAAAATCCAGCTCTGTGGCAAGTAAAAGCATATATAGTTGCAGGGGGGTCCAGCACAAAATTGCATAAAGAAAGAGGTGGAGAGGCAGAGAATAAAGTCTCTGACGCAAAAGCTTACAGTGTCAGAATGGTACATGTACTTTTTGGTGGGAACAAATGATGTAGATTGCTGAGGGATTGGATCACATCCTATTTTACAGAACCGCATAAAGATGAGAGTACTGCAATGTGGTGTCCCAAGTGCTGGACCTTGTGCCTATAGGAGAATGGGCTTCTTGAAGTCTTTGCGGACTGATGCCCTCCTCCCCCTTGGTAATGCCACCCATCACCTGGGAGGGGGCAGAGATGATTTAGAATCAAATTGAGTCCTAGGGGTAGTCCTAGGCAAGTGTTCCCTGAGCAATTGGTTACATGGTAGGTACCCTGTTACCCCATGCTGGAACCAATGGGGTTCCATGTCTGGTCTATGAAAGCAGAGGGTGGGCATAGCATCACTTCTCAGTGTTAAATTAATAAAGGTGCAACCTGCCACTTAAATCCATCCCATGTGTCTTTCCTTCATTTGTCTGCATGTACTGATCAGGTGTAGCATTGAAACTGAACTGAGCTGAACAAGAAAAGAAAACATGCCGCAAGCAACAAACAAGTTTTTCATTTTTTTTTACTCTTCCATCTTGCTAGTTCTCTGTAATCCCCGAAGGAATGAAGATAATGGCCTAGGACACTGACACTGCATAGTGGGTAAAGATGTCTGTAATGTATAATTCAGCACAAGCATCCTCAAATTTTCAACATTGGAAATGGCACTATATTCACCTTCTGCAGAACAGCTATTGTGGTTCCTCAGCATCAGTAACGTATTTACCCAATGTGTGCTAATCAGCATGGAAGATAACTTGGGGAAGGAAGTGATGAATAGCTTTTACTCCCCCAGAGATAATGTTTGTTTAAGAAATGACTTCAGTTCAGGGAACTGTGTAATTCATGTCAAAGTTTGTGACTAAAGTCCAGTGGGTTACGAATTTGACTCCAGAAGTTGATTCAAAACCTTGGAGATCAGAAGAATGTTATGAGTAGGCAGATGGTAGAGTGCATTTTTTATGCATGCAGGAAAGCACTTTATCCAGCAAGCTATGTTAAAATATAAACTTTTTAGAATTACAGAGCTTTCATTTATGACAAAAACTCATCACAGAGATAAGCAACCTTGGCCTCAGTACTGCATTGTGGTCCATGCAGGCACAGCAGTCTATCTGCAGAGGTCACAATGCCTATTACCAGAGCCATTGTTCAGAGGCAGGCAAAACAACCACATAGTATGAGAGGAGACAAAGTTGATGTTATAGCAGCATCTGGCTGTTTTCTGTTTTACAGTGAAAACATCAAGGCTGGGAGAGTATATATTCACCAGTTGGTTACTCTAGGACAGGGCTCGGCAACCTTTCAGAAGTGCTGTACCGAGTCTTCATTTATTCACTTTATTTTAAGGCTTCATGTGCCAGTAATACATTTTAACATTTTTGGAAGGTCTCTTTCTATAAGTCTATAATATCTAACTAAACTATTGTTGTCTGTAAAGTAAATAAAGTTTTAAAAATGTTTAAGAAGCTTCATCTAAAATTAAATTAAAATGCAGAGCCCCCGGACCGTGGCTAGGACCTGGGCAGTGTGAGTGCCACTGAAAATCAGCTTGCGTGCCGCCTTTGGCACCCATGCCATAGGTTGCCCACCCCTACACTAGGATTTGAGCTGTTAGAGCAATACAAAAATAATACAAAGAGTGTTAAGAAAGCTTTCACACTACTATTGTTGTTCGCTAGCATTTGGATGACCACCTGTTTACTCATGAAAATCTTTCTAAATCCTGAAATTTTTGTAATCATAAAATGCCATGTTGGAAATTACTACAGACATGTTCTCTACAGAGAATCTAACACACTGGCAACCTCTGGGATATTTCAGGATCAAAAAATAAATTTACAACAAAGTCATCTATGACATTTTATGTGTAAATTTGTCAGCAGAGAATTTATCACTCAAATTGTCACTGAACGTTCAGGTCCAGATAATAGCTGTCAAATCAACAGCAATCTGTTGATTTAATGGGAACACTTAATCTGCTTTTGAAACTAATTTTTTGTGGTTCAAAGAGTTCAACCCTTGATCCATTGTGTTCCCCTTTATCCACTGACCTACCAAACAATGCATGGAAGCAGTCTCCTCTCTGCTCTAGCCCTTATATACTGCTGCAGCAGGTAAGGTGTTCAGGATCATACTTTGAAGATAACAGCTTTCATATATCCAGTTGCCTCCGTTTTAATGGGCATATCGCCGCCCATTCCCCATTCCATTGGAGTCTAGCCAACCTTTGTCCAAGAGAGTCATTGTTTGGGTCTGCTCTTGTACCTCCAGCTGCTCCTGGAATCCCTCATGGTATCAGCGACTGAGAGTGACTTGTGTCATCTGCATCTAGCAAGGTGTTTACAGCCTTTCCCATTGGACTCAGATCTTTCCATGGTAGGTTTTACCACTATTGCTTCTAGACTCTGTGACTGTTATGTGCTATACTTGGGGTTATATTTGAAAAGCATTTTGAAACCAAAGGTCATGCAGAATGCAGCTGCCTACTCGTTATGTAGTATTAGCCACAAGGATCATATTATAACATTTCTTTGACAACTGCACTAGTTTTCTATTTGCTTCCCATTGCATTTCAAAGCATTAAGATTGACCAATAAAGCCCTGTGTAGCTTTGGTCCTGTCTAGCTTGGAGCCTCCTCTCTCCCAATATCAGTTACAAGGTGACCAGACAGCAAGTGTGAAAAATCGGGATGGGGGTGAGGGGTAATAGGTGCCTATATAAGACAAAGTCCCAAGTATCGGGACTGTCCCTATAAAATCAGGACATCTGGTCACCCTAGCTGCAGCACGCAAACTAACTATCTCATGACTTAACTGCCTGTGGTTTTGGAACAAAGAATCCCTAGTTGAGGGCTAAAAGGGCTCCAGAATTCACTGCCCCTAGTGGTGTAATAGAACTCAGGTTTGTTGATTTTCAGGGCACAGTACAAGACCCATGTCTTTTCTCAGGTCCTGAGGGAAGGAGGAGGATTTAGGCCGATGGAAATTGTTTGCACCTGTGAATGTCCTTTCCTTGCTTCTTGATAAGAGGCAATAAATATACACCACTTCGATACTGACCTATGGAGAAAAATAATAGGTGATAGTGTAAATAAAGAGTATATCCTAATGCACATGCACAAGGGGGAAGGCAGATTAGTGTTGCACAAGCAACCTTAAATCTGGCATTTCCTAACTTTGAATGCTTGATTTTACAACCTTAGTAACATTCTTTTAGCATCATCTTTTGTGTGTATTTTCCTGGGTATTTTTAAAGGAAAAATGATAACTGATAACTAATGTTGTTATGTGCTGAAACCTGAAGCATCCCCTCTCCCATGGCTGCATGATCAGTAGAATTTGAAACTTGTACCTTCAGCGCTGCAGTGTAGCTTGAGCTATCGGATTATCTATATTATCTAGCAGCAGAAGAAGGCTGTTATCCCATAGGGGCATAGGCTGCAAGGGCCACGTGCTGGGTCTGGAGTGAGGGTCAAGGGGAACCCAGCCTGGCTTTCTCATTTTCCCCCATCCAGGAGATGGGGGAGCGGGTTCTGCACCATGTGGTCCACCCAAAGTGGAGGAAGGGCTAATGAGGCCATATATTGGATTCATGGCATGGTCAGAGGGAGCCCAGGCTCACTGTCTCTCCCTGCTTCTGGATGTAGGGGGAGCTACTGTCCCATGTGGAGTGTCCAGAGGTCAGGGATGGACCACTAGGACTATTGCTAGGTCCAACTGGCATTGTCAGGGGAGCCCAGCTCTTTTCTCCCCTGGGGAGGACGGAAGAGAGACAGCACAGTTCCAATGTGTGCTGCTGCTGCTCTGGGGGCAGCATGGGCCTGGCTTTTTAGAATGCACTTGTTCAGTTATTGCTTTGACACATTGCTGATGTTCTCCTAAGGAATGCAAGTAACAGCAAGGAAATAGCAATTCTCATAGTTTATAGCTCAATTAAACTGCATGGGACAGAAAAAAGGCTCTTCTCTGGCCAAAGTGTGTTCTTTCTGCTGAATTTCAAAGGCCTGCTGCAAACAAAGGAGGCTGTTAGAGGTCCTCAGAAAATGACTGCAAGAATCTTTTATAATGAAGTGTGAAGCAACCTAAATAGCCAGTTCCCCTTATAATACAATTTTTGTCTCATTAAATCAAAATTAAATTCTCATTTTCCCCCCAAATTGGGGAGAGCCCTTTCTTTTGCCTCCTGAATCCTGACTTCTAATATATTTAACTCCATTCTCAATGCCTCACTCCATAGGCACTAGCTTCCTGGGTGAGGTTGAGAACCCACTACAGTTGCTCCTTAATTTAATCTTGCAGTCACTAGAAATGCTAAGGATCCAGAGGAATAGAAGTGCCTCCTGTTACTAAATAATAAACCCCTGCATCTGTTTGTAAAATCAATAAAAGTAATAAATAACAGTAATTAGTGGAGGGGATTAATGTTTAATAACAAGAGGCCCTCCCTTTTCCAAGGTATCCAGATACTGCAGTGGTGGGGGCTTTATAAATACCTAGATCGAAAGGGCTAAATACCCAGAGTTCTCAGCACTGCCTTTGCCTGCCAAGTGAAATCCTCATGGATGACACCTAATTTCATATGTGATCACATTTTGGAATAGCTGTAGGTAAACCTAGGCAAAAGCCTAGAATTATGCAAAAGGAACCAGGCATATCTAATAGTAAAATGTGCATGTCATCATAATGCCAAGTTAGCTGTTACAAGAATACAATTAATAAGGGAATCTATTGTTTTCTTTTAATTGTGCATTTCTATGTTACACTATCGGTAGGCATTTCTATTGTTCTTCAGTGATGTTATATAGCCTGACTTGTACATTTCTTTTGTTTAATACGGTAGTAGTGTAATTACTAGATTGAATTTTAATGGTCCACGTTGGCACTGGCTGCCTTCAGATGATACTGTAAAAAAAAAAGACTTAAAATTGCAGTGGTAGTGTATGTGTATCCTGTTAACCAACTAAATGCTGAAAGATTTTTAATGCCAATTATCCAAAACTAAATATATATCATTCCTGTTTAGACACGGTGGTCTGACCCTACACTGCTCAGGCAAAGCTCCCTGCGACACCAGTGGGAGTTTGGCACCAGTTATGACTGCAGTTTTGGATTTCTGTTGCTGAACTCTTGTTTTCAACAAATCAAGTAAGGCCATAAAATATAGTCCCAAACTATTTTTTCCTGTCACTTTTCCACCTCTAAATTTGTTTGGGATGAATGATTTCTCATTTTTTCCTCTCTTACTATGTGGCCTCACTCTCTCCTCTCTTCTTACTCTCTGTTCCTCTCTCATCAAAAGGCTCCATGATGCTTGGTGGGGGGAGGGTATCCACTGGAGGCTCTGAGAGGCCAGACTCAGACAATATTGCAGCTTAGATGAGTGTCATGGGAACAGACTGTGAGCCTGCAGCCCTGTACTGTACATGTGAGCCGCTCCTGTGGCTGACTGCATTAGGTGCTGCTGTCACAGCAGGGACAGAAGGTCTCTGGCTTTCAAGCAGCCATTCACTGCATTAGTCATGGCTGCAAGAACACATTTGCACTGGAGATTGGCAGATCCAGGGCATACAACTTTCTTCACCAATGCAGTTCTCCTCTGCCCCATTCCCCTTAGGCTAATACAGCCTGCCTACAAGTTGGCAAAACACTGCAGTAGACAAAAAAATCCCAACAACACTGAAGGAATACATGTGAGGTTTTTCTCTGAATGTGACCCAAAAACTTAAAATGAAAGAAAACTAAGAAATAGGATTGGCATGTACCAGGGCACAAAAAATAAAATGTCTGCATTTGTGTTCTCAAGCTACAGTTAGTCTTACAGTATGTGTATAAAGGTTGACATGCATGCTTGAATACAAAATCTGTAAAGACACTTTATCTCCCTTCAAGTCCCTCCTCAAAACTCTCTTGTTCTGTAATGCGTACAGAAAACTGCAAGCAGCTTATGGCTAAACAGGTGACAACATGTGGTTACTGCTCCTGATTGGTTAAGAATTGTGCGATCCTATTATTTTTGTTACTCCATCTCCTCCAACCCCCTCTTGTATGTCCCATCCACCTGTCATGTCTTGTCTTTTAGCTTGTATTCTCTTTGGGTCAGGGATTGTTATTCTACTCTGTGTCTTCAGCAACTAGCACTATAGAGCCATGATCTGATTGGTCTCTAGGTGCTATGTCAAAATGAATAAGAATACATTGTTGTTTAAGATTTAAGTCTAAATTAATTTGTCAGACCTCAGAATTCAATAATATGATATTGTACATCTTCACAGGGCTGTACACCCTTAATACAAGAGCTTTTGGTAGGTAGAAAACTTGCAAAATCTCAATGTATGACTAAAGTAAAAATTAGTACTGATGGGGTTAACAGCGGGATAAATGACTAGCAAGGGGAATTCAATCTGCATTTCAGTGTATCTTTAGCTTCAGCATTTTCCCTATAATAAGTAAAGTACCTCATATTGAAAAATAGACCCCCCACACCAGTATTTTCATTGAGCAGTCACATTTCTTTAAACGTGGGAATAGATAAAACAACTCTTTGGTTGAAATTAGAAGATATATTATGTCGTGAGGTAGAATTTTACACTTCTGTTTGCAGCCTTCTTTTTTCCTCCTGCAGCATCTCAGTCTCTCAAACCTCCACTATTCTATACTTTAAAAATGTCTCCAAATATTACTACCAAAGCATAAAATCAGATTTCCTTTAATATGAGAATTACCAAGTCTCTAACTTCCTATTAATTTAGCATTCGTTCAGTGCATTCTGGTCTGAAATCGCACAGCTAAGAATGCTCTAAGTCCTGCACTGAGGAATTACATATTCTGCCTCCCATCAATTACAAATGCAAGGATTTTTAGTATCAACAAATTAAAACAAATGACATGCAGCTGTCTTGCCTAACAGCTTTGTTCGACAGGGAGCCAAGCAAGCTCACTTCAGCTGAAATAAACTCCCTAAGATCAGCACAGTTTTAGACATGCACACAGGCTGAAAAGCCAACTAAATATGGAACGATTCTCTCACACTCTTGTGACAAAGTTCCATGTCTAATGATGCCGACAGATATTTGTTTCTGCTGGAATACAAGGAACGAATGTAATTCACCTAATTCTGGCAAAAGGAATCAGTATTTATTTTTGCACTAAAACCAAGAGCTGGTGAATCTCTCTCAGCTTTGAGTTTATTCTCTTTTTCATTTTAGAAGAGGTGCAATACAATTACACTGTGACTGAGGCCCAACTTTTGAACCGGCCTCTTCATACTGTTACATGCTATTTAGACACGTATTAATGATTAAACTCTTCAGCATTCCAGCTCTAATGACCATACCCTACTCTGTTCTGTGTTGGACTATGCTTTGTTGTAATCACTCATGTTTTTAGATATGTGTTCTTTATGGCAGGAACTATCTACTTGTTTGATAGTTACCTACTTGTACATCGTCACATATGCTGCTGATGATACAACATTATCGAATGGTGAGCAAGTAGCTTGCTTAACCTTTGAGAGAGAGCAATACCAACAGCTGCGTTCTCCAAACTGAAATTTTGCAAGTGGAACTTTGTGTAGAGCTTAGATCATGGGAGTGAAAATGCCTCACTTCTATTTCTAGCACCGCCACTGACATCCTGAGTGACCTTGAACAAGGCTAAAATTGTCAAGGTTAAGCACCTACAGTTAGGCTCTTAGGGTATGTCTCACAGCCCACAGCAGCAGACCTCCTAGGCTGGGTTGACAGACTTGGGGTATGGCTACACAGCAAAAACCAAAACCAAACACACACCTCATCAGCAAGGCTCAGAGCCTGGATCAGCTGATTCATGTTCGCACTGTGGAGTTAAAAATGCCAGTGTAGATGTTCAGAATCGGGCTGGAGCCAGGGATTTGAGACCCTCCCCTGTCACTGGGTTTCAGAGACTGGGCTCCGTCCCAAGCTTTATGTCTAAATTGCTAATTTTAGCCCCTCAGTGTGACTCCTGTGAACGCGAGTCCATTGGCCCAGGCTCTGAGAATTGCTGCTGCGGGTCTGTATTCCGCGCCCCCCGCCCCCACATTGTAGCTGTTCCCTTGGGTTCATGGGGCTTGTGCTATATGCTAAAAATAGCTGTGTAGACATTGTGGCTCTGTCTCTGAAGCCTAGAGAAGAGGTTTGGCTTCATAGCCTGAGCTGCAACGTCAAAGCGCTGTTCACACAACTATTTTTAGAGTGCCAATGTGAGTCCTGCAAGCCCGAGTCTCTCGACCCAGGCTGGAAGGCTCGCTGCTATGAGCTGTGTAGACCTACCTTTAGAGTAAAATTTTCAAAAGGACCTCACCCTGGGATCCACAAACAGACCTGGGCATGCAATGCTGAGCATCACAGCACCTTACATGTAGGTGCCTAGAAAATTACAGGAACAACATTATGGTTCACAGAGACTGAGTTAGGTACCTCGGCTGCCCATACAATGAGTAGGGAGAGATAGGCATGTAAGAGAGAGAGTCACCTGTAATCCACAAAAACCAGCAGACTAGGGGTGGAGCCACCTCAGCTAGCCATTGGGAAATACCAACCAGAAGGGTGAATCCTAACCCCCATCCTCTCTGAGTTAAGTACCTAAATCTGGGCTTCAAAGAGGAATCTATCTCTGCTTAGCGATCCACAAACAAGAACCAACCACCTGAAGACAGGTGCATTTGGACGTAGAAGGCATTTCCTGTAGGAATGAGTTTGGTACCTGCCTCGCTACACACAAAACAGAGGGTGGGGAGGAGACCTTATAACTTTTATACTAGTGCTTAGAGTCCTCACCTGGGATGTGGGAGATCCTAGTTCAATTCCCCCCTCTTTGAAGAGGGGCCTCCCACCTCTCAGGCTAGTGCTCTGGCCATTCTGGTGGGATATTCTGATGTGGGGTAAATCCCTCAATCTCTCCTGTTGAAGCTGTTCCACTGTGGATAAATATTTCAGTTGTCAATGGGCCAGAGAGAGAGAGCAAGTGAGAATGATTCTGTAGTCCAATGGTGGGAGGAGGGAGACCCTGGGTCCAGTCATGCTGTCCCAATCACTCTTTCGTTATTTATCCACAGTGGAACAGCTTCAACTGAAGAGACTGAGGGGACCTGCCCCCCCCATTATGATATTCCAGTTAGAGCACTCTCCTGAGAGGTAGGAGACCCCTGTTCAAATCCCTTCTCTCTCTCTGGTAGAGAGGAGGAAATTGAGCCTGGGTGTCTCATGTTGCAGGTGAGTGCTCTAACTGGGCTAAGAGTTGTAAGGTTGGTGGCAACAGCAGCCACTCCTCGTCCTACAGCTGGATATTGCTCAGAGGCCACCTACTGGATAGCGCTCCCCCCTCCTCCCCTGGTTCTGAGCTTCAGCAGGAGTTGGGCATGTAGAGTGAGGCAGCAGTGTGCATGCCCCAGGGTCTATAACTTAGGTGCCTAGAGAGCTGTTACAGAGAAAAGTTCTGCACCAAGTGAGTTTAGGCATCTAGCAGGGTTAGTCAGCAGCCAAGTGGGAGTTTCATGGATTGCAGTGGTACCACGCACGGGGATGTAGATGCCTAAATTGCTTCATGGATCACACCCTAAACGACTTAGGAGCCTAAGTCCCATTTTCAAAAGAGACTTAGAAACCTAAGTGCCTAAGTCACTTGGTCCTGCGCCTCAAAGGTATTTAGTCTCCCAACTCCCATTGATTTTACTGGAAGTTATGTGCCTAAATCCTCTGAGGTTCTGGGCCTTAGGTCCTTTGAAAATTTTACCCTTAATCTAAACTAAAATCTAGGTACCCAAAATAATCTATGTGAGAGGTTAAATGTAAATTTAGATCAGGGCTGCCCAGAGGTGGGTGGGGGGCAAGTGGGGCAATTTTCCCCAGGCCCTGGGCCCCAAAGGAGCCCCCACAAGATTTTTTGGGGGCCCCTGGAGCAGGGTCCTTCACTCGCTCCAGGGGCCCCGTGTCATGGTATAATCTCCTACTCTGAACCTTAGCGTCCAAAAGATTGGGTACCAGCATGAATTCCTCTAAGCTCAATTACCAGCTTAGAACCTGTAGCACTGCCACCAACCAGGAATTCCAGTGACTGGTACACTCTGGTCCCCCCAAAACCTTGCCCGGGGACCCCCAAGACCCAGACCCTCTGGATCTTAACACAAGGAAAGTAAACCCTTTCCCTCACTGTTGCCTCTCCCAGGCTTCCCCTCCCTGAGTTACTCTGGAAGATCACTGTGATTCAAACTCCTTGAATCTTAAAACAGAGAGGAAAATGCACCTTCCCCCCTCCTTCTCTCTCCCCCTCCCAGACTCTTCCTGAGAGAGACAGTAATCCTAACACAGAGAGAAATTAGCCTCTCTCTCCCCCTTCCCTCCTTTCTCCCCACCAATTCCCTGGTGAATCCAGACCCCGTCCCCTGGGGTCTCACATCAGAATAAAAAAAACAATCATGTTCTTAAACAAGAAAAACTTTTAATTGGAGAAAGAAAAACAGTAAAAATAATCTTTGTAAATTTAAAATGGAATAGGTACAGGGACTTTCAGCTATAGAATTTCCTCCCAGCCTAACTATTCAAGTACAAATTAAAATCCTTTCAGCAAAATATAAATTTGAACTCCTTGAAACCAAATACACATTTGCAAATAAAGAAAACAAACATAAGCCTAACTCGCCTTATCACCTAGTACTTACTATTCTGAACTTATAAGAGCCTGTATCGGAGAGATTGGAGAGAAACCTGGTTGCACGTCTGGTCCCTCTGAGCTCCCAGAGTGAACAGCAACCAAAAAATAACAGCACACACACAAACTTCCCTCCTTCAAGATTTGAAAGTATCCTGTCCCCTGATTGGTCCTCTGGTCAGGTGACAGCCTGGCTCACTGATCTTGTTAACCTTTTACAGGTAAAAGAGAGATGAAGTACGTCTGTTCTATTAACTCTTACTTATCTGTTTATGACACCCCGGAAAACTGTCGCAGGGCCTGGGCCCCCGGAGCTGCTTCTGCTCCGGGTCTTCGGTGGCAATTCAGCTGCAGGGGGTCCTTCCACTCCGGGACCTGCCACCGAGGTGCCCTGAAGACCCGCAGCGGAGAGTCCTTTCACCCCGGGACCCACTGCCAAAGATGCCAGACCTCCTGAATCATAGACTCATAGACTTTAAGGTCAGAAGGGACCAATGTGATCATCTAGTCTGACCTCCTGCACAAAGCAGGCCACAGAATCCTACCCATCCACTTCTATAACAAACCCCTAACCTATGTCCAAGTTATTGAAGTTACCTCAAGCTGCAGAGAATCCACCAGCAAGTGACCCATGCCCCACGCTGCAGGGGAAGGCGAAAAACCTCCAGGGCCTCTGCCAATCTGCCCTGGAGGAAAATTCCTTCCCGACCCCAAATATGGCGATCAGCTAAACCCTGAGCATGTGGGCAAGACTCACCAGCCAGCAGGAAAGAATTCTCTGCAGTAACTCAGATCCCATCCCATCCAACATCCCATCACCGCCCACATGGCATCCTTATCTGCTGATAATCAAAGATCAATTGCCAAAATTAAGCTATCCCATCATACCATCCCTTCCATAAACTTATCAAGCTTAGTTGTAAAGCCAGATATGTCTTTTGCCCCCACTACTCCCCTTGGAAGGCTGTTCCAGAACTTCACTCCTCTAATGGTTAGAAACCTTCATCTAATTTCAAGTCTAAACTTCCTAGTGTCCAGTTTATACCCATTCGTTCTTGTGTCTACATTGGTACTAAGCTTAAATAATTCTTCTCCCTCCCTAATATTAATCCCTCTGATATATTTATAAAGAGCAAGCATATCCTCCCTCAGCCTTCTTTTTGGCTAGACTAAACAAGCCAAGCTCTTTGAGTCTCCTTTCATATGACAAGTTTTCCATTCCTCGGATCATCCTAGTAGCCCATCTCTGAACCTGTTCCAGTTTGAATTCATCCTTCTTAAACATGGGAGACCAGAACTGCACACAATATTCCAGGTGAGGTCTCACCAGTGCCTTATATATCGGTACTAACACCTACTTATCTTTGCTGGAAATACCTCTCCTGATGCATCCTAAAACCGCATTAGCTTTTTTAATGGCCATATCACATTGGCGGCTCATAGTCATCCTGTGATCAACCAATACTCCAAGGTCCTTCTCCTCTTCTGTTGCTTCCAACTGATGCGTCCCCAATGTATATCTAAAATTCTTATTATTAATCCCTAAGTGCATGACCTTGCACTTTTCACTATTAAATTTCATCCTATTACTATTACTCCTGTTTACAATGTCATCCAGATCTTCCTGTATGATATCCCGGTCCTTCTCTGTGTCAGCAATACCCTCTAGCTTTGTGTCATCCGCAAATTTTATTAGCACATTCCCACTTTTTGTGCCAAGATTAGTAATAAAAAGGTTAAATAAGATTGGTCCCAAAACCGATCCTTGAGGAACTCCACTAGTAACCTCCTTCCAGCCTGACAGTTCACCCTTCAGCACTACCTGTTGTAGTCTCCCCTTTAACCAGTTCTTTATCCACCTTTCAATTTTCATATTGATCCCCATCTTTTCCGATTTAACTAATAATTTCCCATGTGGAACCGTGTCAAATGCCTTACTAAAATCGATGTAAATTAGGTCTACTGCATTTCTTTTGTCTAAATAATCTGTCACCTTCTCAAAGAAGGAGATCAGGCTGGTTTGGCACGATCTACCTTTAGTAAAACCATGTTGTAATTTGTCCCAATTACCATTGACTTCAATGTCCTTAACTACTTTCTCCTTCAAAAATTTTTCCAAGACCTTACATACTACAGATGTCAAACTAACAGGCCTATAGTTACTCAGATCACGTTTTTTCCCTTTCTTAAAGATAGGAACTACGTTAGCAATTCTCCAGTCGTACAGTACAACCCCTGAGTTTACCGATTCATTAAAAATTCTCGCTAACGGGCTTGCAATTTCATGCGCCAGTTCCTTTAATATTCTTGGATGAAGATTGTCTGGGCCCTCCGATTTTGTCCCATTAAGCTGTTCAAGTTTGGCTTCTACCTCAGATGTGGTAATATCCACCTCCATATCCTCATTCCCGTTTGTCATCCTTCCATTATCCCTAGGCTCCTCATTAGCCTTACTAAAGACTGAGACAAAGTACTTATTTAGATATTGGGCCATGCCTAGGTTATCCTTAACCTCCTTTCCATCCTCAGTGTTTAGCGGTCCCACTACTTCTTTCTTTGTTTTCCTCTTATTTATATGGCTATAGAACCTTTTACTATTGGTTTTAATTCCCTTTGCAAGGTCCAGCTCTACTCGGCTTTTAACCTTTCTCACTTTATCCCTACACGTTCTGACCTCACTAAGGTAGCTTTCCTTGCTAATCCCAACCTTCTTCCACTCCTTGTAGGCTTTCTGCTTTTTCTTAATCACCTCTCTGAGATGCTTGCTCATCCAGCTTGGTCTACAACTCCTGCCTATGGTTTTTTTCCTCTTTCTTGGGATGCAGGCTTCCGATAGTTTCTGCAACTGTGACTTAAAGTAATTCCAGACCTCCTCCGCATTTAGATCCACAAGTTCTTCAGTCCAATCCACTTCCCTAACTAATTTCCTTAATTCTTTAAAGTTAGCCCTCGAGAAGTCAAAAACCCTAGTCCCAGATCTATTTTTGTTTATCCTTCCATCTAGTTTGAACTGAATTAGCTCATGATCACTCGAACCAAGGTTGTCCCCTACAACCATTTCTTCTATGAGGTCCTCACTACTCACCAAAACCAAATCTAAAATGGCATCCCCTCTTGTTGGTTCTTCAACTACTTGGTGAAGAAATCCATCTGCTATCACATCCAGAAAAATCTGAGCCCTATTATTCTTGCTAGCACTTGTCCTCCAGTCTATATCTGGGAAGTTAAAGTCTCCCATGATCACACATTAGTGTTTACTTCCTTAAAAACATTAAAGAGGTCTCTATCCATATCCAAATCAGATCCCAGGGATCTGTAGCACACCCCAAGAACTATCTCAGGGGAGGCTCTAGTAGCTTTCTTTCCCAGTGTGATTTTTGCCCAGACAGACTCTGTCTTGTCCATTCCATCCCTTCTTATTTCTTTACAGTTAACCTCCTCATTGATGTACAATGCTACTTCACCACCTTTGCCTTTATTTCTGTCTTTTCTAAACAGCACATAGTCTTCAATACCTGTACTCCAGTCATGACTACTATTCCACCATGTTTCTGTTATCCCTATAATATCCGGTTTCACTTCCTGCACCAATAGCTCTAGTTCCTCCATTTTGTTCCCTAGGCTCCTTGCATTAGTATACAGACATCTTAATTTTTGCCATTTGGCTTCACTGACATTCTTTACCCTGTTAGGCACAGACATTCTACCACCAGCATCACCTGTTAGTCTGCTGTCTACACTACCCTTCCTCCTTATGCCAATTCTTCTGTCCACGGCTGTATCCCCTCTTACTTTGTTTACTTCCCTCTCAAGGTTACATTCCGGCATGGAGATCTCCTGGACATCTCCCAACCATCTCCCCCAACTTCCTAGTTTAAAGCTCTCTTAATCAGTTCGGCGAGCCTCCATCCTAGAAGTCTATTTCCTTCCTTGCTCAGGTGAAGTCCATCCCGAGAGAACGGTCTTCTGTCCGTAAATACTTCCCAATGGCCGTACATCCCAAAGCCCTCCTTATAGCACCACTGCCTGAGCCATCTGTTGATCTCCATAATTTTGTTACACCTTTGTTGCCCTTCTCTAGGAATCCTATTGCCGGCCCTGATTTAGATGCTTAACGTTAGGCACTTAAGTTGAATATTTTGGCCTCGCACTCTTTTTGCCCCAATTTACTCACCTGTAACATGTTGATATTACTATCTACCTATATTGCAGGCCCTCTGTGTTCTTTCTTGTATTTGAAAATCAGAAGTGCTATGTAAGGATAAAGGTATATAACAAAGTTATTTATTTCACTCATTTTGTATGAATGGTTATTCCCAGCAATACAAGTGGCTGCCATGTAACAACTGTCTCATGATTTTAAATAGCTCATGTGGTATAAGTTATTAATTATGATAAAGTAGATAAAGAGGTTAACATTGTAGCCTATCTTCGTTTTGCAGACTACTAAGAAGGCTTATAAAGTAGTCCATTATCCTGCAATTCAAGATGCAAATTCTTGAGCTTCACAGAATTCATTTTAAATATTAATTTTTTTTTTGGTAAAGAAAATATGCTCATGTTTCTGCTGTTCCATCAAGGGACGGCATTAAAGCAGCAACTCTGGGGTTGTCTGTTCTGTGCAGATGTCCAATTATGTTTTAGACAAACCTCCAAATGTTGTAAATGAGGAGTGGCATCTCAGATGTATACCCTGATGCAATATTTTAAGGAAAACTAAATAAATGGGGCATTTTTGTGACAGTTGTACTATAATAAAATTGTTATGTTTAGAAGTATTCCAGCTTTCTAGCCCATGATGAGCAGCTCCTTGTCTGGCAAGTCCATATTTCTTGTCCAGTTCCCAAGAATGATCACATTTTAGATGTTTACATATCACCGAACATTTATTCATAGAAAAGCATTCTTCATTCTGCCATGTAAGCCAACTAAGTTTGAGTTCTGAGCTCAATGTTTTTCTTCTCAGCCTGGAAAGGACTGTGAGGGCTATAGAAAAGGCAACAAGACCTTCTGGGAGATTTGCTTTAAACAAACAAAAATACACCACAGTAACTGTTTGAACCTCTGTGGCCTGGGATATACAGGAGGCCAAACTAGCTGACTAACGATCCCTTCTGGCCTTAAACTCTGTTGTGCTCAGGGCTCCATTCAGGAAAGCACTTATTCACGTGTATAAAACATCCCTAGGACAGCAGTGGTACTTAAGAACAGGCTTAAATGCTGTCCTAAATAGGGATGCTTTCTTCCATATGGACCTCAATCCTGAAAGGAAGAGGATATTATGACCTTCTCACATTAGGAATGGCATTAAGCTACTCCAGAAGTATCTTTGTCCCGGCATCATTAGTGAGAAGGTCTCTTAAGAATGGATCCTTTGACTTTGGTGCAAGAAAGAATTCTGGAAACTCCATCCATCCCACAATAAGGTGTGAAATATTCTACTCTAAATCAGTTTCTTCCTAAGCTTTATGGTGCAGTTGGAACCCTCCTGCATAGCATTCTACTTTATATTTCTACTACTATTTCTTCTGCGTAAAGTACTGCAGGTATGCCACACTACATCACTCAATCCCTAGTGTGATTTCACTATACCTGTTTCAGAACATGTGTTAAAGAGATATAATTGAGGTCAGATTTCAGACGATACAGTTTTAAATGGAGCAAAGAATCCTGTGGCACCTTATAGACTAACAGACGTTTTGGAGCATGAGCTTTCGTGGGTGAATACCCACTTCCTCAGATGCATGTCTAATAGTTTTAAATGGGTTTCTTTTCCCTCCACATGTTGCCTTGATATTATTGTTTACGGGTCTTGGTGGCTGAAGTGAGCAATAATTCTGCCCTCAGTTGTGGGCATGTAATTGAGAGAGGAATTCATAATTCTTAAAAGGATCTGTCTGATGGAGTACATCACATAGTGTATAAAACATACTTAGCATAGTTGAAAAATAAAGGTACGCACACTATTTATCATTAATTGCTGCTCCCTTATATATTCAGCTCATAGGTCCTGATTCAGATAATCACTTAAGCGCTTGCTTCATTTTAAGCACATGAGGAATCCCAATTCTATTTATCAAAGGATTTAAGTTTATGCATAAATTTAATTTAAATCTGTAATGTGTCTTAAATATGTGCTCAAAATTAAGTTTAGTGCTTTGCTCAACTGGGGCCATTATACATAAACAGCATAATGCATAAACAAAGCATTGCTCACTCATGTCATTAAAATTTTTATTTCTAAGGAGGGCCTATTCAGAACTGCCAGCTAACAAAAAAAACACACTTACCAGTTTTTGCAGCTATCCAGTGGTTCCCCCCCAACACACACATTTTAATTGGCAATATAAGAGGACTAGTTCATTAAACTAGGAATTTAAATTATAAAATATTTATTTCTCTACTTCTATGCTAGTATCAATAACATCTATAATTTTTTTAAATGGAGAAAAAGGTATTAGTTTATATAGTTCAATATTGTGTGTGTGGGCGGAGGGTTAAATCCAACAGGTTGTTCCAACTCATTTAATACAATGAAGATAGTAAATACAACACAGTGTCATGCAGGAATCTAAAATTTCGTGAGCTCTCAAATTAATATTTTACAAGAAAGAATGTTTTTACAGACAGAACAAAAATGTTCTGTTTTTTTTTTAAATGTCCATTCATTTTCTTACAGTTGGAAACCCTGTACCTCATATGAATTGTTGCATGACAACTCCTTAAATCATTAATGTCATGTTTAAAGAAAATATTAGCTAATCTTTAAAAGGACAAAGCAACTTTCCAGTATCCTCTGTTTACCAACCACCAGCTTCTTTCAGTGTATTCTCTGATTCTCCAATGCAGACTGAAATGGACAGGGATATGCTTCCAAATAGTTAATTTCCTATAAATACTTTCAACAATGGGTAACAGATTCAGTCTCTTCACCATAAATGTCCCACATGAAAACTGATCCTCTACTTGACACATAAGCTATTTTTAACCTACACATTTAAATTCTTTGGCTACACTGATCTCCAGTTTCTACAGCATTCTTACTTCAGTACAGAATCAGACCTTGGCGGTGATCCCACATCAATAGAACCCAACTGCCTGAGACAAATTAGGTTCTTTGGGGAGAAAGAGTTGAACGTTGATAGTTTATGATTTGTAAATGCTACCTTAGTACTTATGATATAATTAATTAACCTATTTCCCTCAGGAAAGTTAATTTAAGAAAATTAAATATTTAAAAGCCGAGAAAGGAAGGATAAGTGGAACCCTTGAGCTAGTTATGTAGCTTTCATTGAATAAAAGCCAGTTTGCATTGTGATTTGTTCTACAATTGACTAATAAAGCTGCAACCACCTGCAGCTGTGACATGTCTTGAAGAGAGTAGCTTTGAAAGAGGAATAGCTTTGAACAGTTTTTTATAATCACAGAGTGCCCTGATGCTATCCTGCTTTAGTAAAGCACTTGAAAGAAAGGGGAAAAAAGCTCTAAGATTAGCCTTCCTCTGGGTTTCCCAGTGCATTTTATGTGGTCTCTCTATTTTAATTGCAAGTGCCTTGGGACAGGGGCCATTTCGTCTTTGCTATGTTTTAGAGGATCAAGTATATTGCTGGCGCTTAAGAAATATTAGTTAATTATAATGTCTCCCATAGGATGAGCTGAATGGCTTAATAACAGGTTTAGAGTTGTTATTGCTATGCCAATAGTATTCCGCTTCAGCTCAGGGAAAGCTTATATTTCATATTTCTAGTAAAACAATTCCATTCTTTTGTCCTAGACACCTTAGCAAATTTATCAGATTAATCCCAGTCTCAACAGTGCATATATATAAATCAAACCTTAAGACCATGAATGAAGCCAGGACCCCTCCCAGGCCATATTTTACATGTAATCACTGGCAAGTAAAAAGTCATCATAACTCATATATCATCTATTTATTTCAGAGACTAATTGCAGTGTGTACTTGAGGAGATGGTACAGGGAATATACAAATATAGCATAAACCTGGAAGAATGAAGCTAGTTACTGAATGAATTAAGCTACTGCAGTGTTGTGGTGCAGACAGTAACAAGGACCACTGGGAGGTACATGCAGTGATAACAGAAGTGCTTGCTTTATTGGTATTGACTCAGAAGAGACACTGCAAGGTCAGCACCATCTCTGAATGTAGTGAGACCCACAGCACTAACTCTTAAAGTCCCTCCCAGTATACCTCTTCTCTTATAGCTAATGAAACACCATTTTCTAATCAGGATCACAAATACATAATTTCTAACATCAATTAATTTCAGAAACATCCAACAAGATCTAAATATAAACTCTAAAGTAGAGTTCATAATAGATTACCTATCTCCAAACCTATTGTGAGGGTTATTCTGCCTCAGATTTATGTACTTCCTAAAATTACCTAATATTCTGGGCTACTGGTCTTTTGGGGAAGGTCACCTTCTTTAATGAAACATGTAAACTGTATTGAAGTATCATAAGATAGCCAGTCCACTTAGACAATAAACGTAAAATTTTCAAAAGTGCCCAAGTCCCATTTTCAAAGTGACCTAGGCACTCGGAGTCTTTTTCGTTGAAAGTTAATGGGACTTAGGATCCTAAATGCCTAAATCCCTTCTGAAAATGTTGGGTTCCTAAGCGGAAGTTAGCAGCCTAAATACTTTTGTGGCTCTGGGCCATAGCGCTTTGAAAACTTTACCCTAAGAGCCTACTATTACTATAAGCTAATGGAGTTACTCCTTCAGCTCATGGGGTAGCACCATGGGGTTAAGTCCTGTCTCCATTCAAGTCTATGAGAGTTTTGCCATCAAATACAGTGGAGCCAGGATTTCAGCCCTGTGGTTTTTTGGAGATGATGGTCCAGTTTCAATCCCCACTGATGACCCTTTGTAGGAGATTATTACAGGAACAAATGTGGACCATTATATGTGAAAAGTGTGAAGAAACTCTATGTTTTATGAATATGATTTTAAATCTGTTAATCTCTTGTGTGAATACAGTAAACAATAGATTAACCTCTTCCACATATCTGTATGTATAATAGTCTACTAGATATGTGACATTATTCCAGTGGCTACTGCTGCCAGTCTTTTGAACAATTCTGTTGTCAACAATGGTTCCAGCTAGCACTGCAATTTCTTTCTTTCTTTTTTTTTTTTTGCACAAATTAAGTGACTTTCCATCAAGAACAATATCTGGTCTGACAGTCCTGGCATGCAGATGCTTTGATGTGCTCTTGTTTGGTGTTCCTTGGTGACCCTGTTAAATCTTTTCAAGCATTTAAGCTCTTAAGTTTTCCAGTATAATGAGCCTCTTTCTTTGAAAGAGCAGACAGTGCACCATGCGTTTTGCCATTACTGAAGTATTTGTTCATCAATGACTCTGTTTCTTAGTCTACCTGTGTCATAAACAGATAGCTAAGGGTTAATGTTCTTTTACCTGGAAAGAAGTAACCTGAAACACCTGACCAGAGGACCAATCAGGAAACAAGACTTTTTCAAATCTGGGTGGAGGGAAGTTTGTGTGTGAGTCCTTTGTTCTTGGTCTTCTGCCTGTACTCTCTCGGCTATGAGAGGATTTTTCTGCCTCCTGCTTTTCTAATCTTCTGTTTCCCAGTTGTAAGTACAAAAGATAAGATAGTGATTTATATAGTTTTTATTTTGTATTTACATGTGTGTACTTGCTGGAGTGTTTTGAAGTGTGTTCTTTTTGAATAAGGCTGTTTATTCATATTTCTTTTAAGCAATTGACCCTGTATTTGTCACCTTAATGCAGAAATGCATTTCTATGTATTTTTTCTTTCTTTTTATATAAAGCTTTCTTTTTAAGACCTGTTGGAGTTTTTCTTTAGTGAGGGACTCCAGGGAATTGAGTTGCAGCTCACCAGGGAATTGGTGGGAGGAAGAAGTCAGGGGGAAAAGAAAATCTCTGTGTGTTAGATTTACTAGCCTGACTTTGCATTCCCTCTGGAAGAAGGGGGGGTGGGGGAGAGATTGGCTCTTGGTACTTGTGTTTCCAGGACTGGAAATAGGGAGGGTGGAATCCCTTTGTTTAGATTTACGGAGCTTGCTTCTGTGTATCTCTCCAGGAACCCAGGGAGGGAACACCTGGAAGGAGGAGGGGGAAGGAAAATGGTTTATTCCCCTTTGTTGTGAGACTCAAGGAATTTGGGTCTTGGGGTCCCCAGGGAAGGTTGTTGGGGGGACCAGAGTGCCCCAAAACACTCTAATTTTTTGGGTGGTGGCAGCTTTACCAGGTCCAAGCTGGTAACTAAGCTTGGAGGTTTTCATGCTAACACCCATATTTTGGACGCTAAGGTCCAAATCTGGGAATATGTTATGACAACCTGTCTCTTCCAATATTTGTACATCTGCTATTGTAATTTTTGGAGGTTTCACCTGGGTCTTGGAATAACTTTTCCTAGGTCACATGTTTCCTGGTAAAATATATCTCACTTTATTCACTACTACTTATTCATTCTTTTGATCCAGTGTTGAAAGTAAAGCATATACAAAGAAGGTGCTTTATCTCCCATGTACTACATGGAGGGTTATTTATTTAGTGTTCCTTGCTCTTATAACAATTCCTGATGCAACAAGAAACCACTGAAAATAACTTACTTATTTTGATAATCTTGGTATACCAGCAAAGATAAAGCTTTTTGGAGGAATGCTCACTCCAAGGCATTTGCAAAAGAAATTCTGTTCATTTACAACCTTTTTTGTTTTTCTTTGTTTAATATTTTTCCTGCTGGTTCTGTGCCTTTAAGGTACTATTTTCCCCTCCCTGCCCCCAATTCCTGTGGAGATGCCCTTTTTGTTGCAATAGGACTACTATTTTTGGCCTACAGCCCAGTTTATCAGCAGAGTTCTCTCTTTACTGTGCCCTTTTAATATGAGTAAACTTTCAAGAGAGGTTGTTTGGAACGAAGGCACAGCACTTTTATTAAATGCACAAAGTATTGTAGTTTTTGGTGAGGAGGGATCAGTCCTGCATATATTTGTTCACTTTGCTCAGGACATATTTTGTTAACCTGACTCACTCTAGGCTGATTATGTTGAAGCTTCTGAGCAGTGCTTCTTGTACTTGGCGACTTAAGGAAAATTAGTGTCTCTTTGATGCTGTGCTTGTTGACCTTGGCAAATCTGATGTCAGCAATGATTCCTGTGGCATTCAGACATAATCTCTCATACTCTCTGCTCTTCCTTGAGAAACTGAACTTTCACCATTTCGCTCATATATTTCAAATACATCTCAATGCTTTCTCTGGTACCTCTGGCTGTCTATTTCCCCAGTATATGATTGTATATGATTGGTTCTGCTATGAGGATAAAAACTTTTGCTGACTTCCATGTCTTACAATCAGTTCTCAGATGTACGCGGGTAGTCAGCCTAAAGAGTAGCTACTGAATATTTATTTATCCTCCTTTAGAAATTCTTCCAACATCAAAATATAATGGGAATGGCCAAAGACTAATGGTTAAATTTTCAAAAGAGTCTAAGTAATTGAAAGTCAGTGGATCAAACATAGGGTCCTAAGTGCCTATGTCACTTTTGAAAATGTGACTTAGGCTCCTTTGAAAATTTTGCCCTAGATTAATCCAACCTTACTGACAAAATATAAAATATGACAGAATACTAAAACTGAAAAATAATATGCTTTTGTTGCATTAAAAATTGATATATAACAACTTCCTTTCCTCTCCCATTTCCCAATGTTGACCTTTTTGTTCCTCAATATATTTATTACAAATGTGTGAATAATTCACAGTGAATTTATCTGACAAATTTAGCTCTTTTTTTGCTCCACAACTAGGATATCCACAACTAGGTCTCCATTTCCTCAGGAGGGCTCATTATTCAAAATTGATTCATGAATTTGTGTGTGTGTGAGGAGATGTATTTCTGTAGCTTGAACCTGAATATTTCTCTTTGAAAATTCAATATTCAAGCTGTCAGTCAGTCATGCATGGTCACACTGTACCTTTTCTGCCTTCTGATTGGATGTTAATACTTGTACAAGCTGGGAGTGTTTGTAAATTAAAAAAAGTGCCACAATTTTCAAAATCATTTCACAATTTGTCATGATCTGGGGTTGGCTTCATTTTTGGGTTCCCAGCTGGAGCTGTGTTATAAATGACCAGTTTTCAAAAAGTGCTGAGCCCTTAAAAGGTATCTTAAGTTAGGCACCCATGCTTAAGGCACATAAAAGCATAGTCACTTTTGAAAATCTTAGCTTTGGTTTCTGTGACTTTTCATTCCAGTAAAACTCAGTTGATTGAAAGTCAGCAGACATCTCACATGAAAAGAACCATGAGTTTGGGGATGACACTAACTATTTTAAAGTTAGGACAAATATTTGTGGGACATCTCTTTCAGTAATCACTGGGCTCTATTTGTTGACCTTCAGTTGGGTGTAAATTAGGCTGCCATTTATCAACATGATCATCACTTAATACAATTGAGACTCTCTGCAGGTTTTACAACAATGCAAATGTGACAAAACTGTACAGTGAAATCCATTTTTAGGGGACACATTAGCCAAACCTGCTCTGGATTTGCATAGGTATAAATGAGGGCTCATGTTTCACCCAGTGTTTTTAAAACACCATTATTTGGAATAAAACTTAAATTATTCATTATTTAAATTAATGATTAAAATACTCAGTGGAAGCTTTACAAATGACAATTGAAATTATTCTACATATAGGCTGGCAGATGCACATGATACTTTTACGGTCTAGAAACTGTGGTAAATGACTTAAGTGAAATACTTGCCTTACACAGCAGTCTTTCATAGAATGCTATAGCTAGTAATCTGCCCAGGACCAGAGCCAAAGAAGGATTAACCCATCACAGTGAGACATTCTATTTTAGGCAGCAAGCACAAATGCCTAGAGACTGAACACACTGAGCTTTGTGCAACATGCCACTACAGTGTGTCGCTTGATGAAAAGGAATACTATAGATTATCTTAAACTTGTAATACCGTGTTGATGCATCACACCTGTCAAACTGGTGTGACTGTAGTAACATAGTAATCAGATGCATCTTCCAAACCCTTCTTCAGTGACTATTAAAGTGTTTGAAATACATGAAGCTATGGCACTGCTCTTTTACTGCCAGACAGACAAGCTCAATTACTGTCCTAACCTTGTCTGCATTTGAAAGGAAGAACTGAGTTTTTTCTCTGACAATCTGAACTTTTGACTTCTTCATTACACTATCTTTCCTTATTGATAGAAATGATTTCCAGAGCCAGGACCACATTTTAGAACATGTAATCTCAGTTGATGTACGCTCTATAACTAAAGTCCTTTTTCATTGAAAAATTTCAGAATTTGATTTTTTTTAACCAGCTCTAGCAGTTGTTGTTTACCATTGCTGAAACTGAAAGAAAAAATAAATGACTTAATCCTTGGGTTCCCATGGGTTCTTGGATTCCATAAGAACCATGACAACATCACTTTGGCTGCTGCACTCTACTACCTGTCCCAGAAGGTATGAAGTAACATAGCAGTGGTTCCAAAAACTGTGTAGTTTCACAGAGAAAGAGAAGCATATGTTCCTTAAAAAATCTAGGTACTCCAACACAAAAGCTATGTGAATGGGCATTTCTCAGGCAGAAGAGCAAGGTATTTGCTATGCACACACAGTAGTCAGTTTGGGGGATATAAATGTTGGGTGTGTATTTTTATATACAACATTAATAGCGTTTCTTTTATGTAGAATATTAGCTGATTTTAATAGATTTACATCATATACTGTAGTGTATATGATTACATAGATGAATGGCAAATCCATGCATTAGGACCAGATCCATACTTGGTATGAATTATTATATCTGAACTTCCATAGAGCTTTGATAATTTATGAAAGCTGAGGATCTGGTCATAAATTATAATGCATCAATAATTATATGAAAAATGTATATTGCATCAATCAATGTGTACATATAAAAGAATCATCCGCTTTCACAAATTAGACTTTTTATCCACAGGATCCCTGCCTCATTCAGTGCGTGGGATGGATGGTCCTCAAAGAATGAGCAGCCATTTAATATTTTTTCTTCTCCTCCTGATTCAATGTGTTGTCCCTTGCCTTATTAATTCATGCCATTCGATCGCTGCTCTAAATACAGAATTACTGATCTCCTTATGTGTGATTTTTCTGTGGTACCCAGCATCACATAGGAACTCAGCAGCACAAGCAGGGATAGAATCCAGTTTGCCAGGATGGCATATAACTGCCTAAACCATGACATGACCCTTTCTCTTCTCTGCCTTTTCTTTTTAATTACATGCCTTTCATCTTCTGCAACAAATGATGCAGGGCTCCTACAGACAACAGCCTCATTAAATACACAAACCTGATCCATTCCTGGGGCAGGTCAATCCTGTGTATTGAATGAGATGAGGGTCCTATGTATAAAATAGCATGGAATTGTGTAATTTAAAACTGTATCATTGGATTTGTCTACGCTGGCTAGATTGCACTGATGGGGTTATAAAAGAATAAACACTGGGGGAAGAAAGCCATTCTGTTTATGGTGTAATGCAGTGAATCCTGGTAGTGCTTTCTACTGTCATTTTATTTTAGAAGCTTTAAATAGGAAGCCCATTATATTTATATCTGGTCAACTAACCAAGGTCCCAGATCTTTATTTCTGGTTGCTGCATGTCTCTTTGTTTTTCCTTCTTGCCATATTTACTGTCTCCTCAGCGTGCAGCACATATTCTTTGAATAATGTATCTATCATTCTGCTATTCTACTAATAAATTTTTCTGCAACCTCAATGCTGTTCCCTCACTTACATATTTTCTATTGGCCAATGCCTCCCACCCTACCCCCCGAATAGCTTTTTTTAAGTTAATTGTCTTGGTTAGTTTCAGTCCAGGAAGCAGCTTGTAAAGAAAATTCATGCTGATTTCCCTGTGTGTGTTTTCTAATTGATAAGTACTAACTCCCTGGCAATATTTATATGTGTATTGAAGATCAAAACCTCATGCCAGTGCCCAGAGAGTAGCTTGGGTTGGGCTCTGAGCAAATGGAAGTGGGAGAAATCTTCTTTACCCCACCCTTAACCTGCAGAGCAATTCTGAAGAGACTACTTTAATCTGATACCTTATACAATGCAGCACACCAGCAATGGCTCTTCTGTCCCCAACATCTGACCCCTTCCCACACCCTAGTGAGCTGACCACCATGAATGGAATGGACAGGTTCCCAAACCTTGCACAGTGGGTCCATGTTGGTGCCACTCCCAGAGGACTTTGTGTGACTATAGGCAGGATTTGCCCTGTGAAGGCATGGTCTTTTAGTAGCTGCAGAAATGGTATTAAACTAAATGAAATTTCTGTTGGTCGCATGCTGCACAGTTGCACTTTGATAAATCAGGAAGAGCAGCTTTTAGTACAAGTAGACCAGAGGCTATGTGTGTGTGTGGGGAGGAGGGGGGAGGCAGAGACTGCAGGGTCACGTGCTCTCCCAGATTTCTACCTTCCATTAAGCACAGAGGTTTTCAGATTGCAGGATGCATATGCACACCCCAGGGAGGCACGCCCCATTGTTTGAAAGCTGTTGCCTGCCTCCTGCCAGGAGACAGTGAATCAGAAGCTGTAGGAGTCACTTGAGCCCCTGACTCTCCATGCTCTGGGAGCTGGGGTGCTGGCTGGCCATGTGGCAGCCCGCCCTGCCCTGCTTCCGGAGCTGAGCCACTTCTGCACAACCAGGCACTCCCCAGGTAGGGCAGGTGGTATAGCTCTGAGCTGCACCTCCATGCCTCTTCCCTGAAGAAGCCCAGTGCCAGCCAGCGACATCCCTTGGAGCCAGCCCCTTGGAGCCAGCCCGTGTCCGTGGAGCCCGATTGCCATGAGATACTCCCCGAGGTGCTTGCTCACCACTACCTTGGCACTTCTCACTTTGCTGTTGCTCCTCAGCCCAGAGGTGATGCATGGGACAGTTACATGGCCCCCCGCCCCCGAATCTTTAAATTGTGCCCACCTGGCCATCAAGAGTTATGCGTTGTCTCTGAATTAGATATTCAGACTGAACATTAACCTAATCTTATTGAGCCAAATTTCTGTCTTTTATTCCAATTGTTATAACAGTTTGGTCAGGATTGCATAGCTTTGTTTTTGGGAGGTAGGGTTCAAGGGAGAAAAAGGGGAATATGAAGACCCAGACACTTCTCACATTGTCCTTTCCATAGTTATCATGCAGTAAATTCTGTCTAAATCCTAGGGGGGAAGGGGGAAGGAAGAACTCAATACCATGGCTGGGGGGTGGGGCAGCACTCCTGCCTTAACATTTCTTACCTCTGTTCTCAAGGGAAGAGATCTTTCTTATTGCTGCGATTAATCTGACAGCAGAGCTACAGGGACCACTTCACACTTAAGAGCAAGATTTAATATGAAATGACCAATACCCTGGAACCTGACATGTCCCAAATGATTAGGCCAAACTGCAGCATCACGTATTCTGAGCCCATGCTGCAATCCACTATGCAGCCACTAATTCTGGTGGAAAAAATAGTTTCTCCTCCCCACCCCTTCCCAGTGTTCTGATGCATTTGCCATTTACTGTGCAGAGAAAATAGTGTTTAGAAGTGTACAGAAAAGGTACCTTTGAATCAAACAGGAATATATTTCACAGCTCTGTCATGGGCAAACATGTTTATTGTCTAAAATACCTTTGCCAACTGTCAATTTTTTTAAAGATAATTTGTCTTCTTTCCAAACTGCACATCCTTGAGTTGTACCGTACACATGAACTTGCTGTGTATAGTGATTAAAAATGAATAAAGGTCTAGAAAGCATGACTTGTGAGGGAAGATTGAAAAAATTGGGCTTGTTTAGTCTGGAAAAGAGAAGACTGAGAGGGGACATGGTAACAGTTTTCAAGTACATTAGAAGTTGTTACAAGAAGGAGGAAGAAACATTGTTCTTCTTAATCTCTGAGGATAGGACAAGAAGAAATGGGCTTAAATTGCAGCAAAGGCGGTTTAGGTTGAACATTAGGAAAAACTTCCTAACTGTCAGAGTGGTTAAGCACTGCAATAAATTGCCTAGGGAAGTGATAGAATCTCCATCACTGGGGATTTTAAGAGCAGATTGGACAAACACCTGTCAGGGATGGTCTAGATAATACTTAGTCCTGCCTTGAGTGCAGGGGACTGGACTAGATGACCTCTCAAGGTCCCTTCCAATTCTATGATTCTGTGTCCATCCATAGAGAGCTCATTGCAGGATCAGAGCCTTGATCATTATTAAACTAGTGCCATAGTTGGATCTAGCAGTCACTGTACCATTGGCACTAGGGGCCTTATCTTCTTTCAGATAAGTTATAAAAGTGAGATTTTTTTTTCTGCAAAGGTTAGGGTAAAGACCTTGGCATCCTGGACAAATTCCAGCTCAGATAATGAGCAAACTAGCTGGGATGAAATAAGAATCAACCCAACAGTCCAGCCAGCCCTTTTCTAAGGCTCAGATTACTTTCTTCTCATTATTTTTTAATTTTGTATTTCTATGTATTTCCTGGCTCTGACTGGCACCTAAGATGGAATGGCTGAGAAACTGTGGAAAGGGCTGGTATTATTGACTTACCAGAAACAGGAAGTATTGGAATTCAAGAGCGTGCTTGTGTGATATTTAATGCTAGAAAATTTTATAAACCCAAGAGGGTCAGACAGTTCAGAGAAATATGGATAGTTTTTCAGTCTTATCTCATTCAGGTGCTTACCTCACCACAGGTCATGATGTAAAATACAGCATTTAGATTATAGATATCAGTGATTTAGAAATGCTTATACTGTGACTTGTACCAAATCACATGAGACTCACCCATTACTATTATTACAGTCTGGCAACCCATAATTCCCTTTTTTGCTTTAGCTAGATTTATTGGGCCAAATACTGGCCCCCAGTATAACCTTTATATGCTCCTCTGTCATCAATAGGATCTATGCATGTGTTTAAAATGGTAGTGTGATGCATGACTAGAAAAGGTTAAACATCCTGCAAAATAAATAATCCTCATAAGACATATGGGGAGATCATAGACTCATAGACTCTAGGACTGGAAGGGACCTCGAGAGGTCATCGAGTCCAGTTCCCTGCCCTCATGGCAGGACCAAATACTGTCTAGACCATCCCTAATAGATATTTATCTAACCTACTCTTAAATACCTCCAGAGATGGAGATTCCACAACTTCCCTAGGCAATCTATTCCAGTGTTTAACTACCCTGACAGTTAGGAACTTTTTCCTAATGTCCAACCTGAATCTCCCTTGCTGCAGTTTAAGTCCATTGCTTCTTGTTCTATCATTGGAGGCTAAGGTGAACAAGTTTTCTCCCTCCTCCTGATGACACCCTTTTAGATACCTGAAAACTGCTATCATGTCCCCTCTCAGTCTTCTCTTTTCCAAACTAAACAAACCGAATTGTTTCAGCCTTCCTTCATAGGTCATGTTCTCAAGATCTTTAATCATTCTTGTTGCTCTTCTCTGGACCCTCTCCAATTTTTCCACATCTTTCTTGAAATGTGGTGCCCAGAACTGGACACAATACTCCAGTTGAGGCCTAACCAGCGCAGAGTAAAGCGGAAGAATGACTTCTCGTGTCTTGTTTACAACACACCTGTTAATGCATCTCAGAATCGCGTTTGCTTTTTTTGCAACAGTATCACACTGTTGACTCATATTAAGCTTGTGGTCTACTATGACCCCTAGATCTCTTTCTGCCATACTCCTTCCTAGACAGTCTCTTCCCATTCTGTATGTGTGAAACTGATTGTTCCTTCCTAAGTGGAGCACTTTGCATTTATCTTTATTGAACTTCATCCTGTTTACCTCAGACCATTTCTCCAATTTGTCCAGATCATTTTGAATTTTGACCCTGTCTTCCAAAGCAGTTGCAATCCCTCCCAGTTTGGTATCGTCCGCAAACTTAATAAGCGTACTTTCTATGCCAACATCTAAATCGTTGATGAAGATATTGAACAGAACTGGTCCCAAAACAGACCCCTGAGGAACCCCACTTGTTATACCTTTCCAGCAGGATTGGGAGCCATTAATAACTACTCTCTGAGTACGGTTCTCCAGCCAGTTATGCACCCACCTTATAGTAGCCCCATCTAAATTGTACTTTCCTAGTTTATCTATAAGAATATCATGCGAGACCGTATCAAATGCCTTACTAAAGTCTAGGTATATCACATCCACCGCTTCTCCCTTATCCACAAGGCTCGTTATCCTATCAAAGAATGTTATCAGATTAGTTTGACACGATTTGTTCTTTACAAATCCATGCTGGCTATTCCCTATCACCTTACCACCTTCCAAGTGTTTGCAGATGATTTCTTTAATTACTTGCTCCATTATCTTCTCTGGCACAGAAGTTAAACTAACTGGTCTGTAGTTTCCTGGGTTGTTTTTATTTCCCTTTTTATAGATGGGCACTATATTTGCCCCCTTCCAGTCTTCTGGAATCTCCCCCGTCTCCCATGATTTCCCAAAGATAATAGCTAGAGGCTCAGATACCTCCTCTATTAACTCCTTGAGTATTCTAGGATGCATTTCATCAGGCCCTGGTGACTTGCAGGCATCTAACTTTTCTAAGTGATTTTTTACTTGCTCTTTTTTTATTTTATCTTCTAATCCTACCCTCTTCCCGTAAACATTCACTATACTAGACATTCCTTCAGACTTCTCAGTGAAGACCGAAACAAAGAAGTCATTAAGCATCTCTGCCATTTTCAAGTCTCCTGTTACTGTTTTCACCTCCTCACTGAGCAGTGGGCTTACCCTGTCCTTGGTCTTCCTCTTGCTTCTAATGTGTTGATAAAAAGTCTTCTTGTTTCCCTTTATTCCCATTCCCATCATGTCTGTGTTTGTGCTTGTTTTCTTACCCTATTTTTTTAGATGACACTGAAAGTTCCTTTTATAACAAAAGACCCTTTATGTTTTTATTGCATTATATATATGCACACAGACACACATATCTCCAATGGTTAGGGTATACTATTCATAACTGGAGTTTTAACATCAAGATTGGATGTCTTTCTAAAAGATATTCTCCAGTTCAACCCCAAGTTATGTTGAGCCGTATACATGAGTCCTTATAGAGTACTATGAAACAGCTACACAGCCACGTCTGTGAACTCAGATCCTTACATGGTAATGAATTCCACTACCAATAGGCAGCCAGAGCATTCCCTTTAAAATTTATATTTCCATTTTAAATGAGATGTATGTGACACGATAGAATTTTTGTTATTTACAGCTACAAATGGTTAGGCAACTGTTACTTTTAGGAAAAACTGAGGCTAATTAATTTTCCCCTTTCCCAATTTAGTCCCTAATTCAGCATATGCTTAAAAATTACACACGTGAGTAATTCTATTGCAGTCACTGGGTGTTAAGTCACATATGCATGCAATTAAGTGCTTTGCTGAATCAGATCCTTAATTTAGAACTATGAAACTGTGAATGTGTGTTTTTGAGAGGGAGAAAGATTGTAGTTCAAGTCTTATCAATAGTTCTATCTTTACATTATTTACAATATATTCCTTTTAATTTTAAACTTTAGAACTCGTCTAAATCATAAAAAGTTTCAAATTAAGGACTATTTTTGCAACTCAGCACAGACATACAATTTTTTTTTATCCAAAATACAAATTTGTCATCTCCTCAGGGCTGCAGAACAGTTCATGTTTAGTATCCTTTGCTTCCTCTTTGTACTCTGCTTCCCAGTCTCTTTATTAACAGTCATGTTACATCACGGCTACATACAAGAATTCCTTAAGGCTTAGATGGAAGAATGAAGTGAAATATTCATGATGAAACCAGTGTTCTTTCTAATTTTTCCCACACGTGTGGAATGATTTTTTTTATGTGCACCAATATGGAGGTGATGTGTGACTTCCATGGCAGGCCCGGGGCTGGGTTGAGGTGCCTCTTTCCCATCTGCAGCAGGTCTGGGGTTGGGTTGGGGCACCTCTTCTCAGTCCACAGCAGATCCATCCACAGGTGATGGTCCACCACTTCAGGCTCCCTAAGTAGTGGAGGGGGATGGGGGAAAGCCCTGGGCCGGCAGGCCTAAAGGAGCACTGGGGAGGGGCTGGAGAGGAGAGGAGAGGGACCGCTAGGTCGCACTGCAAGTGAAGTGGAGTGCCAGGCTGGGCCAGCAGGGCCCCTGCTGAGCATTGGCTTAGTGCTATGGTGCCATTATAAACCTGGTATTGTCCTGGCCAGGCTGGGTTGGGGCTGGGAGAGGGGCGCTTCTCCCCACTGTGGCAGGGCCAGGGCTGGGGGATATGCATCTCCGGCCGCACTTCTGAGCACCTGCACAGCACTTAATAGGCTGCTGCGCAGCCGCACAGCTTAGAGGGAACTTAAGATGAAACCTATAACCACACAAACCTCTCTGGGACGTGAGTTTCATTACAAACTCAAACCTCATCCCAAGTTATCTGAAAGGCTCAATAAGATTTGTAAGTCACTCAGACAAAGCCAGGATAAAGTATTATTACACCTTTTAAGCTGAACAACTAGCCAAATTTTCAGGATCTGGTACGTTGTTCTAGTCTGGAGACGAAATTGATGATAGAGATTTCTTTGATGTGATCTCATTTATTTACAAGTAATGGACAAAGTCCCATTTCTCTGAACACAGGAGAAACCAAGAACAAAAGGAGCAGTTTCTTAGTTTACATCCCCAAATCTCTGTAGCCAACAAACCCTAAAGCTCTCTTTTCTCTCGCTTTTGTCAGGGTCACACTGCTTACAGTGGCAGCGGACTGTACACTCACACACACACAAACACACCCCCCTGGTGCTAGGTGAATTCTATTAAGCCTTGGTTTAGGTGTGACCCCTTAAATGTGTTCTGCAACTTAAGTGCAGAATGTGTTCACACAGCTGTTTTAAGAGGTTTGCATTCATCCTATGCTAAGGTTTCATACAGCTCATAACAGTGTTGATTTATTTTAAAATCAGATGTGAAACAGCAATTTGGGCTGAGCTTTGATTTGAGTTTGGGATTTGTTTGAACTCAGACTTGGGGTACAAATCCATGTGAAACAAAACCAGCAAGCTTTGCACAGCTCTGATAAGAAGGTGGAAGGGGAGGGGTTGTCAGTTAATCTGACTCTGAAGAGCTACCAAGAGATATTCATGACAATAGCAGCTGCAGAGTTGTTAAAAATACACAAAATTTGATTGGAGAGAGAGGTACTGTCTTTGCTAAAACAGAGACAGAAATCTTAGCTGCCCAATATTTTTGGCAATAGCGTGCTATGTTTTGACAGATAAGCCAGGAGCCTCACCCAGCTGGTGATCTGCAGTGAGCAGCTAATCCTTTAATATAAAGGAGTTGAGAGGCCAGTTTTTTGTCCCTTATGAATAAGACTCAAGATTCAGAGATGAGAAAGGGGAATGAGCTCTCCATCTGCTATCAATATACTGGGTCAGCAGCTAGGGGTCTCTTAAAAAAAAAAATCATTCCACAGATGGGCTTAGCATCCAGTGGGTCATTTAGCCACATACAGAGCCAAGATTTGCAGTCTTCAGCTGCCACTGTGGGTTTCTGTGTGGTGAAATGTTTTGTGACTACAACACAGCAAATGCCATGCCAGCAGGTTCTTCAGAGCAGATGGGTGCATACACATTTACAAACCACTGCAAAAATAGTATGTGTCTAGAATCTAGAATCCTTTTCTTAAAAAACAGTTTATTTCCTAATAAACTATTTAGCATCTACTAAAATGAATATCTGTTTCACAGAACACCACTTCAGCTTCCAGCCTTTGCTTTTCTTTAATGCTCCAGTCAACCTTTGAATCATAATGGCCACAAATATGCTACATCACTAGCATAGAGATTAACAACCCTGGTCTTACAACAGAAGTTACATAGGCTCGTATGGCTTCTGAACCTCTAAAAACGAGGCTTTTAATTACCAGAGGTTTTTGGCCCTACCACCTCCACTGGTACCCTTCAGCAACAATGGCTCCATACTGATTCAGAAAGGATAGCACCACCTACTGACTTACCAAAACCACTTCCTACAGCAGCATGGGCTTCCTTAATGGTTCCCATCTAGATTGCCCAATCTTCTATAGCTTGTGATGCCTGACAGGAAAACAGCACAGAGTGATACAGAGAATTAAAAAGCCTGGGTTCCTAGATCCTACACTTAGGATAGATTGAAGACAGCAATTGTATTTGCTGTTTTTTTAGGCATCTACTGCATATTCTTGTTCTGTGCTCCAGTCATTGTCCTCATGTCTTCTTTAGACACCTTTATCTCAGAATCCATTCAGAAACCTTTAGGTGCTGCTATATCTACTGTCTTATACAGGTAAGTACTAAAGAGATTAAGGGAACATTTTCAAAAGCATCTAAGTGACTTTGGAGCCTAAGGGCTCGTCTACATGGGAAAGTATCTCTCATTATGCCAGTATAATCATCGCAGTATAGTCAAACCAATATAGTTATACTGGGATAACTCCTCCTGTTGGCACACTTATTCTTGAGTAAGAGTGGCTCTTTTGTTTGGGTATGTCCAGACTACCTGCCTTATTGGCAGGTAGTCATCGATTTCTCAGGGATCAATATATCGCATCGCATCTAGACGCGATATATCGATCCCCGAACTCTCTCCCCATCGACTCCATAACTCCACCAGCGCAAATGGCAGTAGCAGAGTCGACAGGGGAGCCATGGATGTCAATCCCGCGCCATGAGGACCCAAGGTAAATCGATCTGAGATACTTCGACTTCAGCTACGCTATTCATGTAGCTGAAGTTGCGTATCTTAGATCGATCCCCGCCCCCCCCCAGTGTAGACCAGCCCTTTGTTTTAGCTTACACTGCTTCCAAAGCAACATAAGTTAAAACAGAAAAGGCTACCTCTCTCCTCACCCAATGATATCTGTGGCAGATACCCAGGGCTGTAGAGAGGGTGAGCTCCTCTCCACAGCAGTGATCACACCTCCTGCCCTACCTCACACCACCAGGACTGTAGCTAGCTAAAGAGTAGCGGAGAGTCTTTGGGGAGCTGTGGAGAAAGAACATGAAATTTAAACTGAGAGGGAGTTGCCAGCAGTGTTCCCATAATTTTTCCCATTTGTACAGAATTAATTTAGTTATGTTCACCAATATAGAGATGATGTGTGACAGAGGGTTGGAGTGCAGGGGGGTGAGGGGCTCTGATGTGGGGTGCGGGCTCTAGGGTGGAGCCGAGGATGAGGGGTTTGGGGTGTAGGCTGCCCCAGGGCTACAGAGGGGACAGAGGGCTCCCCCCAACTCTCTCTGTCTCTCCTTGCAGCAGCATCTGGGCTGGGGAGGAGAGGCACCTCTCCCCACCACAGCAGCTCCGGGCTGGGACTGGGTTGGGGCACCTCTCCCCTGGCCACGGCAGGTCTGGAGCTGGGCTTTGTTGAGGCTAGGGGCTGAGTTGGTTTGGGACTGTGGAGAGGCACCTTTCCACCTGCTGCATCAGGTCCAGGGCTGGACTGTGTTGAGGCTGGGGGCTGAGTTGGTTTGGGACTGTGGAGGGGCACCTCTCCACCTGCTGCATCAGGTCTTGGGCTGGGCTGTGTTGGGGCCGGGGGAGGGTTGCTTGCCGTCAGCCACATCAGGTTTGGGGCTGGGCTGGATTGGGTTGGGGCTGGGGAAGGGGCACCTCTCCACCTGCTATGGCAGGTCTGGAGTTGGGGAAGAGGCATCTCTCCCTGCCACAGCCCTGAGTGCTTGTGCATCACTTAATAGGCTGCTGCATGGCCACACAGCTTAGAGGGGAGTTAGGTTGCCAGGGATGGTTCCTCCAAAAATTGTGAATTGCCACATGCGAGTTCCTGTGTTGTGGCTTTTAGTAAAATGCTCTCTTTCCAGTTATCTTTCACATATACTCTCTCTCTCTCTCAATTTATTCTGGGTCCAGTTCCAATTGGCTATGCATAACAAGAAGAGCTTCACAACACCTGAACCCAGTGTACGAATACACTGCAATTAGACATTAGATTCAGGCTTAGGTTTAAACATTCTGGCTTGGGTTGCAGCCCAAGCTCTGGGACCCTCCCAACTCCCAGGAGGACCCAGGCTTCAGCCCAAGTCCAAACTTCTACCCCACAATTAAACAGCCAGTTAGCCTGAGTCCCATGAGCCCAAGTGACTTAGCATTGGCCAGCCATGGGTGTCTAATTGCAGTGTAGACACTCCCCCACACCACATGCTGTCGGGAAAGCTCAGCCCTCTTGACTGAGTTCACAGTACCACATACCCAAGTCACAGGCTCTCAGTCTATCTGTTGCACTTATAGTCCATCTCCTCACCTTCTGCCCATCTCACACAGAGTCCCACCTCAAAAATAATTTACTGCAGCAGTCAGTCCCTGCCAACATCAATGCCATCATTCTATCTAGCTAGGTCAGGTCTTATGAAGTTGTTGAGCTTAAAGTTATTGATGGGGTTTTTTTTTAAATAAATTCATAAAGTGCAAAGATCCTGACATGTTTGAAGAAAAGCTAACTCAAAGACATGCCTTTTATATTTAGTGCTAGTTCAGGGGTGTTGGGTCAATTACTGTCCAGAATCACCCCAAATCAATTATTGCTGCTGCTACCCTCTCCCCAAAGTTACCAGCACCCCACCAACAAAATCAGTTATCTTCACTCTACATCCCAAAATTAGTTTCCACTGTCGCCAGTCAGCTGTATGTGTGTTCTCTCTGTGTGCCATCCCAGCACTGTGCAGACAGCTGGCACAGCAGACCTCACGCGAACTGCCCAGTGACCACAAGAGTTGTTAAGGTAAGAAGGCACCCAGGAAGGTTTATTGTCGACAAAGCACGGTATTGGTGCCCTATACTTGCTACAAGTATACTCAGTGCATGTATGCCTATGACAATGGATGCAGCTCAGTAACTGGTGGGACTTTCCATTCCCCCCCACCCCAGGCTGGCCAAAGACACTCCCTCTGAGACCATTTTATACACCAATACAAACAAGTTAAGTATTGCCCCCTGATGTGGTTAGTTACTGTTCCCCTGATGTGGCTAGCTACCACCTATTACCTTGTACATGTCTGTTTGACCAAAACGCCTCTGTTCAGCACACTGTCAGCCTGACCTTATCTTTAAGAGAGGTCAGTGCGTTCTTGTTATATTTGGAGGTGATTGTGCCATAGTTGGTAATGGAGTGCTCTGGCACCCTTCTGGAATGTGTTTACATGAATATCCTGTGCCTTGCATTTCTTAGGAATATGTGTGTGTTTTTGCAATACCAGCCTTGTTCTTGCCAGGTTCTGGGAGTGTGTGCGCAGGTAGAACTTAACTCCCGCTTACAGCCTGGCTCTTGCTGACTTTGCCTTATATTAGGAAAGCTTTGACCACTACTTCAGCCCAAGCCTCAGGCTTCATACCAGGCCCCTGAATCAAAGGCTTATGTCTCAGGCTCTCTTCCTACTACATCCACCACCCAGGAGTTAAAGTAGATCAAACCAGGAGAGGGAACACACCAGCTCTTGCAGTTTTATGGTGGCATAGGTGTTGCCATCAAGACAATTCTTCTCCCATCAAGTGCTGGTACTGCCCTTTCTATTGGCATGAAGGCTGGAAGCCACAGAAACTCCCCAGCCAGAAACCAGCACCTCCTGCTGATCTCACTTTAGAGTCTCCTCCCTGATCAGCCCTCATGTCACTAGCCAGTGAAAATTCCAGAGGAGGGGGAGCTATGCAGGAACTGTGCTTCCCAAAGGCCAGGAGAGGGAGTGCTCCCTTTGCTTTTAGCAAAGCAGGAGTTGGGGAATGGGTTGTGTTCTCTCTTACATCTGTCCTGCCTCCTACATTCTACTATTGCCTTGTTCTCCCAAAAGTTCCACTCTCCAATTCAATCAGTGCTGCCACTAGCCTCCTCTAAAGCCCAGTTACTGCCACACCACAGCCAGAGCTGAGAGATTTTGGCACCGGCAAGCATCATTTCTACAATGCTGCTTCATAGCCACACAAAGGCCTGTCACAATCTTGCCATCCAAACTCAGGCCACGTCCAGACTAGGAATTAAAATCGATTTTAGATACGCAACTTCAGCTACGAGAATAACGTAGCTGAAGTCGAATTTCTAAAATCGAGGTACTCACCAGTCTGGACGGCGCCGCATCGATGTCCGCGGCTCTCCGTGTCGATTCCGGAACTCCGTTCGGATTGATGGAGTTCCGGAATCGATGTAAGCGCGCTCGGGGATCGATACACCGCGTCCAGACTAGACGCGATATATCGATCCCCGAGCAATCGATTCTAACCCGCCGAGGGCTCAGTCAATTCAGAAGCTCTTGGCCCAATTCTGCTTGCCTTGATAAACCAGAAGTCCCACTAAAGAGGAGACACTCAGGTGCATGAAGCAGAGCCAGATTAAGATTTACTGGGGCACTGGGCACATAGAAAATTTGCCCCCCCCAGCCACCGTCACCACAGGGCTCCACCTCTTCCTGCACCCCAAACCGCTCATCCTCAGCCCCACCCCAGAGTCCACACTCCCAGCTAGTGTCCTCACCCGCCTCTCACATATCCCCAACACCCTACCACAGCCTGAAGCCCTCCCCCACACCTAGAACCCCTCATCTCTGGCCCCACCGGAGCCCACACCCCCAGCCCATAACCCCCACTGCACTTTAACCCATGCCCCACCCTGGACCCCTCTGCTGCACCCCCAAACCGCCTCATCCCCAGCCCCACACCACAGCCTGCAGCCCCAGTCAAGCCTTCACCCTCACACACAGACCCCAACCTCCTGCCCCAGCCTGGTGAAAGTGAGTGAGGGTGGGGGAGATGGTGCAAGCGAGAGCAGGGCCTTGGAGAAGGGGTGTGGAAGAGGCTGGGCCTCAGGGCAGGGTGGGGCAGGGGAGTTTATTTTTGGGAAATTAGAAAATTAGCAACCCTACCCTGGACCTGCCACTTGTCCTGGGTGGCACACCCTAGGAGGGTGGGACACAGGCCAGGGCTGCTCTCAGGCACTTCTGCTACCTCCCTCCCATCCCCCCTCCCATGACAGGTGGAGGGCTCCCCAAACCACCCTAGGGTGGCATAGAGGAATGCTCAGGGGGGAGGGGGATGCAGCAGGGCCCAAGTCAGCCTACACAGAGGGTGGGTGGAGAGCCACACCTAACCTGGCTGTGCCCCAAGCTCCACTCTGGCCTCACTGCAGCCCTGCCCCCAGCTGTGGTTCTGCTGTCAGCCATGGCTCCACTCCTGGCCACAGCCCCACCTGTACTTCTGGCCCCTACTCATGACCGTGCCCCCCCCCCCCAGCCCCACCACTACCCCTAGCTCAGCTCCCGCTTTCTTCTCTGGCCCCGCTCTTTGCCCTGGCTCCCAGGAGTGGGGAGCAGACTGGGGAGGTGGCACAACTGAAAAAGTTTGGGGAACCCCTAGCTTAGGGTGATCATACATCCTGTTTTGGCCCTGGACAGCCCAAATTTTAGACACAACTAGGCATTTGCTCTTGCCAACTGATCACCAATTGGGAGGAGCAAATGGGACACATGCCAAATTGTACCAAAAAAGGGGTCTGAGGAGGTGAGTGTGGGGCTTGGGCTGGGCCAGCCCTGCATGGGAAAGGAGAAGGGCTTGGGTAAGTGGCTTGGGCCAGTTCCGCGAGACAAGGAAGAAGCTTGGAACAACGCAGTGCAGCGGGAGGGGAGAAGGGCTTGGGCCAGCTTTACATGGTAGGGGTAGAAGGGAAGGGAGAAGGGGCTTGGGTCAGCTCCACGTGGGGCTCAGGCACGCAACTCACGTACCTCTGCACAGGAGACGCCAGGGGTAGAGGTGAGAGCAGGGAGCAGAGCCCTTGGGGAGGGGAGAGAAGGAGCTGGGGGCCTGTTGGCCTGTGCACAAGCATTGCAGGGATGAACCCTAATGCTGCATCTTCTGTAGCATTCACATCACTAATCTTTTGTATGTTTTGAGCCAAACCATGAAAGAACAAAGTGCATGAGCACTACTAAACACAGAGTAGAGAAGGCACTGAAGTGGAACTAAATGAGTCTTTATTCCAAATATTATTTCCATGCATTGATTGCATCATATAGGAACTTGTTCATTTTTATGTTGCAAAGCCCCTTGATGCGTGTAAAAGATGCCTCATAAAGTAATAAATAAAAACAGTTTGCAAAACCATCTTATGTCCCCAGTGAATTTACAGAATCATTTGTTTCCAGCTAGGGTACATGTATCATGACAGCAACTGTATATACTCTGTGACCACACTGATTATTACGCTGTGGTATCCTAATACATGCTACAGTATCGTTTGATGCGATCGATAGCTTTGTGCACATTAGAGCAATCCATCAAGGGGTTGTTAACTTCTGCCTTCTCTTTGCAATGATGGAGACAGACACTGATATGCTGCTTTTTGGCACCTAGAAATTGTGTGAGAAATGGCTATCAGAGCAAAGCAAGTCTCATCAAAAGTTACTTTTCTGAAAGAACACATTGCCTAAAAAGCAGGAAAAAATACAGCAATTCCTCTGGTTTGTTTGTCTGGTGCTACTTTTTTAGCATTTGAATGGTAGATTATAAGGCCTTCTGTCCACCTGCTTCTTGGATTGAAGAGGTTTGACCAAGATTCAAATATACTCACCCTCACTACTTCATTTTGACCTGATAATACTGTAGTTTCAAAGGTATAATATATCTCATATACAGGGGCACACAGGAATTCCTGTCTGTCACTTGGACTGACTACCTCTCTTTCTGGCTGTTGTCCTAAAGCTGTTGTCCTAATTGCTATGTAGACATCCCCTTAGGCATTTAAGAGGCAGATAGATAGACATCTAAATATCTTTGAAGGTCTGGGTCAGAGAAATTGAGCTCAGGAGTGTCCATTAATTTTGGGCACCCAGTTTCAGATTTTGCAAGAACTTAGCATTTTATAGCGCTTAAATTGGTCATAGCACAGATCTCATTGACTTCATTTTGCAGCTGTGAGTGCTCATCATTTCTGAAAATCATGCCCCAGGCTCTCAAGGTGGGATCCAGAAAATGAGGAATACACCATTAGTGACCAGCTGTGAAAAATCTTGTTTAAGTGATTTGTCCAGCATCACATAAGCACTTTGTGGCAGAAGTAGGGATAGCATCCAGTTTGCCACAGCAGCATTCAACTGTCTTAAGCATAAAACCATCCATTCTCTTCCTGTAATCACTGCCCCTAGGGTGACCAGGTGTCTGGTTTTTGAGTGGAACACCCAGTCAAAAAGGGATCCTGAAGGCTGCTGACTGTTCAATTGGTGGCGCTGCACGGTGGGGCTGGTAGGTGCTCTGCTAGCCTCCGAGCGGCTCCTGGGAAGCAGCCAGCATGTCCCCTCTTCAGCTTCTACGCGTTGGGGCAGCCAGGGAGCTCCACACACTGCCTCCGCCCCAAGCACCGCCCCTGCCACTCCCATTGGCTGGAAACCGTGGCCAATGGGCACTCCAGGGGCAGTGCCTGCAGACGGTGCAGCATGCAGAACCGCCTGGCCACACTTCTGTGTAGGAGCCAGAGAGGGGACATGCCACTGCTTCCGGGAGCTGCTTGAGATAAGCGCCACCTGGAGCCTGCACCCCTGAGCCCACCCCTACAGCCCAACCCTCTGCCCCAGCCCTGATCCCCCTCCCACACTCTAAACCCCTCAGCCCCAGCCCAGAGCCCCATCCTGTACCCTGGCCCCATACCAGAGCCTGCATCCCCAGCTGGAGCCCTCACCCCCTCTTGCATCCCAACCCCCTGCCTCAGCCAAGAGCCCCCTCCCGCACTCTGACCTTCTCATTTCTGGCTCCACCCCAGAGCCCTCATCCCCTCCCACACCCCAACCCCCTGAGCCAGCCTGGTGAAAATGAGTGAGTGAGTGAGAGTGGGGAGAGTGAGCACCAGAGGAAAGGGGGAATGGAGTGAGTGGGGATGGTGCCTTGGAGGAGGAGAGGGGCAGTGGGCAGGGCAAGGATATTTGGTTTTGTGCAAGTAGAAAGCTGGCAACCCTACCCACCCCATTTGCTGCATATGTTCTAACTTCTCCAGCAAATGATGCAGGGATCTTACAGACAACAGGCTCCTCTACTGCACGCTCCTGATTCATCCCTAGAGTGCAGTCCACACTGTGCACTAATTGAGGCAGGGGTCCCATGGACAAAACAGTACACGATCTTGTAATTAAAGATTGTATCATAACGTATATACACAAGCGGGCTGAATTAAGGTTTCACAGGCAAATTTAATTCTGACATTTCCTAACTTTTGAGTGTTTGACTTTGCAACCTTAATGATTTTTAATTTGCTTTCTGTGTGTGAATTTCCTACATTTAAAAAAGAATCAAACTGAAAAAAACTAAATTCCATCATGCGGCATCATATTGACAACCACATGGGTCATCAGCAGGGCTAGACTCTTTTGATCAGCAAAACACTGGCACTGGAGATAGTGGATAGATAAGAGTAGATTGTCATCCTTTTATGTGAACCAGCCACTAGAGGGAGATAAACTATTCTTTGTCAATAGGCGTCACAGCTATTTGTTGACAGAATGCTGAGACTCAGAAATCTTGGATTCCATTCCAGGTGCTAGAGTACAGTCCGCTTGAGTGATCACAGTCCTTTCTGCCCATTCATTCCAGACCTAATGCCTTCTGCCCCTGTCACTTCTAGCCAGTGTATGCAATAATTCTGTCTCTTCCCCCATCCCACCCCAGTTCCTCAGCCCTATCTTTTGTCCCACCCAAACTTTAAAAAGGCTCTACTGAACATGTGTAACATGAGATTTTTCAAAATTTTATACACTGGCCAAATGTTGGAGTTTTTCATGGACACTGTAAAAGATTCATCCCTGACTCCACGGCAAACCACAAACCATTGGGGTGCAGGTGCTTCTCAGCAAAATGACTGTAAGATTTTTTTTACATGCACAACACAACCTACTATTCTTTTATCTTGTTCTTGGAAACAGCTGAACCATTTTTGCTGAAACTTTCCAAAAATAATCAGCCTCAGGCAAACACCTAGGCTGAATGGTTAAAGTCTGGCAAAGGTATAACCAACTCAGTGGGGCACAATCCCTCCCTGAGCAGCCTGGTGCACATGGAGATTGGCAGGCAATACAACCTGCTAGCTGAAGTCTGACTAAACTGCTCCTCAGGTTGATGGGGAACAGCCCTGCTCACTTTAGGCCACTGTGCATCCCTGGAAGTGCACCACAGAAGCCATCTATGTGGCTCACCCAAGAAAAGCAACTGCAGCTATGCCAGACCCTTGCAACTATCCCATAAGGCTCGTTGCTTGCTCTCCATTCTTCCACAAGCACCAGTGCAGGAGTTAAGATAACCTGATCTTCAGCAAATTAGGACTAGAACCATTCAAATTCAGTTTTCCTCGAAGTTGTAACTTTGGACAAGCTGTCCATCATTAATATATTGCACTTCTGAGCACAATGGAATCTTGTATGCCTGGAGTGATTGATTGATTGATTTTTTATTTTGCCACACCATAAATGATGGAATTAATATGTACTTCAAGGACCTGCCAATTTGCTAGTATTTTATATTATACCAGCATCTCCTTTGACTACAAATAATTGTTGTCTATGCAATTCTAACAGCTGTTCATGTGGAAGCTAAGTTTTGGTACATTATGAAAAACAAGTAAATAATCGTTAGGGCAAATGAAACATTTAGTATGTGAGGTGTCAACAGCCAAGTTCTCATAGGTTGCGAGAAAAAACAACATAGGCTCTTCAGCCATAACAAGAAAGCCTTACAAAGTGACAAACCAAATGACAGAAAAGGATGAGTTCTGTGCCAAAACTTAATCAAGAAGAAAGCCTGTCAAAATGCAATTTTTTGCCCCTGACATTGGCTAACATGGAATTAAACAGTAAGGAAATAGAGATGATTTCACCAAAACATTTCCAATAAATGACACAACAGGATACAGAGATATTCATGAAAAGATTAATCTTAGTAACATGTGGGTTTAGTATAGTTTATATTGTGTAGCATTGTAAATAATTATACTCTGTACCATATGTGGAGAACTTGGAAATATTTGTAGTTGTTTTAATAAATAGCGTGTCCTTCAGTGTATCTGCATGGCATTACCCTACCTGAATGCCTATAGCTAAATCAAAGGAGGCTGTAAAGGGGAAGTTGTTAAAAATCCAGGAATGGTAAAGCAATGACACAGGTAAGACAGCTTCTCAGGTACCCAGCTTCAAGGCAGCTAAAGGAACAATGGGGCCATTACCAGGAGATGGCACTTCCAGGCACCAGCAAAGCTAATAGATTTACTTTGTGGAACCTGAGACCCTACAAGATCAAAAGCCGCTTATGGATTGAAAAGGTGCCCTGGCAGAAGAAGAGGGAAGAAAATGTCAGCAGGCACATTGACTGACAGAGTCAGGGCCTGCAACTAGCAAGCTGTAACTTGATGCCAAGAAAGAACAGGGGACATCAAGGCTAAATTGTATCTACCTTAGGACTTAAGGAGAATGGCAAGCATAGGTAAGTCAGTATATGTGTAGGTCTCCTTTATTTTTAAAACAACTTCTCTAAGCTCTGTCTATCATCTGGAAAAAATAAATCGTACTTCGTTTTTGAAGACCTGTGTCTGTGACACTACATACTGCTACTGACCTGAAGGAGTACTCCAGCAGGGGCCAGCTGTAGTTGGACCTGCTAGGTAGCACAGTTGGTACCCAGGGAGGTGTAATCTGGAGACCCAGTTGGAGAAAGCATTGGATTATGGGATCCCACCCCAAAGAGAAGTGGAGGCACAGACCTACCACTTGAAAGGGATGCACTCTTGGTATTGGAAAAGGGTCTCAGAAGGGGTAGTCTGCCCAGAAACCCTGACATTATGTTTTGCTCAGTAGAAATGCAAGGACTATGGATAAAATGTTCAAAAGCAGCTATGTGATTTAGAGGCCTAAGTCTCATTTTAAACATAACTTAGGCACTTAGGGTCAGGAATCTTTTAAAGGTATTTAGGCACCTAAACATGCAGATGGGTATTTTGAAAATCCCACTAGGTGTCTGTCTGCATCTTCATGAAATGTGACATTTTTAGGTGTGAGAAACTCAAGACAACAGTATTTTAATCTATCGGCTTTTAGACTATAACCAAACTAAACTCAAGTGTCTGATATATGGTTGATTTCCTTCTGATATCATAATGCCTTTAGCCCCTTAGTAGCAGTTTATAACTACATTGAGAACCAAATAAATTGTCAAGACAGTTACAACACTCCCTTGTTTTTCCTTTTGTGTGATTAAAATGCTCCAACAAATGAGGAGGGATATGGTCATGGCCCCATTTCCCCTCCATATCAGCCAGTGATGGAGATAGGCCATCAGGATGAGTGCACAAACTGTACCTTGTAGAAGAATGCACTAGGGCTGCTTAAGCCTGCATTCCACAGAACTCCATGGAACACAGGTTCGGTATCAGTCATGGTAATGTGGGAACAGTCCTTTGAGTATATTGTCCCTTGAGTATATTTGCCCTTGTGTAGACACATACATGCATTTCTTAGAACCTTCCCTCCCTCCCCACACCAGCTTAAAATGCAGCTGTCACAATTCAAGGCGACGGCACCTGTGTTTCCCCTCTGTAGTCCAGCAAGGATATCCATCCGTCTCAAGCTTTCGGTTCCACAGCCATCATCTCTCTTGGGCGGAGACTTGCATCACTCTTGCTTCTGACCAGGGTTTTTCCAGCCTGCACAGTTCCCTACTTGCACTGTGTTATTTCCCCACCAAGGTAAACCACTCTCAGCAAGTCACTCTTTTGTCCAGTCTGGGCTCTGGTCTGGTTCTCACATAACAGGTAATCAGCAAACAATGAGTTTCTCCTCAGGGTGTAGCTTCAAAAGGATGGGCCCAGAGGTAGGAAGTTGCCTTCCTCTCCTCCCAATTATTTCCTAGGAATGCCACTTCACTTTGTCTAGCACATTGTTTATGTCTTTGAAAATCTCCCCCTGGATCTATAATACATAATGGCTGATGTCTGTTTTGACATTTCCTACCCAGGGATGGGCAGAGGAGGGATAATTTAATAGTGATTCAGCCTCAAGTATAATATATCACCTTCCTCACAAATGAAGCTAAGTGTCAAGAGATTGGTCATGCCTATATATTGTAGGTACAAGACTAAATCACACAGTCCTTAACCAAGGGACACAGTCACTCACATCTATGAGATATGTGCAAGAAGAAAAAGATTGTATTCACAGAGGTGCTTTTTTCACCACCCCTATGAGCATAGGGGTTGCAATTTAACACTTTTTATACCCATAGTAATGGAATAGTGCCATCCTCTTAAGATAAGAGAGGACAATTGTATTTTATGGTCAGGGCTCTGTAGAAGCCCAGCTGCCCAGGAGGATGTGTCAAACCACCAGAATCCATTCAGACTTAGAAAAAGTCTCCAGTCTGGGATTCACCTTTACATGTAGCAAGTTATTCCAGAGGAAAATGCAGAGTAGGGAACATTCTACCTGGCTCACACTTGTTGAAACATTGATACTGAAGACTTTTCATTTGTAGTATTTATAAGTAAATACTAGATTGGAATTTCTTCCGTGCACTACATGGATTCTAGTTGCTTCCCAAGCCAGTCTTCTTCAGAATACTTTGATTGTGTTGTCCTAGCAGGATAATGTGATGGGTTGAAACCCCTCCCCCCCGCCCCATCCTGGATGCCACCTGATGTACTGGGATCCCACTAGTTCTGCTCGTTCCACCAACCTGAGTTTCCTCACCATGTCCTAGCTGTTCCAGGCCCTCAAGCCTTCTCCAGCACACACACACAGGTAGGGATACACCCAGCTGCAAATGGATGCAGAGACACTGAGATCAGTTTGGTGTGGGAGAAATCAGCTCAGAGATTCACCCAGCGCACACCTGCACACCCCCTTTGAGGACTAAACTCAAAATAATATTGTCTTGCACTGTATAGAAAAATCTGCACAGCACAAGCTCATAAAAATCACTCTCTCCCTCAATGTCGAAAGAGAGATGCACAGCTTCTTGCCCCACCAAATTTGATTTGCACAAACTGGGTTATGTTATAAACAAGAAATAATTTATAACTACAAAAGGTAAATTTTAAGTGATTATAAGGGATAGCAAACAGAACAAAGCAGATAACTGAGCAAATAAAACAAAACATGCAAACTAAGCTTAATACACTCAAGAAACAGGTTACAAATTGTAATTTCTCACCCTAAATGTTGGTTTAGGCAAGTTGCAGAGTTTCTGCAGCTTAGAGTTTCAGTTATTTTTCTTACAGACTGGACCCCTGTCTCAGCCTGGACTCACCCCTGCCTTTCCCTTCAGGTGTTTTTCAGCCAGGGCTGGCTTCAGGTTTTCTGCCACCCCAAGTGGCAAAAAAACAAAACAAAAAAAAGGCGAGACGATCAGTGGCACTTCGGCGGTAGCTCAGTCGTGTTGCTCCATTCTTCAGAGGCAGTTTGGTGGCAGGTCCGCCACTCCCTCCCTTCCTCTTTGGCGGCAGCTGAAAGAGGAAGAGAGGGACTGAGGGACCCACTGCTGAATTCCCGCCGAAGACCCGGATGTGTCGCCCCAATAGCAGATGGAGTGCCACCCCTTTGTATTGGCCGCGCCAAGCACCTGCTTCTTTAGCTGGTGCCTGGAGCCGGCCCTGTTTTTAGCAGTCTTCCTTGCTGGGCAGGCAAAAGAATGTCTTTCTTTCCAGCCTTAAATAGAATTTACATAAGGCAGGAAGCCTTTGTTTCCAGTGGAAAAGTACCAGCAGTGTCCAAGGTTGTATTTTGTATCAGGTGATATTATCACATGACTTTGCAGTGTCAGGGCAACCATGAGACAAAGCCCACAGGAAGGAACTCTTGGGAAGATCCACATCTTTGAAAACTCATTGTCTTTACCTAATTGCCCATTAAGGCTAATTGCTTACTGTCTGGTGGGCGTTTCCCAAGCACACACCCACACAATTGTAATTTTTACACGACAGTATTCCTAACTTTAGATACAGAAATGATACATGCATACAAATTGGATAAACACATTCAATAAATCATAACCTTTCCAATGATACCTTACATGACCCATAGTGCATAAAACATATCTTGGTCATGCCATATTCATATCATAACAATATTTTTATGAAGAAAATTGGGTGTAAGGTCACAGATAAATTCCTATAATAGAGCCCTTTGCCATTCAATCAGGGACGAGGTTTACACAAAACAATGTCAAGAGTTTTCTTGTTTCTGTGGTGTATGCCCTGTTTCCCTCTGTCCTGCACTCTCTCTTCTTCTCCCTCTCTAAAGTTGTCAGGAGTTCAGATCAAAACTGAAATTTAGTCAAAAGAATAGATTATGAAGAGGGACCTGAAGGAAGTGAGGCAGATTGCTCAGTGTCCTACAGCAGGAAAGTCAATACAGGCATAGGGGACAGTGTGAGAGAAAGTGTGCAGGTACTTGTGGAAAAATAATACAAAGAGAACATGAAGGGAAATGGAGTTGGTGGTTGAGGCTGAAATGGTAAGAGATGAAAGATGAGGGAAGCCATGAGCAGAGTTGTACAAAACCTTGAAGATGAGGACAAGGGGTATGAATTGGAAGAAGGAATTGTTGCAAAATCAGTGATGCCTGAATAGCAGAGTGATACAGTCAGAGCAGCAACAGAGGAAAATTAGTTTAGCAGCAACATTTTGGGTAGATTGAAGAAGTACAAGGCCTATCTACCTGTCAGGTAGGGCAGAGAGTAGGAGGTAGCAGTAATCTAGGTGGGAGATTGCTAAGGTTGGACAAAGATGTTGATGGTAGAGGTGAGAAAAAAGGAGATAAAAAATCTGGAGCATATTTGAAGTTGTTGAATATAGGGCAATGCCAAATAGTTCATTGGAAAAAGTTTTTGAGACTAAATTTGTCTGTTTTTTAAAAATGCCAAATTCTTGTCTGTTTTGTTCTCTCACATATAGAGCTTGCAACAAACTACAGGAAAAAAGGTATAATCATTTGGCTCATCTCTACATTCTGAAATTTTAAAAGCCTCATCATTTTTCAGCCATATTTTAGAGTTAAATTAGTAAGCGGATATTATTTTTCTCTGTTTCAGAGTGTGAGTCTGCGATTTTGTAGTTTCTTTGTATTAACATGAAACGCTGGGAGGCAGAGGGTGTGGGATGCTATACAATCCTGCAGATATCAGCCATAATCCACATAAGGGTCTCAGATACAGCATTTGCATTGATAGTGTTCCATTATCAAATATGCTTTCAGCAAACTTATGATCTAGATATATAAGACAAACAAAATGTGATAGACAAGAAGTAAATAGATGTGGAAATGAAGTACAGAGATTATGTAGCAGGTTCCACTGGTCTGGGATGGACAGTAATGACAAATATACACAGTGGCTAAAACCTCAGATGCAGTATATAGTCTTATCCTAGGTGAATATCTGACAGGTAGCCAATAAGTGTCACTACTCTTTGGCAGCACTTGACTAGATTGTCATGACAATAAAGTTCCATTGAATTGCATTAGTTGACATGCCCTGATTCACATAGGAAGTCCTGTGGCAGAGCCAGGAATTAAATGCAGCTCTCCTTTACTTACAGTATTTCAGCTTTTCTGCTTCTGACAGACATGGAAGTACATATGTGCACAAAATAATTGAGGAGAAAATGTATTTAAACACTTCAGATTCTGAAAAAAGTTTGATTAGCATTTGGAACAAAAGTTCAGGTTGATTCCTATTTCCTCAACACTCACACAACTATTCCTGCTAAGACTGGCTAAAACCATGTCGCCTTTTGGAGATCCATCATCTAACACTAAAATAGACATCCAGATCTGAAGTTAGGTACTTTGGAGAGAATACAAAAAACTTGATGAGCAGTATTAAATAGTTCAGACTGCAGCAGACCTCAGTTACATCACTTTTTATAAGTAAGCTTGAGCAGATGTGACAGTAGAGACTTTCCATTTATCCACTGATAAGAAAAAATGTATTTACTGTATTCAGCAAGACATGGATTTCTCATTCCTTCATGTTGTCCTAGCCATGTGTTGTACTAGCTGGTGCAACAGCACAAGAGAAGATGGCACATAAATGAGTTATTCTCATGGACTTTGAGAACAGCTGCACCTCAAACTAACAAATAAAATTTGTAAGTGTCACTATCAGCATGCAAAAGATCCCTCCCCTTAGCCCTGTTGCTTCATGTGATTGAAAAGGGGGTTCAGAGGGTGATGAAATAATGAGGAAAATGTCTTATTTCAGCTCTCCTGCCATAATACAGTCTTCTCAAGATAACTGATGATAAAAAAAAAAGTTTGGAATTTTGTCACTTCTCATCAAATCAGCTTTGAACTCCTGGTCTCTAATTATGGTTTTAGCAAAAAGTAGTTCTAGATACATACTCTCTATATCAATGTGTATGTTTGTATATAATACACACAGAGAGATGAAAGTATTCTAAAGCATCTGCTACCTACTTCTTTCAGCTGATGAAGGTTATGACAGCTTTGGATCTTGTTAGTAGATAGATCATTTTCATCTCTAGGAGAAGCAAAGGGATTGTTAGAACCAGAACAGCAAGAAATTCTTTCAGTCCATGTGGCTTTGTATAAACTCAATGGAATATTAAAAACTGGCAACTTCAAAACAAGCAAAATCATATCAGTGGCAACATCCAATACCCAGCTGCTAAGATAATTTTCCAAATGTTGCTCTGACAACATCACATTCTTTATGAATTCTCCAGTGATTCCCTATTTTCTACTGCATCAAATTCTTATCCTCACCTTCAAGCCTTTCACAACTCTTTTTTATACTTTTGTCTCTTATTTCATCCTTCTGCCAATGGTGACAGACTCAGACATCTATTATTTGTTTCTCTTAGAACACCTTCATACTTTCTTCCATCTTATCCTTGATGCATGGTGCATTGTTCCCTAATTAATCAATAAGGCCACTTTCCTTCTCCTTCAGGGAAGAAGAGTATAGACGTACAGGCAAGAAAGATAGAAATACATTCTAAAGGACAGAGCAGAAAGGGGTGGGCTGGCCTGGCCTGGATCATAGCAGAAGAGTCTTTAACCATTAGATAATATTCCCCTCCAGAACCTGGAGCAAAATCTAGGATTCCTGAGTTCCAACATTCCTCTGCTGTCTAGCAAATATCTGTGACCCCTCCAACAAATTGTGTTAGTTTCAACTCCCTCTAGTGGCTAACCCATACAGAGGATAATAGCATACTACCAGTAACCAGTTATTCTATTAGCTCAAGTGGACTATGCTATGGTTTCAATAATTCCAAACCCGTAGATGACGTATGTGGGGTTCACTTCCACATGATGGAATTACTGCTTGAGCTTAAGCCAATTTTACGAAAAGTGGCCACTGCATGTCCCTCATTATCTGTGTGCCCAACTTGAGACAACTGTGGTCTTATTGGCAGAAGTGCTGAGCACTCACAACTGCCATTGAAATTGATTGGAGCTGTGCTTTGAACATATAAAGCGCTAACTGCTCTGAAAAATCAGGCCTTAATCTCTCTCTACCTCAGTTCCCCATCTGTAAACCAGGACTAATAATACCATCTCACCTCAGAGTCTGTTGTGAAGATAATTTCAGTGATGTTTGTGAGGTATTTAGATTCTATGGGAAGAGTCCATGAGTAATTCATAATTTTGTGTTGGTTGCATGGTTTGGATGGTGTGAATTAAATAAGGCCTGGGATCACACACTGAATTATGAGAACAAAAAGAAATATTGAATAGCTCTCTATTCACTGAGCATCGTCCATCTTATGCACTGAATGAGGGAAGGGCTTTGTGGAAAAAAGTATGTGATCGTGTAATTAAAGACTGTATCATAATGCATACATACCTGGTCAAATTAAGGCTGCATGGGCAACCTTAATTCTGGCATTTTAAGTGCTTGACTTTGAAACCCTAATGTTCTTTTAACATCATTTTGTTGTACATAACTTAAAATCAAATAGTCAAGTCAATGGAGCTCTGTGGATTTTTACCAGCTAAGGATCTGGACCAAGTACTAAATTCAGCTCTGGCTTAAATATGTCAACTCCATTAGCTTCAGAATTGTGCCTCTACATCTCTACATTTTTTAGTCCAAAAGCGACAGATGTAGCATATCTTTACAAGCCTAACTTCTCAATCACCTGCTCATTAATTTGCCTTGTATAAAAAAGGTCTGAATAATACAGAGCTCTGTGGTACAAGAACAACCACAATATCCCATTGTATTGATGTTTGCTGCAGCAATGAAGTGAAATGCACTGATCATAACAGCACAAGATATCTGTGATCCAAAACCATGGACAAACTGGGCAAAAATTCTCACCTACTATTCCAAAGTAGGAGATACCTCTATGACCACAAGTATGGGCAAAACTGCAGAAATATGTCCATGAATATTGTTTTGAATTTGTATACATTTTTTCTTTGACTGTGTTTACATTCATTTGTTTTCACTTTCTACAAATAATCTAGTAAGCGCATTTTTTCTTAGGAACATATGCTATGAGTATTGGAAGATATCTATGCAAAGCACATTTAAAATTTTAACCAAAATTGTTTGCACCAATAATCATAGTTTCATTCATCTCATCAGAGAATAGAACTGTGCATGAAGGATCTAAAGACCAAAAATTATCCAGACGAATTATTTGGTGAATATTCTGAAACACAAATAAATCCAAGAAATTCGTGTTCTGCTCATGAAGAGAAAAAAGAAGCAAAATTCGTCAAATAAATTAGTAACTAAAGTATTATCCCACCTCTTGCCACAAATAAAGCTTTGAGAGGTTTTCTTTTTAACCAGGTCTAAGTCCCAGCTTTCTTTCTTTCACCTTTATTACCCACCAGAGGCCCATTATAGTTGGAGCTACACACAACAGTTATCATAGTAATATCTGTATTCACATAGCAGCAGGTCTTGGAACAGAGTTCAGGAGTAAGAGAGATCATTTGTGCGTGTTCACCTCCTGAGCTCTTCTGCAACTTCTCAGACTGGACAGATGTGTAGGAGGTTTGCCCTTGAGCAGTAGGATGACCTGTTTTCTGACTAGATCAGAGCACTGCACAGCCTTACATGACCTTCTCAGGCTTGTTTGGGAGCCCAGGAAGCCTGCATAAATTGTGTAGTGTGTATTAGATAGGGGCCGGCAAGCCAAAAGTAAATGGCACCTTTTTGTTTTAGACTAACTCATTCTCAAGAGCCTAATGTGTATAAACAGCAGTGAGATTCCAAGTTAGTGTTAGCAAGTTTGCTGAATTTGCTAACAAGGACTTGAATATCTGGTTAATAGTTCACTATATTTTATATAACAGATATCTGAATATAGATCCATGGCTATTTCTGTTGTAGATGATCAAATTCTTGCAGAAATAAACACTCTTCATGCCAATACTTGACTCACATTCTCAGATACATTACTCAATTTCTGTAGACTGGTTCTCATTAGAAGTACTCCTATATTCTCTTTGGATTGAACACAGCACAGGTGTCACTACTCCCACAGGAAAGGACCTCATGTAATTTAGTTTTCACTGCTAGCTGCAAATTAACTCTTCTGTATGAGTTTTCACTGTTTAAAATTTGTCATGTAATATTAATGGGCTCCACATACAGTCTGTCATTCAAAGCAATATCTTGGTAAAAGAAAATGCCTAAATAATTCTTTAGATGCATTTTATGTTTACATTCCATACTCCAGAACAATCAGAAACTGGAACAGTGTAAGTACAAATATTGTTAGATTTAGTAGTGTTGTAACTATCAATTTATGGTTTTTTCTCTAAAATTGCAATCTAAATGCATGTTCCTTTGTTTCATTTTGGCTCAGACACTGCTTAAATCGTGTCATCTCAGATGACATATATATAGCTACCGAGAGAGAAGAGCGAGAGAGATCTTACTCTTTTGAAGACAATAATGCAAACAAAAATACCATTGACTGCAATGGAACAGGATCTGGCTCATTATTTGAATTATACATAGCTGCTTCAGTCATTGTGGCTTGAAAACAGATTTTTTTTTTAAATTGTTGAATATAGCATATGATGATTTTAATTAGAAAGAGACAACATATCCCTGATTTTCTGAATCAGCTATTTAAAAAAAATGTATAATCTGGGGATGTTAAGACGCTTATGCCGCCTTCTTGTTTCCCTGGACCACCTGCTATGGTGAGGTTGGATTTTATATATTTCTTGTCCCTTTTCTTTCTGATTAAATTCCACAGAATTCCATCTAGTCTCTCATTTTGATAGGTTTTCTTTATTTGTTTACATTAAAGCACAATGTATTTTTACAACAACTTCCTCCTTTTTCTTAAATTACCAAAAGGGGTGGTTGGGGAATTTGCTTTATCTACAGTCAGATGCTTGTTGCAATTCATAAACATTTTATTTTAAAGTAAATTTTTGGCCACTCAGGATTTAAAACCTGTTTTGACCTTTAAGATGATCTGGAAATGTTCATGTTCAGGAGTTCCCATTTTCTTTCTTTGTTCTTTTTAGCTATGGCTCCAAGCCAGTGGTCCAGTCTGCTTGCAACTAACGATAAAATCCTGGATCCAGAACACATAACCTCTGACCTTTGGTGATGTTTCAGTCTGAATCTGAACTTCATGGCTTCAGACTTTTTCTAATTTCTTACCATCCCACTGAGTAGCACTATTGATTAGATAGTGCGCTTTTCTTAACAGTATATTCTTTGTCACTGTATTCTTTGTTCCAAAGCCATTGCAGCCAATGGAAAGACTCCCATTGATTTCAACTAGTCTCGTATGCTTATAAACTGCTCCTGTTTTTATAGTTTGACATTGGAAAGTTTGGCAGGGGCGGGGATGGGATGCAAGGAGATGGTGCAGAGAAGCCACTTGAGTTCCTCCAGATTCTCCTTCCCCACTTCACTCCTGCGTGGGGGAAGTAGCAAAAATATTACAGCTTGAAGCAGAATTAACTCTGTGCTGTGGCACCTTCTCTGGGTATCTCTACACGGCAAAGAAAAACCCACAGCTGGCCTGTCCCAGCTGACTCAGACTTGCAGGGCTCGGGCTGCAGGGCTGTTTCATTGCTTTGTAGACTTCCAGGCTTCCATATTGCAAGGTCCACAACTGCCCATCAGTGAAACAGCCCTGCAGCCCAAGTCCCATAAGCCCTGGCATGGGCTAGCCACAGGTGTCTAGTTGCTGGGTAGACATACCCTCTGAGACTTAGTTTACACTATAAAGTTATGACGGCAAATCACATCCGCTAGCTGACAACTATACCAACAAACCCTCAGTGTAGACACAACTTTGCCATTAGAAGCATGCTTCTCTCAGCTTTGTTAACCTCATTCAGGGAGGCTATGCAGCTATGATAGCAGAACCCCTTTTGTACTGGGTGCTATTCCAATATACACTTTGTAGTGTAGACATGGCGTGAGTGTGGTTCCAGAGGCAGCCACAGATAGCAGAATCCCTGCAAGTATATCTCCTGCAGGAGCAGTGCCTTCTATGATGATGGGTGTTGGGCAGCAGAACAGATTCCCCCCAAATCTACACATATCTGGGAGGATCAATGGCTTTTTCTACAAAGGAGTTGAGGGGAAAGACACTGAACCCATTCTCCCCTACCCAAGGAATTCAAAGGAAACTCTACACATTTTTGCTCATGGGGTTTCTTCTCCCATTTTCAGAATATGCCCCAAATGGGGAATGGGGCTCTTTTTTTAACATAAGATTTCACTATAATACAAGGAAAGATAGTAAATGAAGAAAAATTTGCTCTTGTCTTATATTAAGTTCAAATGCCATTATTAAATGACATATGCATGCTAAGTTTATCTTAATCTTTCCTTATAGTTTAGCGCTTTGTCAGGTAAATAAAAGCCTTTTGAAGAATTTTGTGTGGAACTGTTTTACTTCTACCTTATGCTTTTTTATTACTTATTATCAGTGTTGTTATTTGGTTTTGGCCATAAACACAGTGGTACCACTTGCAAATGAACCCTGCATTCTCTGAAAATGTAACACAACTATTCACTAATTAAAAAGATGACCAACATGTTAGAGAAGCTTAGAACATGCTGAAATTATGTCATTTCCTAATAAAACCACTGAAACCCTAATTCTGCAGTTATTCTTGCTATATTAATTCCAAAGAACCAGCATTTCTGTGACCTACACTAGTGCACTCATATTTCAGAATATTTTTACGTGCTTTATATAATGGATGAGATAGGACCTTGTTTCCCAGTAAATGTGCTCTTGTGTCAGAAAATATTAGCAATCCACAGAACCACTGGATTATTTCTTTTCAGTAGAAAAGTCTGAAATCGCAATGTAGGGCTTCTTTTTCTAGCCACAGAAGATGTGGGAGGCTGGAACATTCCAATTTGGGCATGCCATACTCTTTCCTCCTTAAGTGTGTTTGCTAAGCAGTGAAGTACTACATCCTAGGATATGTCTGCACTTGCCTCCCAGCCCAGGTCATCAGACACATGCTAGCACTGCTTACATTAACACACTAAAAATAGCATTGTGGGCATTGTGGCATGGGCAGTGGAGTGGATTACCCACTCAAGCTCAGATCTATGGGGTCAGGTGGTCTTTTACTGGGCAGCTAGTCCATGCCGCAATGTCCACACTGCTATTTTTAGCAAGTTAGCTAGCATGTGTCTGTCTACCAAGGCTGGAGGTCTATCTAACTTGGAGCTTGGGGTGTGATTCCCAGCACAAGGAGACATACTCGCACTAGTGCTGATTGAGCTAGCATGCTACCACCAGAGCGTAGCCACAGCAGTGTGAGCAGCAGGATGGGCTAGCCTCCCTATCTATGTGCTTGGATGGGCATATTATGGGGGCAGCTGGCCCATCTCACAACTTGCACTTGTATTTTTAGAGGGTTAGCTCAATGAGAACTAGCGCAAGCATATTGCTTCCTGCTGGGAATCACACCCCCAGCTTCATGAGTACGTGTACCCTGGGAGACATGCACCCAACTTCAGTGTAGCCATATCCCTGTGACCAATGAGGTCAGCCCAAGTACAGAGGTAGAGCTTTCATATCCCCTCATGATTATAAGCCAGCACTGTTTTCTTTCATTACACTTTGGGCCCTTTTGAACATCTTCAGACAAGCTGTTACCTTGGAAGTTGGAGAGCACCAGGCAGCCTCTTCTGAAACTGTTTTAACATTGAGCCATTACAAGTCACAATGAACCCTGGTTTGCAATGATCCTTATATTCTGCTATTAGCCTCATTTGCCCCTGGGAGGAATATCTCAGGATCTCTTTCAGGCACACCTTTCCTGTGTGCTTTCTCAGCCACTAGAAGAATAAGCTGATTTCTAAGTTTGCTTTTTAGTAAGCTAGGGAATTCTATTGCTCAGGAAGTAGAATATTGCTATCCCAGGCTAGTGTCAGAAATAGAAACTTCTGGCTTCTCCTCACTCCTTCAAAGACATGTAGGGGTCACGAAATCTAGTAACAATGCCCTTATCTAGTGCCTTTCATCAGTAAGTACCAAAGTGCTTTACACTGGCAGGCAATATCATTATCCCCATTTTACAGCTGTGGAAACTGAGGCACAGAGAAGGGTACTGACTTGCCCCAGGTCACCCAGCAGGGTAGCAGCAGAGTTCAAACTAGAACCCAAATCTCCTGTGTTCCACTCTAGTGCTCCATCCACTAGACTACTTTGCTTCCCCAGTATAAGTAAGCAGGGCAGTGTTTGGGTTCTGGGAACCTCTGAAATGTTTCTAAATGACACTAGTATTATAACCACACTATGGGGTGGCGGGACACTTTGTTCACTAATGTTAAGGGACTTTGAGGGGATTTTGCTTTTCTCTACAGCATGGGGCACTGGTCACTTGCTAGGATCCTCTGGTCTAACTTATCAAAGCAATTCCCTGTCATTGCAGGGGCCTTGAGGTACCTCAGTTCCTCCTCTTCCCTGCCTGTGACACAGCAATTTAATCTTTTCAGGGCTGCAATACTTTGGTCTAATTCTGATTGAGGGGCTTGGTGTGGGGGAGGCTGGGTGGTATTTAATGGCTTGTGATATACAGAAGGGAAGACTATATGATCTGGTGGTCCCAGTGCCACCCAGGGTGGGGGCAAGTTTGCCTCAGGCCCCCACAAGAGTTTTTCGGGGCCCCTGGAGCGGGGACCTTCACTTGCTCCGGGGGCCCCGGAAAACTCTCGCGGAGCCCAGGCCCCCGGATCTTCTTCTGTTCTGGGTCTTCAGTGGCAATTCGGTGATGGGGGGTCCTTCTGCTGCGGGACTTGCTGCTGAAGTGTCCCAAAGACCTGCGGTGGGGGGTCCTTCCACCCCGGCACCCGCTGCCGAAGTGCCCCTTCAAGATTCTCTCACAGATCATAGAATCATGAAATATTAGGGTTGGAAGAGACCTCAAGAGGTCATCTAGTCCAATCACCTGCTCAAAGATGGTGCTATTGAACTGCAAATGCTATTAACATTATTAGTTTGTTATCTTTATGAACCCTACTTTATTACATGTGCTATCGCTATTTTAATATGTGGTTAATCATGCCTTCCTATTATTTTTGTAGTATTATTCTATGAATGGCACAAATGGCACATATGTATATGGGTGTATAACTATATAATAGATATGTGTGCTTGGCAGAGTAAAATCTTTATTTACTTTAGCATGAGGAAATGAAGTTGTTGGGTTATTTTCATTTTTTTAGACAACATGTAAGTCATACAACAATAAGCAATAGCGTGTATATATTGACATACATCTGCTGCATATTCAGAAAGAATATGAATTTCATTCTAGTGACCTAGCTCTACCCTCATTTTTTATTAATTATTTATGTAGACTTGCTTGATAACAACTAAGTGATGCTTTAAATTTGAGCTTCTTTAAAAGTTTCAGAAAGGAGCTAGCACACAGTCATTCAACTAGCCAGCATTTTTTCCTGTTAGCCCATGTGCCTCCAAGGCATCACTGGGTTGGATCACCAACTTTTTTCAGCAGAACAGCACCTTTCCAGGCTGACAGTGTACTACACTTTACAATGGCTATTCTCCCTGGCTGTGATGAAGGACAGAAAATGTTCATGTCTGTCCCACTGGTTTTACATTAAAATGAAACAAGACTAGAATTTCAATAGCTGAGTTCAGCAGTACAGTCTCCAAACTCCAGCGTAAACTGTCTTGATTTCAACTACAGAAATGTAGCAGCAGCAACAGAATTCTATAGATTGAATTTCAGAGGGTATATAAAGACTAGAGGCATGCAGGTAATAAATTCCTGCTACCAACTTTCAACTGATATTAAAAAAAAATACCAGTTTTCATGGCCAGCCCATCATCCAGATTAGGCTCATGTTTTTGCTTCAGTCAGTGGCCGTCATAGAAGATTACAGTGAATGAGCAGAGCACTGCCTCCTGGGTCTCAATCAGAAAAGCAGCCTTAGACAGTACAGCATTTAAGCATGTGCTTAAGTGCTTTTATGAATTGATACTTTAGTGTGCAATTGAGAGGGACAGTTTAGTTAGAGGTGTTCTACCTTCTTCGCAAGTACTGGAAGATGGTTCTAAAAATACTGCTATTGTCAAAAATTTAGAGCCTGATGCTGAAAAGGGAGCAAATTGTGAAGAAAAAGAAAATCGTTAGTTTTGAAAATTTTCTATATAGATTTGGGAGGGTTCATCATATTATTATTATGGGTTTTAGTAGCTGAAAACAATTGGTTGGCCAGGCAAAAGTGTTGGTTGCTGAAAATTTTTTTTCCAAAAATGTTCTTTTTTGTTGTTGAAAATAAAAAAAATAATCAGTTTTCAGGTTTTTAGTTTTCTGACAGAAAAACTGAATTATTTATTTTCTTTGGAAACTAACATTTCCTTTGTCCATTTAGACAACATAAAAATTTTCTTCCAAATAAAATATTCAAACGAAAACTGTTGACTAGGTCCAGCTCCCGGCTCCAATTGAACTCAACTACTCTATTCACATAAGAAAAGATAAGCATGTACTTAAGTGTTTGCCTAATCAAATCAAGTCCTTAGGTGCTGATAAAGTAAAGCATTTAGCCATGTCCCTATTTCAGAAAATCATTCCTATTCAGGAAAACATTTAAGTATTAGCTTAACTTTGAACACATATTCAAGTGTTTTGCTTTCAGGTCCTTATCACATCTGCACAGCGTGATTTTCAAAGCCTAATAACTCAGCCTAATTTCAACCAATTTTCATCAGAACAGTAAAAAACACTACCCAGCAATAAAGCCCCTCCCTCCCTGCCAAATAACACTTTATTTCCTTAAGCTGTCTCCACTGTACAGCTGGTCAAGCAAAGGTATTTGCTATATCTATATAGATATAGATACAGATATATAATAGGGAAAGTGTATTTTTTCCCCACTTTCCTCATTCCGAAAATCGCCTCACCCTATTTTGTCAAACCCCAAATAAAAAAGTCATCTTCAGGCAGATGTTTGATCTGAAAACCTTCAGCCCAAGAGGTAAAAATTTGGATAAATTATGTGTGACAGCAAATAAGGGGTTATAATGGAAATACATGGGCAATCTTAACTAACAGTTGGGAGCATTTCCAGCTATTAAACCATTTACAAAAATTGGAATAGATTTGTAAATTATCAAGGATTCAAATCAGCAAAAAGCTGAGTTTCCCCAGTTACTACTGAAGATAACTGTCAGTAATGGGAATTGGGGGTTCCAAACATCTTGCGCTAGGTACTCAGCATTTTGCAGAACAGCCACTTACGCTTGATTCTTTAAACATCTAAATACGTGCACATCTTTATGCACAAACAAGTAGGCTCATTTACAAATGGGACTATTCACATGCAGAGAGTTACACACAACTTTATATTTCTGCAGGATTGGGGCTCTTAATGTTGTACATGTCAATTTAACCAAATTATCTATCAGTCTATTTAGGGAGGGAGGAAGGGAGAGAGAGGTTTTTTAAAGACAGCTCCCTAAGGAAACAGTACAGAAGTATTTATTATTTTATACAAACCAACATGTCAACACATTTTAGTTGAATCTCAGTGTATTTTTTGTCTAGCAACAAAAACTAGAGAATAATTATTTATGACATTTGTAGCTATTTTAAGCAAGCTTGTTTTGCATGGCCAGCAATCTACAAATTAGTCATAAAATAGTTTGATGTAATTAGTATCTCTTGTATATTATAGATGCTCTTCATTTTTTCATGTCACTTATCATTCCCACTGTAACATTTCAGCTGAAATTTACGGTGTAGCATCCACTAATCAGATAGTATCTGTCCATTGTGTGCAACTTTCAGATGTTCTGAAATATACCAGCTGTTAGAAAGGTAATACTTTACTTCAAGACCCACAGGTATATAGCAAACATATTTTGCTGTGCATAACATCTGGTACCTGTTTTTTGCCAGACCACAGTGTGTATTTAATAACTATATCCTATCCTGCAGTACTTTAATCATATACATTCATATAGATATATGCATCATTCCCCTAGTGGATTTTACTATCAGAATGATCTGGCAATTTTATGTAACAGCAGATAAAGCCACGATACCAAAATCTGTCATAAGATACCTCCATACAACCCAAACAAAGTCAATATCCACTTAGGTGTAAGTGTCCGCAGAATTATTAAATATGAATATTTGCTACTCTTAATGTAAAATGTGTTTCACATCAATATTAAAACAATGCCTTTCCATTTTTTTGTTTCTATCCCTGTGTGAGAGTTGGACAGCTAATTAGAATACATTTAAATAATTAAAATGTTACATTGTAAATATCAAAATACATCATTTATATCCTAATACAGAAACTCATCCCCAAAAGTTATTTCTTCCATGAAGCCCAAAAGAAGAGATGGCTGTCATTCAGCAAATAATTTATTTGATGAACAGTTATCTACTGACCACACAATAGGTCGAATAATGAAAGAAAATTGTCAAGTTATTTAATGAAAAACAGCAAAATTCATAGAGTAATGTAGTGAGAGTGCTCAAACAGTGTTTTCACTGAGCAGTCCATTTGCTGTGCGTTGATGGATGGTTGAAATCTTATACAATTAGCAAAAGCTCAAATGAATGAACCACTCAACCTTGGCTAGCACCATGGCCAGTTCCAGTAAACATAGAGGCCTTCTGCAAAACTGTTTCATTAAGGACCATAGCTGCAAGGCCTGAGAATCAGGGCAGCTCTACCTTACCGCTTAAGTCGATCTAACTTACAAGGCTTGGGGGTGTGAAAAAGAGAGCCTCCCCAAGCAACACAAGTTACAGTGACCTAAATCTACTTTGGCACTATGTCAGCTAGAGATGCTCTCCCACTGACAGCTTCCGCCTCTCACAGAGGTTGAATAATTATGCTAATGGGAGAGCACTCTCCCATTGGCATAGAGCATCTTTGCCAGACACACTGCAACTGTGCTGATGTAACACTTCTCCACATGGAGTATCTTATCCACACTGCTTTCTATAAACTCCTATGCCATTGAAGCTGGAGAGGAAAGGAGTGTTCACGATCATAGTTGGGGGAGAAATAAGGGCTGGTCTACACTATGCGGAGGGAGTGATCTAAGGTACTTTGAGCAGGGGATTGGACTAGATGACCTCCTGAGGTCCCTTCCAACCCCTATATTCTATGATTCTATTCTGGTCTATGATTCTATGAATAACGTAGCTGAAGTTGACGTACTTAGCTCTACTTACCACGGTGTCTTCACTGCAGTGTGTCAATGGGAGACACTCTCCCATCAATTCCTCTTGCACTTCTCGTTGAGGTGGAGTACCAGAGTCGACACTAGAGTGATCAGCAGTCGATTTATCGCATTTATACTAGACACAGTAAATCGACCCCCACTGGATCAATCACTGCCCATCAATCCAGCTGGTAGTGTAGACATGCCCTAAGTCTTTTATCTGGAAGCAAAGTATGTGTCTGTAGTAAGAGGGGAATAGAGGGGGCAAATATAGTGCCCATCTATAAAAAGGGAAATAAAAACAACCCAGGAAACTACAGACCAGTTAGTTTAACTTCTGTGCCAGGGAAGATAATGGAGCAGGTAATTAAAGAAATCATCTGCAAACACTTGGAAGGTGGTAAGGTGATAGGGAATAGCCAGCATGGATTTGTAAAGAACAAATCGTGTCAAACTAATCTGATAGCATTCTTTGATAGGATATCGAGCCTTGTGGATAAAGGAGAAGCGGTGGATGTGATATACCTAGACTTTAGTAAGGCATTTGATACGGTCTCGCATGATATTCTTATAGATAAACTAGGAAAGTACAATTTAGATGGGGCTACTATAAGGTGGGTGCATAACTGGCTGGAGAACCGTACTCAGAGAGTAGTTATTAATGGCTCCCAATCCTGCTGGAAAGGTATAACAAGTGGGGTTCCGCAGGGGTATGTTTTGGGACCGGCTCTGTTCAATATCTTCATCAACGATTTAGATGTTGGCATAGAAAGTACGCTTATTAAGTTTGCGGACAATACCAAACTGGGAGGGATTGCAACTGCTTTGGAGGACAGGGTCAAAATTCAAAATGATCTGGACAAATTGGAGAAATGGTCTAAGGTAAACAGGATGAAGTTCAATAAAGATAAATGCAAAGTGCTCCACTTAGGAAGGAACAATCAGTTTCACACATACAGAATGGGAAGAGACTGTCTAGGAAGGAGTATGGCAGAAAGAGATCTAGGGGCCATAGTAGACCACAAGCTTAATATGAGTCAACAGTGTGATACTGTTGCAAAAAAAGCAAACGTGATTCTGGGATGCATTAACAGATGTGTTGTAAACAAGACACGAGAAGTCATTCTTCCACTTTATTCTGCGCTGGTTAGGCCTCAACTGGAGTATTGTGTCCAGTTCTGGGCACCGCATTTCAAGAAAAATGTGGAGAAATTGGAGAGGGTCCAGAGAAGAGCAACAAGAATGATTAAAGGTCTTGAGAACATGACCTATGAAGGAAGGCTGAAGGAATTGGGTTTGTTTAGTTTGGAAAAGAGAAGACTGAGAGGGGACATGATAGCAGTTTTCAGGTATCTAAAAGGGTGTCATCAGGAGGAGGGAGAAAACTTGTTCACCTTAGCCTCCAATGATAGAACAAGAAGCAATGGGCTTAAACTGCAGCAAGGGAGATTTAGGTTGGACATTAGGAAAAAGTTCCTAACTGTCATGGTAGTTAAACACTGGAATAGATTGCCTAGGGAAGTTGTGGAATCTCCATCTCTGGAGATATTTAAGAGTAGGTTAGATAAATGTCTATTAGGGATGGTCTAGACAGTATTTGGTCCTGCCATGAGGGCAGGGGACTGGACTCGATGACCTCTCGAGGTCCCTTCCAGTCCTAGAGTCTATGAGTCTATGAGTCTATGTTTCCTGTTAAACAGGAGGGGAGCAACTTGCAACAAGCTCTGGATACGAAAATGTCCATAGGGATAAAGGGGGATATTTCTTGATCTCCTGTAGGGCTCCAATGCTGCAGAGCTCTCTCTCACAATAAAGCAGTTTGCAGTCTACGCCACATGCTATTGTCACATGACCCATACACTTACAATGTGACCATGTGAGGAGTGAGTCCCCATAGCCAGGCAGATATGACTGTATTGTCTGAACCAAACACGACATTCAAATGACATTTAAATGTCTTTAACAGGCAACCTCTCTTTTTTTTAAAACTTATAAGTGCAGAGACCTAGCAGGGATCCTCGAAAAGAGAAAACAGAACTGAGAACTGAGAAGAAATAATTTAAAAAAAAAGTAGGGGACATAAATCAGAGGTGAAGCAAGTGTTGACATTACCCTCCTTTTTCGATAAACCTCTAGTATTTCAACATAGCCTAAGATCCTAAGCCTTTTCTGGCATTTCAGACCCTCTGAGTTTAACAGGACACACCCAGTATTTTATATGATGTTACAGGGTGCCAAGAACTTCATGAGTGCTGATACTAATAAAGCTATTCTTTTGCTCAAGTGAGTGTTAGTGATTACTTGTTCAGTATTTCATGATCAAATCATTCACATCACTATATTAATAGAAAAAAAATCCTCCATTCCAATGTCTATATTGCTGTTGAGTCAGAAGCTGTCAGGAGCAGCACCGGACACATTTAAAAAAGAAAAGCATGCTTTCTACAGCTATCTCATAAACTAAAATATTGCTATAAAGGTGTTCTGGCTTTTGACTATGCAAATACAATCACCTTACACCATGGTAACTCCTAAGCACGCAAACACACATGCAGGCACAGGGTAATTGGGAAATAGGCAGAATAATCCTTCGGGCTTAATAAACTGCTTTCTACAGCATGGGTCCAGTTGCAGTACCACAGCTCATTGGCCCCCATTTCAAAACACACACACAGCCACTGAGCCCGAATGCATAGTAGCAGACTATCTTAGACAATGGGCACTGATTCTGAGCTCAACTAGGCCAGGGTAAACCAGAAGTAGCCGCAACTGACATCAAACAAGTCACAGTGAAATGAAACCAGCTGGGCTGATTTAAAATTTTTAAATGAAAAATTCTGCATTAAAAATGACCTCTTTTTTAAATAAGGAATGTTCATAAATATGTGTTTCTTCTAAAAAATTTTTACGGCACTAGGAAATGTTAAATTTAGCTATTTTGAAAGGAGAGGTGGATTTTATTTTATCATTATTCCTTTTCCTTTTTCCCCCACTTTTTTCCTTGGTAAAATTTAAAAAGAAAAAATAGTTAAGGCATGAAGGAAGAAAATAGAAGAGGAAAGAAGAATGAAAATCAACTGAAAATGTGTTTAACTGAAATTTTTTAATAAAAGTTTTGGCAAAATTTGAACAAACAAAAAAATCCTTTTTGGAACTCATGGAATGAAAATGTCTTCAAAAATTTTTGGAAAACATTTTATCCATTTTTTGGACCAAGTTCTAGAAATTCAGTTGGAGTTCAAAAACATACTCACTGTATGTGACAATACATGCCAGCCACCTGAGATTACAATCTGTTCCTCCACAAGGTCTCAGTGGACAGAGTGGCTATTAGTATGGTAAAGTTGAACTGGACTGGCAAAATGTTGGTAAATGGCAACCCACTGAATTGAGTCAGTTTTCAGAAGTTAGAAGACTGCACTTAAATAGATGTCACACTTTTTCCCCCTGCTATCAAGCTCTGATCAGGTGTCACAGTGCTACATATGGAGAATATTTTTAGAAATCCCAGTTCTTTCACCTTTGAGTTTCTGCCTATATGTGTTTATGGAAATCAAACAAGATCTACTTTTTTATTTGTTTAGCTTTTCTCCTACTTGGGGTAGCTCATGAGTTATGTATTTTATGACTATCTCAGGAGCTAGTTTTAAAGGATTTTAAAAGCCTTATCATTTATAAAATGAACTGAAATAGTGATCTGGCCTTGTTGACATTTTTAGATTCACTGGCCAGATCCTTAACTGGTGTAAATTAGCATAGCTCCAGCCAAGTTCCTGGCCCTAAAATATATAAGATCTCTGGCATGGCTTTTAGTCAAAGCCAAGTGTTGGCTCAGTGTAGAGAAGCACCAGGCCAGTGGGAGCAGTAAGAAATTTTGTGTCTCGAGACAATGTAGTGCCTTCTGGCGTTCCTCAGCACACAGGAGGAATGTGAACAGGGCTATACGCCTTCAGAGAGATTCTTCCACATGCCCAAAGGGCTCTGATAGCCAGTACAGAGGAGGTGGAGGCATGCCCCCCTCTCCTCCCACTTCTCTTCGCCAGTAAGGTGGCTAACACCCTAAGGCTGCCAGCTGGGAAGAGTCACTGCTTCCATGGTTGGCTTGTTCATGAGGGTAGCAATAGGTAATGGACTTCCTGCCCCTTCCTCAGTCCCACAGGGGTCAGTCACAACCTGGCCTGGAACAAGTTGATCTCATTTTATTTTTGCAGAGACTCTACAGTGCCATAAGCACAGCCCAGGCATACAAGGTGGAGCACAAAGGTGAAAGAACTGCTGGTTGTGTGTTTTAAATTACTGCTTTCTCTGCAGTCCTCTGACACTGGATGACTGCTTGAAAGGGGAAAAAGTGATTGCCACATCCATTTCATTACTGAGGCCTCCAATTTCCAAAAACCATCCAGTGCAGCAGTTCTGATATAACAGTTTAACTCAGTCAACAGCTTCAGGGGTTGGATCACAGAAACTCCCTTGGGAGCTACCAACCGATGTGCCAAGACTACTTCTATCCCTGTTTCCTCTGCCAGCTCAGGACTTCAGCACCCTGTCTTGCCGAGCCAGACACTTCTGTCTGCTCCAACAAAGACCCAGAGTCTGAATTACCTGCCCCAAAGCTGCAGGTTTATCTGAAAACAGCTCACAGAAGTGTGCTTGTCTTTAGCACCCAGATGCCCAACTCCCAATGGGGTCTAAACCCAAATAAATCCATTTTACCCTGTATAAAACTTATGCAGGGTAAACTCATAAATTGTTCGCCCTCTATAACACTGATAGAGAGAGATGCACAGCTGTTTGCTCCCCCAGGTATTAATACATACTCTGAGTTAACTAATAAGTAAAAAGTGATTTTATTAAATACAGAAAGTAGGATTTAAGTGGTTCCAAGTAGTAACAGACAGAACAAAGTAAGTCACCAAGCAAAATAAAATAAAATGAGCAAATCTATGTCTAATCAAACTGAATACAGATAAGACCCTCACCAGTTCCAGAATGCTCCCTTTTACACGCTAATCTCCTTTTAGTCTGGGTCCAGCAATCACTCACACCCCCTGTAGTTACTGTTCTTTGTTTCAATTTCCTTTAAGTATCCTGGGGTGGTGAAGAGGCTCCTTCTTTAGCCAGCTGAAGACAAAATGGAGGGGTCTTCCAGGGGTTTAAATAGACTTTCTCTTGTGGGTGGAGACCACCTTCTCACCCTGTGTAGAATCCAGTCACAAAATGGAGATTTGGAATCACAAGGGTACGTACATGCCCATGCATGACTCAGGATCTCCAGGCAGCAGTCATGACCCACATGCTACCTTGAATGTCCTCAGATAGACTTCTTATGTGGATTGGAGTCTTCCAAGCTCTTTTGTCTGTTAAGTGCTTCTGGACTGAGCACTTAATTTGCACATTCCTTTCCCAAGAAGTGACCAAAAGGGCTACTTAGAAATCAAGCAATTACACAGCCAATGTTCATAACTCTGTACACACAAATGGTGCCTGCATACAACTAGGATGAACATAACCAGTAGATCATAACCTTTACATGTAGCAAAACTCTATTCCAGTTATATCATACATACATTTATGAGCACCCCCACCCCATAAAGCCTTATGGGGTACACTGTAACAGGGGATGCTTAAGATCCTTTACCCTAAATATCTTAGTGGCCTTTCAAGATTTTTCATCTGCTCAGAGGAGGCTGCAGGTCTATAACTCAGTCATTTCTCTTCCAATAAGAATAGAACTTAGTAAAAGGACTGGGTGGTGAGCTAAGAGGAACCTTAAGTAGACCCTCAGTCATTAACTTTACTTAACAACTCATGTTTACTAGTTAAATAAATTAGTTTCTTGTAGCTCTCTCGATCTTACTTATTTGTTAATATTTGAATGAGTGGTAGAATGCATTTTTAATCACCTTGCCTAAGAATAATCACAAAATGTAATTATACTTTAGAATACTTTTTAATCTTTGTTGACCTTAAAATAGAAAGACGTATTCAAACCATTGCCAGTAACGTTCTTCTCCCACCCAAAGACAGAGCTCTGATGATAATCCCTAAGGTTACTATTGGTGTATAGGTTGAAAAGCTTTGCCTTGAAAATACTGTGACAGACATAGCAATTTCCTGCAATACCTTTGGGAGATCTTACTGTATCATACTTATGCATCATTGTGGGCTATGAGTTGTATATAACTCCGTGAGGGCAGGTGACTGCAGCTCCTCCAGAAACTAAGAACAGTGAAGGGCTGATTAGGCAAATTCACTCAGGTTGTAACACCTCCAGGAAGCAACCGCCACCTGGATAGGCTGGTATACACTAGCTCAAACTGGATTCTCCAGAGACCAACAGACAAAGAAAGATTTTTGGGATAAATAGCCTGAGTTTAAACTGACTCAGTCTTCTTTCTGATTCAGCAAATGGACAGAACTAGAGGCAGAGAACAATGTGGAACTAGTGAAGTAACTAAACATTTGATTAAAACAAAAAAAATGAGAAAAATAATTATTTTTTTTCTTTTAGAGCTAAGTACTTCTCTTGCTAACATCCGTGCAAATCCATTGAATTACAAATCCATTACAGCTAAGTACTTCTCTTGCTAACATCCATGCAAATCCATGAAGGAGTATTTCCAAGGGCAGAATTTTGCCTGGGGTCACTTGACCATGGTGTTCAATTAATTAGAATGCAGAGTGTATTTAACATACTGTGAATTTTTTGGATTATTTGGTATAGTTTGGCTTTATACACAGTGCCTGATTCTCCTCTCATTTACACTTGTGTAAATGTGGAAGAATTCACTTACAATAGAGCCTCAGAGTTACAAGCAACTCAGGAATGGACGTTGTTCGTAACTCTGAAATGTTTGAAACTTTGAACAAAATGTTATGGTTGTTCTTCCAAAAGTTTACAACTGAATATTGACTTAATACATCTTTGAAACTTTACTAAACAGAAGAAAAATTCTGCTTACCCCTTCCCCTTTTTTTAGTAGTTTACATTTAACACAGAACTGTACAGTATTTGCCGATTTTTTTTCGGTCTTTGCTGCTGCCTGATTGCGTACTTCTAGTTCTAAATGAAGTGTGTGGTTGAGTGGTCAGTTTGTAACTCTCAGGGTCTACTGTATTTCAATGGAGTTACTCCAGTTTTACATTGAAATAAGTGGGCAAAATGTCTGATCATGTATATTAAAAGTATTTCTGTACTGACATCCATTAAAAATGTTCATCTTATTATATTACCCATTGTGTATCCTCAAGATCAGGAAATCTGTGGATCAGAGTTTGATTGCCTTTGAAAACAGAGAGGGTAGCGAGCTGCTGTCTTTTACTCAAGTGTTGAACCTCAGACCTGCCTCCTGCAATAGAAGTGTGAAAAAATATTCAAGCAGACTATTGTAGAGTCTGTAAGAAAACATTTCTGAAATATATTTTATATGATGTAGAACATCTTGGGCTCTGCTGCACCTATCTAATTGATGAATAAGGCCTGAGACAAGCTGTGTTAAGTGAATAGTCCAGATTAATTCCACTTTGACATATACAAACAAATGGCTATTCTGTTAACAAGATGAAACTAGAAAGCATAAACATCAGACTTTTTGTATACACAAGATGATATGACAGTCAGAAGAGCTGGTCAAGATGTTCCAAATTTTGAATTTTCAACTATATTTTTTTCAAAAATTCAATTTTCTAAAACCAGAAAAAACAGAAATGAAAATTTGGTGGAATTTTGATGAGCCATAACAGTGAGTAAGTACCAAGGGCCAGACTTTCTCTGCTCTGTGCTGATTGACTGTTTTCTCCAACCCTCTCTCTTCCCCTCTGCTTGGCTTGACACTTGCCTCTCCTCTCCAACCCTCTCCTCTCCTCTCCTATCCCCCTCCTTCCCTTCTCTTTCCATTTAGCTGATCCTCTCCTAACTTAAAACACACCCAAGGGAAAATATCATGGGACTTATATGACATTTGCTGCCATCATATTGTTCACTCTATTTGTGTATAATCACTCTGCTTGCAGTGTGTACTGCAGCGGACTCTGACAAAACACATGCCCCTGCATCAGTGTCCCCTCAGTCCAACCATAAAAAGAGCACCATCTCCCTTACTGTCCTACTAAAAGTCCACCCTGGGCATAATTGTTTCACATACTGTACACATACACTAGTCTGTAGAATCCTTGAAGTAAAACTATTCTCCCAATTCCCACATATCAAGACGCAGCAATTTTCCATTCCCCTCTCCCGGGACATCATTTCCAGGTCACCCTCCTGTAAATCCACTAACACTGGGTTTCCAGATCTTTTCTGCCCTTGTTCCAGGACTCCCTTGCTGCACCCCATCTTCCAGGCTATCCACCTGAGAGTGACCACTCTCATAATTCTTGAACCCAAAATACAATTCAATCACTCATCCCTTTTCAACCTGCCAGCACTGGCTCTCCATGTCAGGAAGGTCAGAAGATAAAACAATAGAGCTACCAAAGTGCATGTTTGCATTTCATTGTCCTGATGTCAGTAATCACATTTGTTGCATTAATTTAAATGTCATACTTGTGACCTTTTTTTTTTGTATTTTTCTTGAAAATTTAATAATTTTTTAAATGATTGGTGGATAATTTTTTCATTTATTTTCCCACTAAGGATAATTTTATTCCTTTACTCTAACTTCTTCTCACTTAAGGTTATTTATCTATTTTAGTACATTCATCCTCATTATAACACCACTCTGGGGCTCTGAGTGTTAGAAGGAGGTGTTATAAGACGGATGAATATAATTAAGTAAAAGATAAATGCATACTGTGCTCATTAACAGCAAGACACATACAAGGAAGCTGCTATTTTATATAATTCCCCTCTTCATATTTAAAAATAAAAAAACCAGGAACTTGCTGGAAAAGGCTTCCTTTTAATATTTTCTCTCTCTTATCAGAAGGCTTTAATTATGACTTACCTAGTGTACTTAAGTGTACATTCTGCCTTCTGCTTAGTACAAGAATCTGTCATTGACTCCAATGGGAGCTGCACTCAGATTTCTTAAGTCTGAATTTAGCCCTTAATGACTATCAGTTCTGCAGTGACTAAGTATTTTTGGATGAAGGATTTTGTAGCTGTGACAGTGGGTAATGTCTGAACCAAATTATTAACTCAGTTTTGGATCGTAACCTCCATTTTGTATCAGCAGGACCAAATCTAGGCACCAGCAAAGCAACACGTGCTTGGGGTGGCACATTTCCAGAGGCGGCATTCCGGCTATCCTTTTTCTTCGGGGCAGTTACATTCTCGGAGCTGCACCACTTAGATGGGCGAGGGCGCCGCACGCCTGGCCACAGTGGGAAGTGGAAGCCCTAGCCCCAGGATGCTGAGCTGCCAGGGCCCAGCCACTACCTGGGGAGGGAAGAGCGAGTCCTGCTGGGGAGCTAGGTCTGCGCTGCCTTATCTGTGCACTGGCTGCTGCGCTGCGTTTTGCCACCCCTTACACCGAGGCTTTTCTGCATGGCTGGGTGGGGGAGGGCGTATAGCCCCTGCAGGAATTGGGAGAAGGTGACATCACTCCCTCCGCTTCCAGCCCCACCTGAGCTTGGAGTGGCACATTTTTTGATTGGGATGGCAAAAAACCTAGAGCTGGCCCTGTGTATTAGAACCTCCATTTTGTGCTATGTGATTAATACACATATAACTTTAATAGAATCACAGGACTGGAAGGAACCCTGAGAGGTCATCTAGTCAAGTTCCCAGCACTAAGGGCAGGATTAAGTATGATCTAGATCATTCTTGACAGGTGTTTGTCTAACCTGCTCTTAAAAATCTCCATTGATGGAGATTCCACATCCCTAGGCAATTTATTCCAGTGCTTAACCACTCTGACTGTTAGGAGGTTTTTCCTAATGTCCCTTGCTGCAATTTAAGCCCTTCTTGTCCTATCCTCAGAGGTAAAGAAGAACAATTCTTATCCCTCCTCCTTGTATCAACCTTTTATGTATTTGAAAACTGTTGTTATATCTTCTCTCAGTCTTTTCTTCTCCAGACTAAACAAATCCAATTTTTTTCTGTCTTCCCTCATAGGTCATGTTTTCTAGATCTTTGATCATTTTTGTTGCTCTTTTCTGGATTTTCTCCAATTTGTCCACATCTTTCCTGAAATGTGGCACCCAGAACCAGACACAATACTCCAGTTGAGGCCTAATCAGTGCAGAGCAGAGAGGAAAAATTACTCCATGAGTCTTGCTTACAACACTCCTGCTAATACATCCCAGAATGATGTTTGCTTTTTTTTTGCAAGGGTGTTACACTGTTAGCTCATTATTTAGCTTGTGGTCCACTATGACCCCCAGATCCCTTTCCGCAGTACTCCTTCCTAGGCAGTCATTTCCCATTTTGTATGTGTACAACTGATTGTTCCTTCCTAAATGGAGTACTTTGCATTTATCCTTATAGAATTTTATCCGGTTTACTTCAGACCATTTCTACAATTTGTCCAGATCATTTTGTATCTTAATCCTATCCTCCAAAGCACTTGCAACCCTTCCCAGCTTGATATCATCCGAAAACTTTATAAGTGTACTCTCTACGCCATTATCTAAATCATTGATGAAGATATTGAATGGAAGCAGACCCAGAACTGACCCCTGTGGGACACCACTCATTGTGCCCTTCCAGCATGACTGTGAACCATTGACAACTACTCTCTGGGAATGGTTTTCCAACCAGTTTTGCACCCACCTTATAGTATTTCCATTTGGTTGTGTTTCTCTAGTTTGTTTATTAGAAGGTCATGCAAGACAGTATCAAAAGCTTTACTGAAGTCAAGATAGACCACATCTACCACTTCCTCTGCATCCACAAGGCTTCTTACCCTGTCAAAGAAAGCTATCACGTTGGCTTGATACAATGTGTTCTCGACAAATCCATGCTGTTACTGATCACCTTATTATCTTCTAGATGTTTGCAAATTGATTGCTTAATTATTTGCTCCATTATCTTTCTGGGTACAGAAGTTAAGATCACTGGTCAGTAGTTCCCAGGTTGTCCTTTTTTCCCTTTTTATAGATGGGCACTGTATTTGCCCTTTTCCAATCTTCTGGAATCTCTCCTGTCTTCCATGACTTTTCAAAGATAATTGCTAATGGCTCAGATTTGTCCTCAGACAGCTCCTTCAGTATTCTAGGATGCATTTTACCAGGCACTGGTGACTTGAAGACATCGAATTTGTCTAAGTAATTTTTAACTTGTTCTTTTTGTATTTTAGCATCTGATCCTACCTCATTTTCACTGGCATTCACTATGTTAGACGTCCAATCACCACCAACCTTCTTGGTGAAAACTGAAACAAAGAAGTCTTAAACACCTCTTTCTATAACTATTTCCCTCTCTTCCCCATTGAGTAACAGGCCTACCCTGTCACTGGCCTTCCTCTTGCTTCTAATGTATTTGTAGAATGTTTTCTTGTTACCCTTTATGTCTCTAGCTAATCTGATCTCGTTTTGTGCCTTGGCCTTTTTAATTTTGTCCCTACATACTTGTATTATTTGTTTATATTCATCCTTCTTAATTTGACCTAGTTTCCACCTTTTGTAGGACTCTTTTTTGATTTTTAGATCATTGAAGATCTCTTTGTTAAGCCAGAGTGATCTCTTGCCATACTTCTTATCTTTCCTACGCAGTGGGATAGTTTGCTCCTGTGCCCTTAACAATGTCTCTTTGAAAAACTGCCAGCTGTCTTCAATTGTTTTTCCCCTTAGACTTGCTTCCCGTGGGATATTACCTACCAACTCCCTGAGTTTGCTAAAGTCTGCCTTCTTGAAATCCATTGTCTGTATTTTGCTGTTCTCCCTCCTACCATTCCTTAGAGTCATGAACTCTATCATTTCATGATCACTTTCACCCAAGCTGCCTTCCACTTTCAAATGCTCAACAAGTTCCTCACTATTTGTCAAAATCAAATCTAGAACAGCCTCTCCGCTAGTAGCTTTCTCCACCATCTGAAATAAAAAATTGTCTCCAATACATTCTAAGAACTTGTTGGATAATCTGTGCCCTGCTACGTCATTTTCCCAACAGATGTCTCAGTAGTTGAAGTCTCCCATCACCACCAAGTCTTGTGCTTTGGATGATTTTGTTGTTTGTTTAAAAAAAGCCTTGTCCACCTCTTCTGCCTGGTTAGGTGGTCTGTAGTAGATCCCTACCATGACATCACCCTTATTTTTTACCCCTTTTACCTTTATCCAAAGCCTTTCAACAAGTCTGTCTCTTATTTCCATCTCAACCTCAGTCCAAATGTATAAATGTTTAATATATAAGGCAACATGTCCTCCTTTTTCCCCTGCCTGTCCTTCCTCAGCAAGCTGTACCCTTCTACACCAATATTCCAGTCATGCATATTCTCCCACCAATTCTCTGTGATGCCAACTATGTCATAGTTGTGTTTATTTACTAGCATTCTGAGTTCTTCCTGCTTTTTCCCCATACTTTGTGCATTAGTATACAGACATTTAAGATACTGATTTGATTCCCCCTCAGTTCTGTCTTTTCTCTCCTTTATCCCTGCTATAAAAGCCCATGGTACCCTCCAAATTCTAACCCTTCTCCCAGGTCTTTAAGTTTTTGACTTACTGTGGGCTTTGGTCACCACCTAGTTTAAAGCCCTCCTCACTAGGTTAGCTAGTCTGTATCCAAATATGTTCTTCCCCTTCCTCAATAGGTCGACCCCATCTCTGCTTAGCAGTCCTTCTTTCTGGAACAGCTTCCTGTGGTCAAGGAAGGTGAAGCCCTCCTGGTGACAACGTCTTTGCATCCAGGCATTCACCTCCAGGATGCATCTGTCTCTGCCTGGGCTCCTACCCTGGACTGGAAGGATCAAAGAGACCACCACCTGTGCTCTCAATTCCTTCACTCTTTCTCCCAGGGCCCTGTAGTCACTTCTGATCTGCTGAGGGTCATACCTTGCAGTATCATTAGTGCCCACGTGGATGGTAGCATGGGATAGTAGTCAGAGGGCCGGATGATCCTTGACAATCCCTCCATACCATCTTGGATACGGGCCCCTGGCAGGCAGCATACCTCCAGGAATGCCATGTCAGGGCAACAGATAAGTGCCTCTGTCCCCCTCAGAAGAGAGAGTCATCAGCCACGAGTACCCTACATTTTCTCCTGGGAGTGGTGGCTGTGATCTTCCCAGCCTTGGGGGTACATGGGTTCTCCTCCTCCACCTCTGGGGTTATTCTTCATTGCTTGTTGCCGGGGTAGCATATTGGTTTTCCATCACCATGGTGGGTGGGTTGGGAATAGGGGTGGAGCAATGCCTGCTGCTAGAGGTAACTAGCAGCCAGTGTCCGCCCCGTGACACAGCCATATCCTCCTCTCCTAGTAGTGTGACAGCGATTCTCTGTAGTTGGATTGCTTCCTCAGCATTGGAGGTCTCCATATGAATATTCTCAAGGAAATCCTCATGGGCACGGATGCTTCTCAGCCTAGCCACCTCCTCCTGTAGCTTTCCCACCTGCTTTCTGAGAGATTCCACTAGCAGGCACCTTTCACACTGGCTGGCCTTCCCCAGCTTGGCTTTCTGTGAGTGGGAAATGCAGACCACAATCTTTGCAAATCCACACCAGAATCTGGGTAGAGGCACCCATGGTTAGGTTTTCTGTCTGGATACAGGCACAGGTGGAGGAGACAGGAGCAGTGTTGGCACTGATAATGTGGCCCTTCCTAACCATAGCAATTATATTACATCTCCCTCTCTCATACTCCCCTGTTTGCAGTCCCTTGGTCTCTAGCTCCCCTTGATCACTTAATCTATGGATTTTAAAGCCTTCTCTCCTAGGTTAGCCCTACCCCCTCATTAATCACAGAATGGGAGAGTGATCTCAAGGCTGACTGAGACTGATCAAAGATGATCAAGAATGATCCAGGGAACAATGGCTTAAACAGCCCCGAGATACACAATCCCAACTGACCCAGTAACTGAAATGACCTGAAAGAGAAAGAAAAACACAAACAGACAAGCAACTTCACTCACCCCAAGGTTAGTACTTGCACCTTGTTCATTCAGCAGGGGGAACTCATTCTCCCCCTCTCAAACTCTCCTGTTTGCGGTCCCCTGTTTGATAGCTCCCCTTGGTCACTTAGCCTCTGGCTTTTAAGTCCTTCTCCCTTAGGTCAGCCCTACCCTCTCATTAATCACACAAAGAGAGGGTGATCACAGGGATGATTGAGACTGATCAAACTGTCCCCAGACACACAATCCCAGCTGACCCAATAACTGAAATAACCTGAAAGAGAAATAAAAACACAAACAGACAAGCAACCTCACTCACCCCGAGGTTACTACTAGCATCTTGTTTGTTCAGCAGGTGGATTGCCTTCTCCTGCCCCCTCAAGCTCCCCTGTTTGCAGTCCCCTGTTTGCTAACCCAAAACAAGACTATTATGATGTATTCCAGATAGCTGTCCTGCCCAGAAAAGATGTTTGAAGCCTCATTGAAGGACTTTCACTGAGAAGCTATCATAGAGCAATCTAGGAACATCAGCTTTGCTTGTATCCCAGCTGTTAGCCCAATCCCATGGAACAGTGGATTTTCTACACAGGAGCACCAGCATGGCTGGTAGAACTTCATCTTCTCAGCCAGAGTACAGGTAAAAAGGACATGCACTATATTTAAGTGGGAGTGCTTCACTGGGAAGGAGGACAGACAATCACTACATGTAAGCAGGACTTGCCAAAGAGAGAAACAGTGATTAGACTCTGCCCAGATCCAGGTGGCTTGGTAGGTTGTGGGACCCTGCAATTGGATCCACTTGCAACAGACTGGTGACAGGATACTGGGGCAGGTGGTGTTTTATCATTATTGTGTTTTATCGCTAGGTTTTAACTACTTACCTGCCTCAAACGTATGTAGTCCTGAAATTGCAAGACACTGAAGGAGTCTCCTGCAAACGGCTGAGCATGCTCCATACTATTTCTATTCCATTCTTTTCTTATCAGGTTCACATAATGCCCCCATCACCACGGTGTCTGAGTGAATTACTATAGGAATCTGTTCCACCATCTTGGACAAGGCCCCAGAAAAGCTCTGTCTCCTGCACAGATAAGCTTTGCCCAGTGGGTAGTTCCATTTGCCTGAGAAATTAATTTGTCCTCATTCCAGAGCTTGGAGATCTTTTAGTATGGCATTGTAGGGCATACAGTGGAAATCAACATAGTGATCAAAGGAAAATATTGTGGTGCTGGCTGATGTGCTGAGTTTCTGAAGAGATGCACAGCTCTCTCCATTGACAGGAAGCACTGATGTTTCATAAGGTCTGTGATGTAGAATGAGGTTGATTGGACCAGATGTTCAGTGCATAATTATGGGGCCTGATCCTCCACTATATTACTCCACTTTTACAACAGGGTGACTCTACTACTTTCAATAAAGTTACACTGGTGTACAAGTAGAAAAATGCAGTTATGAATCAAGGCAACAGTTGGTACGTTGTACTGCAATAACCCAAAAATACATTGGCTTAAAAATGATGATCTCATTACAGGGCTTCAAGAGATTAAATGCAGTTGCAAGCAGCACACACCGAATTCAATTGTTTCTCCAAGGTGCAAGGGAAAATACTAGTGCAATTTAGTACTTGAAGTTGAATAAAGTGAGTTTCATAGGAGATTTACTCCCAATGAAGAAAGCTAACAGCAGATCAGAAAGGCTAATCACCTGACAAACGAACTGCAAGACATATCCTGTGATTTCCTCTTCAAAGATGGGCAAATCCTCTTCTCTGTCGAAAGCTCAAATAAACTGGCTTTCCACAGAGCGGTTCCATAGTAATTGGTGGATGGGAGAATCTTCCATCCATAGGCTACAGAGGGGCAGCTTCCCCCTCCCTATGGTATATGGAGGTGTTTAAGCAGAGTCTCTGTGTACTCATCTCACTCCTCCACAAACCCCTTTTTCATGCTAAGATATATGGGTCCACTATGTATGTTCTTAGAATCCTACACCTCTACCCTATGCAGCAGAACTGCACTAAGGCCCTTACTGGACCTGGAGGATTTGGCTTTCAAATACTTGTTTGTCCTACTCTCCAATGGGACCGATCTTTGGCATATTTAAGTTGGTGGATTTATCAGTATCAGTGAGCTACCTCAATTTACACTTGCTGAGAAACTGGGCCAAAGTTCTCAGGCCCACAAAATGAATATTGCAATCTGTAAAAATATATGTCCCCTGCTAAAAAGTTCATATACTGTAAAGAGCACCACAAGAAGCACTTCATGTGAAAATCAACTAGTTTAGGAATAACTACTGGCTTGGTCATTTCAGCTTTTGATTAATTTTGAGTATAACAGTACAGCAGACATGTAGTAAGCACAAACCAAATATCTGATCAAAAAGTCCTCCAGCTACCAGAGTTAGTCAGTTTTGACTGAACTCAATGACCTAACCATATATCCTTTTTCATCATTGGAGATACTCCTATACATTTGTTGAGGAGATAACAGGGGAAAGGTCCTGAACATGACCAGATTTCCTGGCTATGTTGTCAGTGTGGTTATTTCTCTTATTAGAATCAGAAGCTCATTGGTACAAAATGGAGATTAAATTCTAGTTTTGTAAGATTTTCAAAGCTGGAAAAAAGTTAGTGTTGTATAGCTAATGGTTGGTTGGTACAAAATCTCACTAAAAGTGTGTAATAACTGTACAGTGTAAAGTACTACACCTATAGTGTGACAGTTTAATTGTGTCAAAATTGATATGTTTTCAATAAAATAGGGTAGATTTAGATAATCATATGCTCGTGCTCACTGGTTAGCCTCTCTCTGACATGCATTTTCATGAGAGAGAGCAGGAGGGCCTCAAAGTTTAGTCAGTTTAAAGGGATCCTGAAATATTGTATTAATTTGCAGTAGAAAGGTCATGTTGCTGGGTAAACATAAAGGGATAAATATATTGAGATCAATACACTGAGACTTAGCTGCATGATGCCCATTAATGTTAATAGAAGTTTTGCTGCCAAATCCACAAATCCCACTAATAATGTTTTATCTCTCCGTGTTCTTATTGAAATGTATTGTAAAATTAAAGCACATTCTCTCATTGTCTCCAGTAAGGCAAAGTTCAATAGTTTAAAGCATTAAGAGCAAAGCAACTTCTATATTCAGAGGTGCAGCAGCCTCAGTGTTCGGTAGCATAAATTAAAGGGGAAAATTAGAGGAAATTTCACAAATACTTTCAAAATTTTAAATCTGCTAATTTTAAATGGCTTTAAAATACATAATTACAAATTGCTTATATTAGATGTAGTATCTCAGTAGTAACATATATTGCCCTTTTTCCTGCTAAGAATGAACACGATGTATTGTTACACATGTGAATTTGCATAAGTATGATTACTTGTATGGATTCAATGAACTTCTTAATACTCTATGTACAAATCCACTGCACTCCATAATTCACTTCCTTTTGATCTGTCACATTAAGCACTGTGATCTCTTTGATATTCCATACATTCTATGGATTTCCCTTTTTAAAATAAGGAAAGATGTGAGAGACATACCATGTAGCTGACTTCATAGGAAGATTTTAGAAATATGAGTGTAACTAACTAAATTCCCATGTTTTTTAGAAGGGTTTTTAATCCAGTCTTTTTTCAAATCATCCTCTTGTCTACCAAAACTCTAAGGCTAGTTACAGTTGGAGAATTAAGTCCAACTACAGAATTAATAAGTTATATATTAAAAAATTCTAAACATGGGCCTAATGACAACATACATTACGATTTAGCCCCTATTTTACACCAAAACTGAAGACATTAGTGAAGAAATTGATGACACTTGCTGATAATCATAAGAAGTAAAATACTTTAAAACATATACAGAGTTTCAGGTGCTTTTGATTAATATAGGAAAAAACTTAGATGATCTGCATCCCTGGATGTAGGAGACATAATCCAAATAATAGCTGGAATATTAAATAGAAGGTTACATCAAGAAGATTTGCACCAAGCAGAAAAAGACCAAGGATGCTGTGAAATTGGTGTCAAAAAATTGAAACCCCTTTTGTATCCTATCCAGAAGATTTCACTTAGTATTTGTTTCTGCTGCCTTCTCTAAAGGAGAAATTCCAATAGTTCCTTTAGATAGAAATCTGACGTATTCAACTTTTGGGAAACCAAAGAGAAGAAATGGAAGAGAAAAGAGATAAATTGATTTTCTTATAAATATTCCCACTTTCATGTGGGAAATTAAGAAGGAGATTTAAAAGTATTATGAACTATACACACCCCAACTCTATATGCTTGGGAGCATGCAGTAATGTCAGATGTGCAGTTTTTTATCACCTCTTTCTGAGAACATATATACATTTTGACACAGAAAAATCTTTGCTAAAAACAGTTACTACTTCTTAAGGGGAAAGAAAGAAAATGTTCAGGTAAGGTATATTCCTTTAATATACCTGAACCCCCAACCCACCACATTCACCACTTTCACGGACAGGCTCTGCCCCTTTACAAATAAGTCCTATACACCTGCAACACATACAGTAACACAGTACACACACCACATTCCTCACAATCACCCTGTAACGCAAAACCTTAAATCTGACCTCAGCAGCATCAATTTACATATCTGTAACATAGCTGTGCCCATGGGTATTGCATGATGTGTGGAGAAGTAGGATGATGGAGGTAAGGTTTTGCGTTATAGGGCCATATTGAGGAATTTGATGCAATCTGAGACGGTCAAAAAAACCTCGGACACCATCAATTTCACTGGTATCTAGTAGCAACCATGGGGATGTTAGCATTTGTGATGAGTTTAGAGACTGCAATGCACCATTTAGGAACATGAAAATCATTTACCAAGTAGTTTCTAAAACTGTTTTCCTTACATAAGAGATAATAAGTGGATCCTTGTTCAGTTCTTCATTAATGTATTTTAAAACATGGATTTTATTTCTAAAATGGATACTTTGATGTCTGAAGCAATGTCAGGAACATTGTGAAAAAAGTAATTCAATTGTTTCTTAATACCCATAAATCCCTTTTTGGTTCTCCCCACACCACCCTGTTTTGCTATTTTGGAACCTTACTAAATCTATTTCTCTTTATAACCTCTCATCATAATACATTTTTATGAAATCTCTGGCTGATGTTCCTCAAAACCCCCTCAAAAACCCCTTCTGAATAAGCACGTTAAACATGTACTCTAAAGGGAAATCATCTTTTTAAAAAACACCATCGCTTGATTGTGCTTTAATTTACTCAGTAATGAATGTCTTTCTTCTGTAGTCGCAAATGAAGCCGTTTACTAAATAACAAAACATTAAAATATTGGATTATTCATCACTTTTATCCAAAATGTGTACTGATTCAAGTTCAACTATCAGTCATCTGATATTTCTTTAAAGGCATATTTTTAAAAATATATCAATATAAATACACCAGACTGCATCAAATGGTTTAAATATCAGTTCTATGCTTAATTATATACTGTGAAGCCTATTTAAAGTGAAATCAGATACAGGGAAATTCTGCTTTTAGTGACATTGACTGAA